>NC_073395.1:9486129-10204463 GCF_028641065.1 Leucoraja erinaceus
GATCGGCGCGGACTCAATCAGATTCAGATTCAGATTCAGATTCAATTTTAATTGTCATTGTCAGTGTACAGTACAGAGACAACGAAATGCATTTAGCATCTCCCTTGAAGAGCGACATAGCAAACGATTTGAATAAAAAAATAATAAGTGTACGGGGGGGGGGGGGGGGGGGTGGTGATGGGCAGTCACCGAGGTACGTTGTTGAGTAGAGTGACAGCCGCCGGAAAGAAGCTGTTCCTCGACCTGCTGGTTCGGCAACGGAGAGACCTGTAGCGCCTCCCGGATGGTAGGAGGGTAAACAGTCCATGGTTGGGGTGAGAGCAGTCCTTGGCGATGCTGAGCGCCCTCCGCAGACAGCGCTTGCTTTGGACAGACTCAATGGAGGGGAGCGTGGAACCGGTGATGCGTTGGGCAATTTTCACCACCCTCTGCAATGCCTTCCGGTCGGAGACAGAGCAGTTGCCATACCATACTGTGATGCAGTTGGTAAGGATGCTCTCGATGGTGCAGCGGTAGAAGTTCACCAGGATCTGAGGAGACAGATGGACCTTCTTCAGTCTCCTCAGGAAGAAGAGACGCTGATGAGCCTTCTTGATCAGAGTAGAGGTATTGTGGGTCCAAGAGAGGTCATCGGAGATGTTGACTCCCAGGAACCTGAAGCTAGAAACACGTTCCACCTCCGTCCCGTTAATGTGGATGGGGGTGTGCGTGCCGCCTCTGGACTTCCTGAAGTCTACAATGAGCTCCTTGGTCTTCTTGGAGTTAAGGGCCAGGTTGTTGTCAGCGCACCATGCTGCTAAGTGCTGGACCTCCTCCCTGTAGGCCAGCTCATCGTTGTTGCTGATGAGGCCAATCACCGTTGTATCATCTGCATACTTGATGATGGTGTTAGTACCATGTACAGGTGTGCAGTCATAGGTGAAGAGGGAGTAGAGGAGGGGGCTCAGCACACAGCCCTGAGGAACGCCGGTGTTCAGGGTGAGGGTTGAAGAGGTGTGCTTGTCTAACCTCACAGACTGGGGTCTGTTGGTTAGAAAGTCCAGTATCCAGTTGCAGAGGGAGGGGTCGATGCCCAGGTTACCGAGTTTGGTGATCAGTTTTGATGGAATAATGGTGTTGAATGCTGAGCTGTAATTGATGAACAGCATTCTTACATAAGTGTCTCTGTTGTCGAGGTGGGAGAGGGCAGAGTGAAGTGCCGTTGAGATGGCATCCTCCGTACTCCTGTTCTTGCGGTAGGCAAACTGATAGGGATCCAGTGTGGGGGGTAGGCAGCTTTTGAGGTGTGCCAGGACCAGCATCTCGAAGCACTTGGTGATGATGGGGGTAAGTGCAACTGGGCGGAAGTCGTTGAGGCTTGCCGCAGTGGAGTGTTTTGGCACTGGCACGATGGAGGTGGCTTTAAGGCAAGTGGGGACAACTGCTTGGGCAAGTGACAGGTTGAAGATGTCAGTCCAGACGTCTGTCAGCTGCACAGCACAGGCCCTGAGCACGCGCCCGGGGATGCCGTCAGGGCCAGCAGCCTTACGTGCATTAGTCCTACTCAGTGCCACGTACACGTCGTAGGGGGTGAGTGTGAGGGGTTGGTGATCGGCAGGTAGCACAGCCTTGATGGCTGTCTCTAGATTGTCCCTGTCGAAGCGGCCATAGAAGTGATTAAGCTCCTCAAGGAAGGAGGCGTCGCTGGATGTGGGGGTGATGTTGGAGGGTCTGTAGTCCGTGATGGCCTGGATGCCTTGCCACATGCGTCGGGGGTCGGAGTTGTTGTTGAAGTGCTCCTCAATCCTGAGCTTATGGCAGTGCTTGGCCTTCCTGATGCCCCTCTTCAGGTTAGCCCTGGATGAACTGTAGGCTCGAGCATCGCCTGACCTGAAAGCGGTGTCCCGTGCTTTCAGCAGTAGCCTGACCTCGCTGTTCATCCATGGCTTCTGATTCGGGTATATGGTCACCTGTTTGAGGGAGGTGACACTATTGATGGTGGAGTTTATAAAGTCTAGAACAGAGGATGTGTAGGAATCAATGTCCGTGTGAGAGTCAAGGGTGGCCTGGGCTGCAAACGCCTTCCAGTCAGTGTTTCCAAAACACTGCTGAAGTGTGAAGTCCGCTTCCTCTGACCAGACTTTAACTGTCCTTACAGTTGGTTTAACCCGTCTGATGAGTGGGGAGTACTTAGGGAGCAGGAACAATGAGACGTGATCAGACTGACCAAGGTGGGGGAGGGGGATGGCTTTGTAAGCTTCAGCCATGTTGGTGTAGACTTTGTCCAGTGTCTTGTCTACTCAATGGGCCGAAGGGTGTGTTGTGATGGAGCGGGCCGGCAGTTAAAGAGATATCGAGCCACAGAACATTGATAGAATAGTGGGTAGACACAAAATGCTGGAGTAACTCAGCGGGTGAGGCAGCATCTATGGAGAGAAGGAATGGGTGACGTTTTTCGACTCGAGACCCTTCTTCAGATTGATGTCAGGGACAAAGATAGGAGAACTAGTAGGAGAACAGGGAAGGGGGAGGGGATAGAGGGATAGAGTGGGTTTTCTCCGGGTGCTCCGGTTTCCTCCCACACTCCAAAGACACACAGGTTTTGTACCGCTGTGCCACCCCGTGCAGTTGTCGAAGTTCAATAACACTGAGTGCAATGTGAGAGAACATCTAGATCTCGTGACCGCTCAGCAAGTCATCAACACCCAGTGTTGGGATGGGGAGAACAAAGCCCCAGGCTGCGATTCAGAAACAATGCTCTTGAGAGAGCAGATATTGTGAACAAGGCTCCAGTGCAAGGAGCTGCTGGCACCACAAGGCCACATCACACACATTCCAGTTGTTCTCAGTGAGCTGACAAACACAGCTGTGACTGCAGCTCCCGCACACAATACTGCGCTTGTTAAGCAGCTGCCGAGAAACGCCATCCATCTTCCGCTGGTGGGTTGCGATGGTGCGGGCCAGCAGTTGAAGAATTAATGCCATCGACCCACAGGACAGTGAAAGAATAGTGGGTGGACACAAAATGCTGGAGTAACTCAGCGGGTGAGGCAGCATCAATGGAGAGAAGGAATGGGCGACTATTCGGGATGAGACTTCCTCTTCAGACTTCCTCTCCCTTCTTCGGGGGGAGAAGGCGAGACAAAGATAGAAAGTAGGCAGAGACTGTAGGACTAGTAGGAGAACTGGGATGGGGGAGGGGATGGAGAGGGAAAGCAAGAGCGATCTGAAGTTGGAGAAGCCAATGTTCATACCGCTGGTTCATGAGGTGCTGCTCCTCCAATTTGAGCTGGGCATCACTCTGACAATGGAGGAGGCCCAGGACAGAAAGGTCGGATTGGGAATGGGAGGGGGAGTTAAAGTGCTGAGCAACCGGGAGATCAGGTAGGTTACGAGGAACTGAGCGGAGGTGTTCAGCGAAACGATCGCCGAGCCTGCGCTTGGTCTCGCCGATGTAGAGAAATTGACACCAGGAACAGCGGATACAGCCAATGAGATTGGAGGAGGTGCAAGTGAACATCTGCCTCACCTGGAAAGATTGTTTGGGTCCTTGAACGGAGTCGAAGGGGGAGGTAAAGGGACAGGTGTTGCATTTCCTGCAGTTGCAGGAGAAAGTACCCGGGGAGGGGGTTACGGAGGGAACGGTCTCTGTGGAAAGCAGAAAGGGGTGGAGATGGGAAGATGTGGCCAGTAGTGGGATCCCGTTGGAGGTGGCGAAAATGATGGAGGATTATATGCTGTATGCGACAGCTGATGGGGTGGAAGGTGAGCACAAGGGGGACTACTTGTTACGAATAGGGGGAGGGGGAGTAAGAGCAGAGCTGCGGTATATCGAGGAGACCCTAGTGAGAGCCTCATCTATAATGCAAGAGGGGAACTCCCGTTCCCTAAGGAATGAGGACATCTCCGATACTAGTGTGGAACACCTTATCCTGGGCGCAGATGCGGCGTAGATGGAGGAATTGGGAGTAGGGGATAGAGTCTTTACAGGAAGCAGGGTGGGAAGAAGTGTAGTCAAGATATCTATGGGAGTCAGTAGGTTTGTAGTCGATATCGGTCAATAGTCTGTGCTGACTTATGAGAGGACCCAGACGTTTACAAAAATGATTCCAGGAATGAGTGGGTTAGCATATGATGAGTGTTTGACAGCACTGGGCCTCTCCTCGCTGGGGTTTAGAAGGTTGAAGGGGGGACCTCATTGAAACTTACAGAATAATGAAAGGCCTGGATAGAGTGGATGTGGAGAGGATGTTTCCACTGGTGGGAGAGTCCAGGACCAGAGGTCACAGCCTCAGAATTAAAGGGCGTTCTTTTAGGTGAGGAGGAACTTCTTTAGTCAGAGGGTAATTAATCTGTGGAACTCATTGCCACAGAGGGCTGTGGAGGCCAAATCAGTGGATATGGTTAATTGGTTTAGCTAAAACTGTAAATTGTACCTAGTGTGGAGGCGAGTGCTAGTGTACGGGGTGATCACTGGTCAGCGTAGACTCGGTGGGCTGAAGGGCCTGCTCACACACTGTATCTCTAAAGTCTGAAGTCCAAAGTCTATTTCCAGTAGATTACAGACGTCGGCTTTAATGGGAGATTTGTAAGTAGGGTGGAAAAATGTTGGGATGTGCAGGGGAAATGGCTAGCAAGTTTTGCAAGATTAATAGAGTGTTAAAAATGACAGTTACAATGCACCAGAGTTCTGCTAATTAAAAGGAATGCCAATAATGGTGATATGCATCACTCCTAATCTTATAAATGTGGTGTAACTGATTGTAGCTGACAGTCGATCTCACCATTACTGTCAACGTTGATTCATCTGCTACATTATTAAATGCCTTCTTAATGAGTTTTCAATGTCAATGATTTATGACAATAAATTTTGGAATGATGCGTGAATAAATGCGTGCAAGGGACTTCACGAGGGCCAGCATCATCTTGTCAGGTTTGTGCCCATCCGCACGGAACGGCACATGGGCGGCACGGTGGCGCAGGCGGTAGAGTCAGTGCCGTACAGCGCTTGCAGCACCAGAGGCCCGGGTTCGATCCCGACTACGGGTGCCGTCTGTACGGAGTTTGTACGTTCTCCACGTGACCCGGGTGGGCTTTCTCCGAGATCTTCGGTTTTTCCTTCCACACTCCATAGACGTACAGGTTCGTAGGTTAATTGGCTTGGGTTTGTATACTTGGGTATAAGTGTAAATTGTCCCTGGTGTGTGTAGGCTTGTGTCAATGTGTGGGGACCCCTGGCGGGTGCGGACTCGGTGGTGGGTGCGGACTCGGTGGGCCGAAGGACCTGTTTCCGCGATGCAACTCTAAAACGAAAAAACTAAAACTAAAACCAATTCACCATGCCTTTTCTGACTTGATGAAAGTGGTGTCCTGGTGTCGTTATTTCAGGCCAATGTTCATCGGTGAAGGAACGGATGTTAAAGTCTGGCAGAAAGAAGGAGTGTTCACTTTACACAAGATACAAGATTCAAGATACATGTACCAATTGGTACAGTGAAATGTGTGGTCGCCATATAGCCATACAAATAAATAATAAAGAGCACAGGACGCGATACACAGGCGTGAGTGGAAGCAAGAGCTCCACTGATTTCTTTGGGCGACTACTGTGACTAAGCACGTCATTTTTACCGGTGATTAAATTAAACTACACAACATTTCCATCCTGCGGCTCGCTGATGCACCGCTTGCTCTTCCCAAACACACTTCCCAGCTTCGTCTTTCAATTTTGATGCAGTAATGGACTGCTTTTATGAGGCACACAAAAATCAATGTCAACGAATGAAATGAAATCGCATGTCTTAGCCTGCAGAGCCTGCATTTATCATCTACAATGAGGGCATTAACATTATTCTTAAATCCTCAATATTCCTGATAATTCATGTGTTGATCGGTTTTGGTATTCACTACAATTCACACAATGTTGGTTAATTTATAAAGAATGGGCAGAGGGCAAGCTCGAGGTTCGAGTCAGAGTCATACTGCATGGAAAAAGGCCCACCCATGCTGACCAGCATGCCCCATTTACATTAGTCCCACCTATCTGGGTTTGGTCCATATCCCTCCAAACGTATCCCATCATCGAGTCAAAGAGCCAGTTTTATTCTTAATGTTTTAATCTTTTATGTTTTATTCTTAATGGTTTACTGTATGTCATGTTGTTACTTGCGAGTGGAGCACCAAGACAAATTCCTTGTATGTTTACATATTTGGCCAATAAATATATTAATTAATTAATTCATTATGCATACATTCATTCATTATTCATACATTTATTCATTCATCCATCCATTCATTCATTCATTCATGCATCCATCCATCCATTCATTCATTCATTCATTCATTCATTCATTCATTCAATCAATCATCCATTCATTCATTCATCCATTCATCCATTCATTCATACATTCATTCATTCATTCATTCATTCATTCATTCATTCATTCAGTCATTCATTCATACATTCATTCATTCAATGATTCAGTTATTCAACGTGGAAACAGGCCCTTCAGCTTACCTTGCCCACATCAACCAATATGTCCCATCTACACTAGTTCCATCTACCTGCGCTTGCCCCATATCTCCCTGAACCTGTCCTACATCCACCTGTCCAAATGTTTTTTAAACGTTGTGATAGTACCTGCAAACTTCCTGACTTAAACCTTCCTCTGGAAATCCTAAATGAAAGAGAGTAGCGTGGGGACGTTACACCAAGTCATTTCACCACAATGTGCCATCAAATGTCTGCACGTTTCCAGAATGCTGCCTGGATTATAGGGTGTTGGGTATAAGGAGAGGTTGGACAGACTTGGATTGTTTTCTCTGGGACGTCAGAGGTTGAGAGGCAATCTGACAGAAGTGTGTAAAATGATGAGAGGCATAGATAATGTAGACAGTCGGAATCATAGGGTCATAGAATCACACAGTGTGGAAACAGGCCCTTCGGCCCAACTTGCTCGCACAAAGCAACATGTCCCGCCTACGCTCAACCCTCCTGCCTGTGCTTGGCCCAGAATGCTCTAAAACTATCCTATCCATGTAACCTTCGCCGTGTGGAAATGTTAAAGACTAGAAGGCATAGCTTTAAGGTGAAAGGGGCAAAGTTCAAAGGAGATTTGAGGGGCAAGTACTTTACTCGGAGGGTGGTGGGGGCCTGGAGCGTGCTGCCAGGAGTGGTGGTGGAGGCAGATATGATATTATATGGCATTTAATAGGCTTTCAGATAGGAATGTAGATATGCAGGGAATGGAGAGGGATGGATCACGTGGAAATAGATGACATTTGTTGAACTTGGCTTCATGTTCAAATTTCAAATTTTCTAATTTCAAATTTATTTCAAATTTATTTTGTCACATACACCCAGGTGTAGTGAAATTCTTTTTGCCAGCATGGAAATTGTGGGCTGAATGGCTTGTTCCTGAGATGTACTTTTCTAACATGGTTGTTTGGCGAGGGACTTCACCATAATCACCCCTCGTATGCGAATGAATCCCAGTATTTCATTGCGCAGTTATCAATGAAGCCCAGTGCCTACTGATTAAAAGTGTAGCATCAATTCTGCAAGATATTCACACTTAAATGAAAGTTAATGGCTTCAATTTAATATCAGTGAAGCCATCAGAGTTTCCTGCCATTATACATTCCAGCAATGTCTGCACTCTGCACCAGGTTCATTCAACTTAGAAGATCAGAGGCACATCGTATACGGCTGAGATCCTCACAAATGGGAACCTTCAAATGTGTGAACTGAAGAGGACTTCAACATTTCAAGCATCCTTGAAAAGGTCGTAAGTGATAGGAGTAGAATTAGGCCATTCGGCCCATCAAGTCTACCCCGCCATTCAATCATGGCTGGTCTATCTCTCCCTCCTAACCCCATTCTCCTGCCTTCTCCCCATAACCTCTGACATGATTTATAAAAAAGAACAGTAAGTGTTTTACTGTTTTACTGTTCTTTTTTATAAATCATGTTTCTCGGGGTATCTAAATTTTATTAGTTTAAGTTATGACATCGGATGGAAGCTGCATACCAAATCTCGTTGCACCTATGTGCAATGACAATAAAATATATTATTATTATTATTATTAATCAAGAATCTATCTATCTCTGCATTGAAAAAAATATCCACTGACTTGGCCTCCACAGCCTTCTGTGGCAAAGAATTCCACAGATTCACCACCCTCTGACTGAAGACATTTCTCCTCATCGCCTTCCTGAAAGAAAGTTAGTCAAAGGGCAACTGGTTTTTAATGCACAACACAAAGTGCTGGAGTGATTCAACGGGTCAGGCAGCATCTGGGGAGGGGAGGGAGAGGCAACGTCTCATGTCGGGACCCTTCGACATACTGCTTCCCCTTTGTGACCCGCTCACTTTGAGTTTTGCAAGCATTTCCCTGAAGATTATTCCTAGACGCAGCATACTGATGCAGTCATAGAGAAAGCCCATCAACGCCTCTACTTCATTAGAAGATTGAGGAGATTCAGTGTGTGGATGAAAACTCTCTTGAAGTTCTACAGGTGTACAGTAGAGAGCACGTTGACTGGTTGCATCAAGGCCTGGTTTAGTAAATCGACGGCCCAGGAGCGAAGAATATTGCAACAAGTGGTAAACATTGCCCAGTCCATCACACATACCGACCTCCTCATCATTGAAGAGATCTACAAGAGAAACTGCCTCAGAAAAGCAGCCGGCATCATCAGAGACTCACACCACCACTAGATTGTGGCCAGGGTGGTGTGAGTCTCTGATGATGCTGGCTGCTTTTTCACTCCTGCCATCGGGAAGAAGGTATAGGGGACTGAAAACTGTAAGGTTCTGGTTCAGGAGCAGCTTCTTCCCAACAGCCATGAGGCAACTAAACACTGAAATCTCCAACCAAGCTGCGAATTACATAGAGTTAGGGGTGGCATGGTGGTGCAGCGATACAGTTGCTGTCTTACAGCGCCTGAGACCCAGGTTCGATCCTGACAACGGGTGCTGCCTACACATTCTTCTTCCATTCTCCCTGTGCCCGCATGGGTTTTCTCCGTATTCCCTCCCCCACTCCAAAGACGTGCAGGTTAGTAGATTAATTGGCATCGGCAAAATTGTAAGTTGTCCGTAGTTTGTAGGACAGTGCTAAGTGTACGGGGTGATCACTGGTCGGCAACGACACGGTCGGCCGAAGGACCTGTTTCCGCGATGTATCTCTGAAGTCTAAAGTAAAGGCGAAAGAAACAATGCTTCGTGCAAAACCATGTCCTTGGTGCAGAAATTCCAGCAAACTATATGAGCAGTAATGGGTCCATGTCATTGTGAGATTAGATCATAACACAGGGGATTTTTGGAAGCACCATTCAACAGCATCTCGTCACACACAGGGGTGGTTACTGATAACAGCCATTCAAAGGATATGGGAATGGGGGGGGGGGGATGGAGAGAGAGGGAAAGCAAGGGTAACTTGAAGTTAGAGAAGTCAATGTTCATGCCGCTGGGGTGTAAGCTGTCCAAGCGAAATATAAGGCGCTGTTCCTACAATTTGCGCTGGGCCTCACTCTGACAATGGATGATATATGTACATTATAGTTTTTTAATGTAATCTTTCTGTTTGTGTTCATCGGGGTAATTGAATATAACAGAGAATCTAAAGTAAATCTAATCTGCTTGGTAATATTTTGAGAAGATAGAGATATGAATCCCCACCGCAAGAGACATTTGTTCAAAATCACCAGTGATTTAACATCCCTCATTCTAATCTTATTAAATATGCTGTCCACATTAAACTAGGAGATATATTAATATATTAAATTAAAAGGGACTGCAGATGTTGGTTCATACCAAAGGTAGACACAAAATGCTGGAGGAACTCAGAGGCTCAGGCAGCATCTCTGGAGAAAACGGATAGTTGATGTTTCAGGTCGAGACCCTTCTTCAAAGAAGGAGATTATTAGAGTCAGAGGCTATTTGCAAAATATTTTATGTTAATAAGGTATTTTTAACAAAGAAATAACAACATACACACACACGTGCACACACGTGCACACTTGCACATGCACACAGGCACACATGCGCGCATACCCACGCACGCACACATGCACATGCGCACACACACATATACACGCATGCACACACACACGCACACACACACACGCACACGCACACACGCACACACACGCACGCACACATGCACATGCGCGCACACACACGCACACACATGCACACACACACGCACACACACACACGCACACACACACACAACACACACACACACACACGCACACACGCACGCACACACACACGCACGCACACACACACACACACACACACACACACACACACGCTCACAAAGACAGGAATTATTAGCAAGGATGCCTGCAGACCTTATCACTCTTTAATCATCGGAGAGAAGATACAGGAGTTTGGAAGCCTTCAGCATCCAGCCTTAAGAACAGCTTTTCCCACTATCCTCCGACTCTTGTACCAATCACCTCTTTCACATTCCCACCTCCGGAGGTGCTATCTTCCACAATTACCCATAACTCTGCCTCTGTTGCTTATTCCATTATTATACTTTAATGTTTTTTGCACCACTTCAGATTGCACTGCAGCCTGACACTGTTCTGTTGTTTTGCACCCAGCATTGCATTTATTGTTCAATCTATCATTACTATAGTCTCCGTGTACTCAATGAGATTCATGCGATCAAGAAATTTAATTACACCCTGGTGTATATAGGACAATAAACTAATCTGAATCTGAACTAATCTAAATCTGAAAACGCCTCTTGAAAATTATTGCTTTTGATCAAACAATAACAATCAGTCATTTCGGTTTTTTTTGCTCACCCTTTATACACCTACAGCTGCTACAGTTGCTGTCTCACAGCGCCAGAGACCCGGGTTCGATCCTGACCTCAGGTGGTGCTGTCTGTGTGGAGTTTGCACGCTCTCCCTGTGACTGTGTGGGTTTCCTCAGGGTGCTCCGGTTTCCTCCCACATCCCAAGGATGTATGGGCATGTAGGTTCATTCCCCTCTGTAAATGGCCCTCGATGTACAGGGCAAGTATTATAGCAATTATAGACCTATTAGACTGACTTCAGTGGTGGGCAAATTAATGGAAAAGATACTTAGAGATAATATATATAAGCATCTAGATAAACAGGGTCTGATTAGGAACAGTCAACATGGATTTGTGCCTGGAAGGTCATGTTTGACTAATCTTCTTGAATTTTTTGAAGAGGTTACTAGGGAAATTGACGAGGGTAAAGCAGTGGATGTTGTCTATATGGACTTTAGTAAGGCCTTTGACAAGGTTCCTCATGGAAGGTTGGTTAAGAAGGTTCAACTGTTGGGTATAAATGCAGGAGTAGCAAGATGGATTCAACAGTGGCTGAATGGGAGAAGCCAGAGGGTAATGGTGGATGGCTGTTTATCGGGTTGGAGGCAGGTGACTAGTGGGGTGCCTCAGGGATCTGTGTTGGGTCCTTTGTTGTTTGTCATGTACATCAATGATCTGGATGAAGGTGTGGTAAATTGGATTAGTAAGTATGCAGATTATACCAAGATAGGGGGTGTTGTGGATAATGAAGAGGATTTCCAAAGTCTACAGAGTGATTTAGGCCATTTGGAAAAATTGGCTGAAAGATGGCAGATGGAGTTTAATGCTGATAAATGTGAGATGCTACACCTTGGCAGGACAAATCAAAATAGGACGTACATGGTAAATGGTAGGGAATTGAAGAATACAGTTGAACAGAGGGATCTGGGTATAACCGTGCATAGTTCCTTGAAGGTGGAATCTCATATAGATAGGGTGGTAAAGAAAGCTTTTGGTATGCTAGCCTTTATAAATCAAAGCATTGAGTATAGAAGCTGGGATGTAATGTTAAAATTGTACAAGGCATTGGTGAGACCAAACCTGGAGTATGGTGTACAATTTTGGTCGCCCAATTATAGGAAGGATGTCAACAAAATAGAGAGAGTACAGAGGAGATTTACTAGAATGTTGCCTGGGTTTCAACAACTAAGTTACAGAGATAGGTTGAATAAGTTAGGTCTTTATTCTCTGGAGCGCAGAAGGTTAAGGGGGGACCTGATAGAGGTCTTTAAAATGATGAGAGGGATAGACAGAGTTGATGTGGACAAGCTTTTCCCTTTGAGGATAGGGAAGATTCAAACAAGAGGACATGACTTCAGAATTAAGGGACAGAAGTTTAGGGGTAATATGAGGGGGAACTTCTTTACTCAGAGAGTGGTAGCGGTGTGGAATGAGCTTCCAGTGGAAGTGGTGGAGGCAGGTTCATTGGTATCATTTAAAAATAAATTGGATAGGCATATGGATGAGAAGGGAATGGAGGGTTATGGTATGAGTGCAGGCAGGTGGGACTAAGGGGAAAAAAAAATTTGTTCGGCACGGACTTGTAGGGCCGAGATGGCCTGTTTCCGTGCTGTAATTGTTATATGGTTATGGTTATAAGTGGGATGGCACAGAACAATGGTGGAGTAACTCAGCCGGTCAGGCAGCATCTCTGGAGAAAAGGAATAGGTGACGTTTCGGGTCGAGACCCTTGATCAGACTACCTCTCCAGGCAGAGCTAAGAGCATCCAGAGATGCTGCCTGACCCGCTGAGTTACTCCAGCGCTGTGCATCTATCTGATGTAAAGCCAGCATCTGCAGTTCCTTCCTACACAAAACAATTGTGAACGGGTGATCGATGGTCACTGTGGGCCCAATTGCCTGCTTCCATGTTGTATCTTTCAATCAATCGATTCAATCCACCCACCACACAAACTGGGCTATGAATATGACGGCAATCAATTTGGATAGTTTTGCTCTGACAGATACATTTAAAAAAAATCAATGTAATTTTTAGTTCATTCAGTGAAAGATAGAAACATAGAAACATAGAAACATAGAAAATAGGTGCAGTAGTAGGCCATTCGGCCCTTCGAGCATGCACCGCCATTCAATATGATCATGGCTGATCATCCAACTCAGTATCCTGTACCTGCCTTCTCTCCATACCCCCTGATCCCTTTAGCCACAAGGGCCACATCTATCTCCCTCTTAAATATCTCCAATTAACTGGCCTCAACTACCTTCTGTGGCAGAGAATTCCACAGATTCACCACTCTCTGTGTAAAACATGATTTTCTCATCTCTGTCCTAAAAGACTTCCCCCTTAACCTTAAACTGTGACCCCTTGTTCTGGGATCTCACAAGAATGGAAGAAACCAACGGATCTAAACACATAATGAACACAAAAGGCTGGAGTAACTCAGCGGGACAGGCAGCACCTCAGGAGAGAAGGAATGGGTGATGTTTCGGGACGAGACCCTTCTTCAGACTTCTGAATAAGGCTCTTGACCCAAAACGCCATCCATTCCTTCTCTCCTGAGATGCTGCCTGTCCCACTGAGTTACTGTGCCACTGTGTCGCCCATGCCCTGATATACTAACTGCTTCCCTTTCCACAGATACAAACTGTCTCCAGCATCTTCTGCATTTTGAAAGGATCACTGGTCATCTCCACGTATCAAAATTCAAAGGCCAAGACGTCACCCATTCCTATTCTCCAGAGATGCTGCCTGTCCCGCTGAGTTACTCCAGCTTTTTTTGTCTATCGTCGGTTAAAACAAGCACCTGCAGTTCCTTCCTGCACATCTAAACCCATAGGCAGCTTGGTAAGAAGTCTGCAGAGCCTGGATCATGTTTTGAAGTATTTCACCTTTCATAGCTTACCTGAACTAATCTGATGAAAATGATTGAGGGGGGTTTCACCAAAAAGTATTAGTTTGAGGTTGAGATCTTTATGAAATCTTCCCTCTATTGCAGTGGTCTTTCATGCTGGCAGTAATTAATACTCTGAGTTTGACATTGATAAATGGTGAGATTGAATGTATTTCTCCCATTATCTATGTAATTGTCCCATTACAATTCACGACTCGGCATAGCCTTATTCTAAAGTTGGCTGTGGGACTTTGTTCTGTTTAGAGCACATTGTTTTTGCTATCTGATGTGCATGCAGCCCTGAGTTACAGCTTCACTTGGGTGGCAACTCATTTGAAACCCATGTTCGATCCTGACTACGCTGTCTGTGTGGAGTTTGCATGTTCTCCCTGTGATGCTGTGGGTTTTCTCTCCGGGTGCTTCAGTTTCCTCCCACACTCAGAAGACGTGCAGGTTAGTAGGTTTAATGGCTTCTGTAAATTGTCCCTAGTGTGTAGGATAGGACTAGTGTACCGGTGATCGATGGCCGGCGTGGACAGGGTGGGTTGGAGAGTCTGTTTCCACGCTGATGGGCAAATGGTTGGAACAAAGCCCAGGGATAAAAGCAGAAGGTGCGAGATAGGTTTGAAAATTACAAACTGTGAAACCAGAAGAAAGAAAGTAGCAGGGGGAGGGGAGAAATAGATAGTCCAGGTGAGGGGAGGTGGAAGAAAGGAGGAGGTGAGGGGAGAAAGGATGAGTGTGGAGGCGATTAGTTAGAGATGACCAAAAATGTCTTGTGTCATTAAGAACTTGTAATACTTGGTCAGTAGTGGACATTGAAATCCCCACCCAGACCATATTCTGTCCCTTTGCCACTCTTGAGAATTTGTGTTACTCCTTAACAATTGCTCAACATTTAAACAACATTTGTTTTAGAGATATATAGCGCAAAAACAGGCCCTTCGGCCCACCAAGTCCGCACTGACCAGCGATCACCCCGTACACTAACCTACACACTATGGACAATTTTACAACCTAGCGAAGCCAATTAACCTACACGTTCCCTGTACGTTTTTGGACTGTGGGAAGAAACCGGAGCACCAGGAGGTAAACCAACGCGGTCACAGGGAGAACGTGCAAACTCCGTACAGACAGCACCCGCAGTCAGGATCGAACCCGAGCCTCCTGCGCTGTGGGGCAGCAACTCTGCCACCGTGCCACCCAAATTGGTCACAAGAAAACTACTTGCAAATCTAATTCTCATGGTTCCCAGAATCTCCATTGTAGTCACTATGCCTTTAGGATCCCTAAAGCACAGCAAACAGTAATTAAATATTAAGTGGGCAGGCACACCCTAACGAGAGTAGGCTACCATATGTTCACAAGCAGAACTAATTTCTAAGTCAATATAATTGAAAATGTTTCCCAGAACCTAAATTACATTCTGCAATCAAGATCAATTAAGTCAATTAAGAAACAATAGTGTACATCATTTTGATTTACATTTCTGCCTGTTTATCCAACAGATAGTGATTAATGTTGTCACACTGGGATTTTGACTCAAACATGACTTTCTGAACGAAATTGCCTCATTGAACATAAAGACATCAGGACATCTTAAAGTCATTTTATCTTGGTATAAAAAATAATCAAAGCTTTGGAGTAAATTTTCACATTTATCTTGGTCAATATTAGGATTAAGTTTAAGACTCGAGGGCCTGAGATACAGGGGGAGGTTGAGCAGACTAGGACTTTATTCCTTAGAGAGCAGGAGGATGAGGGGTGATATTATAGTGGTGTATAATATCGTGAGGGAAATAGATAGCGTAAATGCACAGTGTTTTACTTAGAGTCGGGGAATCAAGAACCAGGGGACAATGGTTTAAGATGAGAGCAGGATGATTTAAAAGGAACTTGAGGGGCAATTTTTTCACACAAAGTGTGGTGGGTATGTGGAATGAGCTGCCAGAGGAGGTAGTTGAGGCAGGTACAACCACAGCATTTAAAACATATTTGGACAGATACATGGATAGGATCGATTTAGGACATGGGCCTAACGCAGGACTAGTGAAGATGTAGCACCTTGTTCGACATGGGCTGGTTTCCACACTGTATGATTTTATAACTCCATAATATAAACTGTATTATTAATGTCAAGATACCAAGTGGGCAGAATTGGAAAAGAAAACCTTGATTCATTTAGTTTGGAGATTGAACCTCCACCTGAAAAATAAAGAACATTCTCGCTCCAGGGCAATTTTGATGACTTCATCTACTTGGCTGCTTTGTCTAATGTGAAAGTGGGTTACAAATAAAACTAAGAGAGGAATATTGCACAATGCTGACAAAAGATGATCGACGTGGTAAGGAATCTCGAATGCTGGCTACGATCAATCTCCCAAGCAAAAGGTCGTGATTTTTATGCTGGTGATAATTAGAGGTCAATCTTTTGAAGAGATACATTATGAATGCAGACACATATGTTGGTTGCATTATAAAAACAAGACCTCTTGGAAGTATTAACCTTGTAAATGCAGAATACACTTCCCATCTTTCAAAGTGCATGACTTTTATTATGGATTGGCCATTAACTGAAAGCTGTAGGGGAAACAATTAACCAAAGATTTAAGAGGTGACAGCGTCTGCATTTTAATGGTATATCAGACGACCATGGGCACCATTTTACAGTCTGACTGGCAGGGTTTTATTTCATTGACCAGAGATTTTTTTAAACATTTCCATCGGGTACATTTTATATCACGAAATGGTCTTTGAGGCAATGAACATCATATACAGAGAGAGCAAACAAAAAGAATGTTTAGTGTACGAAGGGACTGCCAATGCTGGTTTAAACTGAAGATAGACACAAAATGCTGGAGTAACTCAAGCAGCATCTCTGCAGAGAAGGAAAGGGTGAAGCTTCGGGTCGAGACCCTTCTTCAGACGTTCTCTCTGCCCGGCACAATTCCATCGTTCTAGAGAGGTGTTTCATTCTGCACTGACAACTCCTTTTGGACAAATGGAAGTGCCGTGCATTAGACATTTCATTTATTCCTTTAGATTCCGTTTCCTCCCGCATCCCAAAGATGTGCATACGGGTTAGCAAGTTAATTGGCTTCTGCAAATTGCCTCTGGTCTCTAGGAAATAATTAGTGTATGGGTGATCATTGTTCGGCGTGGACGTGGTGGGCCAAAGGCCCTGTTTCCACGCTGTATCTCTGAATTAAACTAAACCAAACTAAACTAAATTAAATTAAACTAACAGCCAGTAACAACAATCCTGTTGAACAGATCATTTATTAGACATTTCATTCATTGTTTTAGATCAGGCTACCATCATAACACTAGGAACTATTTTCATCCTACATATTGATTGATTGAATAATTCTAATCTTAAACTTAATCTTCACGGAGATAACATTTATACCAAGTCTATTAATCTACAAACCTGTATATCTTTGGAGGGGGGGGAGAGAGAAAGGGGAGATGGGGAGATTTGTAAGAGGTCACCTAAAATTGGAGAAATCAGTGTTCATACTGTTGTAAGCCATCGTGACAGAATATGAGGTGTTGTTCCTCCAGTTTGCCAAGGTCCTCACTCTGGCAATGGAGGGGGCCCACGGTAGAAAGGCCAGTGTGGGAACAGGAGGGGGAGTTAAAATGCTAGGCAATTGAGAGACCGAGTAGTATTTGGTGGACCAAGCACAGGTGCTTAATGAAACAGTCACTTGCCGATGTATCATCATTATCGTTGACAACATTAGCGACGCAGTGGTGCTGGTTTCCGACGGGAACAGTGGCAGACGCACCACACATCTCTGTCCTCTAGTTCCTGCGGACTTCCGCCGCTGGAAGAAAAGGATTTTGGTGTGTGTGAGCTTTATCATCATTCCTTACAATGCCGTGTACAGTGATCGCAACTTCTACTGAAGTGTGGATGGCCGTCGGCTCGCTAGAGGCTCATCCGCCCATTGACAGGTCTTGTTTTCGGTCCTGCTGGGGGTCCACAGCCCCCTCCTCATCCTGGCAAACCAGGTGGGGAGACGGTTTAGTCGCCGACTATCCGACCATGGAGCAGGTAGCACGGGATTACATGGTACCCGTGGTGGGGGGAGCTCCTGATGTAGGTCCACCAGTTCAAAGGCATTTGCAAGTTCCCATTCTCTGATGCATGTCTAAGCATGCAGCATGGAGTCAGGCCTTTCGGCCCACCGAGTCTGCGCCGACCAATGATCACCCCGTACACTAGCTTACACACGTAAGGGACAATTTTACAACTTACCGAGGCTAATTAACTTACAAACCTGTACGTCTTTGGAGTGTGGGAGGCAACTGCAGCACCCGGAGAAAACCCACACGGTCACGGGGAGAACGTACAAAGTCCATGCAGGCAGCATCCGTAGTCAGGATTGAACCCGGGCCTCTGGCGCTGTAAGGCAGCAACTCTACCGCTGCGCCACTGTGCTACGTTATGTTAAGTGTGGTTTTGATATTGTGTTCTTCACTAGGCATTGTACTACGCCTCCGTTGCCATGCGGTGAGAACGGAGAGGTTGAGAAGGAGTTTCTTCCCAGAGGCAATTCGGACTGTAAACGCCTATCTCACCAGGGACTAGCTCTACTGAACGTTTTTCCTTCCATTATTTATTATGTAAAAGAATATGTGTGTTATGATTGTGTTTATAATTTGTTTGGTTGTTTTGTTGTTTGTCTTTTGCACAAAAGTCCGCGAGCATTGCCACTTTCATTTCACTGCACATCTCGTATGTGTATGTGACAAATAAACTTTGACTTGACTTGACTTGTAGCTCTAAACACTGCCAGGAACACTGACATGTTCTGTGGGGAAAGACAGGGGGAAGGGTAGTGGGGGGTGGGGGGGGGGGGGGGGGGGGGGGGGGGGGGTGAGGGGGGGAGGTGGGACTGGATGACAGCATGAGGAGGAGAAGCTGGACAAAGATTTATCATGTAAAAATGAGCATCCACACGCTGACTGGTTTCTGACAAAAAAAAAAGCAAATCTGGCTCTCTGTAATCCAAAGCTTTTAATTATTAGTTTGTTTTAACACCAGGGACCATATAGAGATGTGTGCATTGAAAACTAATCTGTCAACCAGCTGTTAATCAATACGGAGGTGACAAGCATTGTGGTGAAATGACTTGGAATAATTTTGTCGATTATTCAGAGTCAGCGCTAAGCTCTTTCAAATGGCGATCTACATCGCCAAACACCGACGATTAGTGGGTGGCACAGCGGTAGAGTTGCTGCCTTACGGCGCCAGGGACCCGGGTTCGATCCTGACTACAGGTGCGGTCTGTATGGAGTATGTACGTTCTCTCCGTGACCATGTGGGTTTTCTCCAGGATCTCAGCTTTCCTCCCACACTGCAAAGACATACAGGTTTGTAGGTTAATTGGCTTGGCTTGATTGTAAATTGTCCCTCGTGTGTGTGTGTAGGATAGTGTTAATGTGCGGGGATTGCTGTCCAACGCGGTGGGCCGAAGGGCCTGTTTCCACGCTGTATCTCTAAACTAAACTGAACTAATGGCAAATTTCACAGCAAATTCCCAACTCTGTGTAACGATCATTTGACCTAAGATCCTCAGCCCGCACCATTCCTTAATCAGGTGGAATAGAGGTTGTGGTGGCACAGTGGTAGAGTTGCTGCATTCCAGTGTCCTGACTCCATGATTCCATGATGGTATGAATATTGACTTCTCTAATTTCAAGTAACCCTTGATTTTCCTCTCTCTCCATCCCTCCCCATCCTAGTTCTCCGATCTTCCTGACTGTCCTCCTGAGTATATTTTATCTTTGTATGCTTCGTTGTCACCTTCCCCTAGCTGACAATGATCTATTCAAAATGTTCCTTGATCCTCGTCCCCTTTGATGTCTTCACACCTTACCCTTCCATATCTCTCCCTCTCCCCTGACTCTCAGTCTGAAGAATGGTCTCGACCTGAAGCGTCACCCTTCTATTCATCCTCTCCAGGGATGCTGTTCCGCTGAATTACTCCAGCATTTTGTGTCGATCTTCCATGCCTCCACAGTTCTCTCCTTTCTCTGCAAGGACCAGTTTACATGGAAAGGTATCCTAGAAGCAATTCTAAAATTGAAGGGCAATTTGACAAAGGATGCTTTCTTCAGAGCACCAAACATTGCCAGTTTAATAATTTCTGAAAGATCGACCATCACAAACGCCAACCTGCAAAGAATACCAGCAGTGCACTTCTGGAAGAAATCATTACTGAAAAGAAATTGGTTGTTAACAGCTAGTTCATCCAATCCAGAGAAAATTGCAACATATAAAACAAGTAACATCACTGCTCACATGAGTGAAAGACTTCTATATATACGTGAACTGTGATATAGAGACTGATCTCAGACCAAAAAAAGGCACAGAGTGCTGGAGTAACACAGCGGGTCAGGCAGCTTCTCTGGAGAACATGGACAGGTGACGTTTCAGGTCTGGACCTTTCTTCAGTCTGAGGGTGGTGAATTTCTTTAGTCGGAAGAAATATAGAAATATATAGTTTCTTTATTGTCATTGTAACATGAACCATGTACAACGAAATTTAAAATGTCAGCCAGTCAGTGCAGCATTCAAACATTTCTAAAAGCTAACGATACATACAAGGTAAAATATTAAAGATAAACAACTAAATAAATATCACGGACAAAGCACGCATACACACCCAACCCTCCATCCTTCTGTCGATTCCACAGTTACCACAGTCCCTTAGTATGTCCGCCGGGATCTCATATGAGCGGACAAACTCGGCGGTAACCTCCCGTTCGCGACCGGCTCCGATCCTAAGAAGGTCCTGCCGGCCGTAGGCGTTGTTCGCCCGACAGTAAGTACACAAAACACAAAACAACACGTACACATACATACAAAACACGAAGCACTGACCGGGAGGACATCGAGCCGCTGCAACTGTGTGCGCCGCCAAGGTGGTGAACCTGGTGAGTTCATTGCCACAGAAGGCTGTGGAGGCCACATTTGTGACTATCTTTTAAGATGGAGATTGACGGATTCTTGATTAGTACGGGTGTCGGGGGTTAAGGCAGGAGAATGGGGTTGATGGGAGCGATAGGTCAGCCATGAAAGTATGGAGGAGCAGACTTAATGGGCCGAATGGCCTAATTCTGCTACTACAACTTATGAACAAGTGGACCTTTCCCTCAAAATAATCCCAATCCAATTCTTCAGTTTAAACAGCATCAAAGGTTATGGGGTGAATGTTGGGAGGGACAAATAGATCAACCGTGATCCAAGCTTGAAAGGATACAGAGAAGATTTACGAGGATGTTGCCAGGACTAGAGACATTGAGTGGGCTGGGACTCTATTCCTTGGAGCGCAGGAGGATGAGGGGTGACCTTATAGAAGTGTGTAAAACCATGAGAGGAATAGATTGGGTAGATGCACAGAGTCCCTTGCCCAGAGTAGGTGAATTGAGGACCAGAGGACATAGGTTTAAGGTGAAGGGGAAAAGATTCAATAGGGTTGTGGGGGGTAACTTTTCCACACAAAGGGTGGTGGGTGTATGGAATAAGCTGCCAGAGGAGGTAGTTGAGGCTGGGTCTATCCCAACAGTTCGACAGGCACATGGATAGGCCAGGTTTGGAGGGATATGGACTAAACGTGGGTAAGAGGGACCTGCGTAGCAGAGACATGTTGACCGGTGTGGGCAAGTTGGGTTGAAGGACCTGCTTCCATACTATATTACTCTATAACTTTATGAATGGCAGTAACCGACACGATGGGCCGAATGGCCTAATTCTGCCCCTACATCTTATGGCCTTATGGAGATTCCAGCATCTCCAGTTTCCTGTGTCCCTCTTTAATGGCGTTTTGCATATTTTTTCGGATATAAATAGAATCAGTAGAAACTTTAAACAATTAAACTTAAAGAACTGGGGAAGTGTGCAGATAATCACTCATTGTGTGCTAAACATATATATTTGTGAGGAATAACTTGGCTCACTGACTTGGACATGATGAGCATGCAATCGTGACCTTTAAAAATGAGCATTTCTATCTAAAGGGACAGTCCGCATTAAACATTATTCTTATTCCATGAAGCCCTTTGGATTTTGACCTTTAAATAACCAGCCAACATATCGGACCCTGTGTCACGTACATTGAAGACGGTCAAACAAAGCTGCTCAGAGGGCCAGTCAATCATTTCTCCCCTCCTGTTGCTTTCCTGCTATAAGTGGAAAAACATTTCCCGATGTTGGGGGGGGAGTCCAGAACCAGGGGTTACACAGTTTAAGCATAAGGGGTAGGCCATTTGGGACAGAGATGAGGAGAATCTTTTTCACCCAGATAGTTGTGAATCTGTGGAATTCTCTGCCACAGAAGGCTGTGGAGGCCAAGTCAGTGGATATTTTCAAGAGAGAGTTAGATATAGTCCTTCGGGCTAACGGAATCAAGGGATATGGGGAGAAATCAGGAACTGATTCTGGAATGGTGGTGCTGGCTCGAAGGGCCGAATGGCCTACACCTGCACCTATTTTCTATGTTTCTATGTTACAATAGACAATAGACAACAGTAGGCGGGAGTAGGCCGTTCAGCCATTCAAGCCAGCACCACCATTCACTGCGATCATGGCTGATCATCCACATTCAGTAGCCCGTTCCTGCCTTCTCACCATATCCTCTGAGTCCGCTCCTGCACCTTTTTACAATGGCCAACAAATTGTTTTGGAGGTGTCCCCGATATAATTGAAGAAGTCCCAGCATTGTTCAGCCGGGGAAAGTGTTGAACATGCATTCAGCCAGTGTCACAAGGTTGGCACCAACTGAACAGCCACAATTAATTGCCGATGAACAAGGGATTCATTCTGTGATTGTTTGTTTTAGAAAAACAATGAACGTCAGAATTCATTTAGCGCTGGCAAACGTGTAACTATTAGACAGGATGCGTGGATCTTCGTGGGAAAAATAACTTTCCATAATTATTATGAAATTATAAAATGCAAAATCTGGAGCAAACTTTGGTTTCGTCTGAGGAAGGGTCTCGATTCAAAACGCCACTTATTCCTGCTCTCCCGAGATGATGCCTGACCCGCTGAGTTACTCCAGCAGTTTGTGTCTATCTTCTGTGGTTTAGTGTAGTTTAGTTCAGGGTCTGTCCCACTTGCAGGCGATTGCGTGCATTTGGTGCGACCAACTGGAAGCGGAGTTCGCGCTAAATTCGCGCTAAGTTCGTGCTAATTTCGCGCTAAGTTCGTCATTTCCGTCATACTTACAAATCATCTGGGCAGGAAGCGGGCCGACTGAATTTGGGCGTCGCACGGCGTCGGGCGGTGACGTCATCACGCAATGCCACGCGCTAGGCGTACGCCGTCAATACGCTGCATACACCGTCAAGACGCTGCGTACAACGTCAAGATGCTGCATACGACCGCAATACGCCTGCGTGCATATGCGGGCCGACAGGCCGTTGGCGCGCGAAGATTTCAGTCATGCAGGAATTTCAGAGCCCCGCGCAATGCCGGGACCAGCCCCGCGCGACCATACGGTGCCCGTACGCCTCAAGCGACCACGAGGTCACGTAATTTGCGAGCCAAGGTCACGTAAGTGGGACAGGCCCTTTAAAAAGTGCGGTAACAGGCCCATTAAGTCCGCGCCGACTAACAATCCCCATACACTAGCATTTTCCTACATGCTAGGGACAATTTACAATTTAAAAAAAAATCAGAACCAAATTAACTTACAAACCTGCACGTCTTTGGAGTGTGGGAGGAAACCGGAGTACCCGGGGAAAACGCACGCGGTCATCGGGAGAACGTACAAACTTGGTACAGACTGTACCCGTAGTCAGGATTGAACCCGGGTGACAGCAACTCTACCGCTGCACCACCGTGTCATCAACTATGGTTTACTATAAACTGTATGATGTAATGTCTTAAACGTTATTTATAATATCTAATTTCTTAGGGAATAGAGCAGGCCTGTGTCTTACAATCAGGATAAGATGCCAACTCTGCATTTTTTGGGTGTCTTTGACTTTACAATCCACAAAGGGAATGATATTCCTGTTTACAGCCTTCTGGCTCACAAAGGCTGGTGACATTAATCACAGCAGCAGCTATTTCAATATCAACATACATTTTTTTTCTTTATTCTTTCTAAATGTATTCTGCCCAGTGTCTGCAGGGCACATTGCTGATGCATTTAAAGGAAAGCAGAATAAGTACATAGTAGATGGAAATTGACCAAAACTAAATCCATTGTTAAGCATTCTGACTGGTTGCATCGTGGCCTGGTTCGGCAACTTGAATGTCCAGGAGCGGAAAAGACTGCAGAAAGTTGTGACCACTGCCCAGTTCACCACCGGCTCTGACCTCCACACCATCGAAGGGATCGATCAAAGTCGCTGCCTCAAAAAGGCAGCCAGCATCACCAAAGACCCACACCATCCTGGCCACACATTCATTTCACCGTTGCCATCGGGAAGAAGGTACAGGAGCCTGAAAACTGTAGCGTTCAGGTTCAGGAACAGCTTCTTCCCTACAGCCATCAAGCTATTAAACATGACAACAAATAAGTTCTGAACTATAATAGACTATTATTATTATTATTGCACTATATTTGTTTATTTATTGAGTATGTGTGCATGTGTAAATATACACACTGAACTTTTTTTCTCCCCGTTATGTACTATCTTTACATATCCTGTTGTGCTGCAGCAAGTAAGAATTTCATTGTCCTATCGGGGACACATGACAATAAAACACTCTTGACTCTTGACTCTTCAATTCAATTCAATTCAACTTTATTGTCATTACACAAATACGAGTACAGGTACAACGAAATGCAGTTTAGTGTCTGGTCATAGTGCAAGATAGTAGAAATAAAAATAAAAATACAAAATAAAAATACAAATAAAAATAAAAGTACTGGTTAACAATGTGTGGACTGTGGATGAATTAAACTGGTACATAGGCAAATAAATGTATACAAATGGGAGAGTCTAAAGATAGCTAGCGACGGGACTGTGAGTTCAGCAGTGTAATGGTGTTATTGAAAAAGCTGATCCTCAGCCTGCTTGTGCGAGACCTGAGGCTCCTGTACTGCCTCCCTGATGGGAGGAGGGCAAATAGTCCATGGTTAGGGTGAGAGGGGTCCTTGATGATTTTCCCGGCCCGTCTCAGACACCGTTTGCGGTGGAGGGCATCCATGGCAGGGAGCGGGGCACCGATGATGTGCTGAGCGGTTTTCACCACCCGTTGCAGTGCCTTCCGGTCAGCTGTGGTGCAACTGCTGTACCATACCGTGAAGCAGGTGGTCAGGATGCTTTCGATGGTACGGCAGTAGAAGTTGGACAGGATCTGGGGGGGACAGGTGAGCTTTCTTAAACCTCCTCAGAAAGTAAAAGCGCTGCTGCGCCTTTTTGATCAGTTTGGTGGTATTGAGGGACCAGGACAGATCCTCTGAGATGTGTACCCCGAGGAATTTGTAGTTGGAGACGCGCTCCACCTCAGTCCCGTTTATGTGCATGGAGGTATGTCTGCCACCTCTGGTCTTCCTGGTCAACGATGATTTCCTTCGTCTTCTTAGAGTTGAGGACGTGGTTATTATTGGCACACCAGGCTGCCAGGTTCTGGACCTCCTCCCTATAAGCTGATTCGTTGTTGTCGCTGCCACTCTTGAGGTGGAAGGACATTTCTTCAGAGCTTTTACAATACAATCTACAATATTTTATTCCATGTCGTTTGAACCTCTCCGTGAGTCGACTCCGCCATTCATTCAAGGATGATCTATCTTTCCCTCTCAACCCCACTTCCCTGCTTTCGATCAGACGATTCCTTGCATAAGGCACGCACACACGCAATACCCCGGGCTTGCAGCAGGGCACGGTGGGCTGAAGGGCCTATTTCCACCATGTACCCTTAAACTAAACTGTACTAAACCTGAGAGATTCTAAGATGGAGTCGCAAGAGTAAAGGCTGTCACACAAGAGATTACATTTTCTTCTTCTCCATGCCCAGCTAAGCACAGCATCTCATTTCATCCACTGCTAGATATCAAACAGATTGTTCTTGGCAACAAGGTAGGTTCATTGGACCAAACCTCTATCTGGCAGGACATCCAAGGCCAAATTACAGATCATAAACCAATAAGTAATGATTTTTGTTGTACTGTTGCTTGTCTTGGCTAATTAATTTAGTGTAACTGAAGGACAGTAACAGTATCCTCGGTCTTGCTGGTACTGATAGGAAGCAGTCTGTGCCAAAACACATTTGCTGTGGCCCTTACTTAATAACGAACCATGAACTTGACAGTCTCCACATCTGAGTTACGCCCGCACTTTGTGTGTCTGTTTTAATTTACTTTGGTTTATTATTGTCACGTGTACCGAGGTACAGTGAAAAGAAATATTTTGTTGCAGGCTATCCAGCCAGTGAAAAGTCCTACACATTTTGGCTACTCCTCAAGGTATGCCTACTTTGAAGAAGTTCTCCTCCTCTCTCTGATGAGAGTTCAGCAACATCCTCTCTCATGGCACATATTCCTTCTCTCCAGAGATACTGCCTGTCCCGCTGAGTTAAGGGCCCGTCCCACTTAGGCCGTCATTTACGCGACAGGCCGGTAGTGACGGACGCGCGATGGTCGGGTGACAGTCACGTGCGTCATCATGCGTCCGCGCAGCCGTCTGGAGCGCGTGACGTAATTTGAAGATGGGCACAAAATGCAGGAGTAACTCAGCGGGACCGGCAGCATCTCTGTAGAGAAGGAATGGATGATGTTTCGGGCCGAGACTCTTCTCCAGTCTGAAGAAGGGTCTCGACCTGAAACGCCACCCATTGCTTCTCTCCAGAGATGCTGCCGGTCCCGCTGAGTTACTCCAGCATTTTGTGTCTATCTCCAATTGTCTTGGCCCCGCTCTGGGAGTAGGAGTGGGGGCGGATCTGGATCCACAACTGGCCGTGAGCCCCAGTCCGAGCTACTGCTGCTGTTGGAGGTGAGGCGTTGCGCCGCGCCAGGGTCTTGGGCCTGTCCCACTTTGGCCGTCAGTTACGCGACAGGCCGGTGGCGCGCGAAGATTTTGTTCAGGACAAAGTTCACACTGTTCCACGCAACTCTACACTCCTCCACACCACTCCATGCACCCGTCCCGCGCTACCCACGCGCTATCCACACGCTACCCACACGCTAGCAGGTCGCATAAATGGCGCGCAAATGACAGCCAAGTGGGACAGGCCCTCTACTTCAGCAATTTGCATCTACCTTCAGTGAAAAGACTATACATGTTTATAGTCCACAGTGTACAGATACAGGATCAAGGGTATAATGTTCAGTGCAATATAAAGCCCAGTAAAGTTCAATTAAAGGAAGTTTGAAGGTCTCTAATTCTAACCTCAATGATCTTCTCGGGGCTATGGTCTGTTTTAAGCTCACAGCTAACTATGGCATTAAATGGCACCCCTATAAATTGCCATTGTTTAGTTTAGTTTATAGTCACGTGTACCGAGGTACAGTGAAAAACTTTTATGTTGCATGCCATCCAGTTAGCAGAAAGACAATGCATGATTACAATCGATCCTCAGGATCTTATACAAGGCCATAAGGTCATAAGTGATAGGAGCAGAATTAGGACATTCGGCCCATCGTCTACTCTGCCATTCAATCATGGATGATCCATCTCTCTCCTAACCTCATTCACTCTCCTGCCTTCACCCCATAACCCCTGACACCCGTACTAGTCAAAGAATTCCACAGATTCACCACCCTCTGACTAAAGAAATCCCTCATCATCTCCTTCCTAAAGGAACGTCTTTTAATTCTGAGGCCATGACCTCTGGTCTTAGACTGGTCTAGTGGAAACATCCTCCCCACATCCACTCTATCCAGGCCTTTCACTATTTGGTAAGTTTCAATTAGGTCATTCCCCCCCCCACCCCCCCCTTCATTCTTCTAAACTCCAGAGAGTAGAGGCCCAGTGCCGTCAAGCGCTGGCTTCCTGAGATGGCTGCCCCGCCTGCAGCGTGTTCGTTATTATTACTTTTTTTGTTTTTTTAATGTGTCCAACGTGTGTGTTTAATGTCTCTTGGTGTGTCTTGTGTGTGGGGGGGGGTGGGGGGGGGGGAACCGCTTTCGGTCGCCTCCTCGACCGAGAGGCGACTTTTTCCATGTCACCTCCCTCGCGGCCTAACACCATGGATTGGAGCGGCCTTTCCCGGAGTCGGGCCTGGAGTTTCAGCAGCGGGCGTAGCGTGGACTTTTCATCGCGGAGCGGGCAAGCCCTTGCCGAGGGTCGCCAGAAGGGGGTGCTCCGATCGCTGGCCCGCCGACTGTTACAGCCTGAAGCCGCGGTCTGCGGAGCTTCTAGCCGCGGGCCTGGCGTCCGGACCCTGGGACCCCTCGCTAGGGATCGCTGGAGAAGAGCTCCGACCGCCAGCCAGCGGCCTACAACATCCTGAAGCCACGGTCTCCAGTTGGGAAGTGCTGATTCGGGAATTACCATCACGATGAGAGGGCCTGCAACGGCGACTGCGGAGGTTCATGGCCCCGACCATGGGGGAACAATGTACTTTGTGCCTTCCACCACATCATAATCAAGGATGAGCCACAACCCAGCTACTCCCTCTTCTCCCCTCTCCCAATGGTCAAGAGGGAAAGAAGGGTGAATACACACACCTCCAGATTCAGGGACAGTTTCTTCCCAGCTGTAATCAGGCATCTGAACCATCCTACCATCAACTAGAGAGCGGTCCTGAACTACTAGCTGCCTCATTAGTGAACCTCTTTGATCAAGCTTTACCGGTTTCACCTTGCACTGAAGGTTATTCATGTTATTCCCTTTATCCATGTATGTGTACATCGTGGATGGCTCAATTGTAATCATGCATAGTCTTTCCGCTGACTGGTTAGCATGTAACAAAATATTTTCACTGCACCTTGGTACACATGACAATAAACTAAACTCATGATAACAAACTAAACTCAAACTCAAGCCCAAAGGTTCCAAGTTTAAGTCTCACTCTGGCGAAAAATAATCTAGACTGAATGACGCAAAGTGCTGGAGTAACTCAGAGAGTCAGTGGGCCACACTGGAGAACATGGATGGGTGACGTTTTTGGATCGGGACCCTTTTCAGACTGATCAGGACCTAGATTTGTCAAGTTTAGAAGGTTTGGGCAGTGGCGGACTGGCCAGGGTGTCAGCTTGCCCGATGGCAAGTGGGCCCCTGATGAAGTGGGACCCTTATATCGTGGGCCCCTGATGAAATGGGCCCCCTTTGTGTCATGGCAACCATTATTTTTAGACCGAGTCCGCCACTGGGATTGGGTGACTATTGCACTGTCTGATTTTGCCCCTCTTTCCATGAGGAAATTTGACCACATTTGGTTGCAGCTAACTGTGGGATTTCTGGGCCAGGGTGCCAATTTGGTATTGAATTTAGCGCATCAGAAAAGTGAAATTCAATTCCTCTGCATTTATTCTTTATTCTTTACTTTAAGTCTGTTGCTTTAGATAATGATGCAAATCAAGACATTGTAATCCAGATGAGGAGCCATTTTCCTGGCCTGTTGGTTACGATAAGTGTCTATCTATGATGAATTCTAAATCAGTGCTGAGGGTGAGGCTCATTCAGAGCAATGCTGCTTTCTACAGGGTTCTCGAAGGTTTCTTTGCATCGTTCCAGAAACGGGCATTGAGTGACAATGAACAATTATCCTGTGGGCAATTTCTTTCAATGCAGGGTGCAGGCCAACTCTCTGCTCCTTGTATATTACATGCACATAGCCAGCACTAGCCCTACTGTTTATTGTACAGCTCGAGGCATGAGCTGAGCCTTCAACAAGTCCACCCTTCCACATCTACCTAGTCAACTCGTGACTCACTTGCACCTCCTCCCACCTCATCTACTGTATCCGCTGGTCCAGGTTTAGTTTAGTTTGGTTTTGTTTAGAGATACAACGTGGAAACAAGCCCACCCAAGTCCTCACCTTCCAGCGATCTCCGCACATTAACACTGCACACTGGGGACAATTTTGCACTTATACCAAGCCAATTGACCTACAAACTTGTACATCTTTCGAGCGTGGGAGGAAACCGAAGATCTCGGAGAAAACCCATGTGGTCACAGGGAGATCGGACAAACTCCGTACAGACAGCACCCGCAGTCGCAATCGAACCTGGGTCTCTGGCGCTGCAAGCACTTTAAGGCAGCAACTCTACCACTGCCCTACCATGTGGACTTTTGTACATTGGTGAGACCAAGCAGAGAACTGGACGATCGTTTCTCTGAACACCTACGCTCAGTCCGCCTGGGCCTAAGCGATCTCCCGGTTGCCAAACGTTCCAAATCCCCTCCACTGTGGTCTTGCTGAGTTTCACTGTTTGTATCACTCATTATCACCTTCCCCATAGCCAACAGTGGACCATTGTGGGCTCCACCTTTCTTCAGTCATCGTTGCGTTTCGCAGACCAAGATTTATCTCACGAGGGCAGCGCGGTGACGCAGCGGTAGAGTCACTGCATCACAGCGCCAGAGACCGGGGGTCTGACGGGTGCTGTCTGTACGGGGTTTGTACATTCTCCCCGTGACCTGCGTGGGTTTTTCTCCGAGATCTTCGGTTTCCTCCCACACTCCAAAAGACGTACAGGCTAGTTGGCTAATTGTCTTCAGTAAAAATGTAGATTGTCACGAGTGTATAGAATCTACGAGAATCTACTGAAGCTACAGATCCAAACTTCAATCAAAAACACTGATTAGAGAGAAGGTACACAAAAATGCTGGAGAAACTCAGCGGATGCAGCAGCATCTATGGAGCGAAGGAAATAGGTGACGTTTCGGACCAAAACCCTTCTTCTATTTCCTTCGCTCCATAGATGCTGCTCTATGTTTCTCCAGCATTTTTGTGTACCTTCGATCTTCCAGCATCTGCAGTTTCTTCTTGAACACAGATTAGAGAGAGATTGGTTTATGTCCATCTGTCCTTCACTGGTGTTACAAACACCACATTGCATAATTAAAACTCGAGAAATGTGCAAACAGTTGTTAATCAGGACCATTACTCTGTATATATGCACGCTACATAAAAACCTGTGCAGCGCATATGCTCTTATGTGTATTAGATTTGTAAACGTGCTTTGTTCACACAGTGTTTCCCTAATTCAATTATTCTAATTGTAAATAGGTCCCCACATGGGAACTCAGAGCTGTGAGACTCGTTGAGACTTGCTTTATTTCATCATAAGTAAGTTAATAATTGGTAGGAGTAGAAATAGGCCATTCGGCCCATCAAGTCCCATTCAATCATGGCTGATCTAGCTCTCCCTCCTAGCCCCATTCTCCTGCCTTCTCCCCATAACCTCGAACACCCGAACCAATCAAGAACCTATTTATCTCTGCCTTACATAAATCCACTGACCTTGCCTCCACAGCAAAGAATTCCACAGATTCACCACCCTCAGACTAAAGAAATTCCTCCTCATCCCCTTCCGAAAAGAACGTCCTTTAATTCTGAGGCTATGACCTCTGGTCCTAGACTCTCCCGCTAGTGGAAACGTCCGCTCCACATCCACTCTATCCAGGCCTTTCTCTATTCTGTATGTTACCAATGAACCCGGTGAATGAAAAGCTGCAGCCTAATGGGCCTGTCCCACTTACTCGACAATTTCGGCGACAGCTGGCACCCGACACACATCGTTGCGGGCCACCGAAAATTTTCAACATGTTGAAAATCCAGCGCCGACCAGAACAAGATACGACTCTTTGGGCGACTACTCACGGCCATACAGGCTTCACCCATGACACGTCACCGAGGTGTCCCTGTATGGTCGTAAGTAATCGCCCAAAGAGTCGTAGCGTCTTTCTGGTCACTGCTGAATTTTCAACATGTTGAAAATTTTCGGAGACCTGCAATGACCTATGACGGGTACCGGCAGTTGCCGAGAAACTTGCAACAGGATAATTATTCATAAGGTATTGTTTGTTTCCTGTCACATTGATCTTAATCTGAAACTCTGGTTCCTAATTAATTGTCGAACGTGCTTCGCAGGGTCCATGGATAGATCTTTTCCCAACTCCACCAATTTAGTCTGGGCTGGTCGATTTCACAGAGAGCAAATACAAGTTGTATCTTCGGCCTAACTGTAGCCACAAACAGTGTTCCCATTACCTGCTGACTGGCCGGGCAGCATGAAGACATTTCTTTGATCACCACTTGTGTATCCTGCAGTTTGGAAAAAAGTGAATGAGAATAATCTCCTGAACATAGATACGAAAGCAATACATAGCTTCTGCATGCACGTAATGAAGCCTTAATCATGCTTTTGTTCTTAGTTCTGTTCAATTTACAGATACAGCGTCAAAGTTGAAATCTCCCACTAATAGGTTTCAGGTCGGAACCCTTCTTCAGGCAGGGCCTAGCCCACAGCTGACAATGAATTGTTCAAGAAGGAACTGCAGATGCTGGAAAATCGAAGGTACACAAAATTGCTGGAAAAACTCAGCGGGTGCAGCAGCATCTATGGAGCAAAGGAAATAGGCGACGTTTCGGGCCGAAACCCTTCTTCAGACTGACCATGAATGGCCTGTTTCCTTTGTCATAGTTACTTTTTTGCAAAACTTTCATTCATTTGATCTATGTCTGATGGCACCGTAGTGCATGGTGGCGCAGCGGTAGAGTTGCTGCCTTACAGCGCTTGCAGCGCCGGAGATCCGGGGTTCGATCCCGACTACGTGTGCACGGAGTTTGTACGTTCTCCGGTGATCGCGTGGGTTTTCTCCGAGATCTCCGGTTTCCTCCCACACTCCAAAGACGTGCAGGTTTGTAGGTTCATTGGCTTGGTATCGGTGTGAATTGCCCCTAATGTGTGCAGGATAATGTTAGTGTACGGGGATCGCTGGTCGGTGCAGACTCGGTGGGCCGAAGGACCTGTTTCCGCGCTGTATCTTTAAACTAAACTAAAAATCTCTCTATGTCACCATCTAAATCTCTTCTTTCCCATTACCCTGACTCTCAGTCTGAATAAGGGTTTCGATCCAAAATGTCACCTATTCCTTTTCTCCAGAGATGTTGGCTGACCCGCTGAGTTGCTCCAGCTTTTTCGACTTCCGACATAGAGTCATAGAGTCTATCATCCTCTACTTCACCCTATACATCACCTCAGCCCACTCTGTCACGGCACTGCTCCCTCAACCTCCCCCCATCCTTGAGATCAAACCACACTCTTCCACAGTGCCTGTGATGCGTATTTTACATGCATTTTACATATTTCTATACATAATTTATATATTTTGCAGATATTCTGGGATCCAGCCGTGATCTAGTCCTCCACCTCAGAGAGAAGACCACACTTTAGTTTAGGTTATTTTATTTTTCGAGATACAGTGCAGGAAACAGGCCCTTCGGCCCACCGAGTCCATGCCGACCAGCGATCCTCGTACACTAGTACTATCCGACACACGCTAAGGAGAATTTATCATCTTTACCAAAGCCAATTAATCTACAAACCTGTTCGTCTTTGGAATGTGGAAGGAAACCGAAGCACCCGGAGAAAACCCACGCAGGTCATAGTGATAGTCATAGAGTGATACAGCGTGGAAACAGGCCCTTCGGCCCAACCTGCCCACACCAGCCAACATGTCCCAGCTACACTAGTCCCACCTGCCCGCGTTTCGTCCATATCCCTCCAAACCTGTCCTATCCATGTGCCTGTCCAACTGCTTCTTAAATGTTGGGTTAGTCCCAGCCTCAACTACCTCCTCTGGCAGCATGTTCTATACAACCACCACCCTTTGTGTGTAAAAGTTACCCCTCAGATTCCTATTAAATCTTTTCCCTTCACCTTAAACCTGTGTCCTTTGGTCCTCGATTCACCAACTCTGGGCAAGGGACTCTGTGCATCTACCCGATCTATTCCTCTCATGATTTTATACATGGGGAGAAGATACAAACTCCATACAAACAGCACCCGTAGTCAGGATTGAACCCGTGACTGTAGGGCAGCAGCAAATCTACCACTGCGGCTCCACCCATGGGCCCGAGAGCAATAAATATTGGCATTGTCCATGTGGCTACACCCTATCTATGAACTCGTTTGGCTGCTGTCAGCATTGATAGAGGAAACCAAATGGAACTTACGGGGTATACTTTTTCAGAACAACATTTATAGTTAGATTTTGCTAAAATACTTGTCACGTCAACTTGTCCTTGTGATTGTATTCAACCTGGACATTTTCTTGCTGCTATACCTATCTCCGGTGTCTAATCATCTCATGCTGGAGATGTTACTTCTGAATGTGTGGGCTGTCATTTTTTCACACCAGACGCCTAACAGTGGAGATTAAATGAAATAAAGGGTCCCCGCACACACGTACCACCCTGGAGTTGGCTCAGACACAGACAGGAAAGCAGCGTGTACACTCGACAGACTCTGTGGCTAATTCAATGAGAAGGCAAAAGTGGATTACGCTTCAATGAGCAACGTATTTAATAATCCACTGACACATAAACCGACTGAGTCCGGCCTCCAGCAACAACTTGGAAGATGTCAGCTTAGCTTGCCCTGTCTCTAACTGAGTATCGCCTGCATTGAACCATAAACTTCTACACTGCCGTGTTCTTATTATTCAATGCTGCTGCATTTCGGGCCCTTTCTGGCTTCCTGGTTCCTCAAGGCCTTTCACCAGTTTTTTGGCTCCGTCCGAACTCAAAACAAACTGCTCCTCGCATAATTCCCGGTTGGTCACCTGCTTGGCGTTTGCTTATTCAATTGTGCCGTGGAGTTTGTGTGAAAAACAAGATCTGTAGGTAGACACAAAATGCCAGGGTAACTCAGCAGGGACAGGCAGCATCCGCGGAGAGAAGGGGTGGGTGACCTTTCGGGGTCGAGACCCTTCTTCGGACGCCTCGGAGAAGGTCTGAAGAAGGGTCTCGACCTGAAACGTCATCCATTCCTTCTCTCCACGGATGAAGCCTGTCCCTGCTGAGTTACTCCAGCATTTTGTGTCCATCTTCGGTGTAAACCAGCACATGCAGTTCCTTCCTGTACACACAAAAAAATCTGTTCCTGTTTCTCTACATTAGCAAATACTTAACGGGTAATTCTGGTTGACAGCTTCAGATTTCTGGATGGGTTTAAGTATACTTATTAAATATAATAGTTAATAATATAGACATTAGACATGAAGGATTTATGTCTTGCTCAGGTAGCTTGCAGCCCAACGGTATGAATGTTGAATTCTCCAAATCTAGGTAACAACAACATCCCCCAACCAACCCCCATCCCCACCCTCGTTCTTTTTTCCACGCTGTCTTCCCTGTACCCCACCCGAATGTGTACCCATTTCTCCCTGTCAGCTCCCCCTGTGTCCTTCCACCTACATCCTTTCCTCTGGCTTCATATTTCACTCCTTATGACATTAGACTTTAGAGATACAGCGCAGAAACAGGCCCTTCAGCCCATCAAGTCGGCACCAACCAGTGACCACCAGTAGCACTATCCTACACACTCGGGACAATTTACAATTTTTACTGAAGCCAATTAACGTCCAAACCTGCACGTCTTTACAGTGTGAGATGAAACCGGAGCACCCGGAGAAAGCCCAGATGGTTACTGGGAGAACATACAAACTCTGCACAGACAGCGCTCTTAGTCAGGATCGAACGTGAGTCTCTGGTGCTGCAAGGCAGCAATTCATCACCGTGGTCTTCAGACCCGACATTTCATGGATGCATTTCCCTCCAGAGACTCTGCCTGACCCATTGAGTTCCTCCAGCACTTTGTTTTTTGCTCACGATTCCTGCATCTGCAGTTCCTTGTGTCTCCGTAGCCTGTCCGTACGGAGTTTGTACGTTCTCCCTGTGACACCGTGGGTTTTCTCCAGGTGCTCCGGGTTTCCACCCATATCCCAAAGACATTCAGGTTTGTAGGTCAATTGGCGTCTGTAAATTGCCTCTAGTGTGATCACTGGTCAGCGCGGACTCTGTGGGCCGAATGGCCCGTTCCCATGCTGTATCTCTAAAATAAAATAAACTTTCAGTAACTAGACATCAGGTTGAAGCTATAACCTTGCACGGAGTATAATGGAGCTGTTGAGAGAGAAAAACAGTGCACATCACGCAAAGACTTTCTTTATTCCAGACTTTGATCAATATTACTCCCTCTGAACACTGCTCAAAATTAATGATGCAAACGTGAGATTGCATGGGCAAAAAATAATTAGCAGAAAATTATGACCCATCTGGATTACAGATATGAAAGTCATTTCATTAGGATTTAAACCCAAGGGGAATATGATACTGAATGAAAAATAAAATAGTGTGAATTGTCTTGAAGCCAGTGAAATATTAAATTTCTGGAACCAAGTCAAGTTCAATACTTGAAATAATAATACCTCGATATCTAGTTACACGCACGCATTCACCCCGCTAACATGATAGAGTAGGTTAATTCTATTGCAAAAGCAAGCGTCAGGCACGTACTCCGATGGTTATTGTTCTTGTTCCTACACTGGATCTACTTGACAAATGGCCAAAATTCCTCGTCATTACATCAGTCAGACGGATCTGCAAGCACACAGGCGCAGTGGTAGAGTTGTTGCCTTACGGGGCCAGAGATCCGGGTTCGATCCTGACTACGGATGCTGCCTGTACGGAGTTTGCGCGTTCTCCCGCACTCCAAAGATATACAGGTTTGAAGGTTAATTGGCATGGTATAAATGTAAATTGTCCCCCAGCGTGTATAGGATAGAGATCGCTGGCTGAGGCGGACTCGGTGGGAGGCGGAAACAGTGTTCAGGTACACACAGTAAATGCTTACGTGGTCTATATTCCCCATGTAATTGGCATGTGAGTTGGCTATGATCTGGCTTTCACACAAGTGGTGGCGCAGTGGCCCAGAGTAGAGTTGCTGCCTTACATAGAGAGACCCGGATTCAATGCTGACTACGGGTGCTGTCTGTGTGGAGTTTGTCCGTTCTCCCTGTGATTGTGTCGGTTTCCTCTTAGTGCCCCGGTTTCCTCCCACATTCCAATGACGTACAGGTTTGTAAGTTAGTTGGCATCGGTAAACTGTGCGGGCTCGGTGAGCCGAAGGGCCTGTTTTCACGCTGTATCTGTAAACTAAACAAAGGGCACAAAAAAATACGGAAACAAACAGACAAAACAACAGGGTTCTAAAGGGTATGCAGAAGGGAACAATCTGGCTATATACGTCCTTAAATCCTTGTGAAGGGCTTGTTGAAAGAGCTGTTAGTGAAGCATTAGGGACCATGAGATTCTTAGATAGAAACATACAGTGCAAAAGCAAGGCAGTTATGTTGAACCTGGTTAGACCATAATTGGAGTATGGTGGCCAATTTATGGTAGGCAGAAGCATATGATGGTCCCAGAGAGATGTGTGGATGAGATATATTAGAATGGATCTTGAAAGGAGGTACTTCATCTGAAAGGTGGCATCGTTCTCCTTGAAGTAAGGGATGTTGAGATGAGATTCGAGGGAGTTGTATTCACTGCACTGTTTTGTTTCTAGAGGTACAGTGGAGAAACAGGCCCTTCGGCCCATCGCGTCCGCACCGACCAGCGATTACACTATCCCACACACACTGGGGACAATTTACATTTATACCAAGCCAATTAATCTACAAACTGTACGTCTTTGGAGCGTGGGATGAAACAGAAGATCTCGGAGAAAACCCACGCTGGTCATGGGGAGAACGTGCCCAATCGGTACAGACGGTACCCGTAGTCGGGGTCAAACTCATGTCTCTGGCGCTGTAATGCCCCTGTCCCGCTAAGGAAACCTGAACGGAAACCTCTGGAGACTTTGCGCCCCACCCAAGGTTTCCGTGCGGTTCCCGGAGGTTGCAGGTGGTTGCCGGAGGTTGCAGGTAGTGGAAGCAGCTAGGGAGACTGTCAAAAACCTCCGGGAACCGCACGGAAACCTTGGGTGGGGCGCAAAGTCTCCAGAGGTTTCCGTTCAGGTTTCCTAAGTGGGACAGGGGCATAAAAAGGCAGCAACTCTACAGCTGAGCCACTGTGCCAAGGATGTGTGATTTCAATGGTAATGAACAAGTCACAGGCACTTTGAAATGGTCGCCTTCTTCCTCCAAGAAGCTTGGTTGATTCTGCTGGTGATTGACTGTAGGACATCCATTAAAGGAAAGTCGACGAGCAGATAATGGATTCTCAATTTGTAGTTCCTGAAAATGGGCTCCTGATTGTGATTAGCCCTCGCTGCTGTTTCCAAGGCTGGCAGCAAGGCAACTTACAGCTTGCCCCCAAATTAATGCAATTGAACTGTCTCCGCTCAGCCTCCCATTTGTGTTTTAGTTTAAGAAGGAACTGCAGATGCTGGAAAATCGAAGGTACACAAAAATGCTGGAGAAACTCAGCGGGTGCAACAGCATCTATGGAGCGAAGGAAATAGGCAACGTTTCGGGACGAAACGTTGCCTATTTCCTTCGCTCCATAGATGCTGTTGCACCCGCTGAGTTTCTCCAGCATTTTTGTGTACCTTGTGTTTTAGTTTAGTTTAGTTTAGAGATACAGCACGGAAACAGGAACACCGACCAGCGATCCCCGCACATTAACACTATCCTACACACGCTGTGGACAATTTACATTTACACCAAGCCAATTAACCTACAAACCTGTACGTCTTTCGAGTGTAGGGGGAAACCGAAGGTCTCGGAGAAACCCCACGCAGGTCACGGGGAGGACGTACAGACTAGCACCCGTAGTCGGGATCGAACCCGGGTCTCCAGTGCTGTGAGGCAGCAACTCTACCGCTGTGCCACCATGCCGCCCCAAAGATGTGCTTTGCCCAAAGATAGATCAGCCATGATTGAATGGTGGAGAAGACCTAGATGGGCTGAATGGCCTAATTCTGCCCCCATGGACCAAGGGGCTTTTCGTTAGTCCACCATGCCTGGAAACAACAATTTGTGAAAGCAGGATCGATCTTTCAACCGCTGCCTGTTAGCTTGACTGAGTTGAATGAATTCCAGGCAAAGGTTATTAAACACTTGTCGAATTGTAGTTACAGCCGCTGGGAATCATACAGCAAGCAGTGTGATGGTGTGGATCCATAGTGAAGATCTCTTTATGCTACTAGCTGTGTGTTTATCTATCCGCAGATAAGAGACAACATTAGTTAATGAACTGAGCTACAAATTGGCAACCTGTCCCTAGGCTTTAGAAACATAGAAACATAGAAACATAGAAATTAGGTGCAGGAGTAGGCCATTCGGCCCTTCGAGCCTGCACCGCCATTCAATATGATCATGGCTGATCATCCAACTCAGTATTCCGTACCTGCCTTCTCTCCATACCCCCTGATCCCCTTAGCCACAAGGGCCACATCTAACTCCCTCTTAAATATAGCCAATGAACTAGCCTCAACTACCCTCTGTGGCAGAGAGTTCCAGAGATTCACCACTCTCTGTGTGAAAAAAGTTCTTCTCATCTCAGTTTTAAAGGATTTCCCCCTTATCCTTAAGCTGTGACCCCTTGTCCTGGACTTCCCCAACATCGGGAACAATCTTCCTGCATCTAGCCTGTCCAACCCCTTAAGAATTTTGTAAGTTTCTATAAGATCCCCTCTCAATCTTCTAAATTCTAGAGAGTATAAACCAAGTCTATCCAGTCTTTCTTCATAAGACAGTCCTGACATCCCAGGAATCAGTCTGGTGAACCGTCTCTGCACTCCCTCTATGGCAATAATGTCCTTCCTCAGATTTGGAGACCAAAACTGTACGCAATACTCCAGGTGTGGTCTCACCAAGACCCTGTACAACTGCAGTAGAACCTCCCTGCTCCTATACTCAAATCAAATTTAGGCTCTAGACTTCAGAGATACAGCGCAGAAAGTTCATGTTCATAAGTGCTAGGAGAAGAATTAGGCTATTCGGCCCCCCGAGTCTACTCTGCCATTCAATCATGGCTGATCTATCTTTCCCTCTCAAGCCTATTCACCTGCCTTCTCTTTAAATCACTGACTTAAAAAATATCCATTGACAGTCGTTGTGGCAATGAATTCCACAGATTTACTACCCTCTGACGAAAGATATTTCTCGTCATCAAATTTCTAAAGGTTCTTTTATTCTGAGGCTGTGGTGGCCTCTGGTCTTGGACTCTCCCACTAGTGGAACCAGGCCCTTCTGAGTCCACACTGAATCACCCCGTACACTAGCACTATCCTACACACGAAGGACAATTTATATAAGCCCATTAACCTGCAAACCTGTATGTGTTTGGAGTGTGGGAGGAAAACGGGAGTACCGGAAGAAAACCCACACGAAGGGTCTCGACCCGAAACGGTCCGCATTAACCAACCTGATCTCCCGGTGGCTCAGCACTTCAACTCCTCCTCCCATTCCAAATCCGACCTCTCTGTCCTGGGTCTCCTCCATGGTCGGATTGAGCACCACCAGAAATTGGAGGAGCAGCACCTCATATTCCGCTTGGGCAGTCTGCACCCTAGCGGCATAAACATTGTATTCTCCAATTTCCGGTAGCCCTTGCTGTCTCCTCCCCTTCTCAGCTCTCCCTCAGCCTTCGGGCTCATCTTCTTCCTTTTTCCTTTTTTCTCTGCTGACAACCTTCTACCGCTGCACCACAGAGAGCATACTAACACATGGCATCTCTGTGTGGTATCTCAGCTGAACGGAGGCGGAGAGGAGAGCTCTTCAGCGCGTCGTCCACAGAGCGCAGAAGATTATTGGGACACAGCTACCAGCCTTGGAGGGCATCTACTACACCCGGTGCCTCAGGAAGGCCGTCAGCATCCACAAGGACTCCTCACACCCTTGTAATAGTCTGTTCGAACTCCTACCTTCCGGCAGACGTTACAAGGCCTTCTACGCCCGCACCTCCAGACTAAGGAACAGCTTCATCCCCAGAGCTATCGCTGCTCTGAACCGGCCCTGCTGAGTGACCCCCCCACCCCACCCCCATGAACTGTCTCCCTCAGATGGTCACATCGCACATCGACCCGGCACAGACATATTTGCACTTTAGACTATTTTACTGTTTTACTGTTCTTTTTTTTTATAAATCATCTTTCTCGGGGTATCTAAATTTTATTAGTTGTTTAAGTTATGACATCGGATCGAAGCTGCATACCAAATCTCGTTGCACCTATGTGCAATGACAATAAAATATATTATTATTATTATTATTATTATTATTATTATTATTATTATTATTATTATTATTATTATTATTATTATTATTATTATTCTATCCAGTACATTTAATTCAGTGTGCAGTCGTGAGCAGGGCTGCCTTTTAGCTTTATGCTTTTCAGAACCATTTCTTGACTTGCATTCAGCGTCAACTCAATCTACTTCTCTTGACTAAGAGAGCCTGGCCATGAAAACCTACTTTGCTCCAAGTGACAAATGAGTATCCTTCAAGGCTGAATGATAAACCAGTCAGTTTTAAGCCACTAGTTACTTAAAATGATGAATGGTGCTGATATATCATCTTGAAGGATTAAAGAAATGGGCTATGATTCAGACCGTGTGGTATATATTCTGTCAAGAAAGTAAATATCCTTGGTCCGTTTGAATTTAGCGAATTCAACATTCTACATTTCCTTATCATCAACCATTCTACAATTCTATTTTGATCCGTCATTTTCACACCTTACCCTTCTATATCTCTAGACTCCCTCTCCCCTCACTCTCAGTCTGAAGAAGGGTCTCAACCCGAAACGTCACCCATTCCCTCTCTCCAGAGATGCTGCCTGTCCCACTGAGTTGCTCCAGCATTTTGTGTCTATGCTTGCTCGGAGCCTGTGTAAAACATGATGTCAAGAGTAACTCTCATCTGCTTGCACATGACCCATTTCCCCCATTCCCTGCATATCCATATGCCTATCCAAAAGTGTCCTCAAATTTTCAGTTCATAAGTTTATTGTCACATGCGACAAGACACAGTGAAATTCTTTGCTTGCATACCCAAGGTATGCAAATAGTCGCTACATAAAGGCCGCTGACAAAGCTACAAAGTATCCCGTGCTGGGTCCTTCATTGTTCTTCCCCCTCCCCCCCTCACGGTTCCCCCGCATCCTCATCGACCGCCGACCATGGGTCGACCCGCGGGGCTCCCACCGCCGCCGCGAGTCTCCGTCGGCTGCAAGGCTTCACCGCCCAGCTTCTCCACAGTCTCCTGGAGGCAGAATAAGGCCATTCTGCCCATCATGCCTATTCTACCATACAATCATGGCTGATCTATCTTTCCCTCTCAACCCCATTCTCCTGCCTTCTCCCCGTAACCCCCTACTACTCATGTTGTTGCTATTCATAGACTGCAACCTAGCGGGGTCCAGAACCAGGGGGTCACAGTTCAAGAATAAGGGGTAGGCCATTTAGGACTGAGATGAGGAGAAACACTTTCACCCAGAGAGTTGTGAATCTGTGGAATTCTCTGCCACAGAAGGCAGTGGTGGCCAATTCACTGGATGTATTCTGAATCTGAATCTGAATCTGAATCTATTCAAGAGAGAGTTAGATATAGTTCTTCGGGCTAAAGGAATCAAGAGATATGGGTTGAAAGCAGGAATGGAGTATTGATTTTGGATGAACAGCCATGATCATATTGAATGGCGGTGCTGGCTCAAAGGGCCGAATGGCCTACTCCTACACTTATTTTCTATGTTTCTATGTTCCTAAGACTCGAGACCCTTCTTCAGACCGATGATATGCAAAAAGGTAACCATGATAAAGGAACTCTAAGGATTAAACCAGCATCTGCGGTTTCTTCCTACACATAGCCACAAGTATTCTCAAAGTGAATTTGATTCCCCCTGGGGGGTTTAGTTAGGGCTGGACTCATATCAGTTAATTCAAAGCATAGTTATGAATAGCCAGTTCAAGAAAATAAGGCAGTTCCCAATCTCAGACTTTATGGTGGTGAGGTTTGCATTTCTACCTGTGGGTAGATTTCAAAGTGAGTGTGCGAGGCTTTATTCCCCATTGTAGGACAGGGGCAGACATTTTTGCAGGACTTCTTCTTGCGTTTGAGGCAGCAGAAGTTATGTAACTCCCTCCAGGCGCTGTAGCCAGTTCAGCTGCAGCAGGGTAATGCCATCTGGGTCGATATCCGTAGGTGCTTGCCCTAAAAAGGGTGCATGCTCCGGGTTGGCACCAAGCCCCGGCTATTGAGGTTGCATTAGGGCTGGAAGCTGTGGCGACTGAGGTTGCATTAGGACTGGAAGCTGTGGCGACTGAGGTTGCATTAGGGCTGCAAGCCCCGGCTACTGAGGTTGCATTAGGGCTGCAAGCTGTGGCGACTGAGGTTGCATTAGGGCTGCAAGCTGCAGCGACTGAGGTTGCATTATTTCTGCTGCTGTCTCTGTTTGTTGTCGTTGGCCTGACTAAGGTCAGTTGACAGGGGCTCACCACGGGGAGGCCGACAACATGAGCCCCATTCAACAGGACATTTAACAGAACACCCATCACAAAACGGCCAGGATAAGGCATGCCTACCAACCGGCCATTGCCAGAACAAACGATTGTGTGGGAAGAACAAATTCCTTTGTAAGGGCTTTAAGCTGCTACCTTTCTTCAGACAAAAGCATCCCTCCCTTGAGACCATTCATTTGATGTAGGGTTTATAAAGAATTCAAAAAGGAAATTAGCATTTTAAAGGTCTCTGCTTAGGAAGAGAGGGAGTTGGCACCAAGCAAGTAACAAGTCTACTACATCTCCCTGTTCCAAAGTCGGCACGGTGGCGCAGCGGTGGAGTTGCTGCCTTACAGCGCTAGGGTCCGTGGTTCGATCCTTACTACGGGTGCTTGTCTGTGCGGAGTTTGTACATTCCCCCCGTGGGTTTTCTCTGAGACCTTCGATTTCAATACATACAGGTTTGTAGGTTAATTGGCTTGGTGTAAATGTAAATTGTCCCTCGTGTGTGTGTAGGGTAGTGTTAATGTGCAGGGATTGTTGGTCGGCACGGACTCGGTGGGGCGAAGGGCCTGTTTCCGTGTTGTATCCCTAAACTAAACTAAACTACCCTAGGCATGGGTTATCACATAGAGCAAGATGATTTGCTGAAACTATGTTCTGAGCTATAATATTGATGAATGGTAGTTTTTAATTGTCCAATTTACTGGCAATAAAATATTTACTCGCCCCAGCATTTCCGACCTGTAAATGCAATATTCATAGATGACATTGAATATTTTAAGATATCATAGAATTCATCATAAACCTAGTGCACGGCACTGACCGTTTTTAGGCAGAACGGAATGGTGGTGCAGCGGTAGAGTTGCTGCCTTACAGCGCCAGAGACCTGGGTTCGATCCTGACCACGGGTGCTGTTTGTATGGAGTTTGTACGTTCTCCCCGTGACCTGCGTGGGTTTTCTCCGGGAGCTCCGGTTTCCTCCCGCACTCCAAAGACGCACAGGCTTGTAGATTAATTGGCTTTGGTAAAATTGTAAAATGTCCCTGGTGTGTTGGATAGTGCTGGTGAGCGGGGTGATCACTGGTCGGCGCGGACTCGTTGGGCCGAAGGGCCTGTTTCGCCGTAGCTCTGAAGTCTAAAGAACTGGTAACAGCGGCAAACAATGGTTAATCGCATTGCATTATACTGTTATTTGCATGCAATGGGAAAATGATAAAAGTTCACCAAACAAATGTCAGCTTTGCTTTTGGAACTCTTTTTCAAAACAGGGTCCACCAGAGTCTATATTGAACTTCACAGAGCCTCTAGTTGGATTAAAAAATGGGATGCCATGGTTTAAGAAAACTTTCTCCACCACGGCTTAATAAATGTGTGTTGTTGAAATGCAGCCTCCTGGGTTAAAAATTCACATCAGCTGCTTAGTTAAGGGAGAGTTGTTTTCTCTCCTTGTAGCATATTCCCCGCAACGTGTGCATAGTTTCAAAGAAGACCATGTTTGTTGAGAAGAAGATAAAAAATCTGTTCCTCGACTATTTCCTGCAATTATTTTGTCCCCTGCTTTATAAAAGCCACAGGGAAGATTTCAACTCTGGCATTCGTGGCATGAAGCAGGACCTTCCGAGCAGCAGGCATCAAAAAACTACACAGGCACTGCCGATAGTGGGCTGTTCATTAAGGGATGCACAATCTATAGCTCTGGAGCTGTGAGCGCTGTGAGGCAGCAACTCTACCGCTGCACCACCGTGCCACCCCCTGTTCTATCTGGGACATACGACAATAAAATACTCTTGTCTCTTGACTCTCTTGGTAGTTGAATAAATCTGGATAAAGTTTATATTTCCATAACAGAATTATCTGCTTCCTTCTGATCATTAAGAATTATCGCAAATCTATTTCTTGACAGGCTTAAGTTACACACCAGGAGGGATTTTTATGTGTCAGCGAAATCGTTGTGCTTTCAAAAGCTTCTCATCCTATTTTACAAATGTTTCTTTTGAAAATGAGGCCTGGTGTCTTCTAGTATAAAAACACAAAAATGCTGAAAGTTCACAATATTGTATTGTATTGTATTCAAATTTATTGTCATTGTCTCATTTTGAGACAACGAAATGAATTTCCCTTACAGGCAGTATCATTAAAAAAAAAATCATAACAAAAATAAATAAATAATTAATAAATAATAAAACATATTAAAAATAAAATTGAAATTGAATTTAAAAAAAAGCACAAACACAGAAAGTCCACGACACAACATAACAGAAATGGCACCAAGGTTATGTTAAGGTTATGGCACCAAGGTCATGTTACTCACAATAGGTCAGTGAGCAATAGTAGAAGGTAAAGTAGTGTTAATGATTCCAGTTGATGATCTGAAGGGGCTAGTTTAGAATTGATGGGGTTAGTTTAATTAAAAAAAACATTAACTTTGTGTGGACTTAAGTTTACAACTAATAGGTGTCTGAACAGGGCTGAGAACAATGATTCCTTAGTGGCACAAGGGTGCTTGATATACCCGAATCACGGTATAGAGATAAGGAAGCCTGTTTTTCTGTTGTATGTTTTGTATGTAAGTTGTGCAGGAAGGAACTGCAGATGATCGAAGATAGACGCAAAATGCTGGAGTAACCCAGTGGGGCAGGCAGCATCTCTGGAGAGAGGGAATGGGTGATGTTTTGGATTACCCCATCATTTTGCGTCTATCTTCTGTATGTAAGTTATTAGTTGAGTGTCTTGTGTCTTCTGCCTGCTAGTCACGTTCAGTCATTTGAGTTTTATTCGTAATTTCATCGTTTTTTGACTTTTCTTAGTTGTGAAATTATCAGTTTTTAGTTAGATGCCGTATAGCCATTGTGCCATGAGCCACACCCTGGCCACTCCCTCTTCTGCTCTCTCCCATCGAGCAAAAGGTACAGAAGTGTGAAAACGCACACCTCCAGATTCATGGACAGTTGCTTCCCAGCTGTGATCAGGCAACTGAATCATCCTACCACAACGAGAGAGCTGGCCTGAACTGCTATCTACCTCATTGGTGACCCTCGGACTATCCTTGATCAAGCTTTACTGGCTTTATCTTGGACTAAACGTTACTCATGTTAAGGGCGTGTCCCACTTGCCGATATTTGACTGAGTGACTGTTGGCGTCATTGACTGAGGTATCAGGACAGCGAAAAAGTCACGGCGTGATGTGGCGTGATGTGGCGTGATGTGGCGTGATGTGGCGTGATGTGGCGTGATGTGGCGTGATGCGGCACAACGACATATTGACGCGCGGTGTCTCCTCAAGTGTCGCAACATTTTCTTGGTCACCACGACCTGATATGTCAGTAAATGACACCAGCAGTCGCCGAAAAAATCGCCAAGTGGGACAGGCCCTTTATTCCATTTATTGTGTGTGTACACTGTTGATAGCTCGATTGTAATCATGTATTGTCTTTCCGCTGATCTCACTTTGCTAGCTTTACCTTGCACTAAACGTTATTCCCTTATCATGTATCTGTACACTGTAAATCAATGGCTCAATTGTAATCATGTATTGTCTTTCCGCTGACTGGTTAACACGCAACAAAAGCTTTTCACTGTACCTCGGTACACTTGACAATAAACTAAACTCAAACTGTAAAACGTTTTCAAAGCTACTCGGCAAAGCATTGAGAATTCAATGATCCCACGTGACCTTTCCACAAAAATAGTTTATTAAATGACAAAAGGTCATCTGTTTGAACTGTGATCTTTACAACAAATATTCACCATCTTCTTCACATGGGGATCCCCTTTAACTGTTGCCATGGATACCAGTCTGTGAATCCCTCCAGCATCTTGCCAGGTTCATAGGTTCTAGCGGCTGAATCCAGTTGAATCCCAGGCTGCTCAACCTCTCCCTATCGCTCAGACCCTCGAGTCCTGGCAACATCCTCGGTGTCAAATCCGGATCCAAAGGGTGCAGCGGTAGAGTTGCTGCCTCATAGCGCCAGATATCCGGGTTCGATCCTGACTACGGGTGCATGTCTGTACGGAGTTTGTAAACGTTCTCCCCGTGACCTGCGTGGGTTTTCTCTGAGATCTTTGGTTTCCTCCCACACTCTAAAGACGTGCAGGTTTGTAGGTTAATTGGCTTGGTAGAAAGGTAAATTGGCCCTAGTTTGTGTAGGATAGCGTTAAAATGCAGGGATCGCTGGATGGTGCGGACTTGGTGGGCTGAAGGGTCTGTTTCTGTGCTGTATCTCTAAACTAAACTAAACAAAGCATGAAGCCAGATTTGTTTCATCATTTATGTTTAAACACCACGCCTGCCATGTCGGGATTTGAACACCTCCCAGTCCTAGTCCAGTAGCTTAACTTCCAGGCTATTGCACCACAGCATTCATATTCACCAGGGAACCATTCCAGAGCAAAGTTCCGCAGTTTCTGGATGAAAAAAAGTGGAAATAAAATCTCTATTTAATATATTCCTTGCACAAAATGTTTGCACTCAGTCAACAAAAAACTCAAGATAGACACAAAAAGCTGTAGTAACTCAGCGGGACAGGCAACATCTTTGGAGAGGAATGGGTGACGTTTCGGGGTCGAGATCCATCTTCAGGCTTGCTGCCTGTCCCGCCGAGTTACTCCAGCTTTTTGCTTCTGTATCCGCTTTATACCAGCATCTGCGGTTCCTTCCACAACAGAAGCTCGAATTCTAATCACTGACATCGTTGTCCAAACTTGTTTTAATTACAGGTCACAAAGTTGGCAGGCAAAGTTGTTTGCGAGAGTGATGCAGAGAGGCTGAGAAAGGATATCAAGAACTTTTGAACCTCAGGAGAGAGAAACTTTTTCCTAGGATGGAAATATCAAATACAAGAGTAAAGGTTAAAGCAGGGCAAGGTTTTTACTCAGAGGGTACTGAGGGTCTGGAACCTGTTGCCTGGGTTGGTGGTGGAAACAGGTACGATAGAGGTCATTATGAGACTTTTAGATAGGCACATGGACATGCGAGTGGAAGGATATGGATTATGTGCAGGCGGATACGAATTGGTCTTTGCATCATGTTCGGCACAGATCTTTTGGGCGACTATAGGCGACGGCCGCAAAATTTTCAACATGTTGAAAAATATTTGGCGGCAGTGGCGACAATTTTTGCTGTTGTAGGTTGTCATAGGTGCTGTCGTAGGTGCTGTCGTAGGTTGTCGCCAGGTGTTGTAGGTGAATTCCATTAAAGCTGGTCGCCTAAGTAGGACAGGCCCATTAGGAGTACTTTTGTACCTTTGTCAGTTCCAGAAATGTGGCGATTCTTTCGCGTACTTTGTGTATTGTATGCAAAAACAAAGAATTTCTATGTACCATAAAGTATCATCAATTGACTCATTGTAGGCCGAAAGGCCTGTTTCTGTGCTGCACTGTTCTGTAAGATAGACACAAAAGGCAGCATCTCTGGAGAGAAGGAATGGGTGACGTTTCGGGTTCAGACTGTTCTATATTCTACGTTCTACGTAAATTAATATAATTGATAATATGTGAACCTATGCTGCACTCCCTCAATAGCAAGAATGTCCTTCCTCAAATTTGGAGACCAAAACTGCACACAATACTCCAGGTGTGGTCTCACTAGAGTCCTGTACAACTGCAGAAGGACATCTTTGCCCCTATACTCAACTCCTCTTGTTATGAAGGCCAACATGCCATTACCTTTCTTCACAGCCTGCTGTACCTGCATGCTTACTTTCAATACAATAGTGGCAGTTGAGAGGATTTTGGCTGGGCACATGGATATGTTGGGAATGGACGGATATGGATCACATGTCAGCAGAGCAGATTAGTTTCACTTGACACATGTTCGGGTTGGACACTGTGGGCTGAAGGAAAGGAAGAGAGAGAAAGGAAGAGCTTGGACTGTGATGTGTGTCGGTGACGGCCAGTGCAGACAGGAGACTCGAATACGCAGAGGGCGTTAGAGATCATTTGTATTGTTTCTTTATTGATAGTTGATAGAGTTTCTGTATTTTTGTTGTGTTTGCTTTAATAAATAATTATTTGTGCTCATCCCCATGTGCTTCCTCCATTCGTCGATCAAAATCCTTGATACCTGCATATATCTCTTACCTTGCCGGAAATGCGATTGTTTTCCGGATCGTATGTCTGGTTGCTCTGCGGCCTAACATCATGGAGCTGGTGGCCTTGCTCGTGACTGACTTTGAGCCCCATCGCGGGGCTGTGGACTTACCATCAGAGCCTGCAATCTCTTGCCTGGGATCGACGCCTGTGGATTCCAACATCAAGGAGCTCGCAGTCTCGGGTAGAGACTGATGTCGAGGAGCTCCAAAGTCGCAGGAGGTTTGACCAGCCCCAACCCGGGGTCCGATCGCCCAGCGCAGGGGGCTGTGGTTCCCCCCCCGATGCATGAGCTTGATCGCCCTGACGCGAAGGGGCCAACCGCCGGCCACAGAAGCCAAGATCGTCCCGTCAACGGAAGGTTCGAGGCCCCCGACCGCGGAAGAACAAAGAAGGGAAACGTTGAACTTTTTTTTCACCTTCCATCACAGTGAGGAACATGGAAGAGTCACTGTGGTGGTTGTTTACGGTAAAATGTATTTTGTGTGGTTTGTTGCTTTTTATTGGTATGTCTGTATGGCAAATCAAATTCCAAGTATATTGCAAAACATATTCGACTAAAAAAGTATTATTATTATAATTATGATTATGATTTTATTACAACTGGAACCTTACATACAGGAGTCAATGCAAACAGTGTTGTTGCCTTTATTGAAAGGCCAGCTGAGTACTACAATTCTATAGGGATCTGGGTTCGATCCTGACTATTGGCACTGTCCGTACAGAGTTAGCACGCTCTCCCTGTGACCATATGGGTTTTCATAAGTTTATACGATCATAAGATCATAAGTGATAGGAGTAGAATTAGGCCATTCGGTCCATCAAGTCTACTCCGCCATTCAATCATGGCTGATCTATCTCTCCCTCCTAACCCAATTCTCCTGCCTTCTGCCCATAACCTCCTCCCACAGTCCAAAGAGGTGCAGGCTTGTAGGTGAATCGGCTCCTGTGTAATTGTCCCTAGCGTGTAGGATAGAACTAGTGTAGGGGTGATCGTTGGTCAGCGCGGACTCGGTGGGCCGAGGGGCCTGTGTCCACGCGGTTTCTCTAAGCTAAAAGAAATAACATAGTGTAGTTAGACCTGGAACATTGCAGAAGTTGTCACGTGGAAACATCAGCAAAGCAATTTTTTTTAAACGGCTGCGCCTTCAGAATAATGTAATTGGCAGCCTCGACTTGTTTCACAATGTTGCACTTCATGCTTGTCATCACCGCAAGCTGGCTTAACATCATGATAACAAGACCCAACATGACATATTGATTCCTTGCCCTTCACCAAACAGGTTTGCTGAATTCATTCCCACAAAGGAGAGGGTTTCTGGTGCAGGACACACATGCACGGGCACACAGTAGCTCTTAATTGTACAAGCTAAAGGGCAAGTGGCTTACAAAGGGCGAAAATTACCTGGGAAAGACAGATCTCCTCTGTTGCATGAGAGAGAAAGCATGAAAGAGGAGCATTAAGAGAAAACGGATGTGCAGGCTGTAAACATGTACTCCCCATCCCCTGCTGTGGTGCAGGTCAAAGTGTACAGTAGGAACTAGAAACCAGAAGATGGATAGAAAGTACAGGAGCAGTTTCTTTAGTCGGAGGGTGGTGAATTTTTAGATCGGATTAGTTTAAAGGTACAGCGTGGAAACACCGTGTCTGCAACAACCAGCGACCCCCGCACACTAACTGTAGTTCAATACACACCAGGGACAATTTACAATTATACCAAGCCAATTAGCCTACCACTCTGTACGTCTTTGGAGTGTGGGTGGAAACTGGAGATCCCGGAGAAAACCTAAGCGGGTCACGGGGGGGGGAATGTACTAACTCCGTACAGGCAGCGCCCGTAGTCCGCATCGAACCTGGGTCTCTGGGGCTAATAAGGCAGCAGATCTACCGCTGCACGACCGTGCCTGTGGAATCTGCGGAATTCATTGCCACAGAAGGCTGTGGAGGCCAAAGCAATGGATACATTAATGGCCGAGAATGATAGATTCTCGATTAGTACGTTGTCTGGGGTTATGGAGAGAAGGCAAGGGAATGGGACTGAGAGGGGAAGATAGATCAGCCATGATTGAATGGTGAAGTAGACCTGATAGACCTATCAGTTATGAACTTAAGAACTTACGAATGTTGACATAAAAAGAGTGCTAGCTGGCTGTCAAAATTTGGGCTGATGTTTCATGAGAAGCGCCAAACCTAGGCTGCCTTTAATATTGCCTTTATTGCACTCACAGGCAATAAAGAGTTTCTGGACTGTAATGGCTGTTGTATTATGAGAAATATAACAGACAAATGGCCACAACAAGAATCCGCAAACAACCAAGTATTGAAGACAGATTTATCTGCTTTTGTGATATTGAATGAGAGATAATCATTGGCCGGGGCACCAGTGATCGATTCCCTGCTTGTCTTCGAAGCAGGGACATGGACCATCGAAGTACACTTTGTAGAGCACACTGAATCTCCATCTTATATCTCATATGGAAGACAACACCTCCAAGCAGGCTGCGCTCTCCGGGAACTGCGTTAGAGCATTAAGGGAGCACGAAAAAAATGCCAATTCTCCATTGACTGGAGTCATATGTAGCACAAAGGAAAATATTCGTGGTTATAAACAAACTGTTGTGGAGACTCAATAAACCTGACCTGATTTTACTTGGACCCAATGCATCAGGGAATGGACCAACGATGTTTACAGTCTGGACTCTTCTTCTGACGATGAACGGTCGCGACCCAAAACGTCCACACACACGTCACCTGACCCACTGTGCACGTTGATTAATCTCAGTTCAAGTAACCCCTACATTCGCCCTCTCTCCCCCATCCCCCAAACTCCACACGTCCTACTAGTTCCACTGTTTGCATCCCTTTATTCCTTCATTATCACATCTTCCCCAGCCAACAATGTGCCATTGTGGGCTCCACCCTTCCTCGATCATCTGCTGCCGTCCCAGATTTGTTCTGGGCTTTTTCCTACTAGTTTCCCCCCCCCCCCCCCCCCCCCCCCCCCCCCCTTCTTTCAGTTTGTAGAAAGGGTTCCGACCCGAAACGTCACCCATCCTTTGTCTCCAGAGATACTGCCTGGCCCGCTGAGGTTAGTTTAGTTTAGTTTAGTTTAGTTTAGTTTAGTTTAGTTTAGTTTAGTTTAGTTTAGTTTAGTTTAGTTTAGAGATACAGCGCGGAAACAGATCCACGGAGGCGATGACCAGCGATCCCCGCACATTAACACTATCCTACACACGCAAGGGACAATTCAGAATTTTACTGAAGCCAATTATCCTGCAAATCTGTACCTACAAAAGTGTGTGGGGGGGGGAATCTGGAGCACCCGGAGAAATCCCGCGCGGTCACGGGGAGAACGTACAAACTCCGTACAGACAGCACCTGTAGTCAGGATTGAACCCAGGTCTCTGGCACTGTAAGGCAGCAACTCTACCACTGCATCACCGTGTCTATCTTCGGTGTAAACCAACAACTGCAATTCCTTACTACACAAGGTAAACAAATATGTTTGATTAACATCTCAAGCATAAAATTGCAACTAAAATGTTTCAAATGCCATGGACCTGCCATGGATATTTTCTCCCACGTTAGCCCCAGTGCCAGTTCGAGCATATCAACATGTTTAATTTAGTTTAGAGATACAACGTTGAAACAGGCTCTTCGCCCACCGACTCCGCGCTGACCAACAAAGATCCGTACACTAGTTCTACACGTTAGGGACAATTCACAGAAGCCAATTAACCTACAAACCGGCACTTCTTTGGAATGTGGAAGGAAACCGGAGCTCTCGGAGAAAACCCATGCGGTCACGGGGAGAACGTACGAACTCAGTGCGGACAGCACTCCTAGTCAAGATCGAACCCGGGTCTCTGGCGCTAGAAGCCAGCAACTCTACCGCTGCGCTACTGTGCCGAGGAAGGTGACAGGTTATAAGGCCTGAAATGGTCAAAGGCTGTCAATATGCACGTGGTCTGTCAATATGCATAGGGCATTTGCTGAACATTAGTCTAATTGCAATCGACGCACCACCCCACTGTGTTTTCAGAACTGTGGAGTTTGGTCAAGCAATTCATCACAGATACAGAAACTGATTCAAGTACATGCAACCCCTGGTTAGCTACGAATGCAAATCAATGACCTTGGAAAGTCTGAACTGAGGCACGTCTTCTCCCATTTGTCTGAATCTATTGAGATGGGACAAATTAAATGAATTAAATGAGCAGTAAAAAGATAACTGAGACACAATGCATGTACAGCTGTTGGACATCATTCCATATCATTTAGGTTGTGGTCTTACCCATGTGCCATCAATCTGGAGAAAATCTTCAGCATTGCTCCAGGAGTGTGGAGTTATCTTCTGGGCTTGTGGGTCCTATGGTGATGGCTGAGGAGGTCAACATGCGAATCACAGACTCAGACAGAGACAAGATGTTCAGGAGGATCAGGTCCTCCCATCGCCATTGCAGGGTCTGCGTGCACTCCTGATGCATGGACACAAAGTTTGGTTTGTTTTGCTTTAGTTCAGTTTAATTTAGTTTGGAGATACAGCGTGGAAGGAGGCCCTTTGGCCCACGACTGACCAGCGATCACCCAGTACACTAACACCGTCCAATACACACTAAGGACAATTACAAATTTGACCAAGCCAATTAGCCTGCAAACCTGTACATCTTTGGAATGTGCGTGGAAACCGGATATCCCGAAGGAAACCCACGCAGGTCACGACTACGTACAAACACCGTACATACAGCACCCATAGTCAGGATCAAACCCGTGCCGCTGGCGCTGTGAGGCAGCGACTCGACCGCTGTGCCATCGTGCCGCTCTTTGCGTCACCGTGCCGACGGCCTTAGGAACGAGTCCTTCGTCCCGCCGTGTCCACGCCGATCGCCCATCGCCCGTTCACACTGGTTCTATGTTATCTCACTTTCCCCCTTCCTACACACGAAGGACAGTTTATAGAGGCCAATTAGCCAACCAGCCACTCTCAATGTTCTCAACACCATCCCCGATGTTCCTTCTATACCTTGATCAGTCATGAGCCAAACTCACCCAGGAGCCAGTGAGGATGTTGTATTTCTTCAGGAGACGCTTCAAACACAGCCCAGCATCTTTTCCCGTGATCAATACATGGTCTCTACCCATGGCATTGCTCAGAATGGAGAGCCTGCTTGGGGCATCAGGAGGAAGGTACACAAATAACATGGCCTGATGTAGAGGGCTGACTAAGTGTAAACAGGACTTCATTACTGCGATAGACCCAGAGTGCTGGAGTAACTCTACGGGTCAGGCAGCATCTCTGGAGAAAAAGGGTGGGTGACGTTTTGGCTCGGGACTCTTCTTCAGAGATGCTGCCTGTGTACCACCGGGTGGCGCCAGCAATGGCTGCCTCGCCAACAGTCTGTCTGTCCCTTCCTTCTTTGTTATCTTATAGTATGTGTTAAATGTATGTTTTAGTGTTCTTTAGCTTGTTTAATGTGGGAGGGGGGTTGGTTGGGGAATTTAAAAAAAAAAATCTCTTTCCTCGATGGAGATGCGATATTTTTCAGTATCGTATCTCCGTCCACACTGCGGCCTGACATCATGGAGCTGGCGGCCTACGCTGGGAGCCGACGTCAGGAGCTCCAATCGTGGCAGCCTACGGATTTAACGTCGTGGAGCAGGCGATCCCTGTCGGGGATCGACCTCGGAGCTCCAACCACGGGAGCATGCGGACTTTAGCATCACGGTCGCTGGTTAGAGACCGGCTTCGGGAGCTCCAAGCCGCAGGAGCTTCGACCGCCCCGACGCGGGGGCTTCGACCACCGGCTGCGGGAGCTTCGATCACCCCGACTGCAGATGGTTCGACTGCCCCGACCACGGGAGAAATAAGAGGAAGAAGATTGGACTCTATTGCCTTCCATCACAGTGAGGAATGTGGGGAATCCGCTGTGGTGGTGTCTATGTTAAATTTGATGTAGTTGCGTGTCTTGTTGCTTTTTTTAGTATGGCTGTATGGTAATTCGAATATCACTGTACCTGAATTGGTACAGGTGATGATAAAAGACCTTTGAAACCTTTGACCCGCTGAGTTGCTTCTGCACTTTGTATCTATCTTTGGTCTAAACTAGCATCTGTGCAGTTCATTGTTTCTTCATTACACTGGGACATGGGCCAAGGAGAGCTCTCAGATCTTGCTTCGTTCATCCTTCCACTGAATTTGGTGATGTTTTGGAGAACAAGTCGGAAATACTATTCTCAAGGTCTTGAGATGTCCGCTGTAGGAATCCATGTCTCAAAAGCATGTCGGAGGACATGCATCACTATTGCCTGGTAAACCATGAGATGCCAGGTCTGAGGGTCTTGAACTGTAGGGCGGCACGGTGGCGCAGTGGTAGAGTCGCTGCCTAAAACCCCTGTCCCATTGTACGCGTTCATTCCAAGAGTTCTCCTGAGTTTGCCCTGATTCGAACTCGGAGATTTACGGTAATGGCCACTCGTCGGTACTCGGGGCTCACGTGGACATTTTTCAACATGTTGAAAAATCTTCACGAGTTTTCCCGTGCTTACCTGTCGTTAGCAAGTCTTCCCAAGTACCTGGCGTTAGCGTTACGAGCCGCTAAGACACGTCACCGAGCTCCGACGTACCCGCTACGTTCATTCTCCGTGCTTACCACGAGTTTGATTTTTCTTAAACTCGGGAGAGCTCTTAGAATGAACTCTTACTGTGGGACAGGGCCATTACAGCGCTAGAGACCCAGGTTCAATCCTGACCACGGGTCCTGAATTTGCACGTTCTTCCTATGACCACGTGGGTTTTATCCGGGTGCTCTGGTTTCCTTCACAACTTTAAAGGTTTGTAGATTAATTGACCTCTGTAAATTGTCCCTGGTGTGTAGGCTAGAACTAGTGTGAACGTGTGATCGCTGGTCGGCACAGAGTCGGTGGGCCGAAGGGCCTATTTCTGTGCTGCATCTCAAAAACTAAAAGTTAAAACTTCAAATACCCTTTCCTTTAATTGACCAAAGGATGTACTGGTAAATTGAAGTCAACAGAGTACAGCATTTGTACAAGGAAATGGACAGACAATGTTATAGATCGCTAGAAAAGTCCCGACCTGAAATGTCGCCTGTCTATTTCCCTCGAGGGATGCTGCCCAATATTTACCTCTATTTATAATATGCAGCTGAAGTTTAATGGAAAGTTAAAGCACGTCACTTTTCTCATTTCTCTTTCGCTTTTCATGTGTAGTTAGTCTGATTGAAATCTTTAAAACTGACATCTTTGACATTGCATAAGAGAGTTATCGCTCAAAGCACATCATTACAGCATATTTTATCTGGCGTTCAAAATGTTTGCAGATTTTGTTTTCTGCATTGGGACTAATTTTCCACCAAATGTCAAAAGAGGTTTTCCGACATGGCAGTAAATGTGCTCCATTAGTTCTGCCATGTTGCAGTTGGACACGCTATGCACTATCTAGGTCAGTAGCCTGGGGTGTGTTGTGCTTCCGACGTGTACAGAGAGTCGTGAAGCAGCGGGGGATCACTACGACAGGATCGGCATGTCGGCTCTGGTCAAGATCAAACTACGCTGAGGTCACTGAAATGTTTACGACAGCCAATCGCCCCACGGTTGTGAAAGGCCTGTGGGGAGGATGGTTCCGCTGGTTCCACTAGTGGGGGAGTCCAGGACTAGAGGCCGTAGCCTCAGAATAAACACACGTTCCTTTAGGAAGGAGATGAGGAGGAATTTCTTTAGTCAGAGGGTGGTAAATCTGCGGAATTTATTGCCACAGAAGGCTGCGGAGGAAAGGTCAATGGGTGTTTTTAAGGCAAAGATAGATAGATTGTTGATTGGTACGAGTGTCAGGGGTTATGGGGAGACGGCAGGAGAACGGGGTCGCGAGGGTAAGATAGATTAGCCATGATTGAATGGTGGAGTAGACTGTGTGGGCCGAATAGCCTCATTCTGCTCCTCTCAGTTCTGAACATATCAACTCACAGTGCGTTATTTGTGGTGTTCCATCTCCCCTTTCTCTCACAATGGCTTTCACAATGGGATAACTACGATAATGGCACTTCCTTTAGCGCTGGGAGCTTTGTATTGCAAGGTACGTTGTATATTGTACAGCATGTTATTCAGGTTATTGGTGTCATTACAGTTTTCAAGGATTTGTTATATTTCTGTTTTTGTTAGTGTCGGGAATATTTTGTCTGGAGGAATTTTAACACCTTATATTTCTTTTTAAAAAATAATTGTTAAACCCATATTTGCACAAAGGATGTGAGGAGATCTCATCAACATTTACCATATAATGAAAGGCCTGGCCAGAGTGGATGCGGAGAGGATGTTTCCACCAGTGGAAGAGTCTTGGACCACAGGCTCAGAATGAAAGGATGTAGCTTTAGAATGGAGATGGGGAGGAATTTCTTTAGCCAGAGGGCGATGAATCTGTGGAATTCATTGTAACAGCCGGCAGTGGAGGCCAAGTCGTGGGGTATTTTTTAAATCAGATAGGCTCTTGATTAATCAGAGCCTCAAAGGTTATGGGGAGAAGGCAGAAGAACAGGGTGGAGTAGTGGGAAATAGATCAGCCATGATTGAATGACTTGATGGGCCGAGTGGCCTAATTTTGCTCCAATGACTCAAACAAAAAGTTGAAAATGCAAAATTATGATGAAGGGCCATTGAATGCCTTTATAGCGCCATAGATACATAGACAATAGGTGCATCAGTGGGCCATTCGGCCCTTCGAGCCAGCACCACAATTCAATGAGATCATGGCTGATCATTCACAATCAGTACCCCGTTCCTGCTCCCCATACCCCTTCATTCTGCTAGCCCTAAGAGCTAAATGTAACACTCTCTTGAAAACATCCAGTGTATTGGCCTCCACCGCCTTCTGTGGCAGAGAATTCCACAGATTCACAACTCTCTGGGTGAAAAAGACCGAAGGGCCGAATGACCTACTCCTGCACCTATTGTCTATTGTCTATAATAAGTTTTTCCTCATCTCAGTCCTAAATGGCCTACCCCTTATTCTTAAACTGTGACCCCTGGTTCTGGACCCCCCCAACATTGGGAACATCATTCCTGCATCTAGCCTGTCCAATCCTTCAAGAATGTTATATGTTTCTATAAAATAACCTCTCATCCTTCTAAATTCCAATGAATACAAGCCCAGTCGACCCATTATTTCATCTAAGTTACATAGAGTTGACCTTTGTGCACAAGTCTTTGTCCTATTCATTGTGTTTTACCATTCCTATTAACATGCTTCAATACACAGTAGCTGACAGCCCCTAAACAATAGTCAGTGATTTCCTGTTCCTCCAATACTAAGATTCTTTCATGACATTTCATCCCTCCAACATTGACTTCCTTTCATCACCATTAAACACTAGTGGGACCTGATTTATTGGTCCGTGAGTTCTACCATATTACTGTCATTAGAGAAAGACTGATCTCATTCATTGTAAATGAAGGTAAATTAAATTTCCACCAAGTTATCCGCTTCTCTTGCCCAAAACATCCATTCACTTTCATTCCTTTCATTGCTAGTTTCTTCCCCTCTCCCTGGGTGGTATTTGAGATCTCACAATCAGACTCAAAGCTTCTTGAAGCTTTATATATTTTGACCGAGTGTTCACATTGTCCAAAGCTGCTTTGACTACTAACACTGAGGGCCGCATGATGGGTCAGTGGTAGAGTTCCTGCCTTACAGCGCCAGAGACCCGGGTTCGATCCTGACTACGGGTGTTGCCTGTGCGGAGTTTGCACATTCTCCCCTTGGCCTTGTGGGTTTTCTCCGGGTGCTCCGGTTTCTTCCCAACTCCAAATGCGTGCAAGTTTGTAGTTGCATTGGTTTCGGTAAAATTATGAATTGTCCCTAGTGTGTAGGATAGAGTTAGCGTACAGGGGTGGGGTGATCGCTGGTCGGCACGGCTCGATGGGCCGAAGGGACTATTTCTGCGCTGTATGTCTGAAGTCTGAAGTCTGAAGTCATTATCGACCATTTTACACCACTTCACCGTTACACTGAGAAAACATACAGGTTGATGCGATGATAACCTCGACATTTTGGGTCGAGACCCTTCTTCAGGCTTGGGGGTCTCGACCTGAAACGTCACCTGTTCCTTTTCTCCAGAGATGCTGCCTGACCCGCTGAGTTACCTCAGCATTTTGTGTCTGGCTAATGCAGGCGAACGTCTGCGCACAGACAGCCCAGCGGGTCCATTTACGCAAACATGTATCCTAAGAGCTACACGTGAAAGGCAGTTTGGATAATATGCCTCTGCAAATCTCACAGGACCACGGTCGGCTTCACTCTGTGTCGACAGATGAAGTTAAATAAATGTGACGTGCAAGACACCAGCGCGAGTTAAGGAATAAATAAAGCATTATCATCGAGGCTTGAGGTTCTGTGTCCCCTCAGTAAAACTCGGCCATTCATTTGGCCTTTTGGTTCAAGTGTACTTTTTGTTTTAATGATGTGCTTCCGTACAATGCAAGCAACTGGAAAACAACTTACGAGACAAAGGAGCTACAAGTGAAAGGGGGGGATCTCCAACAATGCTGAGGTTTTCATCGTGACTTGTAGCATACAGTGTGAAATAAAAGAGAAAATTGTGGACTGATTGAAAATAAAGCAGCAATTACGCTGTTCTCTGGACTCTGTGGGAATTTCCCTGGAAACTGTAGGCGTTGGCCAGGGCTGAGATCCCGTCGATATCGAACAACTGCTTCATTTTGCTGCATCAAGGCCAATTTTCCCCTCAGTTGCCACTAGAAAATTTTAACAGGAATAAGACAGGAGCCCAGCCAGTTACATGATAATAGGCTTTTAATGCGCTTTCCAATTGCTTTCAAATGAGGTGATAATTTAGACACTGGGGCGTTTGTTACGTGAGATTTGATGTGTTGTAATCGTCCAGAAATTGCTCATAAAATGTTTGATTACCCATGCCATTATTAATGAGAAAATCCATCCCGCAACTTCTAACAGGGAAGAGATGATACACAAAATGCTTCAACTATGATGTTTGGCCTGAGGAAAGGTCCCGACCCAAAACATCACCTATTCCTTTTCTCATAAGGTCATAAGATAATAAGAGATAGGAATAGAATTAGGCCCATCAAATCTACTCTGGCCTTCGCTCATGGCTGATCTATCCCTCCCTCCTAACCCCATTCTCCTGCCTGCCTTCTCCCCATAACCCCTGACACCCTTACTAATCAAGAATCTATCTATCTCTGCCATAAAAAATATCCACTGACTTGGCCTCCACAGTTTTCTGTGGGAAAGAATTCCACAGATTCACCACCCTCTCCAGAGATGCTGCCTGACCAGCTGAGTTTGTGTCTATCTTCTGTCTGCATCTACACCATGATTTGGACCAATCATTTGGGCGGCACGGTGGCGCAGCGATAGAGTTGCAGCCTTACAGCGCCATGTTCAATCCTTACTACGGGTGCTGTCCGTATGGAGTTTGTACCTTTTCCCCGTGGTCGTGCGGGCTTTCTCCGGGTGCTCCGGTTTCCTCCCACACTCCAAGGACGTGCAGGTTTGTAGGTTAATTGGCTTTGGTAACATTGTAAGTTGTCCCTAGTGTGTGGGATAGCGTTAGTGCATGGATGGGGTGATCGCTGGCCGGCGCGGACCTGGTGGATCAAAGGGCCCTGTTACTGCGCTGTATCTCAAACGTCTGAAGTCTAAGATCACTTTCGGCCATTTTGCACCACTTCACCATTACGCTCAGAAAACATGCAGCTTGGTGTTAACCTGCCTTTTATTTTTGAGAACTTGCAGTATTTGCACGTTAAATTTAAATTAAACATTGCTGCCGAAAGTTCAGTTCTGTAATTATCAGCTCGTCCATTTTTAATGATGTGATCATCGTTAATGCATTGCCAATCAACCTCGCCATTAGATGACAATGTTTACCCTGTTATTGAAAGAAAATCTGGGCTATTACCCACAGGTTAAATATCACCATGAGAAAGCAAACAGCGCGAGCGTGGATTACTATAAAGCCTCTCGTAATTATGCATCTCCAAGGGTTCCATGATGTGTATTGATTATTCCATCTTTGATAATGTCCCACCTGCCTGCAATGATCAATATCCCTCCAACCTGTTCCTATCCAATGAACGGGTCTAGCTGCTTCTAAATTTGGAGCAGATTGTCCAAGAAACTCAAACTAATCTGAAGAGGCTTGCCAAACCTGTAGGCCTCATGAGGGCAGCCCCTTTGTGTGAAGAAAGTTGGCAGCACCCTCAGCATCCATTAAGCTGGTTTTTTCCTTCATGCGCCGCCCCCACCGCAGCACCAAGACTGACCCTCGGGTCAAACCCAGGGGAAACGCCCCCAGAAATAAACAAAGAGAGGTGGGTGTTGGCCAAAAATGCACAGACAAAGGGTGTTGTATTAACAGGACCTTTCCGCTTATTCCATTTGTTTCCAGCCATGGCAAGCTAGACATCAGGTGCTACTATTTATACCCACATATGGATTACCGACAATATTGAAATTTATCTGGGCGTCGCATCCTCTTCTCCCAATTCAGATCTGGTAATGTGCTGAGTTATTCAGAAGTAGCAATGGATTTATTTCATGCTTGGATTCCAGGCACTTCAATCAAAGAACACTGCCCCTTAAGTTCAGAGGAAAGGTCTTCAACATCAAATGTCCCTCTCTCTCACTAGATATGGTTTGGCCTGTTGAGTAATCCCTCGTTGTCTCTATTTCATCCACACTCAATACTCTTTGACTCTAATCTCCTTTCTTTCATCGGGCTACAAGATAACGGATGATATCATGGTCGCTGCTGGCAATGGAGTAACTCAGCGGGTCAGGCAGCATCTCTGGAGAAAAGGAATAGGTGATGTTTTGGATCATAGAGTCATAGAGTGACGATGTGTGGAAACAGGCCCTTTGGCACAACTTTCCCACATGTCCCAGCTACACTGGTCCCACCTGCCTGCATTTGATCCATATCCCTCCAAACCCGTCCCATCCATGTACCTGTCTAACTGCTTCTTAAACGTTGGGATAGTCCCAGCTTCAACTGCCTCCTCTGGCAGCTTGTTCCATACACCCACCACCCTTTGTGTGAAAAACGTTACCCCTCAGGTTCCTATTAAATGTTTTTCCCTTCAGCTTAAACCCGTGCCCTCTGGTCCTCGATTCACCTACCCTGGGAAAGAGACTGTGTGCCGATCTATTCCCCTTCAGACTGAATGTCAGGGGAGAGGGAAACTAGAGGTGGCAGCGAGAGAGGGTGTTGCAGAACTCCTGTCGGAGAGAGGAGGAGAACTTCTTCAGACATATCTTGAGCAGGTTTCACAGGGGAATTATGTCTTTAACAATAGTGGGTAAGATTAAGGGGAACAGTCAGGAAAGTGAAACAGAAGTTAAGGTCATGATAGCAATGATCATATTGAATGATGGAATAAACTCAAAGATCCCTAGACCTAACACCTCACCTTGTTGCTTATGTTCTCATGATCTAATTTTTGCTGATTATGGAAATTAAAAATGGACAAATTGCAATAATTCATTTCAACATTCCACATTGTAAATTATACACCATTTTAATGCAGTATTAAATACGTTATTGCAGAGCAGCTATTTATATATCATGTGAGAATTCATTATATCTAAACAGATGAAAACTGGTCCGAGATTTCTTTTGATAGAAGCATTATCACAAATGTGTAATTTATGATGAGGATGGCCCCCAGTAACAACATTGCATTTTAATTTTAGTACGAAGCAGACTCTTGAAAGAGCTGCTGCTTAGGGTTAATCAGGTCCGATTCCATCAACAGCTGGTCAGACTGATCTACCATCATGCCATTGCAGTGAAATCCTGTCATACCCAGCTATTGCATAATGTAGGCTTGGAGACTTCAGATCTGTAAAATAAAAAAACTAATTTGCACAGATTGCCCTCTCCCAGATCCTGTGTAACCCAAAGTGAAACCTTGTGTAGTTGGGAACGCTAACAGCACTTTCCAATTGAAGTGTTATACGTGGTGAAGGCTCTATGAGGTATTAAACTTGAAAGGTGTACTTTGGTAAGGAGTTATCAGGGTGGTGATGGAGTCGTTACAAGTATGCAGCCTCGAGAACTCTATGCTAAGAAAGCCAACATTCCTGTCATCTTAGATAGAGGAGTGAAGGGATATGGGGAGAAGGCAGGAACGGGGTACTGATCATGGATGATCAGCCATGATCACAGTGAATGACGTTGCTGGCTCGAAGGGCCGAATGGCCAACTCCTGCACCTATTGTCTATTGACCCTAGTTCCTGTTTCTGCAGTATCTCTAACACTAAAACTAAATTTATGACAAGAGTGCACTACTTTTTTCACACCAATATGGCTCTAGCCAACATCTTATTTTCTATTGCACTACAATTCAATCTGTCTGACTGTCTGTTGAAGTTTGTATCTCAGTGACACAAACACTGGAGCATAACAGGTGAATTTTAGGCACTGATTTAATGAACACTCACTCAGAGGAGCAGAGGAAACATAGGACACTTCAAAGCCCTTATTGCAAAACCAGGCTCAGCATGTCCTAGAGGAAACGCTATACCTTTAGAACTTGACTTTAGAGATACAGCTTGGAAACAGGCCCTTTGGCCCACCGAGTCCATGCTGACCAGTGATCCACTCGCACTATCCCGTACACTCGGGACAATTTTACCTCCTTCAAGCTTTACAAGTTTACATAAAGAACACCTTAATTCTACCGCATTAGTCTCCTGATACTAAATTGAGAGGGTCTAAAGTTAAGATAAAATATGCATATTACAAAGTATGTAGAAATTAACACAGAAATTCTGTTCACTGAGCCGTCTTAGGCACTTTGAAAATGTTGTTCAATGTATCACGTTCCCATGCCTTTTTATTCCCTAAAGCCATGAATATTTTCTCCTTCATTTCTTTTTATCCATTTTCCTTTTGAAAATGACTATTGAAAGAATTTCAAACACTCCTGCAGGCAAGAACTTCCAGCCACATGTCCCAGATCATTACAACTGCATGGATTATTTTTGACAGTCGATAGACTTTAGACTTTAGTCTTTAGAGATACAGAGTGGAAACAGGCCGTTCGGCCCACCGAGTCTGTGCTGACCAGCGATCACCTCACACACGAGCACTATCCTGCACACACTAGGGACGATTTACAATTTTTACCGAAGCCAATTAACCTGTACGTGTTTGGAGTGTGGGAGGAAAATGGGGGAGCCGGAGGAATACTCATGCAGGGGTCACGGGAAGAACATGCAAACACAGTACAGACAGCACCTGTAGTCAGGATCAAACCCTGGTCTCTGGCGCTGTAAGGCGGCAACTCCACTGCTACACTTCAAACTGTGCAGTCATATTATATTTGTCTTTTTCTCATTTTACTATTTCTGAAATAGCATTTTCCATTTTTGCTTCATAATAAAATGTAACGTATTCAGAGATTGGGATTATGGATAGAAGATGACGAGGGTAGGGGGGTGAAAGTTCACCAGTTATAGGAGTAGAATCAGGCCATTTGGCCCATCGGCTCCAGCCCACCATTCAATCATGGCTGATCTCTGCCTCCTAATCCTATTTTCCTGCCTTCTCCCCATAACCCTTGACACTCGTTCTAATCATGAATTTGTCTATATCTCTGCCTTAAAAACATGCAATGACTTTGCCTCCACAGCCCTCAGTGCCAATGAGTTCCAGTACCCTTTGACTAAATAAGTTCCTCCTCACCTCCTTTCTAAAAGAGCACCCTTTAATTCTAAGGCTATGGCCTCTGGTCCTAGACTCTCCTTTCCACATTCACTCTGTAAAGTCATAGTCATAGAGTGATACAGTGTGGAAACAGGCCCTTCATCCCAACTCACCCACACCGCCAACAATGTCCCACCTAGTCCCACTTGCCTGCGCTTGGTCCATATCCTTCCAAACCTGTCGTATCCAGGTACCTGTCTAACTGTTTCTTAAACGATGGGGTAGTCCCAGTCTCAACTACCTCCTCTGTCAGCTTGTTCCATACACCCATCACCCTTTTGTGAAAAAGTTACCCCTCAGATTCCTATTAAATCTTTCCCCCTTCACCTTGAACCTATGTCCCCTGGTCCTCGATTCCCCTACATCTGGGCAAGAGACTCCGTGCATCTACCCAATCTATTCCTCTCATGATTTTCTATACCTCTATAAGATCTTCCCTCATCCTCCTGCGCTCCAAGGAATAGAAACCCAGCCTAATCAACCTCTCCCTATTGCTCACACCCTCTAGTCCCGGCAACATCCTTGTAAATCTTTTCTGAACTCTTTCATGCTTGACAATATCTTTCCTATAACATGGTGCCCAGAACTGAACACAAAATTCTAAACGCGGTCTCACCGACGTCTTATACAACTGCAACATGACCTCCCAACTTCTATACTCAATACTCTGACTGATGAAGGCCAAAGTGCCAAAAGCCTTTTTGACCACCTTATCTACCTGTGACTCTCTGCCATGATCACAGTGAATGGCAGTGCTGGCTCGAAGAGCCGAATGGCCTACTCCTGCACCTTTTGTATATTGTCTAATACTTTTGGGACATTTCCAGTTTCCAAATTCATGGAGAAAATGTGAGAAAAATGTGAGAAGTATCCATCGATATAAATATTTTATTCTCTGTATTTTTGCTCAATGTTTTGATACATCTGATAGGTTGAAACGTTATAATAAAGCAAAAATGTTAAATGCTATTTCAGAAATATCAAACTGAGAAGAAAACGAACATAATATGATGGCATGGTGGCGCAGCGGTAGAGTTACTGCCTGACTGCGCCAGTGACTGAGTTTGATCCAGAGTACGGGTGCTGTCGGTACGGAGTTTGTACGTTCTCCCTGTGACTGCGTGGCTTTTCTCCGGGTGCTCTGGTTTCCTCCCACACTCCAAACACGTACCGGTTTGTAGGTTAATTGACTTCGGTAAAGACTGGAAATTGTCCCGAGTGTGTGTGTAGGATAGAGCTAGTGTACGGGGATTGCTGGTCGGCATTGACCCAGAGGGCTGAAGGGCCTGTTTTTGTGCTATGTCTCTGAACAAAACTAAACAATCTAAAGAGGCTGGAAATGGAAATTGGATCTAAGAAACTGAAGGACATCGCCATCCATCAATGAATTGTGCAGTGAGAAATAAACACCAGGTTGCAAAGCATTGAAATGATCATTGGTATTTATGAAACGTATTCAGAGCTAGGGATGCTCAATATCAGCAGATGGTCTTGACAATCAGAGGTAAAGCAGGAGAAAACGAACATCTTTCACAACAATGCAACTCTCACATCTTCAGTGAGCTGCTCAGAGAAGTCTTTCACTTGTGCAAGTTTTTCATCTTTTACCCCAAAGAGAGATTCCTGGTGAACAGTCTTTCTGATCATTGGCGCTTGGCTGAATCTACAATTTTCAACATTGTGTTTAGTTCAGTTTAGAGATACAGAGCAGAAACCAGGCCCTTCGGCTGCACGGGGTCCGCGCTGACCAGCGACCCCCGCACGCTAACAATACCCTACACACACTAGGGCCAATTTGCAATTTTTTACCAAAGCCAATTAACCTACAAACCTGCACATCTTTAGAGTGTGGGAGGAAACCGGAGCACCCGGAGAAAACCCACGCAGCTCAAGTGGAGAACGTGCGGGAGGACGTGATTTGCAATGAAATGGGTGGAAAGCAAACTGTGTGGCGGAGTAATGTTGAAGGCCAAAGACATCAACCATTCGAATGGGACATCACGGGTAGTAGAAAGCTCCAGCAACATATTACTCAGCTCAACATTTCCGCTGAACACCTCTGCTCAGTCCGCCTGGACCTACCCGATCTCTCGGGGCTTGCGAAACACTTTAACTCCCCCTCCCATTTCCACACTTACCTTTCTGTCCTGGGCCTCCTCCACTGTCAGAGAGAGGCGCAAAGCAAATTGGAGGAACAGCATCTCATATTTCACTTGGATAGCTTACAACCCAATGGTATAAACATTGATTTATCTGCTTGATCAATGGTGTTTTATCATTAATGTTTTATTATTATTAATGTTTGGTGTTTTCTGAGTCATTCGTAACTGTCACTGTATGTCATGTTGTTACTTGTGGGCGGAGCACCAAGGCAAATTCCTTGTATGTGAATACTTGGCCAATAAACTTACTTATATCAAATATTTATATCAATATTTATATTTACATCAACCATCACTGTATCAATTGGTGCACGTGACAATAAATGTGAACAAAGTTTAACTTGAACTTGATTTCTCTAACTTCAAGTAAGCCTTGCTTTCCCTCTCTCCCCGTCCCTGCCCTACCCTAGTTCTCCAACTCGTTTCACTGGCCTTCTGATTAATTTTACTGTTTGTACGCCTCCTTGTCACCTTCCCCTCCGCTAAAAATGAAGCATTCTACATTTCTTTAGCTTTGATCTGTCATTTTCACACCTTTCCCTTCCACATCTCTGGACTTCGTCTCTCCCGACTCTCAGTCTGAAGAAAAGTCTCGAACCGAAACGTCACCTATTCATTTTCTCCAGAGATGCTGTCTGAACTGCTGAGTTCCTCCAGCTTTTTGTGTCTATCTTTGGTTTAAACCAACATCTGTAGTTCCTTCCTTCATATTCCTCAGCTCAACCTGTTATTATGTGTAATCTGTAGCCCAGTGATTTGCACGCATCAATGCTCTCAAAGGAACCCCTACAGTTCCTTTCATGCTCCACCATGCCCCTTATAGGTAGTTTAGATATCTAATAGTATAGAGGCTGGCATACTCTCAGTGGCAACCTATCCTCATACATACATATATATATATATAAAGGACAGTGCAGTCTTCCTAAAAGAAGCTGTGTTGTACGTGTTTGTAACTCATACATGAACAACAATAAAAGTAACAACCTCAGGTTTAACACTTGCCAGCTGGCATCCGTTTCCTCTTTTAAAATAATAGTTTAGAGATACAGCACGGAAACGGGTCTTTGGCCCACAGAGTCCCCGCTGACCAGTGATCCCCATGCACTAACACTATCCTACACACACTAAGGACAATCTACAATTTTACCCAAGTCTTTGGAGTGTGGGAGGAAACCAGTGCACTCGGAGAAAACCCACGCAGGTCACGTGGAGGACGTGCAAATTCCGTACAGACAGCACCCATGGTCAGGATCGAACCCGGGTCCCTAGCGCTCTTACGCAGCAGTTCTATCAGCTATGCCACCGTGGTGAATGGGACAGTGGTAGGGTGCATAAACCCCATACAAATAGCACCGACCCTGGGTCTTCTGCTACTGTGAGGCAGCGGCTCTACCAGCTGTGCCGTCTTTGTTATTATACCGTTGGTCTTTCAGGCACTGAATTTTACATGGTGCAAACAGGGCATGTAAAAATTTGTTCCCACTGTGTCCCCTGGCTCTTTTGACAATTACCTTAACTGGTCGTCCTCTGGTTATTGATCTCCTGCTAGCAGAAGCAATTTCTTCCCGAGAACTCTATCAGCAACTCTCACTATTGTGAACGCCTCAATTAAATTGCTTTTATACAAACTTGCACCAGATGATCTGCTCTCAATACTTGACGTGGCCAGCCCAGGCAAAGAAATCCCATTGCCTTTGACCACTTCAAGGTCAATATATTAAAATATATCTGCGCTTTGTGTTCTAACTAAGGAAGGTGCGATAAGATTTTTGAATGTTGCGGTAGAGTGGTGCAGCGGTAGAGTTGCTACCTTACAGTGCCAGAGACCCGGGTTCGATCCTGACCAAGGGTGCTGTCGGTACGTAGTTTGGACGTTCTCCCCGTGACCACGTGGGTTTTGCTCCGGTTTCCTCCCACTCTCCAAAGACGTACAGGTTTGTAGGTTAAGTACAGGTTTGTAGGCTTGTAGGTCTGAAGAAGGGTTTCAGCCCGAAACGTTGCCTATTTCCTTCGCTCCATAGATGCTGCTGCACCCGCTGAGTTTCTCCAGCTTTTTTGTGTACCAGGTTTGTAGGTTAATTGGCTTTGTTAAAAAAATTGTAAATTGTCCCTAGTGTGTGTCGGATAGTGCTAGTGTGTGGGTATCACTGGTCGGTGCGGACTCGGTCGGCCGAAGGGCCTGGTTCCGCGCTCTAATCTCTAAACTGAACTAATCATTCTAATTAGGGCAGTGATTAATTAATGATCAATCACTTTGTCAAAACGATTCAATGTTAATCAGAAAGTTGCAGTAGCTCACAGATTTCCAATTTAAAATCCATGCTTTAGCCAACGATACAGAAAACACATGTACGACAAAGTAATAATACGGCTTAATGAATGAAAAATGTTTTAACTTGTGATTTTATTTGCAAGGAAACTTCTTTAAAAAAAATCAAATAGTTACAGAGCCCATATGGAGGAACATTAAAGTAGAATTATGTTTTTTTTTGATTTACAACTCGATTATTACAAAACCAACATCACAAAATAGGGACCATGTATTGTCAACATCAGGATGGTCAGGACTCGAACTGTGTACAGCTTCCAACATTAAATCTTGCAAACCAGGTACCAGTTGATGAATGACTGCTCGCTGCAGTTACTATACAGCAAGATACAGCCTGAGAGTTGGTTTACATAAAGGTAGACACAAAATGCTGGAGGCTGTATCTCTGGAGAGAAGGCATGGGTGATGTTTCAGGTCGAGACCCTTCTTCAGACTGATGTCAGGGGAGTTCACTCCGCTCAGTCTGCCTAAACCCACCTGATCTCCTGGTTGCTAAACACTTTAACGCCCCCCCTCCAATTCCCACGTGGACCTTCCTGTCCCAGGGCCTGCTCAGCCGAGTGAGGCCCAACGCAAATTGGAGGAACTGCACCTCATATTCCGCTTAGGCAGCTTACACCCCAGCGGCATGAACTTTGACTTCTTCAACTTCAAATAACCCTTGCTTTCCCCCTCTCTCCATCCCTCCCCCTTCCCAGTTCTCCCACCAGTCTTACTGTCTCCAACTACATGTTACCTCCTTTTGTGCCAGAGCCTCCTCCATGGCCAGAGTGAGGACCACCGTAAATTGGAGGAGCAGCACCTCATATTTCGCTTGGACAGTTTGCACCCCAGCAGAATGAACATTGACTTCCCTAATTTCAGGTAGTCCTTACTTTCTCCTCCCCTTCTCAGCTCTCCCTCAGCCCACTGGCTCCACCTCTTCCTTTCTTCCTCCCCCCCCCCCCCCCCACCCTCACATCAGTCTGAAGAAGGGTTTCGACCCGAAACGTTGCCTATTTCCTTCGCTCCATAGCTGCTGCCTCACCCGCTGAGTTTCTCCAGCATTTTTGTCTACCGTCGATTTTCCAGCATCTGCAGTTCCTTCTTAAACAAGTTATCTCTTGCTTTGTTGTCGCCGCCTTCCAGCTAACAATGAACTATTCTACATTTTCCTTGACCTACATTCCCTTTGTCCTGTTTTCACACCTTACACTTCCTTATCTACGTATCTCCCTCTCCCCTTGACGTCAGTCTGAAGAAGGGTCCCGACCCGAAACATCCTCAATTCCTTCTCTCCAGAGATGCTGCCTGTCCCGCTGAGTTACTCCAGCATTTTGTGTCCATCTTCGGTTTAAACCAGCATCTGCAGTTCCTTCCTACACGGAGGGTTTAGGCTATTCCGTCTGCACGCCACACTTCACAAACTCCACCTTTAAGCCTTGGTCGAGCCCTGGGGATTAGGGTCCACGTGGTCTTGTCCCCGCTGTGCGGTGGAGTTTGTGTTCTGAAGGACAATCCTTTTACTAACTCGCACTGAACGGGCGGGTAAAGGGTCTCGACCCGAAACGTCGCCCATTCCTTCTCTCCAGAGATGCTGCCTGTCTCGCCGAGTTATTCCAGCATTTTGTGTCCATCCTCGGGAAAACGCCTCACAAAAATGCTGGAGTAACTCAGCGGGGCAGGCAGCATCGCTGGAGAGAAGGAATGGATAACGTTTCGGGTCTGGACCCTTCTGAAGAAGTCGTGCTGAAGAAGAGATGCTGCCTGTCCTGCTGAGTTACTCCAGCTCCTACCATCTCCTCCCCAGCGAGTTTGGCCACAGTATGGTGGTGTGGGGCGGCCTCAAAAATCTATGCCTGATTGGGTGGGGGAGAGAAAGAGTGCCCCTCTAAATAAGGGAAGGGATTTCACGCCAGTGGGCCACATGAGTGGCAAGGGTGTGAGGTCAAATTATGTCTGGGTAAAAAGGTATTAAATGTATGTATAGCCACCGAGAATGTCGGATGGAGTTTTTTGTTGTTGCACGGATCATGTATTGTGTATATTTATTTCTCGAATAAAGTCCATATTGAAATTAAAAAAGGCATGGTTGCATCGGGCGCTGTCGAAAAGCTTCCCGCTAAGCCTGTGAGGGGTGGGGTTGGGGTCAGGTTGGTAGGCGAGGCAAGAGTCCATCCGAAGGTACACAAAAAGGCTGGAGAAACTCAGCGGGTGCAGCAGCATCTGTGGAGCGAAGGAAATAGGCAACGTTTCGTCCCTCAGAGGAGCAGAGGAGATATAGGACACTTCAAAGCCCTTATTGCAAAACCAGGCTCAGCATGTCCTAGAGGAAACGCTATACCTTTAGAACTTGACTTTAGAGATATAGCTTGGAAACAAGCCCTTTGGCCCACCTCGGGATGAAACGTTGCCTATTTCCTTCGCTCCATAGATGCTGCTGCACCCGCTGAGTTTCTCCAGCCTTTTTTTGTGTACCTTCGATTTTCCAGCATCTGCACAGTTCCTTCTTGAACACAAGAGTCCATTCCCGACCTGTCCTTCCCACCCAAAAAGGGGGCAGCCAGCCAGCCAGCCAAGCCAAGCCAAGCCGCGGCTCAACAGTGCGTGGCCACCGAGGTGTAGGTGGACATCTCCCGGCGGATGGTGCTGAACGGGGACAGCTCCAACTCGGTGGTGTACTCGTTGTCGTTGTCCTCGCTGGCGGCGGCCGAGAGCTTGGGGCCGCACTCCCCGCAGCAGCAGCAGCAGCAGTCGAGGAAGGCCCTGCTGAAGGGCTTGCACAGGCAGAAGAGGACCACCGGGGTGACGCACGACTTGAAGAACAAGAGGAACTGGCTGATGAGCTGCAGCAGGTCCACGGTGCGCTGGGACACGCCGGTGGCCATGTAGGCGGTCACGATGTTGCAGATGTTCTCGGGCACGATGCAGAAGCCGTAGAGGATGGTCAGGGCCACCACCGTGCAGTTCATCTGCCCCTCCAGCTGGATCTGCCGCTTGTTCCCCCGGGCGCACGACTTCTCCGCCGCCCTGATCTTCCTGGCCGTCACCACCGAGCTGCCGATGGTGAACAGGGTGGGCAGGCAGAAGTAGCAGCCGAAGTACCACCACATGCGGGCGCCGTCGTAGGTGAGGGCCAGCACGTAGATGGAGTCGGGCAGCTTGGGGGAGATCTTCACCACGCAGCGGTCCACGGTGAGGGAGGTGGAGGCCACCTCCTCGGTCGACAGCTGCCGCAGGGCGATCTCTGGCAGCGCCAGCAGCAGGGCGCCCACCCAGATCACGGCCAGCTTGGCCGCCGTCGAGGAGCAGTTCTCGATCATCTCGTAGTACATCTGCACGTTGGTGGCCGCCCGGAACCTGTCGATGCACAGGGCGCACAGAGTGAAGGTGGTCACACCCAGGGAGGCAACCTGCCGGAGAAGCAACCAAGAGAACAACACTTTAATTTCACGTTTTAAGAATAAGGGGCAGGCCATTTAGGACTGAGACGAGCAAAAACCTTTTTCACCCAGAGAGTTGTGAATCTGTGGAATTCTCTGCCACAGAAGGCAGTGGAGGCCAATTCACTGGATTTTTTTCAAGCGAGAGTTATATTATGCCCCTGTCCCACTTAGGAAACCTGAACGGAAACCTCTGGAGACTTTGCGCCCCACCCAAGGTTTCCGTGCGTTTCCCGGAGGTTGCAGGTGGTTGCCGGAGGTTGCAGGTCGTGGAAGCAGGTAGGGAGACTGACAAAAACCTCCGGGAACCACACGGAAACCTTGGGTGGGGCGCAAAGTCTCCAGAGGTTTCCTAAGTGGGACAGGGGCATTTTCAGACTTAACTCTTAGGGCTAATGGAATCAAGGGATATGGGGAGAAAGCAGGAACGGGGTACTGATTTTAGATGATCAGCCATGATCATATTGAATGGCGGTGCTGGCTTGAAGGGCCCAATCGCCTACTCCTGCTCTATGTAATTTTGTGGTTTTATGACTGTTGGCAGAACAATTTCCCCCCTGGGATAAATAAAGTTTTATCGTATTGTATCATTATGCCTCCTGTTTCATACAATGCAGCAAAATCAATAAACAAAAGGAAAAAAATCACCAACCAGATAATGCTAAAATTTCAATGGATGCTCCTGGTTCTATTTAGCTTTCCAACATATATGGTGGATATATGAACGTATAGCATATACATACGAACATATGAACATATTACATGAAGTGATATTTGAACATCAACACTCACTATTGTAAGTTCATAGGTTCTAGGAGCAGAATGAGGCCATCAAGTCTATTCCACCATTCAATTGTGGCTGATCCATCCCATTCTCCTGCCTTCGTCCCATAACCCCTGACACCCCGTACTAATGAAAGGGGAGAAACGTTTAATCTCGGCCTGACCACTTTGATGGCTGTGGAGTACGAGAATGGATCACAGGTGATTACTGGACAATACACACACTAATGATGACAGGACAATGGATATTCCTCAGATAGACACAAAATGCTGGAGTAACTCAAAGGCAGCATGGAGTAAAAAAAGGAATAGGTGACTTTTCGGGTCCACGACCTGAGTCTGACGAAGGGTCTTGACCAGAAACGTCACCTATTCCTACTCTCCAGTGATGCTGCCTGACCTGCTGAGTTACTCCAGCATTTTGTGTCTATTTTCATGGTAAACCAGCATCTGCAGTTCCTTCTTGCACAATGGATATTCCTAGGTTCTATTTTGCTTGACGTCGCATTTATTTGAACATCAATGCTTCCCATTGTACTCGAGAGGAAACATTTCATCTCGGCCAGATCACTTTGATGGCTGAGGAGGAGCACAGGGACTTTGACTGGGAACATAGGCAGCGGTTGTTTGCCTCTTCACACAGGCAAAACTGAGCGTTTCAGAACAGTGGTAGGCCATTCGTGCCACTGGACTCAATGACATAGTCAACTGTGTACTGACTTGGCTCAATAGTGTACCGAAGAGATGGCATCTCCTACAATGTTCTTCATTCCCACTCCAAAATAGAGTTGTCCACCTAAGCTTTTAACCCAAGTCTCTATAACCATATAACAATTACAGCACAGAAACAGGCCATCTCGGCCTTTCATGTCCATGCCGAACACTTATTTCCCCCTAGTCCTATCTACCTGCACTCAGACCATAACCCTCCATTCCTTTCCCATCCATATACCTATCCAATTTATTTTTAAATGACAAAATCAAACCACTTCCACTGGAAGCTCATTCCACACAGCTACCACTCTCTGAGTAAAGAAGTTCCCCCTCGTATTACCCCTAAACTTCTGTCCCTTAATTCTCAAGTCATGTCCACTTGTTTGAATCTTCCCTCCTCTCAATGGGAAAAGCTTATCCACATCAACTCTGTCTATCCCTCTCACCATTTTAAAGACCTCTATCAAGTCCCCCCTTAACCTTCTGCGCTCCAAAGAATAAAGACTTGTTCAACCTTTCTCTGTAACTTAGTTGCTGAAACCTAGGCAACATTCTAGTAAATCTCCTCTGTACTCTCTCTATTTTGTTGACATCCTTCCTATAATTAGGCAACCAAAATTGTTTGTTAATCTCTAAGTTTACTTTAGTTTTCAGTTACAGCACGGAAACAGGCACTTTGGCCCACCAATGTGATCCCCGTACACTAGTACTATCCTACACTATCCTACACACTAGAGACCATTTACAACTTTTTCCGAAGAAAGTTAACCCGTGAACCTGTATATCTTCGGAGTGTGGGAGGAAACTGGAGCATCCGAAGTAAAGCCACTTTGGTCACGGGGGAGATCGTATAAACTCCGCACAGACAACACCCGTAGTCAGGATCGAACCCATGTCTCTACCGCTGCTCTGCCGTGCCACCCTGGTGTGTGTCCTTCTGTTACTATGTTAACGATCATGTGCCTGGGTGAATTGTTCTTCTCCAAATTCTCTTACCATAGCCATTATAAAGTTACAAAGTATTTCCATGTTTTATTCCTGGTATTTAACGCAAAACTTTCCTTTGAACACACAGCCGGGAGAAGAAGATGGAACTGAGCACTCTGAGTTTGAAGTCAATCTTCATTGACATAAATGCAATAACCCCATTAAATAAAAAAGATTCTTGGAGCTGAGAGCAAACCTACTTCAAATATGATCTGTGTAATCCAACCACTGTACAACCTTCTCAAAGACTCCATTCTATGCCGTCCATCCAAAGGCAATAAGTGTGCCTTTCCAACTCATTTAATTCCTTTCTCAACATCTACATTTTAAGATCATGTTCAGCTGTGGTATTTTGTGGTTTAAGACTTTACGAGCGTTGACTTGAAACATTCTTTTTAACAAGAGTATTCGCTGCCCAAAACATTCCCTTGCTGGTGTCATTGTGGCGTTCGTAGCATGCATTGCACCAACTTGTCAAGAATTTATTGGCAGGGCAATTCAATGCCAGAACCTCCAAATGGGGTCAAAGAAAGAGCGTTCAGGTCGCGGCCCTGTTTCCACCGATCTTTCCACCACCACGCACAAGAAGCGACAAGACAGACACCATTGTGTGCAGATGCTGAGAAGTGGCTTCAGCTCCGGCTGAACAACTTCTAATCTTATGTGTCGACTCGAAAAGATGAAGACTTTCAAATTTCTTGATTAGGGAGGACGTCGTGGGGAGAAGGGAAAAGGTTGTGGGTGGAAGCAGGCCCTTCGGCCCACCGAGTCCACACCGACCAGCGACCAACCGCGTACTAGTTCTATCCTACAAGCTAGGGACAATTTACAGAAGCTGATTAACCTACACACCTGCATGTCTTTGGAATGAGGGAGGAAACCAGAGCACCCGGAGAAAACTGACGCTCGTGATCACAGGGAAAACGTGCAAACTCCGTACAGACAGCTCCCATAGTCAGGACCAAACCCGGGTCTCAACACAACTGTTGCACCACTGTGCCACCCACAAAGTTCTCAACCACACTCAACCCATGATATTAAGTGTGTTTTGAACAGTACAATATGATAAAATAGGAGCTGGCTTAAAAGAAGAGTTGAGTCAGATAGTAAGCAGATACACAAAATTAATGCTTGGAAATTTTTCACGCACACTATGTTTTATGATTGTGATTTTAATAACCATTAGAGACTAATATGTTTTACCTCATTAAATATTTGTATTATTTTTACTTCATTATGTTACTTCAATTACGATACAAACGATTTGAAGCCGGTATTTATGTTTGGACCATTGGTGCATTTATTAATAATCCACCACCTCCTCCCTTTCAAACGCTCCCTCTTTTGCTAAAAGAAGTAATGCATAGCCAGGTCCCACAGTAGCGCAGCGGTAGAGTTGCTGCCTTACAGCACCAGAGACCCGGGCTCGATCCTGCCTGTGGATGCTGTCTGTACGGAGTTTGCACGTTCTCCCTGTGACTGCGTGGGTTTTCTACGGTTGCTCCGTTTTCCTCCAACACTCCAAAGACGTACAGGTTTGTAAGTTAATCGGCTGCAATAAAATTGTACATTGTCCCTAGTGTGTGTAGGATAGTGCAAGCATGCGGGGATCGTTGGTTGGTGCGGGCTCGGTGGGCCGATGAGCCTGTTTCCGCGCTGTATCTCTAAAGTCTAAAGTATAGGCACTCTCAACAAGCTTCAATGCGACACCTAAGGACTCTCTGCTTCTGAATGTAGGAATGTAGCTGGAGTAACTCGGCAGGTCAGGCAGCATTGTTGGAAAACATTGATAGGTGACGTTTTGGGTTGGGACCATTCTTCAGTCTGAACTGAAATGGTACCTATCCATGTTCTCCAACAATGCTGCTCAACAAGCTGAGTTACTCCAATAAATCTTCGATTTCTGAGTTTCTTCATCTATGATTTAATGTCCAATCACTTTCACGAGTTTTATGTTTGTAATTATTGTCGAGGTATAATGAAAAGCTTTTGATGCGTGCTATCCAATCAGTTAATACCATACATTAATAAAATGAAAGATAGCCACAAAATGCTGGAGTAACTCAGCGGGTCAGACAACATCTCAAGAGAAAAGGAACAGGTGACGTTTTGGGTCGAGACCCTTCTTCAGACCCAAAACGTCACCTATTCATTTTGTCCAGAGATGCTGCCTGACCCGCTGAGTTACTCCAGCTTTTTATGTCTATCTTCAGTTTAAGCCAGCATCTGCAGTTCTTCCCTAAACCTGAATACAACCGAGCCAAACACACGTACAAAGGGCAAAGTGAAGAGAAAGACACGAGAAAGCAGAACATAGTTTCTCCGCTATGTAGCGTAACAGTTCGAGAGAAAAAGGCAATGAGGGATGTTGGAGAATCGGACAGCTCCCTAACTTATGGAAGATCGTTTAGAAGTCTCATAAGAGAGGGGTTCGAGTCTGGAGTACCTGCTTCCAAACCTCTGTATCTGGAACCGGGAGGAGAAGGAATGACCTGGATGGGGAAAGGCCATTATGTTGGCTATGTTGGCTGCTATTCTGAGGCAGCATGAAGTGTGGATGGGGGGGGGGATTCTGGTTGATGTAATCAATGGCTAATGAACTCAGAAACAGAAAACCTGTGTCCATGCAGTTAGCAAGCTAATTTATATCAGTGATCCAGTTTTTGCCTGTATATCATTCAGCTAAATTTGGGGACTACTATATGGAGAAATATAATTACCGGACTCTCATTCTTTCAATTTTTTTCTTGCTTACATACTTTAATACAGCACTTTAAAAATGCAGGTTAAGCAACCCAGAGGCCCCATAGCAGAAGTGTTCATGTCGTGGGGCTGGAAACTGGACGTATCCTGAGCTAATTCTGCTACCACCATCATCTGTTGCGACAAGTGACGGCTCCCACTGATTGTCGCTGGAAGCTTGCGTCCATTTCAGGACAGACGATGACAGCGAGGCCAACATTTGTAACAAGTTGGACTCGACAAGAAGATGCAAACCAGAGTTATATTTGCTAGATCAAAGAAAAGCAAAATATTATACAGTCTGCCAATTTGAAACAAAGCAGTAAATGTCAGAGATGCTTAGTATCTCTGGAGAAGATAGAGTGATAAACTTTCAGGCCAATCAATGATTCAAAGATAAATGTTAGTTTAGTTTAGAGATACAGCGCAGAAACAGGCCCTTCGGCCCACCGGGTCCGCACCGACCAGCGATCCCCACACACTAGCACTATCCTACCCTAGGAACAATTTCTACATTTATGTCAAGCCAAATAACCTACAAACCTGTACGCCTTTGGAGTGTGGGAGGAAATCGAAGTTCTCGGAAGAAACCCACGCGGTCACGGGGAGAACGTACAAACTTCAGCAACTCTACCACTGCGCCGCCTCACAATGCATTGGGCACAACTGCAATGTACAAAGTACAATGTGGCATGAATTAACTTGATGCATAAACTAGGTATGTTACAAAACCTACCTGAATCGTCATTGGGAATCTGCCCTCAGCCATGTCGGCGATTTTGGCGCTGTTTGGAGGGGGCGGGTTTAAAACGCGATTTTTACTAGGCTGTACTAATCGCACATGTTCAGCCTAGTAAATCATTAACGAAAAATCGCTGCAAGACCCGGTCGCAAAAGGTATTATTAGTTTTATAGGCCTCGATAATATAGTTATAATAGTTTTAAAATTACTCTCTGATTTCGCAACCTCTCGCAGCCCCAGGGTTTTATAAAGCAAACAATTAAAGGTATGTACCTTATTTTTACATTAAATGGGGCATATATATAACCCTGAATATCAAGTTATCTATAACGAAAAGTTCATTTTGGGCTTTTTTATATCCCGCAGTATTTTTCTCGGCATTTGAGGGCACTAATCCAGCGCTATGTCAACGTTCTAAACCAGCGCGTTCCACATGAACCCACTAGAAAGCCGATTTAAATGGGCATTTATTTACAGCAATTGAACACTAAATTCCTTCCATTTGGCCTATAAATTAATGTAAATTAGATATAAAAATCATGTTATATTGTGAATTATTTGTGAATAATCTTTGGACACTTAGGCTATTTAAAAATGTTAATCTTTCCTTAAGAAATGGGCGTTTGACTATCCAAGATCACAGCTTTTTTGTAATGTCCATTGAAAATCAATAGGGAACAAGATGCTAATTTCCGAGTATGAAAATGGTCATAACTTTTTTAATACTTGAGATATGAAAGTGAATTTGGTGTCAAATTAAACTTATTGTTATGCTTTATCTGATGGGATAAATTGCAGACTTGATTTTTTAAATCTCAAAATTTTGTAACATTGCTACATAAACTGTGCAAGTTAGAACTATTTCCTGATGGAAGTATATGCTTTCCAGATAGAAGTGTGTAGAAATATAAAATTATTGGAGGCACAGATAGGGTGGATGGTCAGAACCTTTTTTCCCCAGGGTGGAAATGTCAAAACCAAGAGGTCACAGCTTTAAGGTGTGAAGGGCAAAGTTAAAAGCTGTTGTGCAGGGCAAGGTATATTTTTAAGGCAGAGGGTGGTGGGTGCTTGGAATGCAATGCTAGGAGTGTTGGTGGAGGCAGATGCACTAATGGCCATTTAAGAGGTTTTTAGATAGGCACGTGGATATTCAGGGAATGGAGGGATACGGATCATGTAATCTGTGTTTATTTAATTTAATTTACCTCTCCTCTGGGGAGGTCAACTCATCATCAGCTGATCCTTCCTCACTGAAGAGGACACAAAGTGCTGGAGTAACTCAGTGGGTCAGGAAGCACCTCTAGAGAACATAGACAGGTGACGTTTCGGGTCGAGACCTTTCCACAGACGTAACTGCAGATGCTGGTTAATACACAAAAGGACGCAAAGTGCTTGAGTAACTCAGTGGGTTAGGCAGCATCAATGGAGAACATAGACAAGTGATGTTTTGTGGCAAGACCCTTCTTCAGACCCGAAATGTCACCTCTCCCTGTTCTCCGTAGATGCTGCCTGTCCCACTGAGTTACTCCAGTATTTTGTGTCCTTTTGTGCATTACCCAGCACCTGCAGCTCTTTGGTTTTACACTCCTGCATTGGTTGAATTCAATTTGTCCATATAGGAATGGATACAAATCTCATATAATTCTGCAATCTGTATCATTTTGTTTCATAGTTTATTCCTTTTTACAAGAGGATTGTCTATTTTAGTAATGGTTCTGATAAGAGAAAATGTATAACTTATTTTTCAAAATTCAGAGCAGTGATGACTAACGTATGCATTATTGAGCCTCAGCAAATACCAAGCATGCTGTCTGTACAGAGTTTGTATGTTCTACCTGCCACCGTGTAGATTTTCTCCAGGTGCTCCAGTTTCCTCCCACACTCCAAAGGCGTACAGGTTTGTTGGTTAATTGGCTAGGTATGAATGTAAAATTGTAAATTGTGTCTCGAGTGTGTGTAGGATAGTGTTAATGTGCGGGGATCGCTGGCCAGTGTGGATCGGCGGGCCGAAGGGCCTGTTTCCACGTTGTACTCTCTAAAGTCGAAAGGAGTGTCGGAAACAGGACTGGTGAGCCAGATGCCAAATTATTGGGATTTCAGAGTTTTCTTGTAAATCTTTATACATTACGTATCCCTTCTCTGTGTTCGAAGCGACAGTGTTAAAAAAGAAACTGCAAATGACAGAAAATTCAGCATGTCTAAGAACACGATGTGAAAGTAATACTGCATGTGAAACTCTAATGGACTTCAGCTGACAGGCAGCAGTCACCATTAAATTGTACCAGTTTGTATAGAAGATAAATCCTACACAGAGATTGACAGAGACATTAATGGGCCTGTCCCACTTAGGGGATTTTTTAGGCAACTACAGGCGACTAGTTTGTCGCCACATGTTCGCCGGTGGCCGCCAGGACTAGTCTCCTAAGATGCGCAAAACATTGTAGCGTCTTTCTGGTTGCCGCTAAATTTTCAACACGTTGAACATTTTTCGGCAACAGTGGGTTTGACGCCAATGAACGTAGCTTGACTTCTCCTGACGTGGGTGCTGTCGTAGGTTCTCGCCAGGATGACGTAGGCGCCTGTTTTTCGGTGACCTGCTACAACTACGACAGTCGCCGGCAATCGCCTAAGATTCCCTTTCTGATGTGGGTTGCAATATATTGTACTCAACTTTCATAGCTGAGCATAGAAACATAGAAACATAGAAATTAGGTGCAGGAGTAGGCCATTCGGCCCTTCGAGCCTGCACCGCCATTCAATATGATCATGGCTGATCATCCAACTCAGTATCCCGTACCTGCCTTCTCTCCATACCCCCTGATCCCCTTAGCCACAAGGGTCACATCTAACTCCCTCTTAAATATAGCCAATGAACTGGCCTCAACTACCCAGTGTGGCAGAGAGTTCCAGAGATTCACCACTCTCTGTGTGAAAAAAGTTCTTCTCATCTCGGTTTTAAAGGATTTCCCCCTTATCCTTAAGCTGTGACCCCTTGTCCTGGACTTCCCTAACATCGGGAACAATCTTCCTGCATCTAGCCTGTCCAACCCCTTAAGAATTTTGTAAGTTTCTATAAGATCCCCTCTCAATCTCCTAAATTCTAGAGAGTAGAGCATCAGGGAGACGAGATCACGTCAAGGTTTTTAATTGTCCAAGCTCAATAAAATACCGACTCATTTAGTCCATAATTGGCTAGAATCCTCCTGCCAAGCGCCATTATTGCCCGTAAATCGTGTAATTAATTCCGTTGTATGTTACTTCAAGATTCATTGAGCAGGATCAATCAACACGCACTGGCTTTTTCTGCTTGGATGGCTTGCCTTGTTTAAACAGTGCGCACATAAATCAGGCAGTGCACTCCACAAGTTTGCACAAGCGCCCGCATTTTAATAAATAAATAAACAATGTCCCTCCTGGGATAAATAATGTTCTATCGTATCAGATAGGTGAGACTCCTAAATGTTGCTCTTGCTTATTATTCACTGACAGACAGACATCTGTGGCAGTGATTCATTTGGTCATTATTAACTGAGATGAAATCCATCTTAATGGTATGATACACAGGTATGAACTGGTATTTCCTCTGCCTAGCCTTTACCCAGGTAACTGAGATGAAACAAGATAATAACTTTCGGCAGCATATTATTCTCCTTCATGATGAAGCTGCTTTCTTTCCAGTTATATTACACTACATTGTGTAAACATCAGATATGATTTAACCGCTCCACAGGCATTCACTTATCTTTTCTCTGGCGAACTGAATGATTTTGCCTATCTGCACTCACTGCAGCTCTAGACAGAGCAATACAGCACAGGAACAGGCTCTTCGGCCCACAATGTCCATGCCGAACATGATGCCAAGCTCAACTAATCTCCTCTGTCTGCACATCATGCATTTCCCTCCATATCTATGTGCCCGTCCAAAAGCCTCTTCAATGCCACTATTGTATCTTCCTCCACCACTACCCCTTGAAGCTCGTTCCAGGGACCCACCACACTCTTGACCCGAAAATAGAGTCACACTGCACAGAAACAGGCCCTTCGGCCCAACCTACCCATGACGACCAAGATGGCCCATCCACGCAAGTCCCACCTACCCACGTTTGGCCCATGTCCCATTGAACTTTATCTATCCATGTACCTGTCCAAATGTCTTTTGAATGTTGTGATGGTACCTGCCTCAACCACCTCTTCTGGCAGCTTGTTCCATACACTGTGTGAAAAGGTTGTGCTTCAGGTTCCTATTAAAAATTTCCCCTCTCATCTTAAAACTTATGTCCTCTGGTTCTTGATTCCCCTACCCTGTTATTCCCCTCATGATGTTATATACCTCTACAAGATCACCCCTCAGCCTCCTGTGCTCCAAGGAATAAAGTCCCAGCCTGCCCAACCTCTCCCTACAGCTCAGCCCCTCAATTCCTGCCAATACCATCGTAAATTCCCTCTGCATTCTTTGCAGCTTAACAGCATATTTCCCCCAGCAGGAGGACCAATTCTGAACACAATACTACAAATGTGGCATCATCAATGTCTTGTATAACTGCAACATAACATCCCGACTTCCATACTCATCTCCTTTAAAATTAAATCATCTTAAATCTATGCTCTCTAGCCTTTGACATTTCCATCCTGGGAATACTGTAATAGTTTGGGAGGATGAGGGGGCGGGGGGGGGGGGCTCATTGAAATTTACTGAATAATGAAAGGCCAGGTTAGAATGAATGTGGAGAGGATGTTTCCACCAGTGGGAGAGCCTCAGACCAGAGGCCATAGCCTCAGAATTAAAGGATGTACCTTTTGAAAGGAGATGCAGAGGAATTTCTTTAGTCAGAGGGTGGTGAATCTGTGGAATTCATTGCCACAGATGGTTGTGGAGGCCACGTCAATGGATATTTTTATGGCGGAGATTAACAGATTCTTAAATAGTAGTGGTGTCAGGGGTTATGAGGCAAAGGCAGGAGATGGGGTTGAGAGGGAAAGATAGATCAGCCATGACTGAATGGTGGAGTACACTTGATGGGCCGAATGCCCTAATTCTGCTCTTAGAATTTATGATCTTCGGACACTTGTGGATAGGCATTTGTAAATGCAGGGAATGGAAGCATGTGGGCCATGTGCAGGCAGATAAGAGTTGGTCTTGGCAGAAGGTCCCATTCCTGCACTATACGGTTCTATTGTTTGGAAAGATTCAGCAGGGAACGTCCTTCAGCCTTATGTACTAATTATGTAGGATTAATGCAAATGGTGCTTGATAGTTGATTTAGACTCAGCTGATCTGGACAAATAGCTGATTTAGGCTTGATAGCTGATTTAGTGGTGTGAAAGGCCTGTTTTCTTGCTGTGTGAGACTATTTATTGGTCATGATTTAAACACATGTTCTAGGTATTTGAACTGTCAAATGAAATCTTACGGTCACCTTTTTTAGAAGTACAGCGAGGTAACAGGCATATCGGCCCACCAAGTCCGTGCCGACCAGCGATCACATATACACTAGTCCTATCCAACACACTGGGGACAATTTACAGAAGCCAATTAACCTACAAACCTGCTCATCTTTGGAGTGTGGGAGGCAACTGGAGCACTCGGAGAAAAACCCACTTGGTCACAGGGAGAACGTGCAAACTCCGTACCGACAGCACCCGTGGTTGGGATCGAACCTGGGTCTCTGGAGCTGTAAGGCAGCGACTCTGCTGCTGCGCCACCATGTTGCCCCAAACTAGGGTTCGGATGAAGCTACTATATCTAAATATGTCGTTCTGTTTCTAATGAACTTTCAGAGTTGCTTTAAAATAGCTGACACATTAAAATACTGGTGCAGGTAATGGACTCTGATCCATGCAAATTAATTGACATTGTGTATTTCAGAGCAGGTTACCTCCTGCTATTTGGTAAAAAAAAACATCAGTGCTCAATAGAAACCTCTTCAAAATGGACAAAATGCTGGAGAAACTTAGCGGGTCAGGCAGCATCTCTGGAGAAAATGGATTTGTGACTTTTTTGGTCCGGGCTATTCTCCAGACTGATTGTAGCAGGGAGAGGGGGGGGGGGGGGGGGGGGGGGGGGGGGTGGAACAGATGTGAGCCCAAGAGCGATACATGATTGTGAACCGTGGACCTGGATGGAAGAAGGGTCTTGACCCAAAACGTCACCCGTTCCTTCTCTCCAGAGATGCTGCCTGTCCCGCTGAGTTGTTAAGGTCGTTAAGATTGTTAAGGGTTTGGACACGCTAGAGGCAGGAAACGTGTTCCCGATGTTGGGGGAGTCCAGAACCAGGGGCCACAGTTTAAGAATAAGGAGTAAGCAGCCATTTAGAACAGAGACGAGGAAACACTTTTTCTCACAGAGAGTGGTGAGTCTGTGGAATTCTCTGCCTCAGAGGGGAGTGGAGGCAGGTTCTCTGGATGCTTTCAAGAGAGAGCTAGATAGGGCTCTTAAAAATAGCGGAGTCAGGGGATATGGGGAGAAGGCAGGAACGGGGTACTGATTGGGGATGATCAGCCATGATCACATTGAATGGTGGTGCTGGCTCGAAGGGCCGAATGGCCTCCTGTTGTCTATTGTCTATTGTCTATTGTCTATTGAGTTACTCCAATTTTTTTGGGTCTATCTTCCGTTCCCTCTTTCCCTCTCCCCCTTTACGCTGACTATATAGCATGCAATAAAAAAGCGTTTCGCTGTACCTCGGTAGGCATGACAACAAATTAATCTGAATTAAACTCGTTCCACATTTCACATTGTATCCCCCATGGGGGTTCACACCTGTCTCTAACCGACAGTCAGCCTATTGGGGAACCTCCTTGCCTGAGGTCATCTGTTTCCGGCCCCGATTTGTCTTGTTTTTGCCTCCATTCCAGTTATCCCACTCTCCTTAACTCCAGTCTGAAGAAGGGTCCCGACCCGAAACGCCACCCGAAACGCCACCTATCCATTTTCTCCAGAAGTACTGCCTGACCCGCTGGGTTACTCCAGCACTTTGTGTCTTTCTTTGATATAAACCCGCATCTGCAGTTCCTTTTTTATTACCCCTTTGGTTTTGGCTTTGGTTTTGAATCTAGGTGCTTTTGGTAATGCCCCTGTCCCACTTAGGAAACCTGAACGGAAACCTGAACGGAAACCTGAACGGAAACCTCTGGAGACTTTGCGCCCCACCCAAGGTTTCCGTGCGGTTCCCGGAGGTTTTTGTCAGTCTCCCTACCTGCTTCCACTACCTGCAACCTCCAGGAACCACCTGCAACCTCCGGGAACCGCACGGAAACCTTGGGTGGGGCGCAAAGTTTTCCGTAGGTTTGCGTTCAGGTTTCCGAAGTGGGACAGGGGCGTAAAAGAGGCAAAGTGCTTTTGGTTTTCTTATGCATATGTCCCTAACAGTGTTGAGGGAGGCTCTACACAACACAGACAATGTTGGTTCATTAACCCAGCCCACTATTATCTTCTGGACGATTTAATACAAACACATTCGGACCAGGGGCATCCAGACACCTATAAATGTATATTTACACACTGGACACAGTAGTCCACGCCGATCAGAGCTCACACTAGTTCTATCTGTCATACGAGGGACAATTGGCAGCAGTCAAAGAGTGACAAAAGTGCTGGAGAAACTCAGCGGGTGCAGCAGCATCTATGGAGCGAAGGAAATAGGCAACGTTTCGGGACGAAACGTTGCCTATTTCCTTCGCTCCATAGATGCTGCTGCACCCGCTGAGTTTCTCCAGCACTTTTGTCAACCTTCGATTTTCCAGCATCCGCAGTTCCTTCTTAAAAAAAAAACTTACAACGTTTTACGTCTTTGGGATGTGGGAGGAAACCGGAGAACCCGGAGGGAAACTCACGTGGTCAAGGTCCACACACGGATAGTACCCGAGGTCGGGATCGAACCGGGGTCTTTGACGCTGTGAGGCAGCAGCTCTCACTGTGTGCCTCGCTTCACGAACCCCACCCGTATGGGGAGAATGCAGGAGAATGGGGTTGTGAGGGAAAGATAGATCTGTCATGATTGAATGGGGGTAGTATTTGTGATAGGCCGAGTAGCCTAATCCTACTCCCAGAACTTCTCAACTCGGCCACCTGTGTGACTCTGTGGGACCTCTAAACCTGTTCTATCCACGTGCCTGTCCATATGCATGTTAAATGTTGTTACATAGCATAGCAAATCATACAAATCATAGCAAAAGGATTTGAGTATAGGAGCAGGGAGGTTCTACTGCAGTTATACAGGGTCTTGGTGAGACCACACCTGGAGAATTACGTACACAGTTTTGGTCTCCTAATCTGAGGAAAGATATTCTTGCCATAGAGGTAGTACAGAGAAGGTTCAACAGACTGATTCCTGGGATGGCAGGACTTTCATATGAAGAAAGACTGGATAGACTCGGCTTGTACACGCTAGAATTTAGAAGATTGAGGGGGGATCTTATAGAAACTTCCAAAATTCTTAAGGGGTTGGAGAGGCTAAATGCAGGAAGATTGTTCCCGATGTTGGGGAAGTCCAGAGCTAGGGGTCACAGTTTAAGGATAAGAGGGAAGTCTTTTAGGACCGAGATGAGAAAATCATTTTTTTACACGGAGAGTGGTGAATCTGTGGAACTCTCTGCCACAGAAGGTAGTTGAGGCCAGTTCATTGGCTATATTTAAGAGGGAGTTAGATGTGGCCCTTGTGGCTAAAGGGATCAGGGGGTATGGAGAGAAGGCATGGATGGGATACTGAGTTGGATGATCAGCCATGATCATATTGATTGGCGGTGCAGGCTCGAAGGGCCGAATGGTCTACTCCTGCACCTATTTTCTATGTTCCTATGTTTCTATGTTACAGTATAAAATGCTGGAAAGATTTTTTTTCTCCTCACCTCCAGATAAGGGATCACTTTGCATGTAAAATCTCCAAGAAGCCACGTTTTGGTCAGCTCGTGAAATATAACCAGAGGCAGACAGAAAAAGATGACCAGGAAGTCCCAAAAGGCCAAGTTGGCCAACAGCGAGTTGGAGATACTCCTCATGTAATAGTTGTGGCAAACGATGCACATGATGGAGAGATTGGCCATGATGCCGATCACAAAGATGACAATGGACAGACACATGACGGCGTAGGCTCCGTACGAGTCCTCAGTCACCGGGTAGAAAGGGTTCACCAGGCGGCGCCTCTTGGCCGGCGCCTGGAGCGGGAGCAACGCTGGAGGCTCCTGCAAGGTCAGGTGGAAAGAGGCGTTGGTGTAGATGTTGGGGCCATCCAGAAGTTGCGACCTGTTGAGAAGCAGTAGCTCTTGCACCTCACTGGAGAACCGCGTGGAGTTGTCACCTTGCAGGCTTTGCCGACCCTTGCCTCTTGCTTGGCCACCGCTTTTAATCCCATCCGTTCCTCGTTTGGACCTCGAACTGGCGGTGCTCTTTGTGTTGCTCTCCACCAAGTTAGACCGGCCTGGCTCAAACTTTCCACTGGAGACGCGGTGCATGGAGATACTTTTCTTTGGAGATCCTCGCGGGATTGTCCCGGGCATCTCCCGAGCTGGGACCTCCATCTGGACATGGGGCTTGGGCAGATACCACTGCCAGTCGGCGAGACCTAGAGGCGCCGAGTAGTTGCGGAACCCGGGGAGATGGACGAGGGGAGAAGAGTCCTCCTCTCCGGGAGTCCCGCTAGGTCGCTGGTGGTCCCCCGGTTGCCTCTGCCCGCTGCCGCTGCCGCTGCCGCTTCTCGACTTCTCCAGGCGAGGAGGGTTGGCCGAGATAACACGGAGGAGGCAAAGAGCCAGCGCCCAGCGCCGCATCCTCGGGTCTGAACTCAGAGAAGAAGGGGGTGGGAGGAAAGGGGCAAGAGATCATTGGCAGTGCGCCTCTCTCCGCTCTAAGGCGCGGTCAAGGGCAGGGCTGTAGCAATGTCCCCGTGGACCGGTCGCAAGTCGAAGGTATTCCAAGTATTAACATTGCCCAGACGCTGACAACTCTTCCTCTCCCTGTAGCCCCAGAGCCGCGTCCTAATCCATCGCCTCCACTGTCAGAAGAAAGGTCTCGACCCGAAACAACACCTACTTCTCTCCAGAGATGCTGCCCGACCCGCTGGGTTAGTTACTCCAGCTGTTTGTGTGTGTGTGTGTCTGTCTTCGGTTGAAAGCAACGCCTGCAGTCGCTTGATGCACACACACCTCCTCTCTCTCGTCTCGCTGTTGGTGCCAGCGCTTTGCAAAGGGGGCACCGAACGAGGGGCGGATGGGAGAGACTTCAGGAGAGGAGAGGGTTGTCAGCGGGGCCAGTGTGGAGCCCCCTGTTTGCCTGCAAACTTGAATCTTCCGCGGGTCTTGATCCACCAACAACGGAGCCGCTCACTCACCATCAGCCGGAGTACCTGGAGGTTTCACAAGTCTATATCAGCCTCGTTGCAAATGCCACGCACTGTTGCGGGGCGAATGGGCGATTGTACTTGCCCCCTTTTTGAATAGGAATCTGTGGCTCTTCCCCCCCCCCCCTTCTCCTCATCCCAGCGTCTCTCCCATTGCACGCTTGGTCTCAGCGCACATCCGCACTGCCGCCTTCTCTCTGTCTACCTGCAGCGCTGGGAGTAGGTCGGCTCTGTTCGCTCCCCCCCCCCCCCCCCCCCCCCCCCCCCTCTCTCTGTCTTTCTCACACACACAGACAGTCAATGCAAACCATCGCCGAGCAACACTCGCTTCCAACGTGGCCAACAGCTCCCTCCTGCTTCTGCAGCAAAAGCAACATCCTGACATTTCCATTCTCCAACATCCTCCCCTTAAAGAGAGACCCCCCCCGCCCCTCTCTCTCTCCTGCTCTCTTTCGGCAAACTGTTGGGGTTTTTTTTTCAAGTGGCAGAACAAGTTTGGCAAGACCTTAGCCCAGGGGTATCACGATAAATCAATGCAGACGTAATCGGGAGCGCAGAGACTTGGCAGCACTCGTGTTCGCTGTGGTTGGGAACTCACGAGGAACATGCATCTTGTTATTGCACGCTTGGGTGGTACATACATGTCGCTTGTGTTGAGGCTCCGCCAAATTGCCAGCTATCTGCCTGTCTGTGACCAGACCAGGTTAAAGCCTGGCTTGTTCAACCCGTATTTTCTTTTTTCAAACAAGTTATTACACCGTGTAAATATACATTTATATGCACGTGTAGGAAAGAACTGCAGATGCTGGTTTAAATCGAAGGGAGACACAAAATGCTGGAGTAACTCAGCGGGACAGGCAGCATCTCTGGAGAGAAGGAATGGGTGGCGTTTCGGATCGAGACCGTTCTTCAGATTGATGAAGAAGGTTCAGACTGATGAAGAAGGGTCTCGACCCGAAACATCACCAGTTACTCCAGCATTTTTGTTTATCTCCGATTTAAACCAGCATCTGGTTCTTTCCTATACATATGTATATATATGTTTTATTTATTCATGTGTGTATATATTTATACAATGGTATATGGACACACTGATCTGTTCTATATTCATGCCTTCTATATTCTGTTGTGCTGAAGCAAAGCAAGAATTTCATTGTCCTATCTGGGACACATGACAATAAACTCTCTTGAATCTTGAATCTTGAATATGTGTGCATGTGTGTTTTATATATAGTGTATAAATATATATATATTACTATTAAATCATGGAACACAAGTACTTTGTGCTTAATAGTAATATATGTATATATATATTCATAATATTCATATATTATATATTATTATATTATATTATATACATATTATATCATATATTCATATGTTACACAAAGTATATATACAGTATATATTACACAAAGCATATATATATATATATATTACACAAAACACAAAGAACGTACTATATATATATTACTCAAGTTCGTTGTATTTAAATAGTAGTATATATTACTATAAAACACAAATAATGAGTTATATGTTTAATATATATATTCATTTGGATTATTAGATATAAACCTACTGGTTATTAAGACTCAAAAGCAATAAACATTAACACTTATACACTAATGGGTTCCAGTTCTGCATATTAAATCAGAATATTGAACGTTTAAAGTCGACCATAGGACTTCAATGTATAATTGGAAATGATATTCAGAAATCCAGGGACGCTGTAAACACAGGGATACTTTGGATAAAACGTTACATTTGGCTCACGGGCTGCCTATTAATGTGGCCGTAAAATATCCCCCATCAGCATTATCTTGTGAATTAACTGGTTCGATAACCATTTATCTGACCTGCCTGATGCGTGGATGTTGACCTCCGCTGATGCGGAATCATTAAAATTAATTTAAAGCTGTTATCGTGTGGTAACTAAGTGTTACTAAAAACCTACCAGATGCCGCCCCTTCTCACACTTCCACATCAGAGGATCAGGCTAGACATGCAACATTCATGTTCTTTTTTTTAAATAGATTTCTAAGCTGTCCAATTGAGCCCTCATTGTCAGGTTCAAAAACCACTTTAGCAATTGTAATGGATACAATAGAGCAATGAATACAAAAATGAACAGATTGCAGTCATTTAAGAAGTTGTACACGGAAATATATCACCTGCCATCACAAGATGCGGCAAGATCCATGCACGTGATTAGGCAGTAAGTAGTCTAGAAATGTGTGGCCATGTAGATCGACAGTCAGAACTCCTTTTCCCAGATGGGAACGCCATAGCTTAGAGGACATATCTTTAAGACTTAGACTTTTAGAGATACAGCGTGGAACCAGGCCTTTTGGTCCATCGAGTTCGCGCTGACCAGGGCTCACCCAGTACACTAAGCATATTCCATGTTTAAAGATACACTACTTTTCAATTTATGCTTTAAATCCACATATAAATAGTAAACTTTATAGATACAGCGTGGAAACAGGTCCCTCGGCCCACCAAGCCCGCACTGACCAGTGACTGACCAACAAGCACTATCCCACACACTAGAGACTATTTACCATTTACAGATGCCCATTAACCTTCAAATCTGCACGGCTTTGGAGTGTTGGAGGAAGCCAGAGCACCTGGAGAAAACCCACGCGGTCATGGGGAGAACGTACAAACTCCACACAAACAACACCCGTAGGCAGGATCGAAGCCGGGTCTCTGGCGCAGTAAGGCAGCAGCTCTATCGCTGCTCCACGCTGCTGCCCCTTTATAAGGAGAAAGGAAAAAAGTTTAAAGAAGATCTTTCACCGCCCCGTGGTCAAACTGCTGTGTTGAGGCGATCGAGGCTCCTAATGTTGAAGCCCCCGCCGGGTGATGGAAGATCCCGCGGCCGATTTTAAGCTGCGCTGGGCGATGAAACGATGTGTGTGTGCATGCACGTGCGGGCGCCACAAAATTGTGTCCCCCCCATGTTTTGACAGCGATTTCCGCCCCCCTGGCTGTGGTAATGAATTCTGGATTCACCGCCCTTCGGCTAAAGAAATTCTGCTTCATCTCCATTCTAAAGGTACAAACATGGGTCTGTGGCGCTATGACCTTTACCACAGTGCCACTGTGCCGCCCTAATCTGACGTTGCAACCCTACTGCATGCACTAGCACTGGAAGTGTCATTCTAGATCCAAGCTTGAGATAGACACAAAATGCTAGAGTAACCCTGGAGTAACTGGGCATCATGGTGGTGCAGCGGTAGAGTTGCTGTCTTACAGTAGGAGAACCGGGGTCGATCTTGACTACGGGTGCTTGTCTGTACGGAGTTTGTACTTTCTCCCCATGACCTGCGCGGGTTTTTTCGTCGGTTTCCTCCCACACTCCAAAGCCGTACAGTTTTTTTTGCAGGTTAATTGGCTTGGTATAATTTTAATTTGGCCTTATTGTGTGTTGGATAGTGCTAATGTGTGGGGATTGCTGGTCATTGCGGACTGGTGGGCTGAAGGGCCTGTTTCCGTGCTGTATCTCCAAACTAAACTAAACTCAGTGGGACAGGCAGCATCTCTGGATAGAACGAATGGGTGACATTTCGGGTCGAGACCCTTCTTCAGACGGGCCTACTCGAGTCCAAAGCTTGTCAGGTGACCCTCCATGTTTAGCTCCCTCAACCTCTGCTATCCATTCGCCAAATCAGATCAAATGTGCCCACTGCTACTGTGTTCATTCCACACCAGCCTCTACCCATGTCAGATGGCTGTGTTTTAAAATCTCATTGTTTTCAAATCTTCCCATGACATGGCCCATCCCTCGCTCAGCAACCTTCTCCCACCTTGGAACCGGCTTCATAATCTCTGCTGCTGCCTTCCAAATCCAATCACATGTACATTCTCTATTTCATTCATTCCAGCATTAGCAATTCTTCCTTCAGCTTCCTCGATCCTAAATTTGGAATTCTCTCTGAAAATCTCACCGCTTCTCTTCTTTCTCTCACTTCTGACTTGTTTTTCTGGTGATCTGCCCCAAATTCACTTAATCTGGCTTCACGTCAAGTATTTTTTAGTAATCTCTCTTTTGAAATGCTTTGGGCATTTTAGATTACAGGTGCTTTATAAATGGAAGTTTTCATGAATATATTACTCAGCTATGTTTAAGAAAACAGTTTAGCGAGATGAAATTGACTATACAATACGTGTAGAAAGGAACTGCAGATGCTGGTTTAAACCGAAGGTAGACACAAAATGCTGGAGTAACGCAGCGGGTCAGGCAGCATCTCTGGAGAGAAGGGATAGGAGAGGTTTCGGGTCGAGCCCTTCTTCATACTGAGAGACAGGGGAAAGGGAAACAATAGGCTTAAATTGACTAGACATTGCGGGCGAATTTTAAAAAATCACCATGAAACTATACATGTTTTGCTGTTTTGTTTACATTGTTGCAGCACGGAAACAGGCCCTTCAGCCCACCGAGTCAGTGCCAACCAGGGGTCCCTGTACACCAGCACTATCCTACAAACTAGGGACAATTTTACCAAAGCCAATTAACCTTCAAACCTGCACGTCTTTGGAATGTGGGAGGAAACCGGAGCACCCCAAGAAAACCCACGCAGGTCACGGAGAGAACGTAAAAACTCCATACAGACAGCACCCATAGTCGGGATCGAACCTGGGTCTCTGGCGCTGTGAGGCAGCAACTCTACCGCTGCGCCACTGTGTCGCCTTAAATTGTAATTTTTTTTATCAGATTGGATGATGCAGTTTGCCTTGGATTATTTAAAGCATCCTTCATCAAAACTCAATGATGGGTCATAGACCGGAAACACCTGCTCTGTTTCTCTCACCAAAGATGCTGCCTGGCCTGCTATGTGTTAACCATGTTTTCCGTTTCATTTCAGATTGCAGCAATTTGGCTTTCCTTGCAGTTAACAAAACGTAATCAACCTAGTCCTTGGGAGCTACTGTGAATGAACTAATCTCCACTGGCCCTTCTCTGGAACAATGGTGTTGGCTGTTAAAGAGGGCAAACTTCCATCTACCAAGCTTCCTCTCATTGTTGCTCTGACCTCTACTACTGGGTGAATCCACAACTAGTTGTGTCTTTCTAGCTTAATGCTCACATTCCTTGATCTTATTGAAACTTTTATTAAGCCTGAAAGAGGGTCTCGACCCCAAAACATTATCTATCCATTATGATCTCCAGAGATGTTGCTTGACCTGCTGAGTTACTCCAGCACTATGTGTCCTTTTGGGTATTAAGATCAGACCAGACTCGATGGGCCGAATGGTCTAATTCTGCTGCGTCGTCTTATGAACTAACATCTGCAGTTCCTTGTCCCCAAAAGACGTGCAGGTTTGTAGGTTAATTGACTTCTGTTAATTGTCCCTAGTCTGCAGGATAGAACGAGTGATCAATGGTCGGCATGGATTCGGTGGGCCAAAGGGCCTGCTTCCACGCTGCATGTTTAAAGCCTAAAGTCTACTGCAGACTGAAGAGAACCATCCCCAATGGCCAATAAAACAAGCAGCCCTTTCTGAAGCGCAAATACTCAATCACGCAAGCTCATCCACTCTGGGCTAAAATCTCGTTACTTCTGACCATAATTCTGTAATTTTTTTTAATAAGCAGAGTATAAACAGTCTGGCAGAAAAGAGTAGCGCCATGCATCCAGTCAATTATCAGACCTCGTCAATATTCAGGATAGGTTTCCATCATTGCCAGATGACACATTCATAATTAGCCTCCAACAACCTTGCAACTTGAGAACATTAACACCAGCTTGGCATTGTCATCAACCCATCTAAAGGATATCAGCAGGCAAGGTCACTGCAACAGCAATTAAATATCCCAAACTAATTCTGTTTAGAGTTACCCCGTGGAAACAGGCCCTTCGGCCCACCCATTCCACGCTGACCAGCGACCCCAGCACACAAGGGACATTTTTTACATTTATACCAAGACATTTAACCTACAAACCTGTACGTCTTTGGAGCGTGGGGGGGAACCGAAGATCTCGGAGAAAACCCACGCAGGTCACGGGGAGAATGTACAAACTCCGTACTGACCTGTAGTCAGGATCGAACTCGTGTCTCTAGCGTCACCGTCTTAAGATTTTGACGAATATTTTAGGTTCACTATTGGAACCCTATCACGTCCTTGGTTTAATTTCTTCCCTTTTCACTTTGTTGGCTAAGATGCTTTGGGCTGTGATGACTATTAAGACAAACCTATTTGTCACGTTGTGTGTGCGCTGATTCTTTAAGTTATTCAATTTGCCCCATTCCCTCTTCTTCCTAAAGGCAGGCAATGTGTCTTATAAACTATTATCCAATTCAATTTTCAGTTAACAAATAATCTACTTCCATTGTTCCTTCAGGTGGTGCATTCCATATCAATTCCATGATTCAAGGTGTAAAACAATTTCACTGATCTCTGGTAATTTTGTTAACTATTATTTATGTCATCTGGTTACGTAAACTTCTAATGGCGGGAAGGAAATGCTCGCGATGATCATTAAGAATCATTAGCGGTGACTCTGAGCCAGCGGACAATCAGACACAGAGCTTAGCTGTCGGCCACGATAGGACCAGAGGTCGCCACAACCCATTGGCAACAGTGTCTGGTCCTCTTGTACCCCACTGCTATAAAAGTACTAAATGTGGCCGCCAAGGAACGCAGGGGCGATACAGACTAAGGGACTGTGGTAACGGTGAAATCGACAGAAGGATGGAGGGTTGGGTGTGTATGCGTGCTTTGTCTGTGATTTTTATTTATTTGCTTATCTTTATTATTTTACCGTGGATGTTTCGTTAGCTTTAGAAATGTTTGAATGCTGCACTGACTGGCTGACATTTTAAATTTCGTTGTACATGGCCCATGTTACAATGACAATAAAGAAACTATTCTATTCTATTCTAGTCCGTTAGCAGTCTTCTGGCCCAAGGTGATAAGGCACAAATTTAAGATGCCGTTCCATGTTCTTATACCGGTGCCTAAACACCACTCTGACAACAGTAGCCTTTAAGCAGTAAGTCGCAATGATGAATTATCAGAGTTCTTGCATTAATTTTAGTTTGCCACCTGGTATGATTTTTTTTTCCTTTAATCCTCAAACAAGTTATGCAAAGGTTTAATTTACATGTTATACGCATTGGCAACCTGTTCATGAGATCATAAGACATGGCAGCAGAATTAGGCCATTCGGCCCATCGAGTCTGCTCTGGCATTCGATCATGGCTGATCTATCATTCCTCCAACCCCATTCTCCTGCTTTCTCCCCGTAACCTTTGGCACCCTTGCCAATCAAGAACGTATCAATCTCTGCTTCCAAAATGGCCTCCACAGCCATCTGTGGCAATGAATTCCACCGGTTCACCACCCTCTGTCTAAAGAAATTTCTCATCATCTCTGTTCCAAAGGTGCATGCTTTTAATCCGAGGCTGTGCCCTCTGGTCCTAGACTTTCCCACTACTGGGCACATCCATTCTGTGTTGTCCTCTTAATGTCACTATTCTCAGATATGGCCACTTTATTTTACTAAACATATGAATGATACAATAAGGGAGACACTCCAGGATGAGATGCCGCTGACACCCATCCTGGTTAACATTCGGTTGGGAAGTCTTTGCTGGGATGAATTGGGCATCAAGGAAGAACACTTGAAACAAGGAGCAAGATGATCAGTGATGGATGTACATACCATACGTGTAAAATAATTGAACATCGATTATCGTTGGCGGAGGAATTGCAAGGGGACCTCATTGAAACTTACCGATCAGTGAAAGGCCTGGGTAGAGTGTAGGTGGAGAGGATGTTTCCACTGGTGGGAGTCTAGGACCAGAGGTCAGATCCTTAGAATTAAAGGACGTTCCTTTAGGAAGGAGATGAGGAGGAATTCCTTTAGTCAGAGGGTGGTGAATCTGTGGAATTCATTGCCACAGAGGGCTGTGGAGGCCAACTCAATGGGTATTTTTAAGGCAGAGATTGATTCTGGAGTACTACGGGTGTTAGGGGTTTCCACGCTGTATCTCTAAAGTCAAAATTCCAAAGACGTGCAGGTTTGGAGGTTAAAATAAGGTCATAAGTGATAGGGGCAGAATTTGGACATTTGGCCCATTAAGTCTACTCTGCCATTCAATCATAGCTATCTGTCTCTCCCTCCTAACCCCATTCTCCTGCCTTCTCCCCATACCCCTGACACCCGCACTATTTTCTCTTCAATAATTCCAGAAGATTTCCCTTCTCCAAAACCATGCCATCTTTGGCCTGTTTTATCATAATATCTGGTAAACTAAGCTAAACACTGCTCATCATTCGAACAAACCAGCCACTTCTATATAATCTTAGTGTTAAAAAAGTTTTCATATTTCTGCTTCGTTTCCATAATGTATAACAAGCTGTTAGTTTTTAGTCTATTGTCATGTGTACCGAGGTACAGTGAAAAGCTTTTGTTGCACGCTAACCAGTCGGCGGAAAGGCAGTACATGATTACAATCGAGCCGTCCACAGTTAAAGTGCTAACAGGTTTGGATGTTTCAGTCACTGACAGCTGGTGTAACTTGGCAGTAAAGACAGAAACGCTGATTCTGTAAACAGATGACATCCAGCCCAAAATGTTTGCCCTTTACCTTGCATGCCAGCTTGCAAATAAAGCTTGCCCTTTATAATGGGCATCTCTCTCATCTCACAGTCTGAAGATCATGGCTTGAATCGGCACACTGGAGGTGTGAGCACATCCTTCAGCTCCCCTTTGATGTAGGAATGCTCTGGTCTGGTGCCACCTGCGAGACATAATATCACACCGAGTCCTTATCTATCATTGATCTATCATCTACCTGTTGAACCTGGCATTTTAGTTTTCGAGATACAGCATGGAAACAGCTCCTTCGGCTCACCGAGTCCACGTCGATCATCGATCACCCATTCACACTATCCTACTTTCCCATCCATTCCCCACACATTTATTGTGTATATAGTTTGTTTTAAAAATACAGCATGGAAACAGGCCCACCGAGTCCTCACGGCCCAATGATCAACCGTACACTAGTTATATAACATATATATATATATATAACATATAACAATTACAGCACGGAAACAGGCCATCTCGGCCCTGCAAGTCCGTGCCGAACAACTTTTTCCCCTTAAGTTCTATGTTATCCCACCTACACACTGGTGTCCAATTTACACAAAGCCAATTAACCTACAAATCTGCACGTCTTTGGAGCGTGGGAGGAAACCGGTGCACCCGGAGAAAACCCACAAGGTCACAGGGAGAATGTAGTCAGATCGAACCCGGGTCTCTGGCGCTGCACGGCAGCAACTCTACTGCTCTGCCATCTTGCTGTTCGCTGTGTGTGTGTGTGTGTGTGTGTGTGTGTGTGTGTGTGTGTGTGTGTGTGTGTGTGTGTGTGTGCGTGTGTGTGTGTGTATAGGCACACATATGTAAACCTAATACTTTGTAAACACCATATAAGCAAAAAAAAGTTCAGTGACTATGTAAATGTGTGTGTGTGTGTGTATATACAGTATTATCCATACACAGTACATACATATCCATACACACACAGTTTATAAGGCCATACTATGTTTCACGACTGTCACACACTGACATACATCATAGCTGCAAACGAACGGCACCAAACATAGTGAAGACCGCAACTGTTTTAATAGTGCTTATTCCTGCTGGACATTTACAAGAGTATGCATCAACAGAGCCATCTTCCCAAAACCCTTTGTGACTGCTACAGAGTAAGAGCATTTGCAGTCCTTCCCAGGCTTCAAGACTGTTAAACACTTGTGCCAGTATCGCGCACAAAACACTCTTGACTTTTACTGCACTCGCTGTCAATTTAAACTTTATTATGAACTACAGTCTTCTCCGTGTGCTCTGTGTCTTCAGGGGTTTCCGTAAACAGGATCCATTCCAATTGAAGATAGGCAGGCACAAAAAGCTGGAGTAACTCAGCGGGACATGGCATAAAGATTTCCTCGACCCGAAACGTCACCCAGTTTTCCCTTTCAAGACATGTGGCAATAAAACACTCTTGACTTTTACTGCACTCGCTGTCAATTTAAACTTTATTATGAACTACAGTCTTCTCCGTGTGCTCTGTGTCTTCAGGGGTTTCCATAACCAGGATCCTTTCCAATTGAAGTTAGGCAGGCACAAAAAGCTGGAGTAACTCAGCGGGACAGGCAGCATCCTCGACCCGAAACGTCACCCATTCCTTCTCTCCAGAGATGCTGCCTGTCCCGCTGAGTTACTACACATTCCATTCCAATTGAGGCAGGGCAGCGGATGGTAAAGCACTTGCGGAGGGAGAAATCCAACCCCAAGTATACGTTGCGCCCACGGTGGGCGCAAACCCGGCGTATTGCAGTCTGCTTCCCGTCCATGATGCCAGTGAATGAAACCTGAAGTGTATATCAACCCTTCTCCTGACCCGTAGAATGGTGAAGACGCTGCCTTTGTTTCAGTGATATATATCAAAGTACAACAGGGCGCACTCGTGGTAAAGTTGGCGAAGATCGTGGACGTGAAATACTAAATGTCTTCAAGTCCTGCCACTGTCGAATCGAACACTTGATAGCAGGTCTTCTGGTCCAAACCTTCCCCAACGTAATAGGACTTGAGGCAGCACTCCAGCCATGGATAATCCTCTGTGGGCACATGGATAACAGAGGTGTCAGCATGCTCACCACAGACGGCCTGATCAACACCCCAAACTCTGCTCACCTAATTCCCTAACAGAAGGGACAATTACTAAATGGTTTAATTAATTTCATGGACAAGAGGAATCAAATATAAGAGCAAAAAGGTCCTTCTGCAGTTGTACAGAGCCCTAGTGAGACCACACCTGGAGTATTGTGTGCAGTTTTGGTCCCCTCATTTGAGGAAGGACATTCTTGCTATTGAGGGAGTGCAGCGTAGGTTTACAAGGTTAATTTCAGGGATGGCGGGACTGTTATATGCTGAGAGAATGGAGCAGCTGGGCTGGTACACTCTGGAGTTTAGAAGGATGAGAGGATATCTCATTGAAACATATAGGATTGTTAAGGGTTTGGACACGTTAGAGGCAGGAAACATGTTCCCGATGTTGGGGGAGTCCAGAACCAGGGGCCACAGTTTAAGAATAAGGAGTAAGCCATATAGAACGGAGATGAGGAAATACTTTTTTTCACAGAGAGTTGTGAGTCGGTGGAATCCTCTGACTCAGAGGGCGGTGGAGGCAAGTTCTCTGGATGATTTCAAGAGAGAGCTAGATAGGGGTCTTATAAATAGCGGAGTCAAGAGATATGGGGAGAAGGCAGGAAAGGGGTAGTGATTGGGGATGATCAGCCATGATCACATTGAATGGCAGAGCTGGTTCGAAGGGCCGAATGGCCTACTCCTGCACCTATTGTCTATTGCCTGTCACAGAAAGAGAAATAAAGACAAAAAGAGGGGAGACAAATGGGCAATGGGAAGACGGAAGGCTAGGGTAGGGAGTTAGTGAAATGGAGCGATTGGGAACTTAGTCTTTAGACTGTAGCGATATGGCGTGGAAACGGACCCTTCGGTCCACCGAGTCTGTGCGGACCAGCGATCCCCATACACTAGCACTATCCTACACACCAGTGACTCATTTCCACCAGGCGGCGCCAGTCATGGCTGCCTCGCCAACAATATGTTTGTTGTTTTTTTTAGTATGTGCTAAATGTATGTTTTGTCGTTCTTTAGTTTCTTTTATGTGGGGGTTGGGGGAAACTTTTTAAAATCTCCATCCTCGGCGGAGATGCAATTTTTTTTCCGTATCGTATCTCCGTCCGCACTGTGGCCTAACATTGTGGAGCTGGCGGCCTCTGCTGGAGATCGACCGGGAGGTCCAACTGCAGGAGCTTTGATCGCCCCGACGCGGGAGCTTTGGCCGCCGGCTGCGGGATGCTTCGACTGCCCCGACTGCGGTAGAATAAAGAGGAAAGAAGATTAGACTTTATTGCCTTCCATCACAGTGAGGAATGTGGGGAATGTGCTGTGGTGGATGTTTATGTTAACTTTTATGTAGTTGTGAGTCTTGTTGCTTTTATTTTAGTATGGCTGTATGGTCATCCGAATCTCACTGTACCTTAATTGGACAATAAAAGACCTTTGAAATCTTTGACAAGTTACAATTATACCAAAGCTAGTGAGCCTACTACCCTTCACGTGTTTGAGGGTGTGGGAGGAAACCAGAGCGCCCGGAGAAAAACCCCACAGGTCACGGGGAGAATGTGCAAACTCAGTACTGACAGCGCCCATAGACAGGATCAAACCAGGGTCTCTGGCTCTATAAGGCAGCAACTCTACCGCTGGGCCACTGGGCTGCCTGAATTCATACTCCATTTTCTGCCTTTTAACTAATTCTCAATACATTTGAGTACAGGCCCAGTGCCGTCAAACGCTCATGATATATTAACCCAATCAGTGTGTGTGTGTGTGTGTGTGTGTGTGTGTGTGTGTGTGTGTGTGTGTGAGAGTGTGTGTGTGTGTGTGTGTGTGTGTGCGTGAGTGTGTGTGCGTGAGTGTGTGTGCGTGAGTGTGTGTGCGTGAGTGTGTGTATGTGTGCGTGTGTGTGGGTATGTGTGTGTGAGTGTGTGTGCTTGTGAGTGTGTGCGTGTGCGTGTGCGCGTGAGTGTGTGCGCAACAAAATATGCTTAAATCACATTGAATTCCTCTTTGCCTTCCCGATTATTTGATTATTTAACATGCACTATAGCTCATTACCTGGACTTGTCTTTGGAGGACATAATGTGTTCATTATTCTTGTTAGCTTTTCCTGAAGTACTTCACTGATCATAACATCCGCTGCAGAAATCCCAAAGAATTTTTCCTGCAAGCAAAGATGAACCACAATTAATTGGATTCCCATTACCTGCTGAGTCCTCGTTTTAATTCTCAACTGCAGTCGACATAAGCCATACACAAGGTTCTTCCAGTCGCTGACTAATCTAAGCTGTGAACAATGCAGGTTCTGCGAGTCTGCTCCTTTCACAACTTGAGACAAAAAGTGAGGATAAGGAACAAGGGCGGCCATTAAAAATAATATACAGCAGCAAAGTTGCATGGTAATACAACATGGAGAGGAGCCAAACAAATATAAATCAACGAGGAACCATGAAATTAAGTTATCATGGAATTGAAGTAATAAAGTGGAATATTTTATAGTATCAATAAAACAAGGATGGTTGGGATGGAAATGACTAATAAGAGTTAGAAAAGGCAATACCATGAGAAATGACAGTAAGATGACAGAGAAAGTAAATTATTATTTCCCCGTGGCCCAGGTAATTGGACAATGATAGGTCTATTGAGATTTAGAGATAGAGCACGGAAACAGGCCCTTCGGCCCGACGAGTCCATGCCGACTATCGGTTACCGCTTCTGTCTCATCCCACTTTCTCATCCACTCCTTACACATTAGGGGGGATTTTACAAGGGGCCAATGAACCTACAAACCCGCACGTCTTTGGGATGAAACTGGAGCATCGAGAGGAAAGTCACGTGCGTGGTGACAGGGAGAACGTGCAAACTCCACACAGACAGCACCCGTAGTCAGGATCAAACACGGGTGTCCGGCACGGTGAGGCAGCAGCTCTACCAGCTGCGCCACTGTGCTGCCCTAATATATCGCATCTAATTTAAAAAGGAGATATATCATAAAATTGAATTAAATTCAAAAAGGATAAACCCCTTGCCAGATCATCTGCACCCACACATTGTAGTGGAGAATTAGCAGATACATATCTAATATCTTGTTAAATAAAGATGCATTCCCAGAAGAGCAGTAGATAATTAATGTCATGCCTGTATTTAAGACGAGGTAGAACAAGTTCAATGAATTATAAACCAGTCAATTTTACATGAAAAAAATAATAGAATTCTCTAGCTTTAAGGTAAGAGGGGCAAAGTTTAAATAATCATGAGGGGCAACTGTTTTTTACACAGGGGGCGGTTAGTGCCGGGAACGCAGGTGGGGATGAAAGCAGATACTATAGTGGCATTGTAGAGACTTATAGATAGGCATATGGATACGCAGGGAATGGTGGGATATGGGTTATGGAAGATATATAAGGGATGGTCTTGACATCATGTTCGGCACAGACATTGTGGGCTGAAGGGCCCGTTCTGTGTTCTGTGTGTACGTATTATATATGTGATGCCAAGACCATCTCTTATCTATCTTCAATAACCCATATTCCTCCATTCCCTGCGTATCCATATGCCTATCCAGTCCCTAAAATGCCACTGGAGCATCTGCCTTCACCACCATTATATATATGATCATGTGATGTGCGGAGAAAGCAGGAACAGGGGTACTGATTTTAGATGATCAGCCATGATCATATTGAATGGTGGTGCTGGCTCGAAGGGCCGATGGCCTACTCCTGAATCTATTTTTCTACATTATATATATATCTATATCTGTATGTGTGTGTGTGTGTGTATATATGTGTGTATGTGTATATAATGTGTGTGTGTGTGTGTGTATATGTGTATGTATGTGTATATATATGTGTGTGTGTATATATATGTGTATGTGTGTGTGTATAATGTGTGTGTGTGTGTGTGTGTGTGTGTGTATATGTGTGTGTGTATGTGTGTGTATATATGTATGTGTATGTATGTGTGTGTGTGTGTGTGTGTATATGTGTGATTGTGTGTGTGTATATATGCATGTATATATACATATATACTTCTTGTTTATTATATTGTTTACAGAGTACTATGTTCACTGCAAGTAGGAATTTCATTGTTCTATCTGGGACATTTGACAATAAAACACTCTTTTCTATGTTAAAACGGAAGAAGGGAATAGCTGAATATCAATCTACAGTGTGGGTGATCGATGGTCAGCATGATGGATGGTCGATGGGCCGAATGGCCTGGGTCCACAGTGTGTCTCTAAAACTGTCAAAAGACTAACCCACCGCTTCATCCCACAGAAACGCATCCAGTGATCCCGATCCATCGTCGAGAGTAAACTTCATGACGAAAACATAACTCAGCTGCTGGATACCTAAAGCTGAAGCAAAGATTCCACGTTAGCAAGTCCCCAGTTTAGTTTAGTTTAAAGATACAGCGCAGAAACTGGCCCTTCGGCCCATCGAGTCCGCTCTGACCAGCGATCCCCGCACGTTAACGCTACCTTTACACACTAGGGACAATTTTTACATTTTACACCAATCCAATTAACCTACAAACCTGTTCTAGTGTGTGAGGATACTGGAGATCTCTGAGAAAACCCACGCAGGTCACGGGGAGAACGTACAAACTCCGTACTGACATGCACCCGTAGTCAGGACCGAACCCGGGTCTCTGGCGCTGTAAGGCAGCAACTCTACCGCAGCGCCACCGCGCCCACGTTTGGGTTGTCTTTTCCATTTTGTTGATCTTTGCTGAACTAATGCTAAAAACATGAAGTGTAGGATGAAAAGTCAGAGATTCCCTCTCCTCTCCTCCCCTCCCCTCCCTCCATAGTTAAGGAGGTGTAAAACTAGAGGGCACAAGTTTAAGGTGAGAAGATATCAAAGGGATCCGAGGGGCAACGTTTTCAAATGGAAGATATGGGTCACCTCCCTACACACCTCCCCCAGTGGAGATGTCAAACGTACCTTTTGCTATTGCCGACGACTCCCACGTATCATCTTGAGTCAGTGACTGAAGAACACTCACTGGTCGAGGGTCAGAACAACGTCTGCAACTGGAGTAGAGGAAGACTTTTAGGAAGCAAACTGTAAACAAGACTGCCCATATCTGAAGGCACTTTGTGTCTTTCCTCATTCCCCAGTACCTGTAGTTCCCTGTTACTTAGGACTAGTTCCCATGTCCAGAATAGGGCAATGTTCCCATTAGTTCCCATGTCCAGACGCGGACTCGGCAAGGCCAGCAGCATAAATAATTAAGGACGAGTCCCACCCTGGCCATACCCTCTTCTCTCCCCTCTCCCATCGGGCAAATGGTACAGAAGTGCGAAAACGCACACCTCCAGATTCGGGGACAGTTTCTTCCCAGCTGTTATCAGGCAACGGAACCATCCTCCCAACAACCAGAGAGCAGTCCTGAACTACTATCTACCTGATAAGTGACCCACGGACTACCTTTGATCGGACTTTACCCTGCAGTAAACGTTATTCCCTTATGATCTATAGACTGTGAATGGCTCGATTGTAATCATGTGTTGTCTTTCCGCTGTCTGGTTAGCGTGCAACAAAAGCTTTTGTCTGTACCTCGGTACACGTGACAATAAACAACACTGACTGAGGCTGGTGCAGTTGGGAAGATTAGTTGAGCTTCAGCAAGAATTACCCGTAATGCCAACTCCCGTCTTGAATCAGGAAAGGGATGGAAAGGTCATTCAATACCAAGTCATCAGGTCTGGTTGCAGTAGGAATGATGTTGCCAAATGTCTCGGAGAACTGGTACAGCTCATTCAGAGATACACCTTAAAAAACATAAAATTAAGAATCTTAACAAATGTTGATTTCTCCAACTTCAAGTAACCCCTGCATTCCCTCTCTCTCCATCTCTCCCTCACCCAAATCGCACCAGCTTCTTTCTCTCACCCAAGAAACAGCTAACAATGTGTAGGAAGGAACTGCAGGGACTGGTTTAAACTGTAGACACAAAATGCTGACGTAACTCAGCGGGACAGGCATCGTCTCTGGAGAGAAGGAATGGGTGATGTTTCTGGTTGAGACCCTTCTTCAGACTCAGTGACAAACAGCGAACAGTGGCCTGTTTCCTTTATCATTATTACTTTTCTGCCTATCTGTCATTCGTTGTTCTATATTTCTCTACATCATCGTCTATATCTCTCGCTTCCCTTTCCCGTGGCTTTCGGTCTGAAAAAGGGTCTCGAACAGAAACGTCACCCATTATCTTGTCACCAGAGATGCTGCCTGTCCCGCTGAGTTACTCCAGCTTTTTGTTTCTATCTTCAGTTTAAACCAGCACCTACGGCCCAATAGCAGAAGCACTCACGTCACGGGGCTGGAAACTGGAAGTATCCCGAGCTAATTCTGCTACCACCATCATCTATTGCAACAAGTGATGGCTCCCACTGATTGTCGCCGGAAGCTTGCGTCCTTTTTAGGACGGACGATGACAGCGAGGTCAACATTTGAAACATGGAAGACGGACACGAACGAAGATGATCGGCATCTGCAGTTCCTTCCTACACGTAAATACAGACAACAGACCTATTTGATGTAATCAGGAGAGAGTTAGATATAGCTCTTGGGGCTAACGGAATCAAGGGATGGGGGGGAAAGCAGGACCGGGGTGTTGATTTTGGATGATCAGCCATGATCATATTGAATGGCGGTGCTGGCTCGAAGGGCCGAATGGCCTACTCTTACACCTATTTTCTATGTTTCTATTTCTATAACAGATTTTGCGTACAGCGTACTGACCCACTGACAGTTGCCCACCCCCACTCTAAACTCAACTTCATGTTATGCTCACAAGATTAGGCCAGAAATGCTGGAGTAACTCAGGCGGCATCTCTGGAGAAAAGGAATGGGTGACATTTCGGGTCGAGACCCTTCTTCAGACTGAGAGTCAGCGAGGGGAGAGACACAGAGATGTGCAAGGGTAAGATGCGAAAACGAAAGATCAAAGGGGATGAAGCTCAAGAATAAATCATCGTTCACTGAGGGGAAGGTGACCGAGTTACTCCGGCATTTTGTGTTTATGTTCGGGTTAAACCGGCATCTGCAGTTCCTTCCTGCACATTCATGTTAAAGTCTATCTGTTGGGCGGGGACGTGGGTCTGTTCATCCAAATAACCATTGCAGAATAATACTTCAGCTTTCCCTTGTTTAGATGATGATAGTTAGAGCAAATGAAACCCATTTCTTCATCTTTCAAGTGGATTCAGTGGAAGGATATAATGAATTAGTGGCGGTGAGTAGTTGTTCTCAATTTCCCTCTTTCCCTCTCCCTGCCCACGGCTCTAAAGGCAGAAGTAGCTTATAAATAAGGTGGCACAGAGGTAGAGTTGCTGCCTTACAGTGCCATAGTCCCGGGCTTCGATCCTGACCACGGGTGCTGTCTGCGTGGAGTTTGTACGTTCTCTGTGTGACCACGTGGGTTTTCTCTGGGTGCTCCGGTTTTCTCTCACACTCAAAAGACGTGCAGGTTTGTAGGTTAATTGGCTTCCATAAATATTGTCCCTAGCGTGTCGGATAGACCTAGTGTACAGGGGTCGCTGGTTGGCGCGGACTCGGTGGGCCGAAGAGCCTATTTCAATGTTCTCTCCATAGTGAGTTTCCTCTGAGTGCTCCGGTTTCCTCCCACACTCCAAAGACCTAATTGGTTAATTGGCTTTGGTACAAATTGTAAATTGTCCCTAGAGGGTAGGATAGTGCTAGTGTACGGGATAATCGCTGGTCAGCGTGGAATCGGTGGGTCTGTTTCCGCACTGCATCTCTAAAGTCCAAAGGTCTCTAATATCTCACTCAAGATTCAGTTCTTGAAGCACAAACTGGGGAGTGAGAGGAGGGATGATTAACCATTATTGAACTCCTCATGGACAAGGACTTAGAAACATAGAAAATAGGTGCAGGAGTAGGCCATTCTGCCCTTCGAGCCTGCACTGCCCTTCAATATGATCATGGCTGATCATCCAACTAAGTATCCTGTACCTGCCTTCTCTCCATACCCCCTGACCCCTTTAGCCACAAGGGCCACATCTAACTCCCTCTTAAATATAGCCAATGAACTGGCCTCAACTACATTCTGTGGCAGAGAATTCCAGAGATTCACCACTCTCTGTGTAAAAATTGTTTTTCTCATCTCAGTCCTAAAAGATTTCCCCTTTATCCTTAAACTGTGACCCCTTGTTCTGGACTTCCCCAACATCGGGAACAATCTTCCTGCAATCTTCTAGCCTGCCCAACCCCTTAAGAATTTTGTAAGTTTCTATAAGATCCCCCCTGCAATCTTCTAGCCTGCCCAACCCTTTAAGAATTTTGTAAGTTTCTATAAGATTCCCCCTCAATCTTCTAAATTCTTGCGAGTACAAGCCAAGTCTATCTAGTCTTTCTTCATATGAAAGTCCTGACATCCCAGGAATCAGTCTGGTGAACCTTCTCTGTACTCCCTCTATGGCAAGAATGTCCTTCCTCAGATTAGTTCTGTTCTGACCAATCTAAGTTCAGAACAGAACTCGTGGACCTTCAGTCTATTGAATAGGAGCTGATTGCATTTGCCACAGCTGGGGGTATTGTAGCTAAATGTGGATCTGTACCTCGGTAGACATGACAATAAACCTAACTATTCTAAAGGCATTTCCTTAATAATGTCCCACTGCGCATACAACACAATGAGCACAGTTTAGTTTAGAGATATAGCGCGGAAACAGGCCCTTCGGCCCACCGAGTCTGCGCCGACCAGCGATCCCCGCACATTAACACTATCCTACACACTCTAGGGACAATTTCCACTTACACCAAGCCAATTAACCTACAAACCTGTACGTCTTTGGAGTGTGGAGGTAAACCGAAGATCTCAGAGAAAACCCACGCAGGTCATGGGGAGAACGTGCAAACTCCGTACAGACAGCACCAGTAGTGGCGAATGAACCCGGGTCTCCGGCGCTGCAAACGCTGTGAGGCAACAACTCTACCGCTGCGTCACCGTGTAGTCGTCATCTCACCTTCCACCAGGATGGTGGAGCGCTCGGGAGTCCTTCGCAGCCTGTTTGTCTTCACGAAGCGGACGGTGATCTGTCGTCGACGCTGGTCCCCTTGCTCCCACACAGTTGTCTCGTACCAGCCAGCGTCGTGCGGCTCGGAGCAAGAGCCCGCTCCCGCCCCCGCCCTGCCAGCATCCAGCAGCCACGTGTCAAGGTCATCGTCGCCTGGAACCTCCTGCCTGTGAAGTGAGCCCGCGGGGAGCAGTGATCGCCCCTGCCTCAGTAACCACATACACAGCTTGAAAACACCGACCATTAAATAAGGGGCGGCACGGTGGCGCTGGGGTAGAGTTACTGCCTCACAACGCCAGAGACCCGGGTTCGATCCTGACTACGGGTGCTGCTTGTCTGTACGGAGTTTGTACGTTCTCCCCGTGGCTGCATGGGTTTTCTCTGGTTTCCTCCTAATACCAAAGATGAGCAGGTTTGTACGTTAATTGGCTTGGTGAAATTAGTGTATATGATAGCGTTACTGTATGGGAATTGCTGGTCACCGCGGACTCGGTGGGCCGGAGAGTCCGTTTCCGCGCCGTATCGCTAAACTAAACGAAAATAAAAGGATCCAAATGTTTCCATCATTCAATTTTGGCATATTGGCCTTCATCAGTTTATCATTGGCCCTTATCCCTCTAAATCTACCCTATCCATGTACCTGTCTAAATGTTAGATAGTACTTGCCTCAACTATCTCCTCCAGCAGCTTGCTCCATATGCCCACCACTCTTTGTGTGGAAAAAATCCCCCTCAGGTTCCTATGGTTCAACCATTGAATATCACTGGATATGTTTGGTTTAGTTTAATTTAGAGATACAACGCGGACACACTGCGCTTCAGCCCACCGAGTCCGTACCAACCAGCAATCCCCTCATACTGGTACTATCCTACACACATTAGGGCCAAATTACCTACGTCTTTGGAGTGTGGGAGGAAACCCGAGCACTGGAAGAAAACCCATGTGGTCTCGGGGAGAAAGGACAAACTCCGTACAGACAAGCACCTGTATGTGGTCAGGATCGAACCGGGGTCTCTGGCGCTGTAAGGCAGTAACTCTGCCCGTTAGTACTTACAGTGAACGACAATGGGGACAGTACAACTTCACTGACTGGTGGAGAGCTCTGGGTTCATAATTCACCAGCTTTGCTCGAATGCGATGCTTGCGTGGAGCTGTTTGGTGCAAGACTTCTCCAAGCGACTTTGGGCTGATGTGTTGATGAGCCGTGAGCACTGTAACACAGATTTTGAAAGGCGGATTGAACAAGCAGAATGATGGGAATAAAATCATTGAAATCATTGATACAAATAAGCTCTGAACTACAACAGACTATTATTATTATTGCACAATATTTGTGTATTTATTGAGTATGTGTGCATATGTATACGTACATTGAACTTTGTTTTCTCCTGTTACGCACTATGTTCACATATTCTGTTGTGCTGCAGCAAGCAAGAATGTTGTTGTCCCATCTGGGACACATGACATTAAAACGCTCTTCATTCTTGACTATTGATGGTAGGAGCATAATTACTTCTGAAGTGTATAGACACATCCTATCTGCTCAAGTTCAAACAAATGCCTCAAAACTCATTGGCCGGTGGTTCATTCTACAGCAAGACAATGATCCCAAACATACTGCTAAAGCAACAAAGGAGATTTTCAAAGCTAAAAATTTGTCAGTTCTTGAGATCGCCCGATCTGAACCCAATTGAGCATGCCTTTTATATCCTGACGAGGAAACTGAAGGGGACAAGCCCCCAAAACAAGCATAAGCTAAAGATGGCTGCAATACAGGCCTGGCAGAGCATCACCAGAGAAGACACCCAGCAACTGGTGATGTCCATGAATCGCAGACTTCAAGCAGTCATTGCATGCAAAGGATATGCAACAAAATACTAAACATGATTAGTTTCATTTACATAACATTGCTGGGTCCCAAACATTATGGTGCCCTGAAATGGGGGATTATGTCTAAACACTGCTGTAATTTCTACATGGTGAAACCAAAATGTGTAAGTATGGCCTTTATTAAAATTTGACAATGTGCACTTTAACTACGTGATTTCTTTTCTATTACAAATCTCAAATTGTGGAGTACAGAGGTAAATAAATAAATGATGGGTCTTTGTCCCAAACATTATGGAGGGCAATGTATATATAAGGAATATTTTCTTTGTTTGAAATCCATGCAGACTATTGATTACTTCTATAGATTTCATCGACAGTACATTCAGGTATTCCCTTCATTCATAGAACACAGAACAGGAACAGGCCCTTCGGCCCACAATGTCTGTGTCGAACGTGATACCAAGGCCATCTCTTATCTGTCTTCACATAACCCATATCCCTCCATTCCGTGCATATCCAAGTGCCTCTTAAATGCCACTATCGTATCTGTCTGCACCATCCCCACCCCCGGCAACATGTTCAATGCAACTTTCCACATGGTGTCTGTCTTGGTTTCTTGGTCCTCCAAAATATTCCAAATGGAATTTAAACTGGAGGTGGTGGAGGGAGAGCTTAAGCCAGAAAGGGTTATTGGGAAGAAAGAGCTACTTTAAATTTAGTTGCGCCTGGTTGGGTAAATATAGTAGGGTGGAGATTATTTCATGCTTTAATTGTGCGGGGGAAGAACGAATTGCTGTACACATCTGTCTTTGCAGCTGGGATCACAAATTGGATCGAATGCCCTGGTCTGCTCCTAATTGGTTTGGGTGTAGGTCTTGTAATCTATGTCGAGCTGACCATTTAACATTTTGTAAAAACGATGAGCTTCACGTCTATCTTGGAGAGGGTTCCACCCCAGAGAATTCAGAAGTTTGGTAACACTCGCTTCTCTCTCATAGGTGTTAGTAACAAATTGAGCTGCCTGTCTTTGGACACGTTCGATGGAAGAAATGTCGATACCAACCTGTCCTAGACTCCTGTTGACAACGCTCCACACAACCGGCTGAGATTTCTTCTGATGCTGAAAGCAACAACGTCTAATTAATACACTTTGCAACCGACCGACTAACAAATGGAAAACTGATTCAGGAAACGTTTCCCCGCAGCTGAATGGAAAATTCATCTCATCCTCTTGAGTGCACCCGAGGCATTTTTTCCCCCCCAAGAGGAAATCTTTGTACCTTCTTATACCTCTTTGTCTAAGCCTACTCTGATATCAGGACTGAATGGTGTGGTTATCTCATTGCAAATAGTTCAGTGTGTTATACAATAGACATGGGGTCGACAACCTACGGCCCCCGGGCCGAATGCGGCCCGTAACCCAAAATCATCGGCCCGCAGGCGTATTTTTTTCCCCGTATTTATCCCCCCCGCCGACTCCATCATCTCCGGTACCTCCCGAGCCCGAGGCTGCGGCGCCCAGGCACGATGACGCAAGGAGGCCTGTGATGGTCGTCGCAATGGCGGAGAGACGCCGGGCGCTGAGCTCTGGCTGCACCACATCCTGCGCAAAGCCGCCGGCATGGCCGCGCGCCTTCTGTGTCTGGACTTCACTGACAGGATCAAAGATCCGCTCTATGATCTTTGGTCTGGATCGGGGCTGTCAATAGGCTGGGGATGAGTGAGTATGAGTGGCATCCTCGAAGGAGCGGAAACCATGTGTACACGTGATAGATGTGGCCCGCCACCCGCTCACACACATGCGTCCTGGCCCCTATGCAGAACCAGGTTGTCGACCCCTGCAATGGACAACAGGTGCAGGACTAGGCCATTTGGCTCTTCGAGCCAGCACCGCCATTCAATGTGATCATCGCTGATTATATCTTGAAGGCACAACAGGAGGAGAACATGGGCGAAGTTACCAACAAAATAAATCTTCTTCGGAGAGAGGATTGTTCACCCGCTAAGTTTGTCCGGCATTTTTGTCTACCTTCGATTTTCTAGCATCTGCAGTTCCTTCTTATACAAAATTAATTTGTTGTTTCTAAAGTGAATGGCTGTGAGAGAGTAAAGATTTGTTAGAAAAAAAGATTTGCAATTTATGTAGAAACAAGGACTGCAGATGCTGGTCTGGACAAAAGGACACAAAGTGCTGGAGTAACTCAGCGGGCCAGGCAGTATCTCTGGAGCGCATGGATAGGTGACGTTCCGTGTTGGGACCCTTCTTCAGAACGGTCTGAAGAAGAGTCCCGACTAGAAACATAAGTTAAAAATAGTTCTTGTTGATAAGTTCTAGGAGAAGAATTAGGCCATTCGGCCCAGCAAGTCTACTCCGCCATTCAATCATGGCTGATCTATCTTTCCCTCCTAGCCCCATTCTCCATCCTTCTCCCCATAACCCCCAACACCCATACTAATCAAGATGCACTGCCTTAAATATCACCCATTGCCTTGGCCTCCACAGCCGTCTGCGGCAATGAATGCCACAGGTACAGGACCAATGGCTTACCTGAAGGTCCACTTGAACTGTTCAATACATCCAACAGGGTGAGGTCTTCCATGCTGTCCTGGTCCGAAGAAAGTGCTGATTCTAAAGATCTGCAGCAAAACAAACCCCCAAGAACTTAAACCAAACATATTTCATTAACGTGGTCAAAATAAGCTAAATGTGATAAAAGGGGAAATTTAGGGGAATTCAGACACCGGGCAGCACAGTGGCGCAATTGGTCGAGCTGCTGCCTCACAGCGCCAGAAACCCGGGGTCAATCCTGACCTCGGGTGCTGCCTGTGTGGAGTTTGCACGTTCTCCCTGTGACCGAGTGGGTTTCTCCAGGTGCTCCCACATCCCAAAAACGTGCCGGTATGTAGGTTAATTGGCCCTGGCGTGTAGCGAGTGGAAGAGAAAGTGGGATAACTGGTGATCGATGGTTGGCGTGGACTTGTTGGGCCAAAGGGCCTGTTTCCATGCTGTATCTCTAAACCAGGGGTCGGCAACCTGGTTCTGCATAGGGGCCAGGACGCATGTCTGTGAGAGGATGGCGGGCCGCATCAAATCACGTGTTCACATAGATCCCGCCCCTTCGAGGACATCACCTGGAGCACTGGCCCCTAGTTACGGGCGCTCACGAACATGGCGCACCTACGGACCATTGCCTTGGTTCTGTCCTGAAGGCGGTGGACCAAATACTCACACTCTCTCGTCCCCGGCCTATTGGCAACCCCAATCCTGACAGTGACGCCCAGACACAGAAGGTGCGCGGCCGTGCTGGCCGGCAATGGGTGCTTCTCGGTGGCTCCGCCATTGTGGCCGCCAACGCAGGCCGCCTTGTGGCCTTGCGTCACCGCGCCTGGGCACCGCGGCCTCGGCCCCGGGAGATACCGGAGATGACGGAAGTCTGTGGGCCGGATAATTACGGGGGGAAAAAATACGCCTGCGGGCCGGATGATTTGGGGTTACGGGCCGCATTCGGCCCGGGGGCCGTAGGTTGCCGACCCCTGCTCTTAACTAAACTAAACTGACAATAATTACCTTAATGCTAATTGCTGACAATCGCCAGAATCTGAAAGTCCAACAATAAATAAAACTTTGAACAAAGACCAGGGGAGGTGACAGTAAGATGATATTTATTTCGAGAGGACTAGAATATAAAAACAGGGATGTAATACTGAGGCTGTATAAGGCGCCGGTCAGGCCGCATTTGGAGTATTGTGAACAGTTTTTGGCCCCATATCTGAGGAGGGATATGCTGGCTCTGGAGAGGGTCCAGAGGACGCTTACAAGAATGATCCCAGGAGAAAGTGGGTTAGCATAGGATGAGCGTTTGATGGTCCTGAGCCTGTACTCGCTGGAGTTTAGAAGGATGAAGGGAGGGAACTCATTGAAACTTACCGAATAGTGAAAGGCCTGGGTAGAGCGGATGTGGAGAGGATGCTTCCACTAGTGGGAGAGTCTAAGACCAGAGGGCATAGCCTCACAATTAAAGGATGTACCTTTAGAAAAGAGATGAGGAGGAATTTATTTAGACAGAGGGTGGTGAATCTGTGGAATTCATTACCACAGACGGCTGTGGAGGCCAAGTCAATGGATATTTTTAAGTTGAAGATTGACAGATTCTTGATTAGTGCGGGTGTTGGGGGTTATGGGGTGAAAGCAGGAGAATGGGGTTGAGAGGGAAAGATAGATCAGCCATGATTGAATGGTGGACTAGACTTGATGGGTCGAATGGCCAAATTTTGCTCCTATAACTTATGAACTTATATAAGCTTAAGATAGGCTTTTTGTGCCTATCTTCGGTTTAAACCAGCATCTGCAGTTCCTTCCTACATATTTTATCAGCTTACTTACTTGGTGTACAAACCAGTTGCCAGCCAAGTCTATTCTAATCACCATCACTGTATTTCTGGGTCAAGTACTTGAATATCACTTGAACATGACTTTATTGCATTTATGTATAGAATATTAAATGGTGCATGCAAAAAAAGGTTTATCGCTGTACCTCTGTACACGTGACAATAATAAATCTAAACCTAAACGTTTAGATTTTAATGGGGACCAGGGCCTCAAAAGTGCAGGGAAGAGATTGGTTCGGATCAGCAAGTGAAAGTGAGGAGTCTGAAGAAGGGTCTCAACCCGAAACGGCACCCATTCCTTTTCTCCAGAGACCCGTCCCGTCCCGCTGAGTGGCTGCAGCATTTTGTGTCTATATTCAGTGTAGATCAGCTTGTACCCAGCGAGTGAAGTGTGGGGTGGAGCGTTGTGAAGGAGGGTCGGGTTGCGCCTCTGCCCGAACGTCACTCACCGCTTCAGCTGACGGACGTCCTCGCAGTCGGTGGGCAGCGGCATTATCCCTCGGCCGTACGTCGTGCCCCCGTGAAGATGGAACTCCATCTTGGGCGCAGCACCCGGGCACCCGCTCCGCGTCTCGCTGCTTCCAACGGCCAGCTTGGCGTGAAGGTTGCAGATTCTCAGGTAGGTTCCCGGCTGCAACAGTGTCAGAAAAGGCAACGGGTATTTTTTAAGGCAGAGATAGATAAGATTCTTGATTAGCACGGGCGTCAGTGGTTTCCTCGCTGTATCTCTAAAGTGTAAATTCCAAAGACGTGAAGGTTCGGAGGTTACTATAAGGTTATAAGCGATAGGAGCAGAATGAGGCCATTCGGCCCATCGTGTCTACTCCGCCATTCAATCGTGGCTGATCTATCTCTCCCTCCTCACCCCATTCTCCTGCCTTCTCCCCATAACCTGTACTAATCAAGAATCTGGCTTTGGTAAAGAATGTAAATTGTCCTTCGTGTGTAGGATAATGCTAATGTACTGGGATCGCTGGTCAGTGCGGACTCGGTGTGCGAAGGGTCTGTTTCCGCATCTCTAAACTAAACATTTTTAATCGGAGGATACAGGAGCAAAATTAGGCCATTCGGCCCATCGAGTCTACCATCAGGTGATCTATCTTTCTCTCTCAACCCCATTCTCCTGCCTTCTTCCCATAACCTTTACTAATCAAGAGAAAGTCCCCCTATGTTAAATGTTTTACTGTATGTATGGCGTTTGGACCTGTCCAAACAATTAAATTGACTCTCTCTTGACTCTTGACTCTTGAGTCTACCATCAGGTGATCTATCTTTCTCTCTCAACCCCATTCTCCTGCCTTCTTCCCATAACCTTTACTAATCAAAAGAAAGTCCCCCTAAATTTTACAGTAATGGCACCGTCAAACACTAATGTTGTGCCGATAAGCAATTTTATCTTACAGCCCTTAACTAAAGATGTAATCAAAGTGAAATCAACTATTAATAATCTGGCATCTGTCATTTACTTTTATTATCTTGAAAGCTCCTCTGAGAACATCTGTAGTGAAAGTCAAATACAGTTATCCTAAATTACTCATTAATTCAGTCAGATTCTTGTAATCAACTGCCTCAAGAAGTCTGTTCCCATGTTACACAAAATTACACTGGAGCCCACATTAGCTCAGAACAGACGTGGGCCCTTTCAAAGAGATTACAATCCATCCGCGCCTGCTTACCTTTGTGAATTATATCAGACACTCCATTAACAAAAATAAACTGCACATTATTTAAAGCTCAGCCAAGTGGGAGGGATTTGAGAAACGTCTTTGATTCGATTAGTTGGAGGAGCTTCTGAATACTAAGCACTCTTGAATCTTGAGCAGCAGTGTGTACGAGGATGTGTGTGTGTGTGTGTGTGTGTGTGTGTGTGTGTGTGTGTGTGTGTGTGTGTGTGTGTGTGTGTGTGTGTGTGTGTGTGTGTCTGTGTGTGCGCGTGTGTGCATCTGTATATGCGTGTGTGTGTGCATGTCTGCATGTGTGCGTGCACGTGTTTATATATATGTGTGGGTGCATGTGTGTGTGTGCATGTATGCATGTGCACGTATGCGTGTGTGTGTGTATGGGTGTGTGTGTATATATGTTTATGAAGGAACTGCAGATGCTGAAAAAGGTTCTTGACCCGAAACGTCACCCGTCCCTTCTCTCCAGAAATGCTGCCTGTCCTGCTGAGTTACTCCAGTATTTTGTGTAGATGTTTAGTTTAGAGATACAGGGCAGACACAGTCTCTTCAGCTCACCGTGTCCGCGCTGACCAGCGACCACCCCGTACACTAGCACTATCCAACACACACTAAAGACATTTGCATTCATACCAAGCAAATTAACCTACAAACTTGTACGTCTTTGGAGTGTGGGAGGAAATGGGAGCATCCAGAGAAAACCTACGCAGGTCACGGGGAGAACATACAATCTCTGTACAGACAGCACCCGTAGTCAGGATCGAACCCAGGTCCCTGGCGCTGTGAGGCAGCAACTCTACTGATGTGCCATTGTTCCATATATGTGGTGTGTGTGTGTGTGTGAGTGTGTGTGAGTGTGTGTGTGTGTGTGTGTGTGTGTGTGTGTGTGTGTGTGTGTGTGTGTGTGTGTGTGTGTGTGTGTGTGTGTGTGTGTGTGTGTGTCCAAGTTTCTGTGTGTGAGATGGAGTCATACAGCGTGGAAACAGGCTGTTTGGCCCACACCCACCAAGATGCCCCATCTACACTAGTCCCACCTGCCTGCATTGGACTCATACCCCTCCACACATAGATCCTCTAAACAAATAATCCAGAAATCCTCAGGAACCAAGGGTGCTGGAAACTCGGTGGTGGCCCTTTTTCACATAAGCTGTTAATTCTGGGCCATTGAATGCAATACCACTATTCACCAGCAGGTTCCACCAGAGCTCCATCTATCCGCCACTTACAGCAAATTCACGAATGGAAAACAAGTCTCGCTGAAAAGGGAGGGGGTGTGTAGGATAAGAAAAAAATACTTGCAAAATGGATTGTATTCCATCTGATTATCATGAAACTCACACACATTCTCGTCTGGCATGGTTAATTAGTTTAGACTAGGTTAGAGATACAGTGTGGAAACAGGCCCTTTGGCACCCACCGAGTCTGCACTGACCAGCGATCACCCCGTACACTAGTTCTCTGCTACACACTAGAAACAATTTGCAATTGCCACTGAAGCCAAATAGTCTCCAAACCTGCACATCTTTGGAATATGGGAGGAAACAGGAGCACTGGCTTTGATACAGTTAGATAAAGCTCTTAGGGCTAACGGAATCTAGGGATATGGGGAGAAAGCAGGAACGGGGTACTGATTCTGGATGATCAGCCATGATCATATTGAATGGCTCGAAGGGCCGAATGGCCTACTCCTGCACTTATTTTCTATGTTTCACCTAGAGAAACCGTATGCGGTGACGGGGAGAACATACAAACTCCACACAGACAGCACCGGTAGCCAGGATTGAACCGGGGTCTCTGGTGCTGTAATGCAGCAACTCTACCGCTGTACTCCCCCACGCCCACATCCAGCTGTGTTCCTGCTGTTGCTCGAGTTAAGCAGCAGAGGGCAGCAGAGCAACACAGACACACATTCACGTATTGCTGTACAGAGCGTCTACCCACTGCTCGCTGTCCCCCTCTTTCCCCCCTTCCCCCTCCCTCCCCTCCCCCCGGCCCCACGGGTCCGCTCAGTTACTCCAGCACTTTGTGTCTTTTTCCTGCATCAACCAGCATCTGCAGTTCCTTGTGTCTCCATTACTTACAAAATTCTTAAGGGGATTGCTCAGGCTAGATGCAGGAAGATTGTTCCCGATGTTGGGGAAGTCCAGAACAAGGGGTCACAGTTTAAGGATAAGGGGGAAATCTTTTAGGACCGAGATGAGGAAAACTTTTTTCACACAGAGAGTGGTGAATCTCTGAAATTCTCTGCCCCAGAAGGTAGTTGAGGCCACAGTTCATTGGCTATATATAAGAGGGAGTTAGATGTGGCCCTTGTGGCTAAAGGGATCAGGGGGTATGGAGAGAAGGCAGGAACAGGATACTGAGTTGGATGATCAGCCATGATCATATTGAATGGCGGTGCAGGCTCGAAGGGCCGAATGCCCTACTCCTGCACCTATGTTCTATGTTTCCATCTCAGGTGAACATGGAAAGGTGACATTCTGGGTCAGACCGGATGATACTATACATAAGGAAACATATACGTGAGGAAAGACCGATCCTGGACTGGACTCTGGACTCTGGTCTTGTCCACGGGGGGGGGGGGGGGGGGGAAATGGAGGAAAACTGCCAAAATGTTTTGTGCCTTCCACCACAGTGATGAATGCTGTGGTGGATGTTTATGTTACATGTTGTGTCCTGTTTATGCATTTTATTATTTTGTTAACCCATCTTTATGCTTTGTATGGAACTGATTTTTAAATTATGTAAAGCACTTTGGGGTCAATGAAAATTGACTATAAATGTGCTATATAAATAAACTTATTATTATTATTGTTATTATTATAAGATAGAGCAAAGGGGAAGATACAGAGTGCAGGAGATAGTTGTCAGCATTGTAGGGCATCAGTTCCATGACAACGTCTAGTGTCCGCAGTGGGGGAATGATGGATCAGAGATAACAGCCTTGCTCATGCTCACAGTGGTGCAGCGGTAGAGTTGCTGCCTCACAGCCCCAGAGAACCGGGTTCCATCCTGACTACAGGTGCAATATGTACGGACTTTTTACGTTCTCCCCTTGACCATGTGGGTTTTCTCCAGGTGCTCCGGTTTCCTCCCACAGTCCAAAGACGTACAGGTTTGTAAGTTGAATGGCTAGTGCTGGGATAGTGCTAGTGTACAGGGTGTCAACTGACCTCAGTCAGGCGAACAACGACAGAGACAACAGCAGCGCCGGAGCTTGGCGCCAACCCGGAGCATGCGCCCTTTTTAGGGCGTGAATCCTAGGGATATCGAACCGGATGGCATCACCCTGCTGCAGACGTCTGATGCCTCAAACGCAAGAAGAAGAAAACGTTTACAGGGTGATCGCTGGTCCGCATGGACTGGGTGGGCCGAAGGGCCTGTTTCCGAGCTGTATCTCTAAACTAGACTCAAATGATCTCTGCTTTTGTGTAGGGAGGAATAACCTGCAGATGCTGGTTTAAACCGAAGATAGACAGAAAAAGCTGGAGTGACTCAGCGGGACAGGCAACATTTCTGGAGAGAAGGAATGGGTGACGTTCCGGGTCGAGACCCTTCTTCAGACTCTGCTTTTACTGGTCTCCCCCACTCAGATGACATACTTTCCACAATGACTCCCCAGATTAGAACATCCAGATTTCCATTCACTTTGATCCCCCTTCAGTGGCTCTCCACTGAGCCCGGACTCTCAGGCTCTCTCTCGCTCGTCCACTTCTCAACGTTCGAGTGGGATCAAAGAGGTTTAGAGAACATTGGCAGAAAGAGCGGTGAGCTGGAGGGATTGGGGAAAAAATATCAGGAGTCGAGAAAGGAGGACGAAGATGATGATAAGGAAGGGGGGAGAATGTGGCACCTACGAATGGGTTTGCAAGAACAGGCGGTTAAAAACTCCCAGAGATATGTATATTCCAAGCGATTAGCAAAGGTTAGTTAGCGTTCCAGAGACCGAGGCAGGAGAAATCATGAAGAAATAGCAAGGGAAATGTTGTTAAATATTACACCAAGGAAGACCCGATAAAAGCAGTGGAAGGCCTGGATAGAGTGGATGTGGACAGGATGTTTCCACTAGTGGGAGAGTCTAGGACCACAGGTCATAGCCTCAGAATTAGAGGATGTTCCTTTAGGAAGGAGATGAGGAGGAATTTCTTCAGTCAGAGGGTGGTGAATCTGTGAGAGTCATTGTCACAGAGGGCTGTGGAGGCCAAGTCAATGGATATGATTGAAGGCAGAGATAGATAGGTTCTTGATTAGTACGGGTGTCAAGGGTTATGGGGAGAAGGCAGGGGAATGGGGTTAGAAGGGAGAGATAGATCAGCCATGATTGAATGGCGGAGACGACTCGATGGGCCGAATGGCCTAATTCTGATCCTATCACTTATGAATTTCTGAAAACCAATTGCGAATAGTGGGGAACAGTCAACAAGGTTAAAAGGAATTAGCATTGATCCACAGTTGCGTGGATCAATTATTGGAAGTAAATAAATGCCAATAATTTGCCAGCACCTTCTCCTCTGCATCAGACCAGATTAAAGAACAGTTCACACCAACAGGACATCCTAGAATAAAGCACAGCAACAGGCCCTTCGGCCCAAATGTCTATGCTGGCCATAATGCCAAGTTCCACTAGTCTCCTCAGCCTGCTTGTAGGAGGAGAATTAGGCCATTCAGCCCATCAAGTTGACTCATGGCTGGTCTATTTTCGCCAGTCGGCACGGACTCAGCGGGCCGAAGGGCTTGTCTCCACACTGTATCTCTAAAGTAAAGTTTAAAGTAGAGCAATGCATCTGTGGAGAGAGAAACAGTAATGCTTCAGGTTGATGGCCCTTCCATCAGAACCTATAGGTTGTGACCTCGTTTCTTCGCCACATCCAACACCACCAGTGTGTAGCCCGGGTACCTTGAGAGACTTTGCTGTTGCAGTGTGGTTGTCGTAGGTCAGGACATCCACCGTCAGTGGGCCCAGGCGTGTAATCTCACTCGCATCTCCCTCCAGAGCGCTGCGGTCGACTGGAACGTCCTTTAATGTGTGTGGACATTTGGTGCCGTCCCAGACCTGGCGGGATAAAAACATTTTCATAAGTTCTAGTTAAGTTTAGTTTAGAGATACAGCACGGAAACAGGCCCTTCGGCCCACCAAGACCAGGTGCCCCCGCACTCTTAACACTATCCTGCACACACCAGGGACAATTTACATTTATACCAAACCTATTGAGTTGCCACACATAGACACAAAATGCTGGAGTAACTCAGCAGGACAGGTAGCATCTCTGGAGAGGAGGAATGGGTGACGTTTTGGGTCGAGACAAGGATTCCCCCTCTCCGGAGATGATGCCTGACTCGCTGAGTTACTCCAGCATTTTGTGTCCACCTTGTCTCGAAAGATCTCAGTTCCTTTCGTTTCTCCTGTAGTCGGTGTGCTGAAGATTTCCAGAAAACCCACGCTTGTTTTTTGATTTCTAAAACTTCCAGACAAGCACAGGACTCATGTTTCACGCGCTCCTGTGCTCATAGTGAGGCACTGCCAAGTGTAGATAATAACAGCCTGGTTTATGCTTGTTAACAGATATACGATAAAGACACAGCACAGTTATATAACTCAGAGTAAAGTCAATTTCAATTCCACAGTGAACTCCACTCCGGTCTTGCGATTTCCTCATTTTAATCCACAAGTGTAAAACATCCAGCTAACCATATAATCATAAGGGGATTAACTCACCCACGAAATAACTCTGCATCAGAGCAAATAAGACATTCTCTGCAGCTGGTCATGCCACACAACTGCTTTTCTATATCTCCGCAGGGAACCCAGAGCAACAAACAGCGCAGCCAGAACAGCTTGTATCGATACAGGGCGTTTAATTTAGCAAAATGCCACGAGGCTGTTACTCGGAGAAAAGTTGTTACTTGCAACCCTATCACGACACAGGCGCAGTTCTCGACTCCTAAGTAATTGCAATTACAGTGGCGCTTGCGATTTCCCATTTTAAGCCCAAGTCATCCATGTTACCACAAGTAAGGGGAAATGGGAGCATGACCGACGCAAGTGCATCAAGCAAATAATCATTCTCGAGCTGTGGAGACCAATGGGGGACCTCCGAGGGGTGGAGACCAGCCAGAACAGCTTGTATCGACCTCCGAGGTAGCAAGATGCCACTGGGGGACCTCCGAAAAGGTGGAGACCACGGGGGGCCTCCGACCTGGAGACCGTACGTGGCGGGAGCCCTCTGTTACACAAGTTGGAAATGGGAGCATGACCGAGCAAGTGTAAATTTATCGTTCGAGGTGGAGACCAATGGGGGACCTCCGAGGTGGAGACCATGGGGGACCTCCGAGGTGGAGACCATGGGGGAGCTCTGAGGTGGAGACCACTCGAGGAGCTCCGAGGTGGAGACCACTCGGGGAGCTCCGAGGTGGAGACCAGCTCCGAGGGGGACCATGGGGGAGCTCCGAGGTGGAGACCACTGGGGGAGCTCCGAGGTGGAGAAAACATGGGGGAGCTCCGAGGTGGAGACCACTGGGGGAGCTCCGAGGTGGAGACCATGGGGGACCTCCGAGGTGGAGACCATGGGGGAGCTCCGAGGTGGAGACCATGGGGGAGCTCCGACACAGAGACTATGGGGGGGCTCCAAAGCTGAGACCATGGGGCAAGCTTCGACCTGGAGTTTGTACGTAAGTTGGAGAGTTCCTGTAATGCGTCAAAGACAAGGACTTGGTAAAAGGTGTTTAGTTTAGTTTACAGATACAGCGCGGAAACAGGCCCTTTGGTACTGAGACCCACTGAGCCCGCGCCAACCGGCGATCCCTGAACACTAGCACCATGCCACACACTAGGGATAATTTACAATTCTTGCCGAAGCCTATTAACCTACAAGACTTGCACGTCTTTGGAGTGTGGGAGGAAGCCGGAGCTCCCGGAGAAAACTCACGCTGTTACGGGGAGAAGGTACAAACTCCGTACGGACAGTGCCCGTAGTCAGGATCGAACCCGGGTGTCTGCCGTTCCTGACCTGTGTTTAAGTTGATCATAGTTCACACAGCAACGGCAAGAAGCGGCCATAAAATGGCGTGGATCGGCGAAATGCGTTCATCGCTAATTAACACATGGCGGAGGCGATTGAGACACATTCCCTGCCCATCAGTCAAAGACACAAGGAACTGCAGATGCTGGTTTACATTAAAAAAAGACACAAAGTGCTGGAGCAACTCAGCGGGTCAGGCGGCATCGATGGAGAACATGGATGGGTGATGTTTCGGGTCGGGACCCTTCTTCAGTCTGCTTGCTGCCTGACCCGCTGAATTACTCCAGCACTTTGCGTTTAGTTTGGCCTAGTTTATTAATGCCACGTGTGCAGAGATACAGTGAAACACTTTTGTTTGCCTGCTATATGCATCGCTACACTGTAAATGGCTGGATTTAACCATGTATTGCCTTTCTGCTGACTGGTTAGTATGCGACCAAAGTGTTTCACTGTACCTCGGTACATGTGACAATAAACTAAACTGAACTGAACGATCCAGTCAAAGACGATGCATGTGATTACAATCAAGCTGTCCACAGTGTACAGGTAAAGAATACATTTAGTACAAAATTTAAGATACTTCAAAGCTTTCCAATGAGGTAGATGGGAGGTCAGGACCGCACTCCAGCTGATGAATCTTTTAATGCCTATCAACACTGGGGCAGCACGGAGGCGCAGCGGTAGAGTTGCTACCTTACAGCGCCAGAGACCCTGGTTCAATCACACTCCAAAGATGTGTGGGTATGTAGGTGAATTGGCTTGGTAAATGTAAAAATAAATTGTCCCTAGAGTGTGTAGGATAATGTTAACGTGCGGGGATCGCTGGTCGGCACGGACCCGGTGGGCCGAAGGGCCCGTTTCCACTCTGTATCTCTAAACTAAACCAATTTGTCTTTGTTTCATCTGGGAGTAAGTTATTGCCGACATTTTAACGATCTGTAGCTGAGCGTTGGAAGCTGTTCACTTGATGTCCTGACACCAGCCTCGGGTGATGGTGATGATGGTGACAATGATCCCTGTGGAGATGATGCCAGGTTTACTGGCAGCAACAATCCACCTACACACTGCTCTGAATGTTAAAGACGACACAACTCATCTCACTCGCCATCAAATTACATGGTAGTTGCTTCAATGGCTTCGAGCCATGAGAACATCACTCAGGAACTCGAGTGACCGTGGAAGATTGATCAAGGCGGCAGCGGTAGAGTTGTTGCCTCACAGCGCCAGAGACCCAGGTTCGATTCCGACCTCGGGTGCTGTCTTCCGTACGGAGTTCGTACGTTCTCCCCGTGACCGCGTGCGCTTTCCCCGGGTGCTCCAGTTTCCTCCCACACTCCAAAGACGTGCAGGATCATTGGCTTCAGTAGTTACTCTCAAGTCAAGTCACTTTTATTTCTAAAGCACATTTAAAAAACAACTCTCGTTGACCAAAGTGCTTCATATTGGTGGAGGTACTAACACTATGCAACATTGGTTCATAGAGCGAGTACATACATAAATACATACCTAAAGCCCTCCCTCAGAAAAGGCTTCAGTAAAGATTGTAAATTGTCCCGGATGTGCTGCAGCAAGGGGATCGCTGGTCGACACGGACTCGGTGGGACGAAGGGCCTATTTCTCCCCGCCATGCCTCTGAACTGCCTCTGAGCTGATGGAAAGATACAGCGCAGAAACAGGCCCTTCGGCCCACTGAGTCCGTGCCGTCCAGCGATCCCCGTGCTTCGAACAACCGGGTCCACACCAGCTCTACGTTTTGCATCTGCTGCCTACACTCTAGAGGCAATTTACAGAGGCCAACTGGCAATACAAGGTGGCACGATGGCGCAGCGGTAGAGTTGCTGCCTTGCAGCACCAGAGAACGGGATCGATTCTGATTATGGGTTCTGACTGTGCAGAGTTTGCAAGTTCTCGCCGACCAGCGATCACCCGGTGGACTGGCGCTATCGTCCGCACATGGGACTATTTACAATTTACAGAAGCCAATTAACCTGCAAATCTGTAGGCCTTTGGAGTGTGGGAGGAAACTGGAGCACCCGGAGGAAACCCACACGGTCACGGGGAGAACGTGCAAGCTCCACACAGACAGCACCCGTAGGATCGAACCCGGGTCTCTGGCGCTGTGAGCCGTCAACTCTACCGCTGCGCCACCGTGCTGCCTGCGGGAACTAATCCAGTTTCCTCATTCGGATTCTGCACATGGATTCGCCAAAATTTAAATTGTCGATTCCCCAGGGAAAGGGAAGAGTATATCGCAGCTGAGTTTCAATAACAGGCCAGACAAACTTTAAACACTAATTTAAGGGTTAATTAAGTTAGCAGATAGCTTGGCATAGGACTGGGTCTAGGTTAATCAGCGTGGCTCTGTGGAGGAGATATATTTCAGGCCTGAGCTGTCTGCTTTATCACCAAGGCTGGATACACTTGTACAGAGTAGATCAACTCCAATGTCAAGCCTGACCGTTGCATCAACTTTAAACCATAAAAACAGCCTTTTGATTGATCCTTGTGTTTGGAGGCCAAGCCCGATGGAAATCATGTTCGCTGTTTACATGTTGTGAAGGTTGAGGCACCGCTGTCAAGATTAAATCTACCGGTGCTTTTTACTTCTTTTATTAGAAGTTTAGACTCTTAGAGATCCAGCCCCCTTGAAACACAGAGAAACAGGCCCTTCGGCCCACTGAGTCTGCGCTGACCAGCGATCCACCCCACCCCCACACACACCCACACACACTAACACTAACTCACTGGGGACAATTTACGATTTTTACCACAGATGAGTAAATACAAACCTTTATGTTTATGTTTGTGTTCGCCCTCTCTTTCCCTACCCCCCTCTTTCCCTCTCCTCTCCGCCTCCCCCCACTCTCTCTCTCTCTCTATCGCCTCAATAGACAAAAGGTGCAGGAGTAGGCCATTCGGCCCTTCAAGCCAGCACTGCCATTGTTGATCATCCACAATTAGTACCCCGTTCCTGCCTTCGCCCCATATCCCCTGAGTCTGCTATCTCCAAGAGGCCTATCTAGCTCTCTCTTGAAAGTATCGAGAGAACCGGCCTCCACCGCCCTCTGAGGCAGAAAATTCCACAGACTCACAACTCTCTGTGTGAAAAAGTGTTTCCTCATCCCCGTTCTCAATGGCTTACCCCTTTTGCTTAATCTGTTTCCCCTGATTCTGGACTCCCCCAACATCTGGAACATGTTTCCTGCCTCTAGTGTGTCCAAACCCTTAATAATCAGATGTTTCAATAAGATCCTCTCATTCTAAATTTCAGAGTGTACAAGCCCAGCTGCTCCATTCTCTCAGCATATGACAGTCCCACCATCCGGGGAATGAACCTCGTAAACCTACGCTGCACTCCCTCAATAGCAAGAATGTCCTTCCTCAAATTAGGAGACCAAAACTGCACACAATACTCCAGGTGTGGGCTCACTAGGGCACTGTACAACTGCAAAAGGGCCTCTTTGCTCCTATACTCAACTCCTCTTGTTATGAAGGCCAACATGCCATTCGCTTTCTTCACTGCCTGCTGTACCTGCATGCTTACTTTCATTGACTGATGGACAAGGACCAGGCTCCTGATTAACTTCTGTACAAATGGAAACTTTTCACCCATCAAGTGTTCTCTCTCCCAGGTTTGTAAGTAAATTGGCTTCTGTAAATAGTCCCCGGAGTGTAGGATAGAACACGTGTATGGGCTAGGGGTTATTTCCATGCGGTATCTCTAAACTAAACCCAGATGTTACTCATCTTTTATCAGCTTTCAAGATGACACTAAATTAGTGAGAGTGCCAGGGCTTTAACACTGTGTTAAGAGGTTCAGTTACACAACAAAGATAAAATGTAATGCAGGTAAACACTAATCAGCTGGGGAAAAAAAAAATAAATGGCATGGTTATGTAATTTAGAAAACAGACTTCGCATAGTAAATGCCATTCAAATTGTCAGCTTCAATGTCAAAACAGCGCAGAGAGCAATCACACATGAAGTAACCAGATCATTAGGGTAATTTACAGTGCACTGTAAAGACTGGTGAGATTGGCCAGTCTTCACTGTTGTGTTAGCAACAGCTGCTACAAGCTGTAAACAATTATGGTCGGACTGGGGCAAATGCAAGAAAGTTGGTGTCAGAAGGAGCTGCAGACGCTGGTTTACTGCGAAGATAAGACACAAAGTGCTGGAGTAACTAGGTCTGCTCGTCTGAAGAAGGGTCTGTTGCTAATTTCTTCCCCCCATCTCATTCCCCTCAAATATCCACAGATCTCCCCTATTTTCAAGTGGTTTTACTACATCTTGGGGCGGCACGGCGGTATGGTCGCTGCCTTACAGCGCCAGAGACCCAGGTTCGAATCTGATGCCGGGTGCTGTCTGTACGGAGTTTGCACGTTTTCCCCGTGACCAGCGTGGGTTTTCTCCGGGTGCTCCGGTTTCCTTCCACATTCCAAAGTTATACAGGTTTGTAGTTTAATTTGACTCGGTAAAATTGTAAATTGTCCCTAGTGTGTGGGATAGTGTTAGTGTGCGGGGATCACTGGTCAGCGCGGACCCGGTGGGCTGGACGGTCTCTATCCGCACTGTATCACCAAACTAAACCTGTCCTGACCATGGACACTGTCTGTACGGAGTTTGAACATTTTTTCCCTGAGACCACGTGGGATTTCTCGCGTAGCTCCAGTTTCCGAAAAAGTACAGGTTTGCAGGTTAATTGGCTTCTGCAATTTGTCCCTAGTGTGTAGGATGGAACTAGTGTACGGGGAGATAGCTGGTCGGCCAGGACTCTTTGGGCCAATGGCCCGTTTCCACGCTGTATCTTTAAACTAAACCAAACTAGACTGATCTTCTACCAGGAAGGTAGAAACAAATAAAATCCTGCCCCATTTCTTTACTCTGCAGCGTGGTTTATCTCCTCTTCAGCGTTAAGGGACGCAACATTAATCTTTTCATTTTTACATACGGAGAGAAGCTTTTACGATCTGTTTTTTATGTTTCATGCTAGATTACTCTTGTCCACTTTCACTTTCCCTGTCGATGCCTTGCACTTCCTCCGCTGAATTCCAAAGTGTTTCTAATCCTCAGGCTTGTGTGTTTGTTAACATGTAGTTAATGTCTTGCTAAATAAGGCATAGATAGAGTGGATGTGGAAAGGATGTTTCTACGGGTGGAAGAGTCTGGGAACAGAGGTCATAGACTCTGAATTAAAGGGCCCTCTTTTAGAAAGGAGGTGAAGAGGAGCTTCTTTAGTCAGAGGGTAGTTAATCTGCGGAACTCCTTGCCACAGAGGGCTGTGGGGGCCAAGTCAGTGGATAGTTTGAATGCAGAGATAGTCAAATTCTTGATGAGAACAGGTGTCAAGGGTTATGGGGAGAAGGCAGAAAAAGGGATTAGAAGGCAGAGATCAGCCATGAATGAATGGCGGAGGAGAGTCGATGGGCTGAATGGCCTGATTCTACTCCTATAACTTGTGAACATGTAAATATGAAGTTAGCTACTGTCCTATAGCATAAGTGTGTATTGGTAGCTGGCATTGGGCTGGGTTTTCTCAGTTGAGTGCTTAGCCTATCGATAATGTTTTATTATTAATGTTTAATGCTTTGTGTGTCATTCCTAACTGTCACTGTATGTCATGTTGTCACTTGCGGGCGGAGCACCAAGGCAAATTCCTTGTATGTGAATACGTGACCAATAAACGTACTCATTTATTCATTCCTGCTGTTATAGCACAAGTACATTTGTGTTTTGGTAACAACATTTCCTTTGATTTAATATTGCCTTCATTTGCTGCTGTTCTCTGCAGTTGGACCATATTTCCCAATGGAGTTTACCACCTTAAATGATGGATAACCACTATTAAAACACAATGTAAGTGCTATAACACCAGGATAAGCGCTCAACCAAGAAAACCAAAGCCAAAGTAGTATCTAAACTGCTGGTACACATTTATGCTGTACAATAGGGCAATATCTAACTCCATACGCAGTAATGAGCCAACTACATGTTAGTTCAGTTTATTGTCACGTATACCGAGGTACAGTGAAAAGCTTTTTGTTGCAGGCTAACCAGTCCGCAGAAAGACAATACATGATTACAAACGATCCATAGACACATGGTAAGGGAATAACGTTTAGTGCAAGATAGGTCCAGCAAATGGAATTCTGTGGAATTCTCTGCCTCAGAGGGCGGTGGAGGCAGGAATGGAGCAGCTGGGCTTGTACACCCTGGAGTTTAGAAGGATGTTAAGGGTTTGGACACGCTAGAGGCAGGAAACATGTTCCCGATGTTGGGGGAATCTAGAACCAGGGGCCACAGTTTAAGAATAAGGAGTAAGCCATATAGAACGGAGGGCAGTGGAGGCAAGTTCTCTGGATGCTTTCAAGAGAGAGCTAGATAGGGCTCTTAAAAATAGCGGAGTCAGGGGATATGGGGAGAAGGCAGGAACGGGGTACTGATTGGGGTTGATCAGCCATGATCACATTGAATCGATGGCTCGAAGGGCCAAATGGCCTACTCCTGCACCTATTGTCTATTGTCAAAGTCTGGTCAAGGATAGTCTGAGGGGCATCAAAGAGGTAGATAGTAGTTCAGCACAGCTCTCTGGTTGTGGTAGGATGATTCAGTAAACAGTTAACAAACACACAAGCTAAATGTTAAACTAAGGAAGCCAATCCCAATGTCATGAGAATCTAATATGCCTTGATACAGTTAAACCATGGGACAACCTAGGGCGGCATGGTGGTGCAGCGGTAGAGTTGCTGCCTCACAGCGCCAGAGACCTGGGTTCGATCCTGACTGTAGGTGCTGTCTGTACAGAGTTTGTACATTCTCCCCGTGATCTCCCCGTTTGCTCCAGGATCTCCCGTTTCCTCCCACACTCCAAAGACGTACAGGTTTGTAGGTTAATTGTCCCGAGTGTGTGTAGTGTGCAGGGATCGTTGGTTGGCCCGTACCCGATGGGCCCATTTCCGTGCTTTATTTCTAAACTAAACTAAACTCCCTTCACATCTCAACTCTGTTGAAACAGGATTACTCCCAGAGCTACCATTTCAAATTGAAAAAGTGGAAGGAGCTCTGGATTTGTGACACAAACATCTTTTGCAATTCAGCGCCTCCATCAGCATGGACACCCGGCCCGCAGTTTGAGTCCATTACTATTGACCAGTTCATTCAATACACGTTTTGTCCAGATGGAAATGCAAACACGTTCAAATCCATAGACTAATGACTGCAACAAAAGTAATCAGATTCATTGTGAATAACCTTGTATTCTTGCCTGTAACGTCCTCACTAACTCCACAGACTTTGCTGTTGGAACATATTCATAAGTTCCAAAAGACCATTTGCAACATTTTACTTACGATATCTAGTCTCAACACCCTGATTATATTTAAGCTTGGCTGTTTCAATTACAGTTTTTACACCGAGTGGATTCATCAATATATGGATGCGGTAAAAAATATGGCCAGGTGTTCACTGTGTTGTAAGTCATGCTGGCAGATCTGAAAGTAAATTGCTTAACCGATGAATATGAAGTCACGTAATGAATGGGCTTTCATTCACTGCCTCTCGTTTCTCTATTTTATCCAAGCATATATATGCTGGGAGAGGGTGGGAGGGAGAGAACTGGGGAGAGGTAAAGACAGAAAGAGAGAGAGAGAGAGAGAGGGGGAAAGAGGGGGAGAGAGGGAGAGAGAGGGAGGGGAGATGGAGGGAGAGAACAAGAAAGAGGGAGAGGGGAGGAAGGAAAGAGAAAAGGCAAGAGAGAGAAGAGGGTGAGAGAGGGAGGGAGAGACAGAGAGAGAGGAAGGGGGTGAGGGAGAGAGAGGCAGATGGAGAGAGTTAGAGAGAAAGAGGGGAGGGGATAGAGGAGGAAGAGAGAGGGAAAGAGGAGGGAGAGACAGACAGACAGACAGACAGACAGACAGACAGACAGACAGACAGACAGACAGACAGGGAAGTAGTGATAGGTAGTTCCTGGCTACTGAAAAGTACATCAGCCAAGAGTAACCACGATGACTGTAAACTACCATGATAATGTTAATATTTATGAAGAGGTTCCAACCCATGAACTCCCGACGCTGGTAAAGAAAAGGGATCCGATTCGAGTTGTCATGCTCACACACAGTGCCACGGAGGGAACGCTCTTACCTTGAGCATAACAGCAGACCGGTCCACAACACCCTTGGCTACGAGTTGGCAGGTGAGGTCAAAATACTCGGCGGCCTTGACATCTGCGAGTGTGACGGTGGTCTTGAAGGTGGAGGTGTTGGCATTTGCCCACCTGCGCAGATCCTCCACCATCTGCAGATCAGTGGCGGTGAAGTGGTACGACTTGCTGGATGCCCGCGGTGTGGCGGGCACGCCCAGAGCTCCATCAAACGTCAAGACCGAGAAACCAGGAGCACTGATGGCCTGGAGCTCACTGTTGAATTCTTGAATCTGTACAGGGATAACACAGAGCGTATTTAGTATCACTATGAAGACAGAGGCAAACCTGCTGGGGTAACTCAACCGGGACAGGCAGCATCTCTGGAGAGAAGGAATGGGTGACGTTTCGGGTCGAAACCCTTCTTCAGGCCCTTCCTCAGACTGCATGTTTGTGACTTTAAAGCCAGGTAGCATGGAAACAGGCCTTTCGTCCTCAGCTGCGTCCACATATTACCCAGCATAGAAACATAGAAAATAGGTGCAGGAGTAGGCCATTCGGCCCTTCGAGCCTGCACCGCCATTCAATATGATCATGGCAGATCATCCAAATCATTTTCCTGTACCTGCCTTCTCTCTATACCCTCTGATCCCTTTAGCCACAAGGGCCACATCTAACTCCCTCTTAAATATAGCCAATGAACTGGCCTCAACTACCTTCTGTGGCAGAGAATTCCACAGATTCACCACTCTCTGTGTGAAAAATGATCTTCTCATCTCGGTTCTAAAAGACTTCCCTCTTATCCCTAAACTGTGACCTGTAAACAAAGCACGCTTTGCCTGCATCTCCCCTCTTCCAGTTTTTCTCTTCCACTCCAACTCCACAATGTCGGAAGTCCATAGGTTCCAGGAGCAGGTTTAGGCCATTCTGCCCATGATTTAAAAAGCAGTTAGGACAGGTTTGGAGGGAAACGGTGGCAGGTGGGGTGGGACTAGTGTAGCTGGGACATGTTGGACAGTGTGGGCAAGCTGGGCCGAACAGCCTGTTTCCACGCTGTATCACTCCATGACTCTACATCTACTCTGCCATTCAATTATGGCTGATCTATCTTGCTCTCTCAACCCCATTCTCCTGCCTTCTCCACGTAACCTCTGACACGCTTACTCATCAAGAAAGGGTCTTACTACACCCTTACTAATGAGGAAGGGTCTCGACCTGAAACATCGCCTATCGATATCCTCTAGACCTGCTGCCTGACCTGCTGTGTTACTCCAGCACTTTATATCCGTTCGTGTATTAACCAGCATCTGCAGTTCCTCGCTGCCATGCGTAGGAAATAAATACGTAAAAAACTCTAAGACTAGTCTCTAAGATCTCGAGCTAATGAGCAATGGAAAGTTAACACAAGGAGCATGAACCCACAGGGCCAATTGGTATCCATAACTTCCATTTGCAACGTTCTGACCTGGAAGCAATTTATTCCGTACCACAAACTGCACAGATTTCTGCAGTAATTAAAATCCACCAGACTTTATACAAATCCATTTCTAATGTTCAGGATTTCTGAAGCTTAAAATATTTTAAATGCCGACGTATTCATATGCCGCATACATCAATGGTTTCATTACTCAAACAATCCGAAGCTTGGCTAACTGAGAGTCATTGACATGCACAAAGAGCCCTGTTAATTCTCCCAAGCTACCAATTCAGGCAGCACTAGGTGCCCGGAAGAATATCTACCCTCGGAATATTCAGGCGACACGGTGGCGCAGCGGTAGAGTTGCTGCCTTACAGCGCCGGAAGCCCGGGTTCGATCCCGACTACGGGTGCTGCCTGTACGGAGTTTGTACGTTCTCCTCCTGACCCTGGTGGGTTTTCTCCGAGATCTTCGATTTCCTCCCACACTCCAAAGACGTACAGGTTTGTAGGTCAATTGTAAATTGTCCCCAAAGTGTGTGTAGGATAGCGTTAATGTGCGGGGATCGCTGGTCGGCGCGGACTCGGTGGGCCAAGGGGCCTGTTTCCGCTCTGTATCTCTAAACTAAACAAACATTTTTCCTCCACAAATGCATAATATTCTGTCAAAAAGAATCATCCCTTTCAGAATAAATTCAAGGCTTTATAAGTTCAATTATATTTTTTCCCCAAAGGGATTACACACAATGAACACAGAGCAAGTTACCAAATAATCTAATAGACTTCATCAGTTCACATCACTGTGCTGACCTTATGATTAGGTTTTTTTTTAACTTAAAATCGCTCTGGCCAGGATTGGTGGCTAGAATGATGGGATAGAATATAGAACATGGAGTAGAGAACGGTACTGCCCAGGATAGAAACATAGACATTAGGTGCAGGAGGAGGCCATTCGGCCCTTCGAGACTGCACCGCCATTCAATATGATCATGGCTGATCATCCAACTCAGTATCCCGTACCTGCCTTCTCTCCATACCCTCTGATCCCCTTAGCCACAAGGGCCACATCCAACTAAGGATGGGGCCCGTCTGCCCACAATGTTTGTGTTGATCATGATAACAAGTTAAACTCAATTTGTGACGTAGCGATACAGTTACCGCCTTACAGCGCCAAAGACCAGGGTTCGATCCTGACTACGGGGGCTGTCTGTACGGAGTTTGTATGTTCTCCCAGAGACCGTGTGGGTTTTCTCCAGGTGCTCCGGTTTCCTCCCACACTCCAAAGACGTACAGCTATATGTAGGCCAATTGGCTTGATAAAAATTGTGTGCGTGCGTGTGTATTGCGGGGATCGCTGATTGGCCTGGACACAGTGAGCCGAAGGGCCTGTTTCTAAACTGATCCACTTCAAGTTAGGCGATCGCGTCGCTGAACACCTCCGCTCAATCAGTCGTAGCCTACTTGATCTCCCGTTGCTCAGCACTTTAACTCCCCCTCCCATTCCCAATCTGACCTTTCTGTTCTGGGCCTTCTCCATTGTCAGAGTGAGGCCCAGCGCAAATTAGGTCCTGATTGTCTACCCTAGCTATGCCTGTCATCTTTTTTTTATCCTTCCTTCAAGTCTCCCAGAACCTCCAACATTTCAGTGATAACAATCGAAGTTTATCCAACCTCTCCCTGAAGCTAAAACCCTCGAATCCAGGCAGGGATAATAAGCCTTGGATAGAGTGGATGTGGAGTGGATGTTACCACTCGTGCGAGAGTCTTGGACCAGAGGTTATAGTCTCAGAATTAATAGATGTTCCTTTAGGAAGATGAGAAGGAGTTTCTTTAGTCAGAGGGTGGTGAATCTGTGAGATTCATTGCCACAGAAGGCTGTGGAGACCAAGACAATAGATATTTTCACGTCAGAGATAGATAGATTCTCCATTAGTACGGGTGTCAGGGGTTATGGGGAGAAGGCAGGAGAATGAGGTTAGGATAGAGAGAGAGATATATAGGTCAGCCATGATTGAATGGCGGAGTAGACATGATGGGCTGAATATCCTAATTCTGCTCCAATCACTTGTGAACTTGTGAATTATTGCCGCGATCGTCCAGCATTAGATGAGGGTACATCGTTCTGACTGAGCAGCCATGAGATTTTCATTTTAGAACCGTTTTTGAAATTTTTGTTTGCAGAATTATGCAGCCCTCGAGAATTGGACCATTAAGCACTTTAATCTGAAATATCACTTCAGATCTGTCGAATATCAAATCCCGGATAATGTTTACGACTTTTTTGACCAGCATTAGATAGAGATGATAAATTTGAATTGTGAGCATAAGAGGAATGAAAATACTCTGATGTTATTTTCCAAATTATGTACAGTACTTACAACATGTAATAACTCCATATTGATTTTAGACTTTAGAGATACAGCGTGAAAACAGGCCCTTCGGAGAATAAAGAATCGTTGAATCCTAGTCAGAGCCTCAACTGAAGGTCACCTATGAAGTTTCTCTCCAGCTGTTAAGAGGCAACTGAACCATCCTACCCGCAACTGCAGAGCAGTCCTGAGCTACTATCTACCACTTTGATCAGACTTTACTGGACTTCATCTTGCACTAAATGTTATTGACGTTAGTTCGTTACGGTTTAGTTTATTGTAACATTTACTGAGGTACAGTGAAAAGCTTTTGTTTCCCACTATCCAGTCAGCGGAAAGACAACACATGATTACAATCGAGCCATTTGCAGTGCATAGATACATGACAAGGGAATAACATTTAGTACAAGGTAAAGCCAGCAAAGTCTGATCAAGGATAGTCCGAAGGTCACCAAAGAGGTAGATAGTTGAGGGAGTTCAGGGACCGCTGGGCTCCGCAGGGTGTTGAATGTATCCTCAATAAGGATTGTATCATAATTGTATAATAGTTTATTATGGATATATGTTTGTATTGTATTTATGGTGGTGGGTTCTGGCTTGTTTTATTGTAGTGTAAATATTGAATAAATTTTTTGAAAAAAAAAAAAAAAAAAAAAAAAAAAAGAGGTAGATAGTAGAAAATAGGTGCAGGAGTAGGCCATTCGGCCCTTCGAGCCTGCACCGCCATTCAATATGATCATGGCTGATCATCCAACTCAGTATCTTGTACATGCCTTCCCTCCATACCCCCTGATCCCTTTAGCCACAAGGGCCACATCTAACTCCCTCTTAAATATTGCCAATGAACTGGCCTCAACTACCTTCTGTGGCAGAGAATTCCACAGATTCACCACTCTCTGTGTAAAAAATGATTTTCTCATCTCGGTCCTAAAAGACTTCCCTCTTATCCTTAAACTGTGACCCCTTGTTCTGGACTTCCGCAACATCGGGAACAATCTTCCCGCATCTAGCCTATCCAACCCCTTAAGAATTTTGTAAGTTTCTATAAGATCCCCCCTCAATCTTCTAAATTCTAGCGTGTACAAGCCGAGTCTATCCAGTCTTTCTTCATATGAAAGTCCTGCCATCCCAAGAATCAGTCTGGTGAACCTTCTCTGTACTCCCTCTATGGCAAGAATGACAAGGGAATAACATTTAGTGCAAGGTAAAGCCAGCAAAGTCCGATCAAGGGTAGTCCGAAGGTCACCAAAGAAGTAGATAGTAGTTCAGCACTGCTCTCTGGTTGTGGTAGGATGATTCAGTTGCCTGTTAACAGCTGGGAAGAAACTGTCCCTAAATCTGGAGGTGTGCGTTATTACACTTCTACACCTTTTGCCCGATGGGAGAGGGGGGGGAAGAGGGAGTGACCAGGGTGCGGCTGGTCCTTGATTATGCTGCTGGCCTTGCCGAGGCAGCGTGCGGCATATAAATGGAGTCAATAGAAGGGAGGTCGGTTTGTGTGATGGTCTGGGCTGCGTCCACAACTCGCTGCAATTTCTCGCGGTCTTGGACGGAGCTGTTCCCAAACCAAGCGGTGATGCATCCCGATAAAATGCTTTCTATGGCGCATCTTCCCGTTAATCCCTAAATCCTGAATCTATACACGGTGAAGGCTCGATGGTAATCACGTATTGTCTTTCCACTGACTGGTTATGGCCCTGTCCCACGATACGAGTTCATTCCAAGAGCTCCCCCGAGTTTAAAAAAAAAATCAAACTCGTGGTAAGCACGGAGAATGAACGTAGCGGGTACGTTGGAGCTCGTGGAAGTCTCTTAGCGGCTCGTAACGCTAACGGCAGGTACTCGTGAAGACTCGCTAACGGCAGGTAAGCTCGGGAAGACTCGTGAAGATTTTTCATCATGTTGAAAAAATGTCCACGAGAGCCCCGAGTACCGACGAGCGGCCATTACCGTAAATCTCCGAGTTCGAATCAGGGCAAACTCAGGAGAGCTCTTGGAATGAACTCGTAGCGTGGGACAGGGCCATTAAAAAAAAAGCTTTTCACTGTACCTCGGTACATGTGACAATAAACTAAACTCAAACTCCAAGTCTAAATACCACAGAGTGCAGACTTCGACCCATAGGTGGCACTAGTGTGCATTGTTCAAAGCCGGGTTTGGCACGTCATCTTCCATTGTTTTTCATTTTTAATTCCCACACAGAAGACAAATTAGATTCACTTCATTACACCTTTTATGCTAGTGGATTATAGAGCAGTCCCGACGGAGGGCTAATTGGAAGAACTTTAGTTACTGCAGTGATTTTCACCCTCCAACTGAGACCATTTAATTTGTCCTGCATGATGGTGCCACAGGGGAACGTATTGTCAAGTTGTTTCACGAGAGGACTAGCCTCTGCTGAAGAATGAAGGTCATCTCCTTCTCCCCTTCATGCTCCAGTGTCCTGTACGCAGATGGGGTACGTTTACAGGCGCAGTGCAAATCCCTGTGCTCGGTTTAGAAAACAAACTCTGCGCAGACGCCCTGCGATGTTGATGTTTAAGAAAGAACTGCAAATCGATGGAAGACAAAAATGCTGGAGAAACTCAGCGGGTGAGGCAGCATCTATGGAGTGAAGGAATAGGTGACATTTTGGGTCGAGACCCTTCTTCAGATGTTGGTGGTTTAGTGTAGTTTCAAGATGCAGCGGGGAGACAGGCCCTTCGGCCCACCTATTCCGTGCCTACCAGCGGTCCCAGCACATTAACACTGTCCATATAACCATATAACAATTACAGCACGGAAACAGGCCATCTCGGCCCTACAAGTCCATGCCGAACAACTTTTTTCCCTTAGTCCCACCTGCCTGCACTCATACCATAACCCTCCATTCCCTTCTCATCCATATGCCTATCCAATTTATTTTTAAATGATACCAACGAACCTGCCGCCACCACTTCCACTGGAAGCTCATTCCACACCGCTACCACTCTCTGAGTAAAGAAGTTCCCCCTCATGTTACCCCTAAACTTCTGTCCCTTAATTCTCAAGTCATGTCCTCTTGTTTGAATCTTCCCTATTCTCAAAGGGAAAAGCTTGTCCACATCAACTATCTATCCCTCTCATCATTTTAAAGACCTCTATCAAGTCCCCCCTTAACCTTCTGCGCTCCAGAGAATCAAGACCTAACTTATTCAACCTATCTCTGTAACTTAGTTGTTGAAACCCAGGCAACATTCTAGTAAATCTCCTCTGTACTCTCTCTATTTTGTTGACATCCTTCCTATAATTGGGCGACCAAAATTGTACACCATACTCCAGATTTGGTCTCACCAATGCCTTGTACAATTTTAACATTACATCCCAGCTTTTATACTCAATGCTCTGATTTATAAAGTCTAGCATACCAAAAGCTTTCTTTACCACCTTATCTATATGAGATTCCACCTTCAAGGAACTATGCACGGTTATTCCCAGATCCCTCTGTTCAACTGTATTCTTCAATTCCCTACCATTTACCAAGTACGTCCTATTTTGATTTGTCCTGCCAAGGTGTAGCACCTCACACCTTGGCAGGAAAAATCAAAATAGGACGTACATGGTAAAAGGTAGGGAATTGAAGAATACAGTTGAACAGAGGGATCTGGGAATAACCGTGCATAGTCCGACACACACTAGGGACAATTTACATCTATACCGAAGCCAATTAACTGACAAAAAAACTGTACGTCTCTGAAGTGTGGGAGAAAACCGAAGATCTCGGAGAAAACCCACGCAGGTCACGGGGAGAGCGTACAAACCCGCGCAACAGACAGCACCCGTAGTCAGGATCGAACCCGGGCCTCTGGCGCTGTGAGGCAGCAACTTTACCGCTGCGCCACCGTGCCGCCCGTGGTATCAAGAGCAACATTGTAACAAATAGTGCTGCCAAAAATTGCTCTTTTTCAAACAGGCCCTTCGACCATCTGAGTCCATGCTGACCATTGTTCAACTGTTCAAACTAGTTCTATGTTATCCCACTCCCTGCACACTGGAGGCAATTTACACAGAGGCCAGTTAACCTGCAAATCCCACACGTCTTTTAGATGTGGGAGGAAACCGGAGCACCTGGAGAAAGCACATGTGATCAAAAGGAGAACGTGCAAACTCCACAGAAACACCAGCAGAGGTCAGGATCGAACCTGGGTCCCTGGTGCAGTGAGGCATTTTGTTCTAAAATCTATGGTTCAGTCACAGATAAAGGTGCTCCTATCCAGCACCTTTTACTACTTTACTACTACCGCTGCGCCACCGTGACGCCATCTAGTTGTTGAGATACGCCAGCGCACCGCTTCGCACTTGACTCTAGAATTACATTCAGAAAATGCACTTAAGTAAAGCTTGACTCCATTAATGAAAATGAAGATTAAAGGTGATTAAATCTACTGCATTAACAGTATAATTCCACTCAAACAGTACAACTCACAAATAAAACATTTCCTTTTCGTTTGTAGACAAATATGCTGGAGAAACTCAGCGGGTGAGGCAGCATCTATGGAACGAAAGAGTAGGGTTCGAGACCCTTCTTCAGACTGACGTGGAGGTGGGGGGGGACGGGAGGAAGAAAGGAAGAGGTGGAGACAGTGGGCTGTGGGAGAGTTGGGAAGGGGAGGGGAAGGAGGGAGAAAGCAGGGACTACCTGAAATTGGAGAAGTCAATGTTCACACCGCTGGGGTGTAAACTGCCCAAGCGAAATATGAGGTGCTGCTCCTCCAATTTGCGGTGGGACTCACTCTGACCATGGAGGAGGCCCAGGACGGAAAGGTCGGATTCGGAATGGGAGGGGGAGTCGAAGTGCTGGGTCACCAGGAGATCAGGTTGGTTAGTGCGGACCGAGCGGAGGTGTTGGGCGAATCGATCGCCAAGCCTACGCTTGGTCTCACCGATGTAGAGCAGCTGACACCTAGAGCAGCGGATGCAATAGATGAGGTTGGAGGAGGTGCAGGTGAACCTCTGCCTCACACTAAGGACTTTCCTTTCCGTTTGACCTCTTTGGTTCTCTATGAAAATTTAAGTTTGAAGCCTCCTAGCCATTGTTTATACATAGCCGCCTACAAAGCAGGTTCAAGAAAATGCTATCGTGGTATTTTCTTCATTGCAACAATTTACAAAATTGTGAGAAGAAAAATAAACACACTCAAAGCGATAGAAGATATTCTGCAGTTATATTTTAAAGGACTCACTAAATTGCAGGTAAATCACTGCCGTGCCTATTTTTATTTCTGCATTCAAGCTCTGCCTGTGAACCTGCAGCATAATTGCAGGATCTGCTGGTGAGCAATATGCGGATGGTGCTTTGCAGAAGGCTGGCTACCTGAACAGTTGAAACAAAACACAAAATCACAGTAACTTGGGTGTTCTGTCACTTAGAACAGATTGAAAGTACTTTAACTCCACCTCCCATTCCCGCACTGACCTTTCTGTCCTGGGCCTCCTCCATTGTCAGTGAGGCCCAGAGCAAATTGTTGGAACAGCACCTCATATTTCGCTTGGGCAGCTTACACCCCAGCAGTATGAACATTGACTTCTCTAACTTCGAACAACCCTTGCTTTCCCCCTCTCTCCATCCCACCTCCCTCCTCAGATCTACAACTAGTCTGACTGTCCTCATTTACATTTTATCTCTGCTTGCTTTGTTGTTACCTTCTACTAGCTAACAATGATCTATTCTACATTCTCCTTGATCTCCATCACCTTTGTCTCCTTTTCACTCCTTACACTTCCTTATCTGTGTATCTCCCTCGCCTCCGACAGTCTGAAGAAGGGTCTCAATCCAAAACGTCACCCATTCCACCTATCCAGCGATGCTGCCTGCGCTGCTGAGTTACTCCAGCATTTTCTGTGCATCTTCGGTTTAAATCAGCATCTGCGGTTCCTTCCTACAACTTCAAGTAAGATTCGATGTTTCAGAATAAGTAACAATAAAACGTCAAGATTTGCTGCTGCTATGCTTCCTCAAATGTTAGAATATTTAGATGTATGTTAAATATTGTCACATGTATAAGGGCGGCACAGCGGTAGAGTTGTTGCCTTACAGCGCCGGAGACCCGGGTTCGATCCAGACTACGGGTGCTGTCTGTACGGAGTTTGTAGGTTCTCCCCATGGCCTGCGTTAGTTTTCTTCGAGATCTTCGGTTTCCTCCCACACTCCAAAGACGTACAGGTTTGTGGGTTAATTGGCTTGGTGTATGTGTAAATTGTCCACAATGTGTGTAGGATAGTGTTAATGTGCGGGGATCACTGGTCGGAGCGGACTTGGTGGGCTGAAGGGCCTGTTTCTGCGCTGTGTCTAAACTAAACTAAACGACTGTGAAAAGCTTTGTTCTGCATGATACACAAACAGACCAGATATACCAAGCGCAGAGGAAATTCAGTCCAATGAATCCACGCTGACCATCGATGGCTCGTATGCTAGTTCTATCCAACACCCTAGGGAGAATTTAGAGAAACCAATTAACCTACAAACCTGCACGTCTTTGGAGTGTGGGAAGAAACCGGAGCACCCGGGGAAAACATCTCGCGGTCACAGGGAGAACGTGCAAACTGCGCGCGCGCGCGCGCACACACACACACACACACACACACACACACACACACACACACACACACACACACACACACACACACACACACACACACACACACACACACACACACACACACACACACACACACACACACACACACACACACACACACACACACACACACACACACACACACACACACACACACACCACACACAGCACCCGAGGTCATGATCGAACCCTGGTCTCTGGCGTTGTAAGGCAGCCACTCTATCGCTGCACCACCGTGTTGCCCTTCCTTCAATCTGAAGAATGGTGGACTATCCATGTTCACCAGAGATGCTGCCTGACCTGCTGAAGTACTCCAACACTTTGTGTCTTTTTACGTAAAGCAACCAAACTCCTTGTGTCTTCATTTAACCAGATTGTGTCTTTACAACAATCTGGTAGTTTTAACTGTCACCGTTACTGAAAATAACTTTTTATTCCATATATATGTGATTCACTGTAATTGGAAGTTAATTAATTGGGTCCATAAAAATTAATTATGCAATGGGAGGCAGCGGTAGAGTTGCTGCCTTGCAGCGGCAGAGACCCTGACTACGGGTGCTGTCTGTACGGAGTTTGTACGTTCTCCCCGTGACCGCGTGGGTTTTCTCCGGGTGCTCCGGTTTCCTCCCACACTCCAAAGACGTACAGGTTTGTAGGTTAATTGGCTTTGGTAAAATTGTAAATTGTCCCTAGTGTGTAGGATAGTGCTGGTGTACAGGGACGATCGCTGGTCAGCATGGACTCGATGGGCCGAGGGGCCTGGTCCTTCGCTGTATCTCTAAACTAATCGTACATTAAATTTCTCAGCTGCTATGCTGGTGTTTGATCCACTCGCTGGGCCACTTGCCCTGGCCTCTGGGTCACTTGTTTACTAACATGCCCGTGAGAAACATATAAAATTCTTAAGGGACTGGACAGGCTTGATGCAGGAACAATGTTCCCCATGTTGGGGGAGTCCTGAACCACTCGGCACAGTTTAAGAATAAGGGGTAGGCCATTTAGGACTGAGATCAGAAAAATCTCTTCCAGCCAGAGTTGTGAATCTGTGGAATTCTCCATCCCAGAGGGCAGTGGAGGCCAATTCACTGGATGTATTCTAGAGAGAGTTAGATATAGCTCTTAACGGAATCAAGGGATATGGGGAGAAAGCAGGAACAGGATATTGATTCTGGTTGATCAGCCATGATCGTATTGAGTGACGTTGCTGGCTCGAAGGGCCGAATGGCCGATTCCTGCACCTATTTTCTCTGTTTCGATGTTTCAATTATACGCTCTGGAAATAATTTATTCACTGCACTGATCAGGGAATAAAACTTTTCTTTCTGACATTGACATGGAGTTTGTTCAGCATGTATGGAGAGAATTAACAGGAAATACAAACTCAATGGAAAATACCCACTGGGATCTGATCTATTTGCTTCCACTCTGCTTAATCCGAGAAGGTTATGCTGCCTCAAATCACATTCACTTCTGCTCATTTTCCTCCCTCTATATCTGATCCCAGAGGGATGTGAGAAAAAGCATGTGTTAATAAAATTCTTTTAAAGTGGTCTCTGGTTCATTTTCTGCGGGACTGGGAACCTTCCTGAAGGCTCGTCGGTCGGTGGGACCGGTGGGGGGTGGGGTGGGGGAGCTGGAGCTGGAGACGTCGGATGATAGGATCATGGGCAGGTGGGAAGGTGAATGGCCGGGGTGGGGAGAGGAGACCAGCTGAGCACAAACTCCTGACCATACCAGATCCTGATGCCCATCAAGACTACTCCACCATTCAATCACGGCTGATCTAACTTTCCCTCTCTACCTCATTTTCCTGCCTTCTCCCCTGAACTCCTGACAAACGTATGAATCAAGAATCTATCAATCTCCACCTTAAAAATTATCATCTGACTTGGCCTCCACAGCCTCCTGTGCTAACGAATTCCACAGATTCACCACCCTCTGACTAAAGAAACTCCTCCTCTTGTTCTTTCTAAAGATACGTCCTTTTATTCTGTGGCGGTGGCCTCAACTCTCCCGTGAGTGGAAACTCTATCCAGGCATCAATGGTACTTGTCACATGTACAGTGAAATTCAGATTTATACACAGATCAGTACAAGTATCACTTTACTTGTGGTCTCCTAATCTGAGGAAAGACATTCTTGCCATAGAGGGAGTACAGAGAATGTTCTCCAGACTGATTCCTGGGATGTCAGGACTTTCATATGAAGAAAGACTGGATAGACTCGGCTTGTACTCGCTAGAATTTAGAAGATTGAGGGGGGATCTTATAGAAACTTACAAAATTCTTAAGGGGTTGGACAGGCTAGATGCAGGAAGATTGTTCCCGATGTTGGGGAAGTCCAGAACATGAGGTCACAGTTTAAGGATAAGGGGGAAATCTTTTAGGACTGAGATGAGAAAAAACATTTTTTACACAGAGTGGTGAATCTGTGGAATTCTCTGCCACAGAAGGTAGTTGAGGCCAGTTCATTGGCAATATTTAAGAGGGAGTTAGATGTGGCCCTTGTGGCTAAAGGGATCAGGGGGTATGGGGAGAAGGCAGGTACAGGATACTGAGTTGGATGATCAGCCATGATCATATTGAATGGCGGTGCAGGCTCGAAGGGCCGAATGGCCTACTCCTGCACCTAATTTCTATGTTTCTATGTTTATATAAGCACTTAGTTACATCTTAAATAAGCATCTCACATAAAGTACAAGTACATAGTAGTGGTACACTGAGACAGTATACAGAGTCGCTGGCTTTTGGCGCCATTTTTAACTCAATCACATAAAATGCTTTGGGCTGACTTGAAACATAGAAAATAGGTGCAGTAGTAGACCATTCGGCCCTTCGAGCTAGCACCGCCATTCAATATGATCATGGTTGATCATCCAGAATCAGTACCCCATTCCTGCTTTCTCCCCATATCCCTTGATTCCATTAACCCCAACAGCTATAATCTAACTCTCTCTTAAAAACATCCAGTGAATTGGCCTCCACTGCCTTCTGTGGCAGAGAATTCCACAGATTCACAAAGGTCATTGAAGTTGATCTTGTAACCCAGCAAGTTCTTTCTCAGAGAACAAATTTCGCTTGGGCAGCTGACAACACAGTGCTACGAATATTGATTTCTCTAATTTCAAGTAACCCTTGCGTTCCCTATCTCCCCGTCCCGGTCCCCACCCTACACGTCCTGCTAGTCTTACTGTTCGTATCCCCTCGTCATCACCGGCTCCACAGCCAACAATGGACCATTGTGGGCTCCATGGCCATCAGTGCCAGCTCTGACTTATCTGTACCTTTTCATACCTCTAATTTCCCTCTCCCCCGACCATCAGTCTGAAGGAGGGTCTTGACCCAAAACGCCACCCATTCCTCCTCTCCAGAGATCCCGCCTGACCCGCTGAGTTAGTCCAGCATTTTGTGTCCACCTTCGGTGTAAACCAGCATTAGCAGTTCCTTCCTGCATATTCTTGCTAAAGGATATTAGTTTTTGTTTTAAAGGTAACACTGGAAGCAACTGAACAAGACCAACCTTGACTCGGTGGAAACGAACCACATCCCCGGTTCTGTAGATTTTAGGTAGATGGTCAGCGTTTCCGTTGAAGATCACACAGTGAAGTTTCGCACCAGTAGGGTCCACTATGGTGACTGTCATACAGTAATCTGCAACAGTGGAGCCGCAGTCAGTTAAGATGGGCAAGGCAAAATAATACGACGCTTCTTAATATTTACAGAACATAAAACGGTAAATTGTGAAGATAAGACATAAAATGCTGGAGTAACTCAGCGGGACAGGCAGCGTCTCTGGAGATAAGGAATGGGTGACGGTACATAGTTAATATTGAATCGTGAAAGGCCTGGATGGAGTGGACACGGGGGTGGGATGTTTCCACTAGTGGATGAGTTTAGGACCAGGAGGCCACCGCATCAGAATAAAAGGACATACCTCTGGGGCGGAGATGAGGAGGAATTTATTTAGTCAAAGGGTGGTGCTAAGTAATTAGTCAGTGCCTGTCTGTTATGAGAATCTCTGATAATTTACATTGTTACAATTCTCAGGCACAAGATTGTATTTCACTCTTTCCACTGGACTGGGTCAAGGTGTGACCAGGATTTACCGCTAAGGAAATCACACAGGAGCCTGCCGTGCCACGTTGGAAGAAACAAATAACTGTAAATGCTGGTTTAGACCAAAGATAGACACAAAGTGGATAGGATACAGTGGATGTGGAGAGGATGTTTCCACTAGTGGAAGAGTCTAGGGCCAGAGGCCACAGCCTCAGATTAAAAGGACGTGCCTTTAGAAAGGAGATGAGGAGGAATTTCTTTAGTCAGAGGGTGGTGAATTCATTGTGGAATTCATTGCCACAGAAGGCTGTGGAGGCCGTCAATGGATATTTTCAAGGCAGAGATTGATAGATTCTTGATTCGTATGGGTGTCAGGGGTTATGGGGAGAAGGCAGGAGAATGGGGATGAGAGGGAAAGAGAGATCACCCATGATTGAATGGTGGAGTAGACTTTAGAAGTTTCCTAAAATTGAAGGATTCAATATTCATACCGCTGGGTTGTAAACTACCCAAGCAGAATATGAGAACGATATTCTGCACTCTATTTTTGCTCTATCATTTGCACATGTTTGGCTTGATTATATTCATATATAGTATAATAAATATAATAGATCATATAATAATATATATATTCATATATATTATTTTACTGTTGTGTTATCTGATTTGACTGGATAACATACATACACACACAGGTTTTTTCAATGTACCGCAATATGCATGACACTATTAAACTAAAATCTAAACATAAACATTGCTTCTAAGTAATTTGAGGGACTTTTTAAAGAAAAAACTAAGCTTCATGTTAACTTTTAGATTTTAAGCAAGGATGCCCGAGCCAATTGGTGGACAAAATGTGTGTAGGATGGAACTGCAGATGCTGGTTTATACCGAAGATAGATACAAAATGTTGAAGTAACTCAGCAGGTCAGGCAGCATAGTGTCATAGAGTGATACAGTGTGGAAACAGGCCTAACTTGCCCACGCCAACCAACATATCTCAGCTACATTAGTCCCACCTGCCTGCGTTTGGTCAATATCCCTCTAAACCTGTCCTATCCATGTACCCCTCTAATTGTTTTGTAAATGTTGTGATAGTCCCTGCCTCAACTACCTCCTCCGGCAGCTCGCTCCATACACCCGGCACCCTTTGTGTGGAAAAGTTACCACACAGATTCCAATTAAATCTTTCCCCCCTCACCTTAAACCTATGTCCTCTGGTTCTCGATTCCCCTACCTAAAGTCAAGGAGGACTCTCTCTAACGTCTACAGGTGCATAGTAGAGAGCATGCTGACCGGTTGCATCGTGGCTTGGTTCAGCAACTTGAGCGCCCTGGAGAGGAAAAGACTACAAAAAGTAGTAAACACTGCCCAGTCCATCATCGGCTCTGACCTCCCTTCCATCGAGGGGATTTATCGCAGTCGCTGCCTCAAAAAGGCTGGCAGCATCGTCAAGGACCCACAACATCCTGGCCACACACTCATCTCCCCCGCTACCTTCAGGTAGAAGGTACAGGAGCCTGAAGACTGCAACGACCAGGTTCAGGAACAGCTACTTCCCCACAGCCATCAGGTTATTAAACTTGGCTCAGACAAAATTCTGAACATTAATAGCCCATTATCTGTTATTTGCACTTCATCAGTTTATTTATTCATGTGTGTATATATGTATACAATGGTATATGGACACACTGATCTGTTCTGTAGTCATGCCTACTATGTTCTGGTGTTCTAAAGCAAAGCAAGAATTTCATTGTCCTACCAGGGACACATGACAAGAAACTCTCTTGAATCTCTGGGCAAGAGACTGTGCATCCACCCGATCTGCTCCACTTATGAGTTTATACGCCTCGATAACATCAAAACGTGGGGAGAAAAGGAGCATGTGACATTTCGGGTCGAGACCCTTCTTCGGTCTTGCATTGAGAAGTGGCAAATTCTGCAGGAATAGGGGAAACGTGGCAGGGGTATGAAAATAAACAAGTTAGCAACTTGCAGATATGTGTGTTTCAAAAGCACTCGACGTGCTTGCTCCCGACAGAGCGATGGAAGCTGCTCCCAGAATAAATTATTTTCCACTTTGTGAAGAAAAGCAGCAGGAAGTCATTAGATTAACCTTTTGAGTTTTAATGCCTGGGGTTTTTGTGCCTCCTTCTAAACGACAACTTAACATAATAGCACTTATTCTCCTGTGCTAACGGCATGCTGGTTGACATGTGTATCCACCATCACATCAGACACGAGAGCTCCTTGGGAACAATTACGCATACAGCTTCATCTATTAGGCGCCTATGCTTTTGAATCAAAAAATAGTATATTTCCCAGCTGCAAATCCACAACATACTACGGTGAGATTCAGTATCGAAGGCTGAGACGGATGGATTCTTGATTAGTACGGGGGTCACGGGCCATGAGTAGAAGGCAGGAGAATGGGGTTAGGAGGGAGGGATAGATCAGCCATAATTGAATGGCAGACGTGATGGGCCGAATGGCCTAATTATGCTCCTATCACCCATGACCTGATCGGGTACTGATTGGGGATGATCAGCCATGATCCCATTGAATGGCGGTGCTGGCTCGAAGGGCCGAATGGCCTACTCCTGCACCTATTGTCTATTGACCTTAAATTGTCCCCTTTATTGCATTCAATACTGGCCACTTTATGAAAGGAACTAACCACCACTGATTTTCCGGGACCCTTGGTTCCAGAGTCTTTCTGGAATATCCGTTTTGCCGGTCCAACAGAGGTCACGGCCTCCGAGGGGAGTCCAACGGTACCGTTACGTTCCGCCTAGGCCGCTGAGGGGCCGCAAATTCGGCCTCGGGAGTCGGCTATGGGAAGGGATCTGCCGGCTGTGGCCGGGCTGGAGTGCCAGAGCCCCGGCCACAGGGGCAAATCTGACCCGCCGAACATTCGCGAAAGTCCCTATGAGGTAGAGATCGCCCGACTCACCCAGCCTAGGCACCACAGCTTCGGGGGGAATTCCAAGGGGGAGGTCAAGTGCGCTCCCGTAATTTTGTCCGGATTAAAGGACGTGCTGGACCACCAGTTACTGGAAAATGGTTGGTGGTGGTGGTGGTGGGCCCGTATATTTGGGTCATTGTTTCGTGCAGAGTTTCACTGGGAGCGACTGAGGTTGTGAGCACAGGATTATTGTAGTGTCGAGTCGGCACAGTGGCGCAGTCTAAAGAAGGGTCTCGACCCGAAACGTCACCCATTCCTTCCCTCCAGAGGTGCTGCCTGTCCCGCTGAGTTACTCCAGCAATTCTAAAATTGTGACTTTTTATGTTTATAGAGTTAACATCAAATATAATTTCTGTTTCAGTCATTTGCTTCGAAAATTGGGTACCTTGAGATGTTATTTTTATGATTATCCTTAAGTACAGCATCTGTCTACTGATTGTCTCTGGAGCACAGATTTCTCATGTTATCTTGGGAGTATTCAAAACTAACTCAATGCTGCTTTGAGGCGTAACAAAGAGATACATTTTTCCTCATGGTTTTATGTTGTGCTGGGGGTTTAGCTCAGCTCCTTGGTCAATGTCCATGGGAGCCCGTTTAGTTAGCAGAGTTTATTTAGTTTTGCTTAGTTTAGAGGTACAGTGTGGAAACAGGCCCTTCGGCCCACCGAGTCTGCGCCGACCAGCGATCCCCGCACATTAACACTATCCTGCATATACACACACACACAGGACAATTTACACTTATACCAAGCATACAAACCCAAGCCAATTAACAGACAAACCTGTATAGGAAAGAAATCGTCTTTGGAGTGTGGGAGGAAACCGAGGATCTCGGAGAAAACCCACGCAGTCACCGGGAGAACATACAAACTCCATACAGACAGCAGCCGTAGTCGGGATCCAACTCCGGCGCTGTAATCGCTGTAAGGCAGCAACTCTACCGCTGCGCCCCTCTTGTGCTGCTGTTCACATTTGATTGGATAGAACTTGAACCATCCCTGCAATTAGTCATGGCGTGATACAGCGTGGAAACAGGCCCTTCGGCCCATCTTGCCCACACCAGCCAACAGGTCCCATCTACACCAGTCCCACCTGCCTGCGTTTGGCCCATATTCCTCCAAACCTGTCCTATCCATGCACCTGTCTTAAATTTTGCGACAGTCCCTGCCTCAACTACCTCCTCTGGCAGCTCGATCCATCCACCAACCTTTGTGTGAATAGGTTACTCCTCAGATTCTTATTAAATCTTTTCCCCTTCACCTTAAGGCCATTTGTCACAGCCCAGAAACACCAAGTCCTTCCTATTCAGAAGTCTGAACCTTTGCAAAGTCTCTCTTATGGGACAGTGAATTTACCCTCTTCCCTCGTCCCACTCTATGACCCACAGAATGGCGGCACGGTGGCGCAGAGGTAGAGCTGCTGCCTTATAGCGCCCGAGACCCAGGTTCGATCCTGACTACGGGTGCCCTCTTTGTACGGAGTTCGTACGTTCATTTCGTTGCCTCTGTACTGTACACTGACAATGACAATTAAAATTGAATCTGAATCTGACGTTCTCCCGGTGAGTTTTCTCCCGGTGCTCCAATTTCCTCCCGCACTCCAAAGACGTACAGGTTTGTAGGCTAATTGGCTTCAGCAAAATTGTCCCTTGTGTGTGTGTGTGTGTGTGTGTGTGTGTGTGTGTGTGTGTGTGTGTGTGTGTAGTGTGTAGTGTGTAGTGTGCGGGGATCGCTGGTCGGCGCAGACTTGGTGGGCAGAGAGGTTCCCGCGCTGTATCCCTAAACTAAACAGTGGGCAATTTACCAAGACCGACGCCTACAAACCCGCATGTCCTTGGGATGTGGATGAGGAAACTGGAGCATCCGGTGGAAATGGAAACATGGATGAGGATGGAAACATGGTCAGGATCGAACCCGGGTCTCTGGCGCTACGAGTCAACAGCTCTACCAGTTGTGCCACTCTTAATGTCATCTCATTTTGTGTCGGCATTTGCAGGAACGCCACTGCATGAAGTTATCTTGGAATAGTTAACCTCTTTCCATTGACTGGTTGGCGCACGGCAAAGGCTTTTCACTGTACCTCGGTACACGCAACTATATACTACGCCGAACTGGAGCACAACAATTGATATCAACAGTTGCCAAGGTAACTCGAGTGACACTAAAATGCACCTCATTGATTTAAGAGTATTACTCTGCACAACTGATTGAAATGCAGAGCAAAGCTCACCCACACTGTTAATCCAACGGCAACCTGAAACAACCAAAGGCTAGAACTCTCAGAGAAAATAATACCCAGCCTCCTAAGAGTGAGTCAGACAGAAAGATTGATTATCTGTTAAGTGCAAAGATCCTAAATAGTCGGGGGAAAGAAAAAAAAAAAAAAAAAAAAGCATTTAACACAGAAAAATATCCTCCAGGTGCAGAACGACCAGACACTTCAATGGGTTTTTGTTTTTTCACGGGCATAACCACGAAGTGAGTGAACATAGGAGCAATCTCCTTGGAAACAAGGCAAGGTAATCTCAAGACGACATATAATTTGCCCAGTGAATGATACTATAGAGACACTCTCAGTAGCAGGAGCACCACTGTGTTTCATTACGCACTGCCCCTGAGAAATAAATAATTCTTTTTTTATTAATACATTAGCACTTTCACCATTAGCCCCCTCAGCAATTTGCAAATCAAATAGCCATTTGATACTGCGGGCATTAATCAGTTGGGTGTCATGTTCTCATTTAACGGGTAATAGCCTACCAGTAAAATCTAAAGTCAGGTGAAAGCGATCATTTGCCTTGCTGCTGTCCAACGGTGTTGCAATTGTGCTCGCGGGCAGCTTCTAACATGTCACGTTGCCCACATGGGCCACAGTACCAGGATCTGAGAGAGGCAGCAGCAAATGTGTCCCTAATTGAAGAGAAGACGGGCACAAAATGCTGGGGTAACTCAGCGGGTCAGGCAGTATCTTTCGAGGAAAGGGAGAGACTGATGAAGGGTCTCGACCCGAAACGTCGCTTATTCCTTTGCTCCAGAGATGCTGCCTGACCTGCTGAGTTTCTCCAGCATTTTGTATCTATCTTCGGTGTAAACCAGCATCTGCAGTTCCTTCTTGCAGAGGGTTGTGGACTCAGACCATCACGCAAACCAACCTCCCCCCCCCTCCCGACTCAATTTACACTTCACGCTGCCACAGCAAGGCCACCTTAATCAAGGACAAGTCTCACCCAGGTCACCCCCTCATCTCCCTCTTCCCCCATCAGGCAAGCTCATATGTGTGAATACGCACACCACCAGATTCAGGGACAATTTCTTCCCAGCTGTTATCAGGCAACTGAACTGCCCTCTCACCAACTAGAGAGCGGTCCTGAACGACCATTTATCTCATTGGAGATCCTCAGACTATCCTTAATTGGATGCCTTTAAACTTTACTGGATTTTACCTTGCACTAAACGTTATTCCCTTTATCCTGTATCTGTACACAGTAGACGGCTCGATTGTAATCATGTGTAGTCTTTCCACAACAAATAGCTTTTCACTGCACCTCGGCACACGTGACAATAAACTAAACTCAAGATGAGCTAAATGGGGTCAACAAACCTGCTGACAATACCCCAGGTGTGTCAGAGGGTCTTTAGTCACAGGGTGGTGAATCTGTGGAATTCTTTGCAACAGAAGGCTGTGGAGGCCAAGTCAGTGGATATTTTTAAGGCGGAGATAGATAGCTTCTTGATCAGTACAGGTGACAGTGGTTCTGGGGAGCGGGCAGGAGAATGGGGTTCGGAGGGAGAAATAGATCAGCCCATGATTGAATGGCGGAATAGACTTGATGGGCCGAATGGCCTAATTCTACTTATGAGGTGTGTTCACACCAGGGACCAGCAAATGGCCACAAGATGTCTCCCATCTTGTAGTGAAGGCCAAGGAAAGGGAGTCCAATTCCATGCCGAGAATTAGTCGGAAGGCAATGGTTGAAATGAGGGCATGCCTAAAGAGAAATGATTTAAAATCGACCTAAAGTTCACATTTAAAGAGCTTATTTCTGCCGCTATTGATTCTGAACTACTGAGCTGATCGAAAGGCCATTTATCGGCAAAACCAGTGGAGTGGGAAGATGGAGGGGCCTAATTTTTTTAGGACAATTAATGGAAAGGAGATGAGGAGCAATTTCTTCAGTCAGAAGGTGGTGAATCTGTGGAATTCATTGTTACAGACGGCCAAATCAATGGATATTGATGGGTTCTTGATCAATACTGGTGTCAGGGGGTTATGGGGAAAAGGCGGAGAACGGGGTTAGTAGGGAGAGATAGAAACATAGAAAAATCGGTGCAGTAGTTGGATGGCGGAGGAGACTTGATGGGCCGAGTGGCCTAATTCTGCTCCAATAACATGAACTTTTCGTTCATAGGATCCCACGAGAGGGTTGTAATGGATCACAATCACAGTATCTGATCGTAGAAAATGCAAGCGGTGAAGGAAGGTCATGCACTACACTATAAACATAGTCATACCGCGTGGAAACAGGCCCCTCGGCCCAACTTGCCCACGCCGGCCAACATGCCCCCATCTACACCAGTCCCACCTGCCCGCGTTTGACCCGTATCTCTCAAAACAGTGCCCACTTTCAATGACAAGGACGCGGGTCGAGGTGGCGGGGGGAGGGGGGTGTTGGCCGCTGGAGGCTATGCCGCAGCCGTGGGAGCGCGTGGATCGGCCTCAACTATAGGAACCCTCTTTAGTCAGAGGGTAGTTAATCTGTGGAACTCATTACCACAGAGGGCTGTGGAGGCCAAGTCAGTGGATATTTTTATTTCATCCAAAATCAGTACTCCGTTCCTGCTTTTCCCCCCCATATCCCTTGATTACGTTAGCCCTGAGAGCTATATCTACCTCTCTCATGAAAACATCCAGTGAATTGGCCTCCACTGCCTGTGTGGCAAAGAATTCCACAGATTCAAAATGTTTTTCCTCATCTCAGTCCTAAATGGCCTACCCCTTACTCTTAAACTGTGACTCCTGGTTCTGGACTCCTCCAACATAGGGAACATTTTTCCTGCATCTAGACTGCCGAATCCATTAAGATCAGCCATGATTGAATGGCAGAGTAGACTCGATGGGCTGAACGGCCCAATTCTACTCCTATAATTTGTGAACCCTCGGAGATCAATTGGAAGCGGCCTACAGTGGCATGTAAGGAGGCTCTTATAAATTGCGGAGTCAGGGAATATGGGGGCAGCGCAGGAACGGGGTACTGATTGGGGATGATCAGCCATGATCACATTGGATGGCGGTGCTGGCTCGAAAGGCCTAATGGCCTACTCCTGCACCTATTGTCTATTGTAAGCCACTGACAGCATTGCCAGGCCAGACCACACCGATCTAATTCCACAGTCAGGCCTTTAAGGCCGTGATAAGACTCTGGCGTTTTAAGAACTTGAAACGTGAAGAGCGCAAGATGGCGCCGGGGGGGGGGGCAGAGCAGTGCGTTTGGACGCTGCCCGAGTGAAGTCCGCTGTTCTCGCACCCCAATTGTTGCACTCTTCTACTTGTAGGCCCGGCTCGCTCACCGTGGACTCCGAACCGACCCCGGGCCACCAGCGTCGCCGGGAACCGTGCCGCCGAGAGCGAGGAGAGGCCACGAGACGAGGTGGACCGCCGAGAACAACGGTGAGACCCGGGTTCAAGATTCCAGCGTCTGCCGTCCCTCGTGTCCCCATCTGCAGCGACTTCACATTTCCTTTTGAAATTTCCACCGAGTCTGAAGAAGGGTCTCGACCCGAAAACGGCGCCCATTCCTTCTCTCCAGAGATGCTGACTATCCCGCGGAGTTACTCCAGCATTTTGTGTCCATCTTCGGTTTAAACCAGCACCTGCAGTTCCTTCTTCCACGATATTTCAACTAGGTCCCGCTGAAGGGAATGACAGCAGGTCATAACACGTTCAAATATTCATGCCGTTCAATAAGGTAATGGATTTTCTTTTAATTACCACAGTATTTTTTCATACTGGCACACAGAAAGCCATTTGAAGTCAAAAGTCATTATTGAATCCAGTTTACACTCATTATCCAGCATCAGCATTTCTGAGTTGCTGCTTACTTTACTGCTTCAATAACGAAACACAAACAGAAACAAAGAACATATTTCATATGTAGTGTATTTGGACAAAACCCAAAGCAAATTGGAGGAACAGCACCTCATATTTAGCTTGGGCAGCGGTATGAATATTAACTTCTCTAACTTCAAGTAACCCTTGCTTTTCCCTCTCTCTCCATCCCTCCTGCAACCTAGTTCTCCGACCAGTCTGACAGTCCTCCTGATTAAATTTTCCATTGTATGCCTCGTTGTCACCTTCCCTTAGCTTACAATGTTCTATTCAACATTTTCCTTGATTTTCGTCCGCTTTGATCTCTCGTTTTCATACATCACCATTCCATATCTCGTTTCCCTCTCCAGACTCTCAGTCTGAGGAAGAGTCTCGACCTGACCACCCATTCCTTCTACAGAGATGCTGCCTGTCCCGCTGAGTTACTCCAGCTTTTTGTGTCTGTCCTCAGTTTAAACCAGCAGTTCCTTCCCACACACCCCAGCATTGTGGAGCTCTGTAGTCCTAGGATGATGTGTTTGACTCATAACCGCCTCAGTAACCACCAAAAGTAAGTTTCAAAAATAAAGTAATTAACGAGGAAACCTTTTTTTCCCCTCTCCCTCTCTCCAGCTACACACAATTTAGAGCGAAATAAATCTCCAGATGCCTTTTAATTTATGTGCAGTGAGGGTTATAATTGATGGGACAATAGGTTGACTGTGCTTGAGCTATATACAGTATAATGAGGCATGGATCCTGGTGGCTGCGCAAGGCTGTTGCAGAGAGAGGTATCTGTGGAGCTTTCAGCCTATTTCCCCTCAATGGTGTTAAATGAGACGAGTCGGCAATTGCTTGCACAGCGAGCTTCTAATACTCCGCACACCACTGTGCGGGCAAAATTAGGAGCACTTTACCACATGGCGTCAAGCTTCACGTTCCTTGCTAATCTGTGTTTAATCCCTTCTTATATATTTTTTTAACCAAACATAATTTAATCAATGATTTACAATGATATTCACTGTACAGAATAAGTCAAAACAAAACCCACCACCATAATACAAGTCAAACAAATATATACTAAATAAACTTCTTAGGTCCCCTTCGGTCATGGCTGACTATGGGTGTCTCCGAGGTTGGCCTGTGCGTGACTTTGTTTAACGTGGTGAGACTGGTGCACAGACAGTCCTTGACAGATCTGGGTCAGGATCCAGTGGCATGGAGTCCAAGACGACCAGAGACCCTTTTCTGCTGCAGCCTTCATCCGCCTTCCCAGCCGTTGTGATGCTCCACTAAGGTCAGCCATCATCCTCCGCCTGTTCCACCATTGAGGTCTCGGTTGGATTGCTCTTTGTCGGAGACCTCCCCCTCGACCTTACCGCCATGGGTGGCCCTACCAGGAGCATAGCTCCAGACGGCATCGCTCTCAGGATCTCAGGTCCACACAAACTTCTCCACCACGACAAGGTGACAATCCACGGAGAAAATAAACTACTAAACAACTATATCCCCATCCTTATTGAGGATATATTCCATCCATCGACCCCCCCCCCCCCCCCCCTTCTGAAGAAGGGTCTCAAACGGAAACACCACCCATTCATTCTCTCCAGAGATGCTGCTTGTCCCGCTGTGTTACCTTCAGAACTTTGTGTCTATGGACAGTATGACACAGTGGGCCGAAGGGCCTGTTTCTGTTGCATCACTCTGAGAACTTCAGAGATTCAACATCTTTTGAAGGAATTCATACACAACAGTCTGAAGAAGGGTTTTGGCCTGAAACGTTGCCTTTTTCCTTCACTCCATAGATGCTGCCGCACCAGCTGAGTTTCTCCAGCACTTTTGTCCTTCTCATACACATCTCAGTTCTAAATGATTGTCTCATATCGTGTAAGGTTCAAGGCCAGGCGGGGCACACCCAAATGCTCGTCAGACGGCAAGATCGGGAACCCGCCAGAAGGCCCATCGGATGGCGTAACTGGGAGGTAGATGGAGACGTTGGATGCGAGGAGCAAGGGCCGGTGGGAGGGTGAACCAGGGTGGCCCCGGGGACACAAAGACGGCCGGGGGGGCAAGGGGAGGAGAGGGACCTCGGTTCACGGGAACTGCTCCGGTACATCGAAACCGCGCGGGCTGACCGATCTTTGGACTCTGAATAATGGCGCCCAAAATGGCAAGTGCGATGCATGCAAAAAGAATTTCACTGGGCTGTTGCACGGGTGGCAAATAAAGCACCTGTTGAACCAGCGAGGCTCTCTTACAAGTGGAAACATCGCAATATCTTCCTTCATCCCTCTAAATACCAAAGGCGGCAAATCTAACTCTTTTAGCCTTTCATGACAAGTCAAACCCCTCATCCTGTGAACGAGCTTCTCTACTTCTCGCTGCCTCTAAAAGGCTGGCAGTATCATCAAAGACCCACACCATCCTGGCCACACACTCATCTCCCTGCTACTTTCAGGTAGAAGGTACAGGAGCCTGAAGACTGCAACAACCAGGTTCAGGAATAGCTACTTCCCCACAGCCATCAGGCTATTAAACCTGGCTCGGACAAAACTGATTATTAATAACCCATTTTCTGTTATTTGCACTTTATCAGTTTATTTATTCATGTGTGTATATATTTATATTATGGTATATGGACTCACTTATCTGTTTTGTAGTAAATCCCAACTATGTTGTGTGTGCTGAAGCAAAGCAAGAATTTCATTGTCCTATACAGGGACACACGACAATAAACTCACTTGAACTTGAACTACTGTATTCTGACCGCAGCCAGTGGCCGTACATCCTTCCTTCAATATGGGGGATGATTAGTTGTGTCGTCTTGTCAATGGCAGCTTGTGAAACGGTTCGATATGGACAGTGCCCATAAGTGTTTGGACCAATGTTCCCGAAGGGTATGATTTCCGGTTGCTTTTATGTGCATCTTGCATATATATATATATCACGCACAAAAAACACGCACCAGTCAATCCAATTTCTTGCCCGACGTTCCCTTGAGCAGAGTATTATGAAATACGAGCGGCAGGAGGCAGGTTTTTTAACACCAGCTGTCATTTGATTCAAATGGCTCCACAGGGTTACATCGAGTGAACCTGCCAGCCAATTAAACTGTGGAGCAATCAACTCTCCCTACTCCATTATTACAACTACCGCCCAGCCATCTTTCCAAGCGATGATTCAGATTGAACAGTTTAACTGCTAGCAGTGAATTGCAAACGGGCAATCCACTAAACTGTCGGAACGGTGACAATTACTGAACTTCTTGCAGGATGGATGGATGGCCGCAAAATGCTAGAGTAACTCAGCGGGTCAGGCAGCGTCACGTAGACTTGATGGGCCGAAGAATGGGTGACGTTTTGGGTCAAGACACTTCTTCAGACTGAGAGTCAGGGGTGAGAGAGATATGAAAGGCAAGGTGTGAAAACGTCAGATCAAAGCAGACGATGATATGGAAATGTGTCCATTGTTAGCTGAGGGGAAGGTGACGAGGAGGCATACAAACAGTAAAATCTAACCCTGAGGATGGCGAAATGAGTCGGAGAATTAGGGTGGGGAGGGATGGGGAGAGAGGGAACACAAGGGTTACTTGAAGTTAGAGAAATCAAAATTGATACCGCAGGGTTGTAAGCAGCCCAAGCAAAATATGAGGTGCTGCTCATACAATTTGCGTTTGGCCTCACTCTGACAGTGGAGGAGGCCCAGGACAGAACGGTCAGTGTGGGAATGGGAGGAGGAGTTAAAGTGTTTGCGATTATCAGAGGAGCTGGTCAGTTGAACAAATGTGGATTGAAAGACACTTGCACAATATGCAGGCTGCTTTGAATGAGAATAATAGACAAAAGGGTTTTGATTCGTACAGCATCTTCCACAACCTATCCGGACATCCCAGAATACTTCACAGCTAATTAAGAACCTGTTGGTGTGTGGAAACGAACAGCAATTACATAAAATGACCTGACGATCTGTTTTACTGGTGGAGAGGTTCTGCTCTCTTCCAAATTAGCAGGGCCTTTCATTGAACCTCTCATCCAACAGACAGCATCTCAGGCAATGCAGCTTCCACTCTGGGCTGCACTGGGATGGCAGACGAGAAGGCACAAAGAGCTGGAGTAACTCAGCGGGTCAGGCAGCATCTCGGGATGACCTGAAGGGTCATCTGAAGAAGGGTTTCGGCCCGAAATGTTGCCTATTTCCTTCACTCCATAGATGCTGCTGCACCCGCTGAGTTTCTCCAGCACTTTTGTCTACTCTCAGGTCAGGACCCTTTAGTTTAGTTTACGGGCCTGTCCCACTTTCACGACCTCTGCCGAGATAGCCCGTGACTCATACTCGCAGCATGGTCGTCACGAGGTTGTAGGGGGTCGTAGGTATGTCCTAGCAGGCCGTGATGCTAGTCGTAGCTACTCGTGGCATCAAGTAGGTCGGGGCGTTTTTTTCTAGCATAATGAAAAATGTCCATGAGTAAAAAAGGTTGTGAATTAGGTCGTGAAAGTGGGACAGGCCCTTTAGAGATACAGCGTGGAAACAGGCCCTTCGGCCCACCGAGTCCAGCCAGCGATCCCCGCACATTAACACTATCCTACACACACTATGGACAATGTACAATGATACCAAGCCAATTAACCTACAAACCTGTACGGCTTTGGAGTGTGGGAGGAAGCCAGAGATCTCGGAAAAAAACCCACGTGGTCACAGGGAGAAGGTACAAACTCCGTACAGACAAGCGCCCATAGTAGAACAACAGACAGCCAACCATGCCACCTCTGGGTGCCCGCTCTATCACCCACCAAATGGAACTCAGGGCCTGGCAGACATTGACGCAGAGACAACAACCTGGCTGCTCAACACCCGGCTTGAGATCTAACTATTCCTTTGGTTTATGTTTCATTCGCAACAAGAAGTCAGATTGAACCCGGGTCTCTGGCGCTGTAAAGCACACTCCAAAGGCATACAGGTTTGTAGGCTAATTGGTCTCGGTAAAATTGTAAATTGTCCCTGGTGTGTGTAGGAAAGTGTTAGTGTGCGGGGATCGCTGGTCGACGTGGACTAGGTGGGCCAAAGCGCCTGTTTCTGTGCTGTATCTCTAAAATAAACTAAAAGTTGGGGCACAGTCTGTACATTCTTGATTAGAACAGGAGTCAGACGCTATGGGGAGAAGGCAAGAGAATAGGGTTAGCAGGGAGAGATAGATCAGCCATGATTGAATAGCGGAGTAGACTTGATAGGCTGAATGGCCAAATTCGACTCCTATTCCTTATGGAAACATAGGAAGTGCAGGAGTAGGCCATTCGGCCCTTCGAGCCAGCACCACCATTCAGTATGATCACGGCTGATCATCCAGAATCAGTACCCCGTTCCTGCCTTCTCCCCATATCCCCTGATATCCCTATATCTAACTCTCTCCTGAATACATCCAGTGAATTGGCCTCCACTGCTTTCTGTGGCAGAGAATTCTTACGATCATATGACAGTTGAGAGAGAGGGGGAAGAGTAGATGAGGGGATTTTGACATATCTACACTTGGAGAATTCAATGCCATCCCACACTACTTTTGACTGATTTGTCTCCCCATTTGAGAAAGCACTTGTCAGCTAAAGACACAAGACAGCTGGTGAACAGCTCGCGACTGAGCTGTTAATGTCTGCTGTCAGGTGCTTGCAAGTGGAAGTCATTCGCTCTGCAGCTCGTCTTTTTGCCGCCCGAATGAGTCGTTGCTGATGGTCATACATTGATTTTATACGAGGCCTTTACGCAGCGCGAGGCAGGCACATTGCGTGTTTGAAGTCACGCTGAGGGACAACGTCACTGCTCCGAGCTTTGGACTCCAGCGAATGCAGCGCGCGGAAACAGGCTCTTCAGCCCTCCTAGGCCGCGCAAGCACCCCGTACACACTACACACCTACCTACACACAAGGGACAATTTTTACCTCAGCCAACTGACCAAAAAAACTTGTACGTCTTTGGAGTGTTGGGGGAAATTTGAGCACCCGGAGAAAACCCACGCGGTCACAAGGAGAAGGTACAGTACAGACAGCACCCGTAGACAGGATCGAACCCCGGGTCTTGGGTGCTGTCAGGCAGCAACTCTACAACTGCGCCACCATGCCGCTCAACGCTTGTGTCCATTCACTGTGTGTCTTGCAGTGTGAGGCTGCGGGGAGGTGGGAGCCTTGCTCAGTACCTCTTCAACACTGCTCTCAGTGTAGTCCGAAGATAGACACAAAAAGCTGGAGTAACTCAATGGGACAGGCAGCATCTCTGGTGAAAAGGGAATGGGTGACGTTTCCGGGTCTACAAGGATGTGGGGTCTCGACCCGAAACTTCACCTACTCCTTTTCTCCAGGGATGCTGCCTGACCAGCTGGGTTACTCCAGCTTTTTGTGTCTATCTTCGGTTTAAACCAGCATCTGCAGTTCCTTCCTGCACACGAGTACATTTAATTGGCCATTGAGCATACTAACATGGTGACATAGTGTACACACGTTAAGCTGAACAATAAACTAGTCAGTGTTGCTGACTTTAATCAAATGATTCACATCAGTTCAGAGACGATAAACAGTGATGGACAAACATAGAAAATAGGTGCAGGAGGAGGCCATTCGACCCTTCGAGCCAGCACTGCCATTCAATATGATCATGGCTGATCATCCTATTCCATTAGCCCAAAGAGCTAAATCTAACTCTCTCTTGAAAGAGAGTGATCTCTCAACAGGAAGGAAGACTTTGGGTAAGAGAAACTTGCGACTTGTCCTGTCTCCACGTGAGGGCAATAAGTAAGTTTTAGTTTAGTTTAGGGCTTGGTTTTCTTTGTCCATCGCTTATCCTGGAGTTATAGCACAAGTACTTTGTGGTTTAATTGTAATTAAGAGATACAGCACGGAAACAGGCCCTTCGGCCCACCGAGTCCGTGCCGACCAGCGATCGCCATACACTAGCACTATCCTACATGCTAGGGGCCATTTACCAACCCAATTAGCCTACAAACCTGTACATCTTTGGAGCGTGGGAGGAAACTGGAACACCCGGAGAAAACCCACGCAGGTCACGGGGAGAACGTGCAAGCTCCGTACAGACGGCACTGTGGCGCTGCAAGGGAGCAATTCTACCGCTGTGCCACCAATAAACAATAATTTGTCCACTCCCCACATTATCGATCACATAAAAGGCAAGTATGTCGACCTTGGTCACAAGTCTGGTTCACTGTATGAAGACGTGGCCATCCAATGCTACTCAATGATGGCATCTCCTGAAAACTATTGCGTTTCATTTCTTTCCCAAGACACCCCCAAGAGGGATGGTACCTCCTAGAATACAACTGACATGGAAACCAAAAGGACACAAAGTGCTGGAGTAACTCAGTGAGTCAGGCAGCATTTCTGGAGATCATGTATAGGTGGCGTTTCGGGTCGGGACCCTTCTTCAGACTCTGTAGTTATGTTTAAGACTCAGAATTTGAAGAAGGCTCTCAGCCCAAAATGTCACCTATCAGCCTGAAGAATGGTCCCCACTTCTCCTTGTTCTCCAGAGGCGTTGCCTGACCTGCTGAGTTACTCCAGCACTTTGTGTACTTTCATGCATTAACCGTATCTGCATTTCTTTGTTTCAATGTTATGACTTTGAACTCACTTCAAGTGCACAAGAGCACACAGCAGTCAAGAAATGCTGTTCCACTCCAGAGAACTCAATGTTCAGGCACAAAGCATTGAAAATGCACTAAGCACATCTAGAGTCTGGGGAAATCTGTGAGATTCAGACTTTTAGGCGTTAGAGATACACCGCGGCATCAAGCCCATCGCCCCACTGAGTTCGCACCGACCAGCGATCCCCGTATACTAACGCTATCCTACACACACACACGAGAGACAATTTACAATTAACCGAAGGCAATTAACCTGCAAACCTGTACGGCTTTGGAGTGTGGGAGGAAACCAGAGTACCTGGAGAAAACCCACGCGGTCACAGGGAGAAGGTACAAACTCCGTTCAGACGGCATACGTAGTCGGGATCGAACCCGGGCCTCTGCCGCAGTGAGGCGGCGTCTCTACCCACTCTCGCCACCGTGACCCCCCCCCCCCCCCCCCCGATCGCAATGTTTCAGACTCGGGAGCCTTAAACGGCCCAGTTTTTGCTGAGGACGGGCACCGGGTCTGAAACGTTAATCGTCTCTCTTTCCGCAGATGCTGCCCAACAAGCCGAATGTTTCCGGCACTTTCGGCTTCGATCCCCTGCAGAGCGAGTCACCTGACTGACGACACTCCAGTGCAACAGCCCCCGGGGAACAAAGATTACTGCGCAAGGCAGGAAAGGCACACTGCTTACACTCTAATCTGACACCTGGCATTTGAAACGAACACTGCCTCAGCTGCAAGCTCGCTCCGCCAACTTGACCCGCAGCCCGGGTTTAATGGATGCTTTTTAAAATGCAGAGCCGCTCTCTAATTATGGCCTGTGACAAAGATTAGAATCATTTAGGTCAAACCACGGGATGCGGCGCTGAGGATGCTTAGTGCTTCGGCTGAACGGGCACAAACCTTCCTCGCTGTCTCATGCATCTGGTGGCGGCGCTGTAACGCACCACCCACTGGCTCCAGATGCGTGGGACAGCGAGAAAATACTGCGACAGTTCTGCCGAAGCACCAATGCATCCTCTGCGCCGCATCCTGCAGTCTCCACCACCACCTCACGCGCTTGGGAGAGTCTTGGACCAGAGGTCGCAGCCTCAGAATTATTTTTAAGGCAGATAGATAGATTCTTGAATGGTACGGGTGTGTCAGGGGTTATGGGGAGAAGGCAGGAGAACGGGGTTAGGAGGTAGAGATAGATCAGCCAATGATTGAATGGCGGAATAGACTTGATGGGCTGAATGGCCTAATTCTGCTCCCATCACTTATGACCTTCATCAATGCGACCACAATGCCTGGTGACCGAGAGTTAACCTCTCGGCTGCTGGGTAGTTGACTGCGTGACATTGGGCAACATTGGGTCATGCTCAGCTGGGGAGAAAAGAAAACTCATTTGCAAATTCCAGCACGGAAGAAATAAATAAGTGACGTGCAGCAATGGAACGAGACACAAAAATGCTGGAGTAACTCAGCGGGACAGGCAACATCTCTGGAGTGGAGGAATGGGTGACGTTTCGGGTCGAGACCCTCTGCCTGGAACGTGCTGGCAGGACTTGGTGGCATTTAAGAAACTTTTAGAGGCACATAGAGGGATGGAGGGATAGGGACCACGTGCAGACAAGGGGAGATTTTAGCTTTGGATCTGGGCGTCGACAATGTTCCTGTTCTGTGTTCTTTTACAATACGCAAAACGGACCAAGCATCGCCTGGCATCTTCGCCAGCAATAGTTTTAATTTAGTTAGCGAGGATTTTAAGCCACCCCAGCAGCAGCAGTGAGCTTGACAGTATAATTACACGCAGGCTCGAGCTGCTGCGGCAATCCAATAAATGTTACCGCTCTTGTTACCTCTCTGCTCGGCAGTGAACTCAACAGCAAAGGGCAGGCAGTCAGGTTTGCTGTGGAAGTGCAGAGGTAATGAGGACTGACTTTGCCACGGAGACTGCCCCCTGGGGTCATGCCAAGCTCAATCAGAAGCACACACGCCACAGCGCAGCAGCTGCGGACACCTCCGCCCACCTCCCTCGCGCGATGTCGCTACAATGAGAAATTCTGAAACCTTTCAAAGTCAACGTGGGCGGTCGAAAGGGCAAGCTTAAAAAAAAAAAGCCAATCTCGTACATGATCCTAGCCAGCCTGTAGTTTCGTATTTTAGTTTAGAGATACAGCATGGAAACAGGCCCGAGTCCGCGCAAGCCAGCGACCCCCACTCACTTACACTATCCTACACACACTTATACCTTATTAAGTCAGGCCAGCGGGACAGGCAGCATCGCTGGAGAGAAGGAATGGGTGACGTTTCGGGTCGAGACCCTTCTTCACACTGACGTCGGGGGGAGGAGGAGATACATAGAAAAGGATGTGTAAGGTGTGAAAACGGGGCAAAGGGAATGGAGATCAAGGAAAATGTAGAATAGATCATTGTTAGTTGGGAGAAGGCAGCACCAAAGCAAACAGAGATAAAATGTAGTCGGAGACAGCAAGGCCGGTTGGAGAACTGGGAAGAGGGAGGGATGGAGAGAGAGGGAAAGCCTGAAGTGCAACTGAGATAGTTTGTAGTTCAAAGTTTAGTTGGTGATTGTAGTGTTTAATAGCCTAATGGTTGTTGGGAAGAAGCTGTTCCTGACCTTGCGGGTCTTCAGAAGATGCATCTTTGAGGAGAGAGAAGGGCTCGAACTGCTACCAGGGGTCACACATCCAAGGGGTTTTATTACAGGAAGCAGACAAATTGGATTTTACGAGTCTGAAATTGTTCAACCAAGAAGATGAGTGAAAACCCAAAGAAAAAAGTTGGTTTATTTTCTTGAAACAAAATGCTGGAAGAATGAGGACACAAAATGCTGGAGTAACTCAACGGGTCAGGCAGTATCTCTGGAGAGAAGGAATAGGTCAAGAAGGGTCTCGACCCAAAGCGTCCCCCTTTCCTTTTCTCCAGAGATGGTGCATGACCCGCTGAGTTACTCCAGCTTTATGTGCCCGTCTTCGGTGTAAACCGGCATCTGCAGTTCCTTCCTACACGCTCTAAGGATGTGCATTGCCTCATTAGAAATAGCAGTAGAAACAAAATGAGCAAAGAACTAAAACCAAGGTCCAAAATATCCAAAGGCGAAACAATGGAAAGGAATGAGCGTAAGTAGGAAGCTCAGTTCGTAAATTCATAAATCTAGGAACAGAATTAGGCCATTCGGCCCATCGTGTCTACTCTGCCATTTAATCATGGCAGATCTATCTTTCCCTCTCAACCGCATTCTACTGCCTTCTCCCCATAACCCCCGACATCCGTACTGATCAAGATGCAAATACACATCTGACTATCCTGCTGATACAATACTGTTCTATAATTAACCTTTAGCGAATTCACATTGTGTCATATCACACCCTGCCCATTTGCAATGGTACAGTTCTACTTATGTTATATACTCAGACGTCATGCAAGTCACAAGTTCTTATGTACCTGTTCCTTTGCTGCGATAAGGCTGCTTAAAGAATTTCACAACACCGTATACGTTGACAGTGACTCCATCTTTGATCGTATTGAGCGGCGCGTATGTATAATCCTGCATGACGACCTAGATAAAGAGAGCACAAAAATAACGCCAGTCACAAAATTAACGCATTCTCCTGCAATCTCGAATCATTCGGTCCAGCTGGGTTACAAAGGCGACTACAACGTTTTAGTTTAGAGATGCAGCATGAATACGGCCCACCGAGTCCACATCGACCAGCGATCTCCCCTACGCCAGCACTACCCTACACACAAGGGACAATTTACAGCAACCAATTAACCTACAAACCTGCACGTCCTTGGAAAGTGGTGGGAAACCGGAGCACCCGGAGAAAACCCACGCGGTCACATGGAGACCATACAAACTCCATACGGACAGTGCTCATGTAGGGGGTGATCATTGGTGAGGAGTGAAAGATTTAATAGGGACTTTTTTTTTTTTTTTTTTTTTTTAAATAGGAGCTACATTTTTTTCCCACACAAAGGGTGATAGGAATATGGAACGAGCTGCCAGAGGAGGTAGTTGAGGCAGTTACTATTACAAGTTAAAAAAAAACACTTGGACAGGTACATGGATAGGATAGGTTTGGAGGGATGTGGAGCAAACACAGACAGGTGGGACTAGTGTAGATGGAACTAGTGTAGATGGGATATGTTGGTCGGCATGGGCAAGTTGGGCCGAAGGGCCCGTTTCCACACTGTAAGACTCTAGGACTCTAAGAGAACACACGTCCAACTCCACAATACCCACAAGCAGGAAAACAAGAGACAAGAATAAATGCACTTTTGTCCAGACTGACATAGAAACAAAATGCCAAGTAACTCAGCGGGGCAGGCAGCATCTCTGGATAGAAGGAATGGGTGACGTTTCGGGTCGAGACCCATCTTCAGACTGAGTTAGACAAAGCCCATTATTAAACGTGTGTAGGATACTGCTAGTGTACGGGGTGATCGCTGGTCCGTGTGGACTCGGTGGGCCAAAGGGCTAATTTCTACGCTGTATCTCTAAAGTCGAAAAGGCTCTTCAAAGTTTCACCATGACTGTCAAGCGATTTGGGGCAATTTCAAAACGTACATTTTTCAATCCAAGATTTTTTTTCTTTAACTGTAGGTGGCGCAGGAGTAGAGTTGCTGCCCTAAGGGCCTGTCGCACTTGGGCGTCATCTGCGTGTCATTTACGCGACATAACTTACGCGTCGTGACGTGCACGTGATGCGCCAATGGTGCACATTACGTGCACATGGTGCGTGGTGACGTAGGCAGTGACACGCGACGCCCCAGGATTATGGGATGTACAAAATCTTTGCGCACCATCTGCATGACGCCCAAGTGGGACAAGCCCTTTACAGCGGCAGAGACCCGGGTTCGACCCTGACTACTGGTGCTTGTCTGTACGGAGTTTGTACGTTCTCCCCGTGGCCTGCGTGGGTTTAATCCGGGATCTCTGGTTTCCTCCCACACTCCAAAGACGTACAGGTTTGTAAGCTTGGTAAAAACATAAATTGTCCCTTGTGTGTGCGTGGGATAGTGTTAGTGTGCGGAGATTGCTGGTCGGCGCAGACTCAGTGGGCCGAAGGGCCTGTTTCAGCGCTGTATCTTTAAACTACAAAAAGAGTTGCCAGTATCTAGTTCAAATCAAATCCCATTGTCTGCACTGTATACATGAGTGTCCTTGCCACAGCTTTTCCTGACACCAACAATGTTTGAAATGGCATTAAGGATGTATTAAATATCTACCATAATGACACTTGCCTGAGGTAACATCATTTGTGCTCATTAAAAGTGAAAATTGAAGCTTTTAATAGATCAGCTCACCGACCACCTACCAACTGTTAGGTTATTATGACGTAAAAGATTTAACCACCTGCTTTGGCCACAAGCAAAATGGATTACGAGCCGACAGGTGTTTTGAAAATGACTTACAAGTTTGTGTTATTAGCAATTAGTTTCCAAAGCCCAGCGCCCACTGTTTTCTCCAATTATACAGAAACCATTGCCAAGGCTTTAGATGATCATCCAAACACTAGTACATCACCCAAGCTTCAGACACATGCTCAGATGGCAAGTTCCAAGGGGTGGCACAGTGGCGCAGCAGTAGTCACAGCCTTACTGCGCCAGAGACCCGTGTTTGATCCTGACTACGGGTGCTGTCTGTACAGAGGTTGTACGTTCTCCGTGACCCGCAGGCTCCGGTTTCCTCCCACATCCCAAAGACGTGCAGGTTTGTAGATCGATTAGCTTCTGTAAATTGACCCTGCTCTGTAGGGTAGAACTATTCACAGGGAGAACGTCCAAACTCCGTACAGACAGCACCCGTAGTCAGGATCGAACCTGGGTCTCTGGTGCTGTAAGGCAGCAATTCTACTGCTGCTTCAATACTTTTTTACAAAATCGCACTTTGCAAGAGCTTCAGTAAAAAGCTGTGCTATCCACACCAATAGAGAACACCACCTTTGAAAGGGATAAGCTTGGCAGTGCAATAGAAATCATTTTTTCTCTGCACTGACTGAAGGATTAGCTTTGGTGACCCCAGCTTACAAACCGAAACACAGAAATGGTTCTGTAGTTAGAACGTGAAATAAAGATAAAGGGATGGAGAAATAACTTGTCCCTGACTGAAGAAAAATCACAGAGCTCGGACTTATCCATCTGTTGGCAGCTCCGCTCTAGGCTTCCAGGGAGCCTTTATGTGGTGCACAGGAATGTTATTTATCTATTTATGGTGACCTGTAATTGTTACAAATTTACTCTATTGATTTAGCTGCAAAGGATGGTTTGCTTGAGTTATCTATCTGTTTTTCTACAGGAACCGTGGTTCAATTTGTGTGTTGCTTTGATGATCCTTGGCTCATTTGGTTTCTTTGGTTCAGGCAGTAAATCTGTTTGAGCGACATGGGTGGCACAGTGGCGCAGCGATACCTTACAGCGCCAGAGACCAGGGTTCGAACCTGACTAAGGGTTTGGGACATGGAGTAAGGGACGCTCTCCCTGTGACCACGTGGGTTTTCTCCAGGTGTTTCGTTTTTTAGTTTAGTTTAGTGATACGGCGCCGAAACTGGCCCTTCGGCCCACTGAGTCCGTGCCGCCCAATGACTCCGTACACTGGCACCATCCTACTCACACTAGGGACAGCTTACTTTTTTCTTACTGAAGCCAAATTAACCGACAAACCTGCTCGTCTTTGGAGTGAGGGAGGAAGCCAGAGCCCAGTGCAACCGGAGAAAACCCACCCGGTCACTGAAAGAGCGTACAAACTCTGTACAGGCAGCCCCCCTCAGTCAGGATCGAACCCGGGTCTCTGGCTCTGCACCACCGTGCTCACCTCCAGTTCCCTCCCACTTTGGCCTGCCTTTCAGCCCATTGAGTCCACACTGACCATCGATCACCCATTTGCATAGTTCTACGTAATCCTATTTTCTCACCCACTCTCTCGACACATTAGGACCAATGGATGGAGGTAACCTGCAAACACTGAAAGACGAGCGGGTTTGTAGGTTAATTGGGGCGGCACGGTGGCGTAGCGGTAGAGTTGCTGTCTTACAGCGCCAGAGACCCTGGTTCAATCCCGACTACCGGTGCTGTCTGTACGGAGTTTGTTCGTTCTCCCTCTGACCTTCACGGGTTTTCTCCGGGATCTTCGGTTTCCTCCCACACTCCAAAGACGTGCAGGTTTGTAGGTTAATTGAGTTGGTATAATCGTATCAATGTAAATTGTCCCTAGCGTACGTGCAGGGATCACAGGTCGGTGGGGTTGGGTGGGCCGAAGGGCCTGTTTCCGCGCTGTATCTCCAAACTAAGTTAAAACTGGCTTCTGTAAATTGTCCTTTGGGTGTAGAACAGAACTACCCTACAGCTGATCGCCGGTGGGCGCGGACCCGGTGGGCCGAAAGGTCCTGTTTCTCGAAAGATGAGCTTGGTATTCCAGTCTGCCTCACCCACTCGTAATAAACAATGCTCGTGAAAAGCAAATCCTTGCTTTCAAACACCGTTTGTGAGTGTATCACCTTGGTCGCAATACAGTTATTGGATGGGTCGAAAAGAGCAGTTGATGGATTATCGATTGGGTTCAGCATTCATTAAATGCACAGTAAAACATGTTGCAATCTCCCACTGCAGGCAACAGAACATTTTAGTTTAAACGCTCGATAAAAGACGAAGCAAAATTTGGCAGATTCAGCAAAGCTGAAATTAAATCAGGAAATTGGTGCCAAAACAGTGCAAGTGAGAGTAAAACCGTCAACTACTCACACCAAGAGTCTTCCATCAGGATTTGTTTTAGATCATATAGTTCACTGCTGCACAGCGATACAGAGAACTATATTCTGCAATTATGAATCTTTCCCTTTGCTCTACCCATTGTATTTGAATTTGGTTGACTTACAAGACTAAGTATAGCATATATTAAGGGCAGCACGGTGGCGCAGCGGTAGAGTTGCTGCCTTACAGCGCCAGAGACCTAGGTTCAATCGTGACCACAGGTACTGTCTGTACGGGGCCTATATCTCTAAGTCTATAAAACAATGTAGAAATTAATAATAAGGATAGGAAATACAATGTTATGTGTAGGTTGTCATAGTTTCTACACTTAAATAAATCGTGGAACACCTCATTCAGTTCGGATCTAAATGATCACCTTGGCTTTGTAATGGCTGGAAAGAGAACGTTGAGGTATTTCTATTTATCAGCTCGGGGAAACCAACTAACCTCGCAAAATATTTTGAGTATCACTGATTATGCTGGAGTCAAACGGAATGCATTGAGGAGGTTTACAATTTACAGCTTAAGGGTCACAGCTTAAGGATAAGGGGGAAATCCTTTAAAACCGAGATGCTGGAATCTGGGAACTCTCTCAAACGGAATGCATTTAAGAGGGAGTTAGATGTGGCCCTTTATCAATAAGAACATTATTGTGATCACACATATTTGGCGGTGCTCGAAGGGCCGAATGGCCTACTCCTGCTAATTTCGTAAAACATTATGGAACATTCTAGTTGCCGTAAAACATAACCTATGAACCTAGGCAGGGGGCAGCACGGAGGCGCAGCGGTAGAGTTGCTGCCTTACTGCACCAAAGAACCAGGTTCGATCCCGACTACAGGTGCTGCCTGTATGGAACTTGTACGTTCTTTCCGTGACCTGCGTGGCTTTTCTCCGGGTGCTCCGGTTTCCGCCCACAATCTAAAGACGTACAGGTTGGTCGGCTGATTGGCTTGGTTCGAATTGTAAATTCTCCCTAGTGCGCAGGGATCGCTGGTCGGTGCGGACTCGGTGGGAAGGGACTTTGTATGTACCTCTAAATTAAACTAAAATGAACTAAACTGAACCAGTTCCCGTGGAAACAAAACCAGGATGTGTTTACATTTAAATCCTTTTCGTGCCACTAACAGTTTATTCTTCAATGACAACTTGGATGGGTGTAAATCCTCCATTGGGATAAAGTAAGCCTGTGGGGAGTTCTTTGAAAGACATCTACAGTACATATTTGTAGACACAAAAAGCTGGAGTAACTCAGCAGGCCATGCAGTCTGTCCCGCTGAGTTACTCCAGCTTTTTGTGTCTAACTTCACTCTAACCCAGCACCCGCAGTCCCTTCCCACACATTTATATAACTGATACAGCACAAGGACAAACATGTAGCCAGCTGAACTGGCAAATACCTTAGTCTTTCGGATGATTGCTGCTGATTCCGGCCCAGTTTTGCAGCAAACCTAAAATAGAATAACACATAAAGGTAAATAAAAATTAAAGATACAGCTGTTGAAGAATAGGCGGAATGCAGTCGGATTTACTGATTTTAAACTGTGTTGTTTGCACTATTAATTCAGATAATTCAAAGTTCCAAATTCCCACACATGTACAGTTTCAGGTCAGTTTATTGTCACGTGTACCGAGGTACAGTGAAAAGCTTTTGTTGTGTGCTATCCAGTCAGCAGAAAGACAATACATGATTACAATCAAGCCATTTACAGTATATAGATACATCATAAGGGAGCATCTTCTCTGTAGATTGTCACCTTGTTGTGGTGGAGAAGCTTGTGTGGACCTGAGATCCTGAGAGCGATGCCGTCTGGAGCTATGCTCCTGGTAGGGCCACCCATGGCGGTAAGGTCGAGGGGGAGGTCCCTGACAAAGAGCAATCCAACCGAGACCGCAACGGAGGATGATGGCTGACTTTAGTGGAGCGTCAACACTGTGGCTGGGAAGGCGGATGACGTCTGCAGCAGAAAAGGGTCTCCGGTCGTCTTGGACTCCATGCCACTGGATCCTGACCCAGATCTGTCAAGGACCGTGTGGTGGCTGTCTGTGCACCAGTCTCCCCACGTTAAACAAAGTCACGCACAGGGGGCCTCCATGAAGGCAGTCATACTCGTTTCAAGTCAAGTCAGTCAAGTTTATTTGTCACATACACATACGAGATGTGCAGTGAAATGAAAGTGGCAATGCTGCGGACTTTTGTGCAAAAGACAAACAAAACAACCAAACAAATTATAAACACAATCATAACACACATATTCTTTTACATTATAAATAATAGAAGGAAAAACGTTCTGTAGAGTTAGTCCCTGCCTAGTTAGCGACTGCCGACAGATGATGAAGGGAATAATATAATAATAATAATATATTTTATTGTCATTGCACATAAGTTCAACGAGATTTGGGTATGCAGCTTCCATCCGACATCATAACTTAAGTAACTACTAAAATTTAGATTTAGATACCCCGAGAACATGGTTTGTAAAAAGAACATTACAACAGTAAAATAGTCAAAACAGACTAAATGTGTCTATGCGACGTGACCATCCGAGGGAGACAGTCCATGGGGGTGGGGGTTACTCAGCAGGGCCGGTTCAGAGCAGCGATAGCTCTGGGAAATAAGCTGTTCCTGAGTCTGGAGGTGCGGGCGTAGAAGGCCTTGTAATGTCTGCCGTGCAGAGCAAGTGCTAGGTACAGCCAATAAAGTCCGATCAAAGATAGTCCGAGGGTCACCAATGGGGTAGATAGTAGTTGAGGACTGCTCTCTGGCTGTGGTAGGATGGTTCAGTTTCCCTAATATGACAGCATACTGCTCAAGTGCTACAGTGAACAATAGCACCATGTATCACTGCAGTGGTGGGTGCAGGGTGGACCATAAGCACAGACATGGACCCAAATAAGCAGGGTTGCCCTTGCGTGGCTAAACACAAGGCCTGGAGCGGCGGGTCGTGGCTTCATGTGGAGGCTGCTGAGGCTGCCGAGCCGCCCCCTGCTTGCCCCCACTTTATTCTACCCACACTGCCATAAACCTCACCCAGACGCAACAGCTCAGCCTCACACTCAGTGCAATGGATAATGCCCAATAAATCCAGCAACCTGCATATCCTTGTGAGTTGGTCACAGGATGTACGTGAAAACTCCATTCAAGGATAGACCCAGACAGAGCAATGTGGAGAGGATGTTTCCACTAGTGGGAGAGTCTAGGCCTAGAGGTTAGAGCCTCAGAATTAAAAGGACATTCCTTTAGGAAGGAGATGAGGAGGAGTTTCTTTGGTCAGAGGGTGATGGATCTGTGGAATTCCTTCCACACAGAAGGATGTGGAGGTCAAGTTAATGGATCATTTTAACGCAGAGATGGATAGATTCTTAATTAATACAGGGGTTATGGGGAGAAGGCAGGAGAAAGGGGTTAGGAGGGAGAGATAGATCAGCCATAATTGAAGGCGGAGTAGTCTTGAGGGGCCGAATGGTATAATTCGTCTCCTATCACTTATGAACACACTGACGGTTTCCAGAGGTTAGGATTGAACCGGCATCACTGGGGCTGTGAGGCAGCAGCTTTGCCAACTACGCCACCGATTGCTTTTTGCAAAGAAAAATCTTTCTTTAACCTTTGGCAACAATGGATTCTCTATACTCTCCAAAAGAATTATCGACAACTAATTAGTAATATTTCATTTAGTCTGAAGTTGATTATGGCACATAAGCAATAGTATAAATCATAAGGACGCCAGAGGAAAGGAATTTAATTGGGTTACGTTAATTTGTAGAACGACATTAACAAAAAAAGCAGTAATAGTTGGCTGTAATTTGGGTACAGTTCTGGTTGCCCATTTCAAAGAAAATGTGGAGGCTTTGGTGAGGAGGCAGAAGAGGTTTACCAGAATGCTGCCTGGATTAGAGGGCGTTAGCTAAAAGAGGGGTTGGCACACGTTGGAATGTTTTCTCTGGAGACGCCTAGAGAGGGTAGACAGCCTGAACCTTTTTTCCCCGCAGGGTGGGAAGGTCAATGACCAGAGGGCAAACATTTAATGGGCCTGTCCCACTTAGGCGATTTTTTTAGGCTACTGTAGGAGACTCTGCAGTCGCCACATGGTTGCCGGGTGGTTGCTGGATGGTTGGGGAGTCGCCTTCTTGGTCGTGAGGAGTTCCCGCATTCTGGGAACTAGTCGTGGCCTCGACTGAAAAATCGCCTACGTGCGACAGGACCATAAGGATAAGGGGGGGGTAAGGGGCGGTGGGGTAAGTTTAAGGCTAAGGGGGGTAAGAATCAGCAGGGAAAGACAACTAATGTAATGGCTCCTCTTTCCCATGGCTTACCATCTGAAGAAGGGTCTCAACCCGAAACATCGCCCATTCCTTCTCTCCAGAGATGCTGCCTGTCCCGCTGAATTACTCCAGCATTTTGTGTCAACCTATTGTAGTGGGTCTCTTTGCACTGCTCCAAGATTAAGGAACCAGAGCAACTTTTATACTTGAAGGCTGTATCCCAACTAACCTAGAACAGTGTCACCACAATCATACCAAATGGTGGAGAAGATTGGTGGCGGAGCGGTAGAGTTGCTGCCTCACAGCTCCAGAGATCCGCGTTCGATCTTGACTATGGGAGCTGTCTGTACAGAGTTTGTACGCTCTCCCTGTGACCTGCTTGGGTTTTCCCCGGGTGCACTGGCTTCCTCCAACACGCCAAAGACATACAGGTTTGTAGATTAAATGGCTTCTGTAAAAATGTAAAGTTTCCCTATGTCCCTAATGTGTGTAGGATAGTACTAGTGTACGGGGATCGCTGGACGGTCCGTTTCCATGCTGCGTCTCTGAAGCATCAGCAGAGGTCATCTCAAGGTAGGTGAGGTACGGCCTCCACCCGATGGGCTGAATAGCCTCCCCCAGAGTGTCAAGTAGGATCAGACTCTCTGCTGACAAACCTGCTGCCTTTCTTTTATCAGTTACTTTTTGCATATCTTTCATTAATTTGTTCTCTATCTCTCTATATCACCATCTATATCTCTTGTTTCTTTCCCCCCCCCCCCCCACTGTCAGTCTGAAGAAGAGTCTCGACCCAAAACGTTACCTACTCCTTTTCTCCGCAGATGCTGCCTGGCCCATTGAGTCACTCCAGCTTTTTGTGTCCATTTTCAGTTTAAAGAATCATCAGCAGTTCCTTCCCGCACAAACCTACCGCCACTGCTCAGCTGCAGTAAGTAGGATGGGGGAGAAGCCTTAGCTAAAACTCGATCAACAGATTCAGAGTTCCAATCCCAGCTCTTTGGATTTTTCTTCCACACACATCCAATTGAATCAATACCTTTTTGCTGTCAATTTCATTACAACTTAATAAAGGAATGTAACGAGATTGTGTTTCTGCTTTGCCGCATTTTACAAATCTATTCTGATGAAATAAAGGGATTCCCAAGGAGGCAGCGCTGTAGTGCAGCCGGTAGAGTTGCTGCCTCACAGCGCCAGTGAACCAGGTTCAATCCTGACCTCTGTGTGCAGTTTGCAATTTTCTCCCTGTGACCGCACCCGTTTTCTCCGGCTTCCTCCCACATTCTAAAGACGTGCAGGTTTGTTGGTCTCTTGCAAACTACCCCCTGGTGTGTAGGGAGAATAGGCAAATGCAATGTTAGCATTCCTTTTGGGAGGACTTGATGGGATGTAATGCTGAGGCTTTATAAGGTGCTGGTCAGGCCACATTTGGAGCATTGTGAGCAGTTTTGCGTCCAAATATCTGAGGAAGGATGCGCTGGCGTTGGAGGGGGTCCAGAGGGGGTTTACAAGAATGATCCCGGGGGATGATCGGGTTAATGTATGAGGAGCGTTTAGAAACATTGAAAATAGGTGCAGGAGGAGGCCATTCGGCCCTTCGAGCCAGCACCACCATTCATTGTGATCATGGCTGATCGTCCCCTATCAATAACCCGTGCCTGCCTTCTCCCCATATCCCTTGACTCCATTAGCCCCTAGAGCTCTATCTAACTCCCTCTTAAATCCATCCAGTGATTTGGCCTCCACTGCCCTCTGTGGCAAGGAATTCCATAAATTCGCAACTCTCTGGGTGAAAAAGTTTTTTCTCACCTCAGTCTTAAATGACCTCCCCTTTATTCTAAGACGGTGGCCCCTGGTTCTGGACTCGCCCAACATTGGAAACATTTTTCCTGCATCTAGTTTGTCCAGTCCTTTTATAATTTTATATGTTTCTATAAGATTCCCCCTCATCCTTCTAAACTCCAGTGAATACAAGCCCAGTCTTTTCAATCTTTCCTCACGACTCTGGGCCTGTACGCGCTGGAGTTTAGAAGGATGAGGGGGGGCGAGGGGGCACTGCCACGCATAATCTCTATACTAAACAAAATAAAAAATGACTTTAAAAAAACAAAACAGAGAAACAAACTAATAGCTTAATGATTCAGGACCAGAAAATATTTGTGGGGACTGTCAATTTGTCAAATGAATTAATGAGAACGAGTGCCTGCAGCAAGCTCTTTATATTTAATAAATAACAGATATATAATTGGTTTCTGGTGGTGTTTATCTAAAGTGCAAGCAAGCTTCAGGCAAGTGCCGTGCAGCCCACAGTCACTTTACTTGTGCTGCAGATGACCCAGATAGGTCTACAGGCCTGAATCTCTATAATAGATCCTCCACTTCTCTAATGTTATAAAGGGGTCCATTTAAACAAGGGTTTACTGTAATGTGGCATTAATTAAGTTGACAAGTCTCAAATCTACTAGATAGTCACTGTATGCACGTAGCTAGCAGCTGACCCAATGAATAATCCGTCTTAGAGAGAGTCATAGAGACATACAGCGTGGAAAACAGGCCCTTCGGCCCAACTTGCCCACACCAACCACCATGTCCCATCTACACTACATTTGGCCCATATCCCTCTAAAACGACTCTATCCATGAACCTGTTTAAATGTTTCTTAACAGCCTGTCCCACTTGGGCGTTATTTGCGCGTCATTTACACGACATCATTTACGCGCATGGCGCGACGTGGTGACGTAGGTAGTGACGCCTGGTCTCGCACGGTGCCCCAGGATTTTATGATTCACAAAATCTTCACGCACCAAGATTCTCAATTGGTTCTCAATTCCCCTACCCTGGCCAAGAGACTCTGTGCGTCTACCCGATCTATTCCTCTCATGATTTTGTACACCCCTCATCCTTCTGCGCTCAATGGAATAAAGTCTTAGCCTGCTCAACCTCTCCCTACCTTGAAGTCCAGGCAACATCCTGGTAAATCTTCTCTGAATCCTTTCATGTTTGACATCTTTCCTATAACAAGGTGTCCAGAACTGAACACTATCCTGTAAATGTGGTCTCACCAACTTGTATAATTGTAACATGACCTCCCAACTTCTATACTTAGAAGTCTTCAAGTCATCTGAATGCTAATGAGACAGAGGCCAAACATTTGCAGTACTGATTCGATAATTGTATCTGATCAAGCTACTTTTCAGGGGGACTGTAGCAAAGACCACTTGGATTTTAAAAACCACAAGATATTGGAGCAGAATTAGGCCATTCGGCCCATTGAGTCTGCTCCGCCATTTGATCATGGCTGATCTATCTTTCCCTCTCAACCCCATTCTCCAGCCTTCTCCTCATAACCTTTGACATCCTTAGAAGGTCAGTCAAGATCAAAAATCAACTCGGTTGATCCATTTTAAACAGTTTTTAATGACGGAGGATGTTGCAACTTTGCAGTGTTTGGGGAATTCTGCTTTTATGCCCCACTTTGTACATGCCTAATTAAGCTAGTTCTTTGAAAACCAGGCATCGATTGGTACTTGAAGTTCCAAACGAACACTTCCTCTAAACACCCACACGGCCCCTGCAGTGATGAACTAATCACAGCGGTGCACCCATTTCCTTTGATGTTGCATTCTATGGCTTTAGAGTGAACTTTTTACACCATGTTAACACCTCGCCAACAGTCTTGTCCCTTCCTTCTTTGTATGTTAAATGTATGTTTTAGTGTTCTTTAACTTGTTTTATGTGGGGGAGTGGGAAAACTTTTTCTGATCTCTTACCTCGACGGAGATGCGATGTTTCCCCCGTATCATAACCTCCGTCCGCACTGTGGCCTGCGGCGAGGAGTTGGCGGCCTTCGCTGGGAATTGTCTTAGAGAGCTCCACCATGGGAGCTTGCGGACTTAATATCACGGAGCTCGCAGTCTCTGGCTAGAGGCCGACTTCGGGAACTCCAAGCCGCGGGGGCTTTGGCTGCCCCAACACGAGGGGTCCGATCGCCCCGACGCGGCTGGTTCGACTGCCGCAACCACGTGAGAATGAAAGAGGAAGATTAAACTTGATTGCCTTCCATGACAGCGAGGAGTGTGGGGAATCCACTGTGGTGGATGTTTATGGTGACTTTTACGCGGCTATATGTCTTGCTGCTTTTTTTATTTGTATGGCCGTATGGTAATTCGAATTTGACTGTACTTTAATTGGTACACGCGACAATAAACTGACCTCGAAACCCTGAAACTTTGAAACATTCAGCCAGCACTTTGGGTGCAACTGCAGTAAGAGGAAAGGTAGCTGCTTCACAGCTCCAGAGACTCAGGTTCAATCCTGGCACCAGCTCCTTCACTGTGAAGTTTGCCCATTTAGACATTAGGCATACAGAGCGGAAACAAGCACTTTGGCCCAACGAGCCCACGCTGACCAGCGATCACCCCGTACACTAGCACTATCCTACACACAATTTACAATCTCACTGAAGCCAGTTAACCTGCGATCCTGTACGTCTTTGGGGTGCGAGAGTAAACCGGAGCACCTGGAGAAAACCCATGCGGTCACGGGGAGAGCGTACAAACTCCGTATAGACAGCGCCTGTAGTCAGGAACGAACCCAGGTCTCTCCCGCTGCGCCACTGCACCGCCCATTGGCCGTGCTCTCTGTGACTGTGTGGGTTCCCTCCAGATGCTCAGGTTTTCCCTTACAGATTTAGATTTATTACTGGCAGGAGTATCGAGGTACAGTGAAAAGCATGGTTTTGCATGCTATCCAAACACATCAGATAACACTATACATCAACACAATCAAGGCAAACTCGTACAATAGACTTTACTCTAGACTTTAGAGATACAGCGTGGAAACCGGACCTTCAGCCCAACAAGTCCATGCCAACCAACGACCATTCCCGTACACTAGTTCTAACCTACACACTAGGAACAATTTACAATTTTTGCAGTGGGCCAATTAACCTACAAACCTGGAAGTCTTCAGGATGCATTGAGGAAACTGGAGCACCCGGAGAAAACCCACGTGAAGACCCACAGGGAGAACGTGCAAACTCCACACGATAGTTAGAGGAATGGGGAAGATACAGAGTGCTGAATAGTGTTCTCGGCACTGCAGCAAACTCCAACGTCCACAATGAGGTAGAGGTGAATCGGACAGTACCCTTGCTTGTGGAAGGACCGTTCATAAGCCTGATAACAGAGGGGAAGAAGCCGTTCCCCGAGTCTGGTGGCGCGCGCTTTCAAGCTTTCGTATCTTCTGCCGGACTGGAGCTGGGGGAGTGACCAGGGTGGGACAAGTCTCTGATTATGTTGGCTGCTTTTCCGAGGCAGCGTGATGTGTAGATGGTGTCAAAGGTGGGAAGTCTGGTCTGTGAGATGGACTGGGTTACATCTACAACTCTCCGCAATTTCCAGCGGTCTTCGGCAGAACTCTAAAATATTTTATGCAATAAAAAAAAGCTGCCCAACCCGTTGTGTTCCTCCAACACTTTGTGTTTTGTTAACAATGCCATTTTTAAACAAAATGCATTAAATTTGAGATGCAGTAACTAATTATGACTCCTGGGCAGAATGCTGGCTCAATGAAGTTATTATAGATTTCTGCATTAATTGTCCTACAAAATTGTATATATAAAAATTTTCAACGAGATTCTCTTGATCAGGAAACAGAACAAAAAGAAAGCTGGAAACACCTAGCCAGTCGACAGAGTGGAATCAGGCTCTTTGGCCCAATTTAGAAACATAGAAACATAGAAATTAGGTGCAGGAGTAGGCCATTCGGCCCTTCGAGCCTGCACCGCCATTCAATATGATCATGGCTGATCATCCAACTCAGTATCCCGTACCTGCCTTCTCTCCATACCCCCTGATCCCCTTAGCCACAAGGGCCACATCTAACTCCCTCTTAAATATAGCCAATGAACTGGCCTCAACTACCCTCTGTGGCAGAGAGGTCCAGAGATTCACCACTCTCTGTGTGAAAAAAGTTCTTCTCATCTCGGTTTTAGAGGATTTCCCCTTTATCCTTAAGCTGTGACCCCTTGTCCTGGACTTCCCCAACATCGGGAACAATCTTCCTGCATCTAGCCTGTCCAACCCATTAAGAATTTTGTAAGTTTCTATAAGATCCCCTCTCAATCTTCTAAATTCTAGAGAGTATAAACCAAGTCTATCCAGTCTTTCTTCATAAGACAGTCCTGACATCCCAGGAATCAGTCTGGTGAACCGTCTCTGCACTCCCTCTATGGCAATAATGTCCTTCCGCAGATTTGGAGACCAAAACTGTACGCAATACTCCAGGTGTGGTCTCACCAAGACCCTGTACAACTGCAGTAGAACCTCTCTGCTCCTATACTCAAATCCTTTTGCAATTTGTCCAGGCAGAGCAACATGCCCCATCTACTCTAGTCCCACCAGCCCGCGTTTGGCCCATATCCCTCTAAACCCATCCCATCCATGTACCCGTCTAAGTGTTTCGTAAAAGTTGTGAAAGTCCCAGCCTCAGCTACCTCCTCTGGCAGCTCGTTCCATAAACCCACCACCCTTTGCATGGAAAAAGTTACCCCCTCAGGTTCCTGCTAAATCTCTCCTCCCTTACCTTAAATCTATGTCCTCTGGTTCTCGATTCGCCTACCCTGGGCCAAAGCCTCTGTGCATTTACCCGATATATTAATCTCATCATTTTTTACACTTACAAAAGATCGCCTCTAATCCTCCTATGCACCAAGGAATAATGTGCTAGCCTGCTCAGCCTGCTCCATATAGCTCAGGCCCTCAGGTCCCAGCAACATCCTTGTAGATCTTCTCTGGACACTTTCCAGTTGAGTCGAGTTTATTGCCACATGTACCGAGGTACAGGGAAAAGCTTTTCCAGCGTGCTAACCAGTCAGCAGAAAGGCATTTTGGATAAATTACCTGAAATATTATTGGGTATAATTGTCTCGTGTCCTTGTGGTTGAAAAGTGATCTTCACTTTCAATTACACTCTGGCATGTCTTTGACAAAGATCAGTGCACAGAATTGAATATTCTTCCCACAGCAGTCTCTGGGCTCAGATGCCGCCATCTGCTGTCGATCCTGATGACTGCAAGCTGGACTGGCACAGCTCAGCCCAGCTCAACTCAACCTTGCTAAAGGAGGAATTTTTGCAGCACCACAAATAACGGGTCAGATGAACAAAGATAAGATCTTGATTGAGCCTCCCATCAAAAGTGTTCTCCAATCCCAGGGGCCACTTCAATGGCAAGGGTGCCAAGCAAAATATGTGCAGACACTACGATACAAAGCAAATTAAGAAGGGTCTCGACTCGAAACATCACCTATTCCTTCGTTCCATAGATGCTGCCTCACCCGCTGAGTTTCTCCAGCATTTTTGTCAACCTTCAAATTAATGCAAGTTCATAAGGTCATAGGTTATAGGAGCAGAATTAGGCCATTCGGCCCATCAAGTCTACTGCACCATTCAATCATAGCAGATCTACCTTTCCCTCTCAACCCCATTCTCCTGCCTTCTCCCCCTAACCCCTGACACCCGTACTAATCTAGAATCGACGCATCTAGCTCTGCCTTCAAAATATTAATTGACTTGGCCTCCACTGCCTTCTGTGGCAATGAATTCCACAGATTCATCACCCTCTGATAAAAACATTCCTCCTCATCTTCTTCCCAAAGGAACGTCTTTTAATTCTGAGGTGATGATCTCTAGTCTTAAACTAGTGGAAACATCCTCTCCACATCCACTATTCGGTAAGTTATCCAGGCCTCTCACTATATGTATATTGCACAGTTCTTCTTTTGTATATACTTTTTAACTAATTTAAAAAGAAAATTAAGTCTCATCTCTTTCTGCTTGATGAAATGGCAAAAGAGTACTCTGAACTTTCTTTTATCAAGTAAAACATAAAACGCTGGAAGCATGACAGCATTTAAAAAACACTTGGAGAGATGCAGGTCCCATTTACCCATGTCTGGCCCATAGGCATACAGCACAGAAACATGCACTTCAGCACAATGAGTCCTGGGAGATGGACACAAAACTGGAGTAACTCAGCAGGTGATGTTTCGGGTCGAGACTTTTCTTCGTACTGAGAGTCAGGGGAGAGGGAAACTAGAGGTATGAAAAGGTTCAGAACAATGTCAGAGGCATACTGTGCTGAATGTCATAGAATCATACGGTTCAGCCCTGAAGGACCTGCTTCTGTGCTGTACGCGTGATTATGGGTCATGCATGTGGTGTGTATGTGTCATGTATGTGTTGTATGAGCGATATAGACCATGGTTGTGTTGTATGAGAGATATGTCATGCATGTCCCTTGCGAGACATGGGTCATGTGCTGTATGAGATATATGGGTGGTGTATGTGCTGTATGAGTGATATGGGTCATGTATGTGCCTTGATAGATATGGGTCATGTATGTCCGGGATGAGAGATATGAACTATCTTGTATAATATCAGCTGCAAGAACACCTTGGTATTCCCAACACATTTTTGCCAATATTCCCAACTGTCTCAACCTAACAAGTACACACACGCCTGAACGTAGCTCGACTTACAAAGACCGTGGCTCCTTCCTCATCGGAGAGTTCAAGCTGGAAAGCGTGCCGTCCATCCTTGCTGGCACTCGGGGACTTGCTGGCTTGGAAATTCGTGAGCACCACCGTGTCCTGCGGAGACAAGAGGAGAGAAACAAAAGACTCAGTTAGAAACTAGAGAACGAAGAGGTAGTTTGTTTGACACAAGTCACATTAAGTCATCTTAAATGTAGTCCAAACACTGGAGGAATCCCTTTAGCCAGAGGGTGGTGAATCTGTGGAATTTATTGCCACAGACGGCTGTGGAGGCTTAGACATTAGGTATTTTTAAAGCGGGGATTGAAGGTTAGTTCCTTGACTCATAAGGGTTATGGTGAGAAGGCATGAGAAGGGGGCTGGGTCAGGTTAGCATGCAACAAAAAGTATTTCGCTGTTTCTCGGTACACGTGACAATAAACTAAACTGAATTGAGAAGGACAGGTAGATCAGCCACGATTGAATGGCGGAATAGGCTTAAGTCTGAAGAAGAGTCTCAACCCGAAATGTCACCCGTTCCTTCTCTCCAGTGTTTTGTATCTACCTGCGGAATAGACTTGATGTTCAATTCAATTTCTGCAAAAAATTTTAAACACCTGCTTTCACTTTTTTATTATGTATTGTGAGTAGATTGATGATTAAAAAAAAAAGATTTTAATCCATTTTAGAATAAGGCTGTAACGTCACAAAATGTGGAAAAAGTGAAGGGATCTGAATACTTTATGAATGCACTGTAGCTTAGTTTAGTTTAGAGGTACAGCACGGATACAGGCCCTTCGGCCCACTGAGTCCACGCCGACCAGCGATCCCCGCACATTAACACAATCCTACACAGGCTAGGGGCAATTTTACATTCATTACACCAAGTCAATTAACCTACAAACCGGTGTAGGAAAGAACTGCAGATGCTGGTTTAAATCGAGGATAGACACCACAAAGTACTGGAGTAACTCAGCGGGCCAGGCAGCATCACTGGAGAGAAGGAATGGGTGACGTTTCGGGTCGAGACCCTTCTCCAGACCTACAAACCTGTACGTGTTTGGAGTGTGGGAGGAAACCGAAGATCTCAGAGAAAATCCACGCGACTACGGTACAGACAGCGCCCACAGTCAGGTTCGCACCCGGGTCGCCAGCGCTGAAAGTGCTGTAAGGCAGCAACTCCACCACTCCTCCACCATTCTACCCCGGCTATAAACGCTTCATTGACGTGCTTACCCCTTGTTTTAGAATGCTCTCACAGTCGTCCACCAACTTCCCAAATATAAAGGTGTTGATTGATGCTTGGTTGGATGTCGAAGGCTGTGTGGTCGATTCTAAGACAAACGGAAAATTACAGCAGTGTTATATCACGACAAGTATTTGAACGTTCAGAATTCCACAAAAAACAAACGTATATCGATCACCCACTGCCACCATTATGTTCAATTACATTTCTGTAAATACATTTATAAAATCCATGCGTGTAGGAAGGAAGTGAAGCTGCTGGCCTACACCAGAGATAGAGACACATGGGTGGCACGGTGGCACAGCAGTAGAGTTCCCACAGATCCTGGTTCGATCCTGACCACGGGTGCTGTCTGTATGGAGTTTGTACATTCTCCCCGTGGGTATTCCCCCGAGACCTCCGGTTTCCTCCCGCATTCCAAAGATGTACAGGTTTGTAGGTTAATTGGCTCCGGTTAAAGTTGTAAATTGTCCCAAGCGTGTGTAGGAATGTGTTAGCGTGCAGATATCGCTGGTCAGCGCGGACTCGGTGGGCCGAAGAGCCTGTTTATGCGCTGCATCTCTAAACTAAACTAAAGCGCTCCAAGAAGCCAAGCGAATGGTCCTCATGTGGCCTACAGCGGAGGAGGAGCAGTGGAGGACATCACTTCTACGGTTGGCCAGGCCGAGCCTGCAACGCCGCCAGGACAACAGACATTTATGGTCAGGTCAAGATCCCTGCGCTTACAGCAACTGGGACTTGAAAATGGCACCAAACTGGTGACTGGATGCTGTCTCAATGTACTCCTGCTATAGAGTGATTTCACGAAAGGTCGCTGGGTCATAGGTCTTCATGCACGGAGCCGCAAAATCCAACTGGGGTACAAACGTCACTAAGTTGTTGGCTGTGCAGATATAAAGATAGAAAATATCGAGAATTATCGCGTTTGCTCGCTGCATTTCATCAAAACATCAATAATCACTTCCTAAATCTTTAGAACTCTAAAGCAGGATAACTGTGCCTCACGGTCACCCCGACTTGCAGTTATTTATAGCGCAAAAACTAACCGTTTTCGCGGTTTTTAACAGGTTTGAAAGTACGCGTTTCTAGCATTAATAACATGTACTGGAAGTGACGTTTGTACCCCAGTTGGATTTTGCGGCTCCGTGCGTGAAGACCTATGACCCAGTGACCTTTCGTGAAATCACCCTATACACTTGTACTATATCTGAGATGCTTATCCAACGTATCTAAGTGCTTATGTATAGTGATACTTGTACTGAACTGTAGCCAAATATGAATTTCACTGTACCTCAGTACAGGTGACAAATAAAGTACAAAAAAAGCTAAAAGGTTGGAGTAACATAACCTATCCGCACCAAAGATGCTTTTCACGGTTGGATTCCCGATGCCTCTGGATGCAGCTTGACTGTCAACCTCTAATAAGTTACATTTAAAACAAAAAAGTTTCACTTCAAAATAAGCTGAATAACAAGCGACCAACACGTTTTTTCCTCAACATTGTCACAACATCAAAAATCTCACATGGACTGGTTCTACAAAAGGCGTGATGTTTCCATGCTCACCACCAGGCTGTAAAAACACCCCCCATACACATGGCCAATGCGTTAGGATTCTAGGCTATGAATGAATCTGTAAAGAATTTAGATCGCAAGTTCATCAACACTTTTGGGCTGCACTTATATCTGCTAAGTGTTTACAATGTGAAATAATAGAATCAAACATAATCAGAAACATTAATCAGATTCTATTTACTCAGAATTGTTTCGCCCCGAAACGTTGCCTATTTCCTTCGCTCCATAGATGCTGCTGCACCCGCTGACTTTCTCCAGCACTTTTGTCTACCTTGTATTTACTGACATCTATCTGAAGGTCTGTCTTTACTTCAGACTTTAGATATACAGCACGGAAACAGAGTTTAAGAAGGAACTGCAGATGCTGGAAAATCGAAGGTACACAAACTCTTCTGTAGAAACCCTTCTGAAGAAAGGCACACAAACCTTCTGAAGAAGGGTTTCGGCCGAAACGTTGCCTATTTCCTTTGCTCCATAGAGGCTGCTGCACCCGCTGAGTTTCTCCAGCTTTTTTGTGTACCAGCACAGAAACAGGCCCTTCGGCCACCGAGTCCGTGCAGACCAACTGTCACCCGTACACGAGCACTATCCTACACATTGGGGACAATTTGTACTGAAGCCCATTGACATACAAACCTGTACGTCTTTGGAGTGTCTGAAGAACCCGGAGCAGCCGGTGGAAACCCACGCGGTCACAGGGAGAACGTACAAACTCCATACAGACAGCGCCCACAGTCAGGATCGAACCTGGGTCTCCAGTGCTGCGAGGCAGCAACTTAAGCGCTGTGCAACTGTGCTGCCCATGTGGTAATAATAATAATAATTAAATATTAGCTGCAGAAAGGAAAAGTAAAGGAGTCTAGACGATGCAGTCAGACCTCAATAGAAAAAGATTGCAGCTGAACACAATAGTATTTCTCTGGACAACTTTTGTGAACAGCTCTTCTCAAAATTGCATGGCGTTGATTCAGGAGAGAGCGGAGTGCTCCTAAATCACAGGAGAGGCACCCCAGGATGTACAATGGTGACCTATTCCAACTGACTGAAAGAGCTACAATGTCTACTCAAGACGAGTTAAGATCTGGCTCTCAGCAACAAATGGGACATGTCGGAGGGTCTGCCCAAACAAACTAGATCAGACCAAAAGAGAAATAGTGCTTGAGGAACTCAGCGGGTCAGGCAGCATCTGGGGAGGGAATGAACAGGAGACAACGTTTTTGTTCGGGACCCTTCTTCAGACGGAGTGGAGTAGGGGGTTGGGGGAGAAAGCTGGAAGAGAGTGGTGGGGCTTGGACGAAGCCTGGCAAGTTGATAGGTGGATACAACAGGTGGGGAGGGGGTTTAGATTGGTTGGTTGGTGGAGGAAGTGACAAAGGCTGGAGATGAAAAGGAGACAAATGGAATGAAGAGGAGAAATGTAAAGTCGGGAGAGGGATATGGGGGTGTGAAGTGAAAAAGGGCGGAGATAAAAGGCAAATGGAGAACAGAGTTGGGAGAGCATATATGAGGAGTCCATGCCTAAAAAACTGCTTACATCGTCAAGTCATGTCGAGTGATATCAAGGAACAAATCGAGTCATATCAAGAAACACAAGTTGAAAAAAATTTGATTGATTTACCATTTTTTCCCCCCCATTAAGTTCAATGAGAGCAAATGTTATTCTGCACCACACATCTCAGTGTAGTGATTTGTGAATTCAGTAAGGATGAATTTCTATTACCTGTGGGGCTGTAGTGTGGGATTACCTGGATATGATTAATTAATCGAGGGCGCGTGAATCAAGAATTATTTTAAAAAACTGTATTCCATGGGAGCGAATTTTATTCTGCACTGCACATCTTTGAGGAGAGATTTGTGAATGCAGTGAAAAACTGGTGCATAGAAGTCAACATGTGATGCTGGCTCTTATGACCAAAGCTAAACCTGCAACTTTTCTCACTGATAAGAAAAAAAAAAATCTTTAAAAAGCAGCAAAGGAACTCGGTGTTCATGCACATAAATAACTAAACCCTGGCGCACACGCACAAACAGAAAAAGAATAGGGGATCTGGTTCTGATCTCAAGGGAGGACACAAAGTGCTGGAGTAACTCATTGGATCAGGCAGCATCTTCAGAGAACTAGGAGAGGTGACCTTTCGGGCTGGGACCCTTCTTCCTTATATTTACTTCAGTTTGGAGACACAGCGCGGAAACAGGTGAGTCCGCGCCGACCAGCGATCCCTGTACACTATTGTCCGACACAATAGGGACAAATTATGCATTTCGTTGTCTCTGTACTGTACACTGACAATGACAATTAAAATTGAATCTGAATCTGATCTGAATCTGAAATTATTACCGAAGCCAAGTAAGCCGTAAAAGCCTGCACGTCTTTGGAGTGCGGGGGGAAACCGGAGCACCCGGGGAAAACCCACAGGGAGAACATACAAACTCTGTACGGAGAGCACCCGTAGGCAGGATCGAGCCTGGGTCTCTGACGCTGTAAGGCAGCAAATCTACCGCTGCGCCACCATGCAGCTATATCAAGGACGATGTTTCCGAATATGTGTGTGTGCGTGTATTAAATCATAATTTTATTTTTAAATCAGCCTGCATCATAAAAGGCAGAATCAGGCAGCAACATACTCCCTGCTTAAAATGGCAGCAATTTTAAGTTGCCATAGTACCAATATAATGATACCAATTTTTGCTCAAATTCATGATACGTAAAGTGAGGTATACAGTCCATTTAAACAATCCATGTTTCATTCTAAATTACAATCTGTTCATTAAATCAAGAGCAGCTTACCTTCCAAAACTATTTTCAATACTTTTTCTCCTGTTCCAAGTTCGTGAGGTGGATACTTCATCAAAATAGTTCCCTAGAAATCAGAAAGGTACAATCCCAATTAAACAACGGTCACTGCCTTCTTGCATATGGGTTTCAAGATCCTTTGGTTAAACATTCGTCCCTGCTCGGGGCTTGTTCATAAGTTCTAGGAGCAGAATTAGGCCATTTGGCCCATCAAGTCTACTCCGCCATTTAATTGTGGCTGATCTATCTCTCCCTCTCAACTCCATTCTCCTACCTTCTCCCCCTAACCCTTGACACACTTACCCATCCAGATGGCACAGTGGCGTGGCGGTAGAGCTTACAGCGCCAGAGACCTGGGTTTGATCCTGACTACAGGTCTGTACGGAGTTTGTACGTTCTCCCTGTGACCTGCGTGGGTTTTCTCCAAGATCTTTGGTTTCCTCCCACACTCCAAATACGTACAGGTTTGTGGGTTAATTAGCTAGGTTATAAATGTAAAATTATCCCCAGTGTGGGTACACAGGGTAGTGTTAATCTGCTGGGATCGCTGGTCGGCAAGGACTCGATGGGCCGAAGGGCCCATTTCCGTGCTGTATCTCCAAACTAAACTATCAAGAAACATCCCAGTTGGGTCACTGCAGAAAATGACACATCCGATGACTGGAGCAAAGCAAGTTATGATGAGCTGTACACCACACACCCAGATGTTGACCATACATCATTTAAGTACTTTATCACTGTCACGTGTACCGAGGTACGGTGAAAAGCTTTTTCGCCGAGTCGACCAGAAGCTGAAGCAATTGGCCGCCCTGCTCTGAATGGACGTTGTCAAGCTGGAAAGAGTGCAGAGAAGATTTACAAGGACATGTTGCCAGGATGTGAGGTCCTGGGCTATCGGGAGAGGTAGGGCAGGCTACACTATCTATTCCTCACATGATGTTGTACACCTCTACAAGAATACCCCTCATCCTCCTGCGCTCCAAGGAAAAAAGTCCTCGCCTGCTCAACCTCTGCTTATAGCTCAGGCCCTCAAGTCCTGGCAATATCACCTTAAATCTTAATCACTATTAATTCTCCTGGATTCAAGTGGGAACAGGAGAGAGAGAGCGAGAGAGAGCGAGAGAGAGCGAGAGAGAGGTTGACAATAAGGTTTTAAAAAAAAAACATATTTTTTTTAAAGTAAAAACCTTTTACTCCCTGCAGCCTTTGATGGACATTTCATTTAAGTGGGCTTCTCATGGCTCAAAATGAGAGCCTGTTTCAAAGCCCCATAGTTTCTCCTTCCATAAGTACTTGATCATCTCCTTAATCCACTCACCAGAACACAAACAAAGCAGGCATGGTGGCGCAGCGGTAGAGAGGGAGAACTCTTGAATTACCTCATACAGTGGGACAGGCCCTTTAAAGAAGCTGCAAGCAGGCAATGTAATTCCCCATCCTAGTTCTCAGGCTAGTTTCACTGTCCTCCTGATTAATTTTACCGACATTGTACTGATTGTATGCCTCGCTGTCACCTTCCCCAGAGCTAACAGTGTACCATTCTACATTTCCTTGATCATCATCAGCTTTGATCTGTCTTTCACACACCTTACCCTTCCATATCTCTATGTCTCCCTCTCCCCCGACTCTGTCTGAACAAGGGTCTCGACCCAAAACGTCACCTATTCATTCCTTCTCTCCAGAGACGCTGCCTGTGCCGCTGAGCTACCCCAGCAGTTTATGTCCATCTTGGATGACTGAACCTAGAGCCATTTGTCCATCACGAAGAAAATCCACTACAGGTGCACAACCTTTTATCCGAAGATCCAAATAACGAAAACCTCCGAATAGCGACATTTTTTCAGTCCTTGAAAAAAGGTCCTTGAAAACGTTCACCGAGGGCGGCCCGCAGAGGTGACAGCGGAACCTCCGGTCGGTCCTCGAAGAAAGGGGAACTAAATCCCCATTCATAAAAGAGAAGGTGAGGGTATATTGCGCGGGAGGGTTAATAATTGACAATATGCTGCTGTCTGCCCGCTGAGTTTAAAAGTTCCAACGGTAGACACGATACACAGTGAGTCTTGCGTGGGAATTTTTTAACTCAGCGGGTAGGCAGCAGCAGATTGTCGCTCCCTTCAGTTTCACCCCACCTACACCCCTCTGCTTCCCGGCCATGTGTGTGACCCCTTCCCTCCCCTCTCCAGCTCCCCGCTCATTGCACTGGCGTGGGGGCTTTGCACTGTCTTCACGTCGGCAATGCCAGTCACCGGAGACTTCAGGACCAACGGGACACCGACCCCCAGGCCCACTGCAAGCACGGAGAACCCAGAGACCCACAGCCAGCAGCAGCCCAGCCCCGCTCCAACTCCAGAGGAAAACTGCAAACTAGCGGGAGACATCGGGACCACCAGAAGCCGCTCCCCGATGGGCCGCTACGGCGACAAGTGGCAGTTCGCCCACAGCCCGAGCTGCGCCCTCTCATCGGGACACCGACCCCCAGGCCCACTGCAAGCACGGAGATCCCAGATCAGCAACTCCAGCCCAGCCCCGCTCCAACTCCAGAGGGGCAGCTGCTGCTGGCGTGCAAGGTGCGTCTTGTTCTCGGGCTGTGGGCGAACTGCCACTTGTCGCCGTAGCGGCCCATCGGGGAGCGGATTCCTCTGGAGTTGGGGGGGAGGGGGAGGGGGGTATTGTGCTGTTTGATCGCCCCCTATAATCCCAGGGACAGGGAGACAGGACGTTCACCGAGGGCGGCCCGCAGAGGTGACAGCGGAACCTCCGGTCGGTCCTCGACGAAAGGGGAACTAAATCCCCATTCATAAAAGAGGTGAGGGTACATTGCGCGGGAGAGTAGGAATCCCAAGACAAAGTTGAGTGAGCGTTCACCGATGGTGGCCCGCAGAGGTGACAGCGGAACCTCGGGTCGGTCCTGGAAGAAAGGGGAACTAATTCACCTTCATAAAAGAGAAGTGGAGGGTATATTGCCCGGGAGGGTATATCGCCTACCTGGAAGAAACCAGACATTTTTGGCGCCTCTGCTGCACACGGATATAAGAGTGTGAAAATGTCGCCTTAAGCCGCCTTAGGGCATGTAGCCCCGCTAGGGTGACATGAGTGCGGGAGGTGATTCAATGCTGAGGTCACATTTACAAATTCAGGAATTCATTCAACACACTGCATTTCATACAGACATTTATTCTGCAAGAAAAAACTCCATTGAAGACTGAAACTCGCGACCGAGGAACTGCCGGGATCAAGGCGCAAACTCGCGACCTTGCGGATATGAGCCGGGCACTCTACCACCGAGCCAGCCATTAAAATCTACGCTAAAAAATTTCCATTCCGAAAACCGACAAATTCCAAATTACGAAAAGTGTCTGGTCCCAAGGCTGTCGGATAAAAGGTTGTGCACCTGTAATACGATACTTTGAAAGCACAGTGACGTTAGAACCTTCTCCAAATGTTGCCGCTCATAATAAAATCCCTCTTCACCTGCACGGACTACTCTGGATGAAGTAAATCTGCAAACAACCCCAAGGGGATAGGTGACATTCTACAATTAAGTCAGCACCCTGGCTTGGAACAGTTACATACCTCCATAGGAACAGAATTAGGCCATTCGGCCCATCAGGTCTACTCTGCCATACAACTCCCGACACCTGCAGTAATCAAGAATCTATCTATCTGTGCCTTGAAATTATTCACAGACTTGGCCTGCACGGCCCTCTATATTACAACACATCAATCTCCAACAGTAGTAGAATGTAAAACATTCAGTCCAACGATTAAACTGATATAAACTCAATCACAGCACTGGCACACTGACAGCCGGAACATATTCAGTCTGTTGCTGGCAAACCAACTCAAACTCAGACCAGAGAATTTTCTCTCAAACATAAATCTATGTTTTGTCTAGCATGCATGCATGTTGCTTGCATTGGAGGTCTGCACAATGACACTCATTTTAAGCCTTAGACACTACCGTTCTTCCAACTGTACAGAGGCACGGAGAATGTATTCAATTGGAAAAATCCCCACCAGCAAGTCCTTGGTAAAATGGCAAAAATCCTGCTTCAGGGTTTCTGAGTGAGTTTCTCCCCTTCTCCCTCTCCTCTCTCCAGAGGACGCGCTGGCAACCACCCAATGGCTTCTTGGCAACCTAAATACTTGCCAACTAAAAAAAAATGTTCCCTGTTACATCGGATTTTCGTCATATGGACATCATTAACGAGACAACATTTAGACTTTAGAGATACAGCATGGAAACAGGCCCTTCAGCCCACACCGACCAGCGATCACCCCGTACACTAGCACTATCCTACACACACACTAGGGACAATTTACAGTTTTTTATCCAAAGCCAATTAACCTACAAACCTGCTGTCTTTTTGGTGTGGGAGGAAACCGGAGCGTCCAGAGAAAAACCACGCGGTCACGGGGAGAACGTGCAAACTCCGTACGGACAGCACCCGTAGTCAGGATCGAACCCGGGTCGCTGGGGCCGAATCCAGACTGCACACTTCTCATGACATTTCAGCCAAACTAACCGAATGTGGAAGATCGACTAAATGAATCCAAAAGTGGTGCCCACTGCATCAAGGATTCGGAACAAGACCACATTCAATGGTAGAAACAAGGAACTGCAGATGCTGGTTTATAATTTTAAAAAGACACAAAGTGCTGGAGTATCTCAGCAGGTCAGACAGCATCTCTGGAAAACATGGAAAGGTGAGGTTTTGGGTCGGGTCTCTTCAGCATTAAATAGTGTTGCATATCTGAGGAACTTTATCCGTTCAAAGCCAATAAAAGACAACATAAATCTCAGTCTCCAAGATCCATAAACAGCTGCTGTTCATTCCAAAATTCCAATAACAGCCACACATGAACATTGGATTCACATGGGACACAGCAAATAGAACAGCACAGGAACAGACCCTTCGGCCCATCGTGCTAATCTTATCTGCCTGCACATGATCCATATCCCTCCATTCCCTACACATCCATGTGCCTATCCAAAAACCTCTTAAATGCCACTACTCATATCTGCCTCCACCACCACCCAGGCACCCACTACTTTGTGAAAAAAACTTGCGCCAGTCAGATTTAAACTTTGCCCTTCTCACTTTAAATCTATGTCCTCTATCTTGATCTTATAGAGGTGTATAAAATCATGAGAGGAATAGATCGGGTGGGGTCTCTTGCCCAGAGTGGGGGGAATCGAGGACCAGAGGACATAGGTTTAAGGTGAAGGGGAAACGATTTAATAGGAATCTGAGGGGTAACTTTTTCCATACAAAGGGTGGTGGGTGTATGGAACGAGCTGCCAGAGGAGGTGGTTGAAGCAAGTACTATTGCAATGTTTTTGAGAAACAGTTGGACAGGTACATGGATAGGACAGGTTTGGAGGGATATGGACAAATGCAGGCTAGTGGGACTAGTGTAGCTGGGTCATGTTGGCCGGTGTGGGCAAGTTGGGCATAAGGGCCCGTTTCCACACTGTATCTCTCTATGACTCTAGTCTTTGATATTTCCACCCTGGGGGACAAAAAGCACTCTGACTGTCTATCATGTCTATCCCTCCCACAATTGTATATACCTCTATCAGGAGGCGCAAGGAAATTTGAAAGGTTAAGTGTGACAAAACGAGTTAGCCTGAACGATGCAAGTAAGACTCGGAGGTGCACATGGATGGGTCTTACCTTAATATATTTGTTGATGGGCGCAGACTCCAGCTGTAGTTTATCATACTCAATCCACTCGCCACATCCAGACATCTGTGTCTCCACCGGGCCATCAGCGTCTCGGAGCTGCTGCAGCGGCATGCCTGCCTCGAATGGCTAAAGTGGAAACCAAAATGACATTCAGTCGAGAATCCCCAGCTGAAACATAGAAAATAGCTGCAGGAGTAGGCCATTCGGCCCTTCGAACCAGCACCGCCATTCAATAGGATCATGGCTGATCTTCCACAATCAGTACCCCATTCCCACTTTCTCTCCATATCCCTTGATTCCATTAACCCCAAGAGCTGTATCTAACTCGCTCTTGAAAACATCCAGTGAATTGGCCTCCACTGCCTTCTGTGGTAGAGAATTCCACCATTCCTTAAAAAAAAAAGGTGGGTTCAGTAAAGATAAACATTAGCTGTCATATAAACAAACATAGGCTATAAAAAGGACGGGGCGCAATGGCACGTGTGAAGAAGGGTCTCGACCCGAAACTTCACCCATTCCTTCTCTCCAAAGATGCTGCCTGTCCCGCTGAGTTACTCCAGCTTTTTGTGTCTATCTTTGGCATAATGGTAGAGTTGCTACCTTAGGGGGCACACGGTGGCGCAGCGGTAGAGTTGCCGCCTTACAGCTCTAGAGACCCAGGGTCGATCCTGACTACGGCCGCAGTCTGTACGGACATTGTACGTTCTACCCGTGATCACGTGGGTTTTCTCTGGGTTCTCCGGTTTCCTCCCACACTCCAAAAGGCGTGCAAAAACCTACAAACTCACACGCACGTGGGATGCGAGAGGAAAACAGAGCACCCGGAGAAAACCCACATGGTCACAGGGAGGGCGTGCAAACTCCACACGGACAGCGCCAGTAGTCAGGATCAATCCAGAGTCTCTACCAGCTGCGCCACTGTGGTTAATAATCCATTGCTAGCCAAAGGCACAAAAAGCTGTAACTTTGATCACAGCATGAGAGAGGGCAGGTTTGTAACGAGTGCAGCCGGCTTTGCAGAAGCTGTGCTTTAAATCAGTGGAAGCCAGTTGGCAGATGAAACCCTGAACGACTGCACATCTCTCAACAAGCCTTCCAACTCCCCATCATCCACACACTCAGCGAAGGCAGAATAAACCCCGGTACTTCATCTAAAAATAGCACGAATCACACTCCTGGGCATCTTCCAAGCTGCAAAGAAACAGGTTGAAACTACCTGGCAGCACATCTTCATAATATAAATGGAGAGGAGCAAGGAAACAAAAAAAAAAAACTGGAAACAGAAGCTTAATGGCACAGAATGCCCCTGGGCCTGTGTCAGCCTCCTCGCATAGAACATCGACAACAACACAGTTACAAGCCTGTTAGACCACGTCTCTGCCAACTTCCCTCAGTCTGCCTTGGCCTACGCCATCTCCCAGTTGCCAAACACTAACTCCCCTTCCCATACTGACGTCTTTTTGAGTCTCATTGTCTGCAACACATTTTTACGTTGCCCACAGCTGATTACGGCCTGCCTCCATTTTCATCGTTACTTTTTTGCATATCGTTCATTTATTTGGTCTGTGTCACCATTTATATCTCTCGTTTCCATTTCCCCCCCCCCCCCCGACCCGCAGTCTGAAGAAGTGTCTCGACCCGAAAGGTCACCTATTCCTTTTCTCCAGAGATGCTGCCTGTCCCCCTGGAGTTACTCCAGCTCTCTGCCACACTGACCTTTCTGTCCTGGGCCTCCTCCACTGACAGAGTGAGGCCACACTCAAATTGGAGGAGCAGCACCTCATATTTCGCTTGGGCAGCTTACACCCCAGCGGTATGAATATTGTTTTCTCTAACTTCAAGTACCCCTTGCATCCTCTCTCTCTCCGTCCCACCCCCACCTTAGTCATCCTTCGCGTTTCACTGTTGTCCTGTTGAGATTCACTGTTTGAATAACTCGTTACCATATAGCCCATAGCCAACAATAAAACATTGTGGGCAACACCTTGATCATTGTTATTTTGTGCATATATATCTTTCATTCATTTATTCTATATCTCTCGTTTCTCTTTCCCTTGACTCTCCGTCTGAAGAAGGGTCTCGTCCCGAAAAGTCACCTATTGCTTTTCTCCAGAGATGCTGCCTGACCCGTTGAGTTTTTTAGTGCCAAGTTAAATAATCTGCACGTAATCCATATCCCTCCATTCACTATCTATCCATGTGCCTATCTAAAAGCCTCTTAAATGCCAAGACTATATCGGCCTCCAACACCGACCATGGTAGCAGGTTACAGGTTCCCACCAATCTCCAGGACCGCAAGAAATCGCAGAGGATTGTGGACCATCACACAAACCAACCTCCCTTCCATTGACTACATTTCACGCTGCCTCGGCAAGGCCAGCAGCATAATCAAGGACCAATCTCACCCCGGCCACTCCCTTTTCTCCCAGGGAAGAGGTACAGAAGTGTGAAAACGCACACCTCCAGATTCAGGGACAGTTTCTTCCCAGCTGTTATAAGGCAACTGAGCCATTCTATCACCAACTAGAAAGCAGTCCTGAGCTACTATCCACCCCATTGGAGATGGGATCTCATTGAAACCTACAGAATGGTTTCATAAGGATAAGGGGGAAATCCTTTAAAACCGAGAGGTGAACTTTTTTCACACAGAGAGTGGTGAATCTCTGGAACTCTCTGCCACAGAGGATAGTTGAGGCCAGTTCATTGGCTATATTTAAGAGGGAGTTAGATGTGGCCCTTGTGGCCAAGGGGATCAGAGGGTATGGAGAGAAGGCAGGTACGGGATACTGAGTTGGATGATCAGCCATGATCATATTAAATGGCGGTGCAGGCTCGAAGGGCCGAATGGCCTACTCCTGCACCTAATTTCTATGTTTCTATGTTTCTAGAATACTGAAAAGCCTCGACAGACTGGATGCTTCGAATAATGGGCGAGCCTAGGACCAGCGGGCGCAGCCTCAGAATAAAAGGATGCCCCTTTAGAATGGAGAATGGGAGGAATTTCTTCAGAGGGAGGTGAATCTGTGGAATTCATTGCCATTGGCGGCTGTGGTGGCCTAGTCATTGGGTCTTTTTAAGGCGGAGATTGATAGGTTCTTGATTAATACGGGTGTCAGGGGCTATGGGGAAAATTTTAAACTGAGATTGATAGCTCTTGCTCAGTAAGAGCATGAAAGGTTAAGGGGAGAAGGCAGGAGAATGGGGTTGAGGGGGAAATAGATTGGCCGTGATCAAGTGGTGGAGCAGACTTGATGGGGCCAAATGGGCTAATTCTGCTCCTGTGCCTTATGGTGTACTTGAGCTTTGAACGAAGGCAAAATACACTTTGCAGTTGGTGATCAGCCTGGGTGTCGAATCCTAAATGATTTGTTTTCTATCAAGGAGGAGGTTGTATTGAATCCTTGCTTTCCGCGTCACCTTGTGGTTCAAATGATCCGTTAAATGTCTCTAACACACGTGGCAGAAAGAAGGATGGGAGCCAGGAGAGATGAGATTGATTACTACTGCCACACATGAGAGGAGATCAGGCCGTGAGCTCCATAAAGGTGAAATTAAGAGGGGGGCCATTACATCAGCACTCGACAGCGTTTACGATGGATAACTGGTCTCATTTCCTTCCTCCACTATAATTAATCGGGTGTGAGTGCCCAGAATACCTGGTGCCCCACAGCTTAACTGCTTGAAATTTGGAACGGCGCGCTCATTTTCTAAACTAAACAGTATGAATCGGAAGGAACTGCAGATGCCGATTTACACCAAAGATAGACACAAAAAGTGCTGGAGTGACTCGGTGGATCAGGCAGCATCGCTGGAGAACATGGATAAGTGGTATCACAGCATGAAAACAGGCCCATCAGCCCAACTTGCCCATGCCGACCATCTACACTAGTCCCACTGCCCACGTTTGGCCCATATCCCTCTAAACCTTTCCTATCCATGCACAGTACGTATCCAAACGTCTTTTAAATGGTGTTTGAATACCTACCTCAACCATCTCCTCGAATACCTTCTATGGGCATTTCAGGCTTTGAATCTCTTTTGTGTTTACGTTCAGAGATACAGCGCGGAAACAAGCCCTTCGGCCCGCAGAGTCTGCACCGACCAGTGGTCCCTGCACACTAACACTACCTTACACACACTAGGGTCAATTTACCAAGCCAATTAGCCTACAGACCTGGACCAACTTGGGTTGGTTTCTCTGCAGGGTTGGAGGTTGTACTTTGATCCCCGTGAACACAGACTATAGAACGTTACCCATCTGAAGAAGGGTCTCGACCCAATACGTCACCTGTTCCTTCTCTCCAGAGAAGCTGCCTGACCCGCTAAGTTACTCCAGCCTTTTGTGTCTATCTTCGGAACGTACAGCATAGGAGTGGATTATTAGGCTCTTAATGTCTGTGCCAAACAGGATGCCGCGGATTTACCACCCTCTGACTAAAGAAATTCCTCCTCATCTCCTTCCTAAATGAGCGTCCTTGAATTCTGAGGCTCTGGCCTCTGGACCTAGACTCTCCCACTGGGACTGGAAGAGAGCGAAGTGGGACTGGCGAGAGCAATGGGGGAGGGGGGGGGAGACCGGCATGGGGCCACCAAGAACAATTGGGGGCCCGATGGGGGATCGTAGAGAACGAAACAGGAACTGGGGGCGGATGACGGGGGGGGGGGGTCTAATGCCACGTGCAATGGCAGGCAGTAGATAACAATGCTCGGTACTTATGTAACTTTGCTGTCGTTCAGTGTTGTTCATTGCCACATGTACCAAGCTTCAGTGAGAAGCTTTTGTTGCGTGCAACAGTTGGTGACACCCGTGTACTGCCCAGGTTGTTTGCCAAACAAACCTTTTCACTGTACCTAGGTCCCTGTGACAATAAGGTGCCGTTCGTTCATTCACTGGACCAAGTTGTGGGATGGGATGCTGGGACTGTGACAGGGAGGTTGACCTTTTCCCACCATCTCTGCCAAGTAATCCCTCACACCCTGGGCTGTCGATGCCTGCATCTCCTTCAATGATTCAATGGCACTTTTCCTATCACATGTGCAAACGCACAGAAAAGTTATTTTTCTTTCATACAGTCCAGTGGAGTATTGCCGTACCCAAGAACATCCTCAATTAACAAAGTGTACAGAACTAATCCACCGAGCCCGCCTACAAGTGGCGCCATGTTTTCAAAGTCCAGTCCGCGCTCTAGTTTTAACGATCGGTGCGCAATCCAGGTAGGCCCCAGGCTGTTTTTCGAGCTTCCTTGGACGCCACGTCCCTCTCCTCGCCCGCCCGCCTTCGTGCCCCAGGGGTGCCTCCCGCAGCTGATCTTTAAGGCGCGGTTCTATCCCTCTCCCACCGGCCTTGCCCCTTGCCCCTCGCCCGTCGCCATCTCCGGCTCCATTTTCTCGGTCTCCGGGGGACAAGCAGAGCCAGTTCTTCAGGAGATAACCAAGCTCGCGGAACGATGGAACTAACTTGAGACGTCAAATGCAAACGCAATTCATTTTCCGATTGGACGCAGGTGAAAACCCAAGACAAATATCACTAAACACAGGGAAAAGTCGAAGAGGGTTTATTTGTGTCCAAAGCACTGGCTTTGAGAGTACAGTGCTAGCCAATAATGCATCTGCATTCACACCACAAATAAAATCAATAATGCAGGAAGGAACTGCAGATGCTGGTTTACACTGAAGATACCGACATAAAATGCTGGAGTACTCAGCGGGACAGGCAGCATCTCAGGAGGAAAGGAATAGGTGACGTTTCGGGCCGAGACCCTTCGTCAGATTGAGAGCCAGGGGAGAGGGGAACTAGAAGTATGTAAAGGTACAAAGAACAAATAAATGAAAGGTATGCAAAAGGACACATCAAAGCCAGCAACGATGATCAAGGAAAGGTGGAGCCCACAATGGTCCATTGTTGGTTGTAGGGAAGGTGATAAGGAGTGGATACAAACAGGGAAACTACGCAGGACGACAGTAAAACTAGTAGGACGACTAGGATGGGGGAGGGACGGAGAGAGAGGAAATGCAAGGGTTACTTGAAGTTAGAGAAATCAGTACTCATACCACAGGCGTGAAAGCTGCCCAAGCGAAATATGAGGTGTTGTTCCTCCAATTTGCATGTGGCTTCACTCTGACAATGGAGGAGGCCCAGGACAGAAAGGTCAGTGCGGGAATGGGAAGGGGAGTTACCGCGTATGGCTACCGGGAGATTGAGTGGGCCAAGGCAGACCGATATGCTTTCAAGAAAACTAATTTCCCCACCCCCCACCCTCCCCAATTGGACCATGTGGGTGCACCAGCATATCTTAGCCAAAAATCCAGTTTCCAAAGATGTACAGGTTTGTAGGTTAATTGGCTTGGCATAAATGTAGATGGCCCCTAGTGTGTGGAGGATAGAGTAAAGGGCCTGTCCCACGAGCATGCGACCTGCATGCTGCAAGCGCGACCAAACCAGAAGCGGGGGCCGCACGGAGGTAGAGTGATTGAGCGAAGTCAGCGGGAAGTTCGTGTGTGACGTACGGCGTCGAGACGCTGCGTATGCCCGTTGAGGAGGTACGTACGACGTCAAGGCGGCTGCTGGCCGGCAGGCCGTTGCCGCGCGGAATTTTTGAACACGGTCAGTTTTTCGAGCCCCGTGCGATGTCGCGACCAGCTCCGCACAACTCCGGCAATCAAAGTGGGACCGGCCCCACGAGGCCGTACGGCTCAAGCGACCACGTTAGGTCGAGCTTGCCGCATGGAGTCGCATGCTCGTGGGACAGGCCCTTTAGTGTGCGGGGATCGCTGGTCGGCACGGACTTGGTAGGCCAAAGGGCCTGTTTCTGCGCTGTGTCATTAAACCAAATTAAAACAAAAACAATGCAGGAGTCTAGGCGATGTTGCAGTTATTGATCACCCTTTCACCTGAAGGCTCAAATGGTAATTCAATTGATTTCAAAAAATCATTACCAGTGCTGCTGGACCTTTTCAAATTACACACAGGCGAAGCACTCTCATTCTGCGGTGATTGAGTTGCCACTGGTCGCACTCATTTATTGCCCCATTATTTTGGCATCGGTCTTTTCCTAGTTTTCATTTTTCAAATCTCTCGCCCACCCCTGGAAGTGTTGGCTCAGTTCCAGCGAGCAGTTGTGCCATCTAATTAGCCCTAGTGACGCCTGCCAGGTTTACTGAAACCAGGGCCGGCCGGGTGTGCCTACAGGCTAGTCGATGGCAAAGACATACTTGGACATAGACGTATACAGAGATGTACAGTTGCACGCAGACTGCCCGGAACGCAGGAGGCCGAGGGGTGATCTCATGGAGGTACAGAGTCTTGAAGGGAATAGACAGGCTGAATGCACAGTCTTTCACCCAGTGGAAGGAAATCAAGAACCAAAGAGCAGAGTTAATTTTAGTTTAAAGTTCAGAGATCCAGAGGGGAAACAGGCCCTTGTACAATTTACAATTATACCAAGCCAATTAACCTACAAAGGTGTACGTCTTTGGCGTGTGGGAAGGAACCAGGGATCCTGAATGCATGTGTAAAATTGTCCCTAGTGTGTGTGTAGGATAGTGTTAATGTGCAGGGGGGTTGCTGGTCGGTGTGGACTCGGTGATCCGAAGGGCCAGCTTCCTCGCTAGTATCTCCAAAACTAAAAAAAAGCTAAAACTAAAAGCCCCCCAACACAAGTTCTAGGAGCAGAATTAGGCCATTCGGCACATCATGTCTACTCCGCCATTCAATCATAGCCGATCTATCTTTCCCTCTTGACCCCATTCACCTGCCTTCTCCCCAGAACCCCCAATTCCCCAGACACCCATACTAACCAAGAATCTGTCAACCTCCGCCTTAAAAATATCCATTGACTTGGCCTCCTCAGCAGTCTGCGGCAATGAATTCCACATACATTCCTCAGAGAAGGCAAGTACTGGGCCCAGTGCCTTTTCAATAATAACACCACCAGGCAAACAAGGCCCAACAGACCCAGGCACTTATTTTCCCTTCAACTTCTCCCTCCCTGACAGGGCTCCCAGTTACCCAAAGTAAGAATCACGGTGCAAATGCTGACAACAGCACGACCTGCTCAGTCGAAAAGAATGGGCAGCTTAGAGAGGTGGGAATGAAGCACTCTGCAGGGAAGGGGATTACTATTGGACTCGTGCACTGGCCGAGAATTGAAATTTAAGAGCAATCTGGAAACAAACCTGGAACGATGAGAGGTCATTCTTATCAGGTGAAGGTACTCCCGGCTGGAGCCAGTGAGAGGGAGCAGTAGGTGAAAAACAAAACTTGAATTATAGTGAAGTTGTGCGACAAAATAATACATCCCCTTGGAAAAACCCCCAAGGAGAGCTTGGCTCAATCTAACACACCTCCAGGTAAACTCCTGGAAGACACACACACACACACAAAGATATACACACATACACACAAAGATATACACACATACACACAAAGATATACACACACACACACACAAAGATATACACACACACACACATAAAGACACACACACACACATAAAGACACACACACACATAAAGACACACACACACATAAAGACACACACACACACACATAAAGACACACACACACACACATAAAGACACACACACACACACATAAAGACACACACACACATAAAGACACACACACCTTGCACTAAAACATTACTCCCTTGTCATGTACCTGTACACCAACTCAATTGGAATCATGCATTGTCTTTCTGCTGACTGGTTACCTCGGTACACGTGACAATAAACTAAACTGACACACATACACGAACACACTCACATGCATTGCTTTAATCCAGAATACGCACACTCTTTGGAAACACCACAAGTGCCAGTTGCTTAGAAGGAGGTTGTCAATTGTGATTATTGTCATTTAGATGCAAGTGCAAATTTTCATCAGAAAGGATCGGTTTATCAATTCAGCTTTCCATCATATCTAAATAAAATGGTCACAGAAAAGACAGGTGGACACACGTGAGGGTTTGACCAGCCGATGATGGAGTAAGTGACAAAGGCTAGAGGCAAAAAGGGTGAAAGATAAGGAGAGATGGAGTGAAATGTCAAGTCAGATACGGGTGGATGAGGGGAGAGGAGAAAGAGACAATAGACAATAGGTGCAGGAGTAGGCCATTTGGCACCGCCTTCAATGTGATCATGGCTGATCATCCCCAATCAGTACCCCGCTCCTGCCTTCTCCCCATATCCCCCGACTCCACTATCTTTAAGAGCCCTATCTAGCTCTCTCTTGAAAGTATCCAGGGAACTGGCCTCCACCAGGGCACAGAATACAGAGGGGAGGATAAAGGGGAAACAAGGGACTCGGGGAGATGAGCATATGAAGGAGGGGGAAAGAACGTTAGCTGCTTCCATTTACCCAAACTGATTCTAAAGGGGTGACCAAGACTATCTTCTGATCATTAGACAGACACCCCGCAGCTTTGCAGTGAAAGGGACAGATGTTTATTCAACACTTGGCCTCATCTCCTCGAGTCAGAAACACACAGCTTGAAGACAGGCCCTTCGACCTAACTTGCCCACATCGACCACCAGGCTCCATCTACAGTAGTCCCACCTGCCCAGCTTTGGCCCATATCCCTCCACACCCATCCTATCTATGTACCCATCTAAATGTTCTTTTAAACATTGTGCCATTGTACCTGCCTCAACTACCTCCTCTGGTGGCTCATTCCATACACCCAACCACACTGTGTAAGAACAGTTGCCCCTTGGGTCCCTAATAAATCATTCCCACCTCACCGTAAACCCATTTCCTCTGCTTCTCGAGTCCTCTACTCTGGGTAAAAGACTGGGTGCATTTACCTCACCTACGATTGTTTCATGTATTTTGTGTTTTTGTGACTGTTGGCAGATCAATTTCCCTCCTGGGATAAATAAAGTTCTGTCGTATCGTGTGGGGAGAAGAGGCGGCTTGGCTCAATGAAGCCATGGACTGCTGCTTACAGAGCCTGGCTTCCCCAGGGGGCCAACATGGAAGATCCAGATCACACAAAGCCCGTCTCAAAATTGGCAATTGAGCGGCATAGTTAGCCCCCAGTGACATACTCCGAGGCACACAAGTCTTTCTCACAATTTGCAGCAATTTAACCAGATTGTTATCCGAGAGATAGATTGCCGAGGAGAGGAGGAGGATTAAGGATTCCCAGCTCCTTCCCCTGGGCCTCAATTACAGCAGAACAAACTCCGAGCAAGAGTTCTATTTTTGCAAGCAAACATCATGAAACGCCTTCAACATTAAAAAAAAAACCACACAGGGTCATGGAATAAACCCCGCCTCCTGCGATCTTTCACAGTTAGCACAACTCCAATTCCATGCATTTTAAAATAACTCTTAGTATCGCTAACCTGACTGCAAGATCAACAATGTTACCTCACCAACAGCTGATTATACCGTTTATCATGTATCTATACACTGCAAATGGCGATTGAAATCGTGTATTGTCTTTCCGTCGACCAGTTAGCGTGCAACAAAAGTTTTTCACTGTACCTCGGTACACGTGACAATAAACTAAACTGAACTTATTTTTGCTGGAAGATAGACACACAATGCAGGAATATCTCAGTGGGACAGGCAGCATCTCTGGAGAGAAGGAATGGGTGATTTTTCGGGTATAGACCCTTCTTCAGGGTCTGTTCCAGGCGTACAAATGTTGAACAACCACTGTTCTGGGTGTAAAACTCCTTCTCTCCAGAGATGCTGCCATTCCTGCTGGGTTACTCCAGCAATTTGTGTCCATCATCGATTTCAACCAGCCTCTACAGTTCCTTCCTACTCATTAATTTTGCTGCAATTCTGCTTCACGTTCTGAAGGTGGGTGACAAACATTCTCCACATCACCTCAGATTTGCCGAGAGCAAGTATCAAATGCACCCTTTGTTCAAAGGACATTTCACTTCAATGGCATCAACCAAAAGAATATAGTGCAGCACAGGAATGATGCGTAGGTTGGTACATTGATTGACCCATATACAACAATGTTCTCACCAAACTTAATGGTAAGTTAGTACGTGTGGGAAGGAACTGGAGACGCTGGTTTACACCGAAGATAGACACAAAATTCTGGAATAGCTCTGCGGGTCAGGCAGCATCTCAGGAGAAAAATAGGTAATGTTCCAAGTCAAAACCCTTCTTCAGTCTAAAGAATGGGGTTGAGAGGGAAAGACAGATCAGCCATGATTGAATGTTGAAGAAGGAACAGCAAATGCTGGTTTAAACCGAAGTAAAATATTAAAAATAAAATGCACTTGATCTGAATGCCAGAAGCATTTAAAGCATCTTCAATGAATTGCTTCCCAAATGCACAGTAGGACACTTAGAAGTATGCAGGCGCAGATAGACAAGGCTCTCAGAATGATTGTAGTCTAGCTGTTTAGACGGCGAAGACACATGGGATAAGCATTTAACAACTCTAGTCATGAACGTTAACCATTATATCAATCGCTCTTCAGGGTCTTTGTCCTGGATTTACAACGCCTTTCTCGCATATTTAAAAGTTCACCAATCTCCACCCATAATTACGATACAACTTTATTTATCCCGGGAGGGAAATTGATCTGCCAACAGTCATAAAACACAAGATACACGAGACATAACATTATAGTGACCAGTGGAAAGGACTGGGGTTGTGCAAAGATTGGGGCTGTGGCGTTCCGTGCTGCATCTTGGTGGAACCAGTCTGTCGCAGAAGGTGCTCCTCAGGTTGACCAATGTGTCATGGAGGGGTGAGCTGTATTGTCCAAGATGTTTGAGGAGCATCCTCCTCTCCAAGACCATCTCCCATGAAACCACCTCTGCCCCCAAGACGGAGCCAGCCTTCCTGATGAGCTTGTTAACCTTGTTGGCATCCGTGACCTTCGCCCTGTTGCCCCAGCACACGGCAGTGAAGAAGATGGCACCGGCTACCACCGACTGGTAAAACATCTGCAGCATCTTGTTGCAGAAGTTGAAGGAGCGGAGCCTTATCAAAAAGTACAGGTTGCTTTGTCCCTTCTTGTACAGGGTCTCAACGTTCATGGACCAGGCCAGTTTACTGTCCAGGTATTTGTACTCCCTGGTAGACTGCACATCCACACTATTGATGGAGACAGGGGAACCAAATTAAATTGGTACTTCCTCCCACACTAATTTGTTTAGTTTAGTTTAGAGATACAGCACGGAAACAGGTCGTTCGGCCCACTGGGTCTGCGCCGACCAGCGATCCCCACATATTAACACTATCCTACACCCACTAGGGACATTTTTTACATTTACCAAGCCAATTAACCCACAAATCTGTACGGCTTTGGAGTGTGGGAGGGAACCGAAGATCTCGGACAAAACCCAAGCAAATCACGGGGAGAACGTGCAAACTCCATACGGATAGCACCCGTAGTCAGGATCGAACCCGGGTCTCCGGCACTGCATTCGCTGTAAGGCAGCAACTCTACCGCTGCGCCACCGTGACCGCTCGTGTCTTCTTGGAATTTTTTTTGTTAAATCCTAGATCTTCGCTTGCTATCGGGATTCATCTCAATTTTTTCCAGACACTCTTCAAATCACCCTGGTAATTCTAAGGGTTGCGCTGCCCATAAGAAAACCTCAGAGCCCTCTACGCCTTACCGCTACGATGGACATAATTAGAAGTTGAAACGGCAAGTTATCTGTGCCATGTGTCTTCAGCATCTTAACAACCAGACTGCAACCGTTCTGAGAGCATAGTCTTTGTGCTCCTGTGCACTAGTGTCCAACTGTGTAACGGTACAGATACTCACATTTGGGAAAAGGCGGACATTAGTCCTTTATTAAATTCTGCAGAGCTGAACATGACACAGATAATTCTTGACAATGTGGACAAAATTAAAATTAATGCTCCAAATATTGTCCTTGGAAGCAGCATGGTGGCGCAGCGGTAGAGTTGCTGCCTTACGGCGCCAGAGACCCAGGTTCAATCCTGACTACGGGTGCTGTCTGTACAGATTCTGTTTGTTCTCCCCGTGACCTGCGTGGGTTTTCTTCGGTTTCCTCCCACACTCCGAAGACAAACAGGTTTGTAGGCTAATTAGCTTTGGTAAAATTGTAAATTGTCCCTCGTGTGAAGGATTGTGCTATTGTATGGGGTGATCGCTGGGCGGCATGGACTCGGTGAGCCGTAGGGCCTGTTCCTACACTGTACATGCAAAGTAAAGTCAACTAAATTAAAAGCTATGAAACTGCCAGATTCAATAAAAACCCATCTGATTGACTCATCCAATCACCGTCAGGAAATGATATCTGTCGCACTTGCCCTAGTCTGGTTTACCAGTGTGCGGGGATCGCTAGTCAGCACAGACTCGGTGGGCCGAAGGGCCTGTTTCCGTGCTGTACCTCTAAACTAAACTAAAAGTACATGCTGTGCGTTACATGGTGTTACTATGGAAAGAACGGATAAAGGGCTCAGTAAGTGGTTAGATGACCTGGGTCAGCAACGTTTACTGCAATGATCAGCGCCAAGTGTGATGGAAAGCTAATACGCCAAGACTCAAAACAAAACAACGCGAGGGAGTGATGGATCTTCTGAGAGTGCCGGTGGGTTCAAGGCCAGTCACGGTTGCTTTCAACATTTCAAGGAGTAAGCAAACCTGCTAAATATTAGACGCAGGGAACTGCAGATGCCATTATATATTAGACCCGGAGGCAGCAAGTGTAGGAACTGTAGCAGCAGAGATTTCTCCAGACGCCAGACAAATGGAAGAAAGTGCCTACTCGCCCATCCACACGCTTTAACGTGGACAGGAAAAGGCCTTTCGGAAAACTACACCCTTGGGCAAGTACATCATGATGGAAAAGAAAACTACAGACATCAAGACAACTGCCGATATCCTTACTGTTCTGCTTGGAGTCAATAGCAAGGGCTCTCTTGATCAACCAGAGACGGCACAGTGGCGCCGCTGCAGACTTGGCGCCTTACAGCACCGGGTTCCATCCCGACTACGGAGTTTGTACATTCACCCTGTAACTGCCTGGGTTTTCTCCGGCTGCCTATACATTCCAAACACACGGGTTTCCAGGTTAATTGGTTCCTGCAAAGTCCCGAGAGTGTGGGATAGAACTAGTGTACAAGTGATCACAGGTCAGCGCGGACTTGATGGGCCAAAGGGCTTGTTTCCACACTGTATCTCTAAAACAGAAATTAAAAACTATTGGATGCCCTGCAGATTATTACTATCAACGTGCTTGACCCATAAGGTCAGGCGATATGGACATTATTTGGAATAGTTGCATGTTTTTCTATTGCCATTGCATTATCCCCAAAGAACATCATTATTCCACTTATTTTTAGGTTAGTTTAGTTTCGAGATACAGCGCGAAAACAGGCCTTTCGGCCCACCATGTCCGCGCCGACCAGCGATCCCCGCACCTTAACACGATCCTACCCACACTAGGGACAATTTTACATTTATACCAAGCCAATTAACCGACAAACCTGTACGTCTTTGGAGTGTGGGAGAAAACCGAAGATCTCGGAGAAAACCCACGCAGGTCACGGTGAGAACATACAAACTGTGTACAGACAGCGCCCGTGGTCGGGATCGAACCCAGGTACCGCTGCGCCTCCGTGCCGCCCTCTATTGTCTCCCTTCTCAACACGTTAAACCCAGCAAATTGGTCCATGGTGGCCATCTCTCAGTAATTCCGCCATTACATTCGTTACAACAACAAAATCTGGAGTTATACAATAATACTCACCAATACACACTGTCACGTATAAATAAAAGCAAGTACATATTTGGAGTGCTGTGAGCAAAATTGGGTGCCATATCTGAGGAAGGATGTGCTGGCTCTGGAGAGGGTCCAGAGGAGGTTTAGAAGAATGATTCCAGGAATGAGTGAGTCAGCGTATGATGAGCATGTTTTTCTATTGCCATTGCATTATCCCCAAAGATATCCCCTCAGCATATGATGAGCGTTTGACAGCACTGGGCCTGTACTCGCTGGAGTTTAGAAGGTTGAGGGGGTACCTCATTGAATACGGAATAATGAAAGGCATAGAGTGGATCTGGAGAGGATGTTTCCACTGGTAGGAGAATCTAAGACCAGAGGTCATGGCCTCAGAATTTAGGAGTGATCCCATAGAAAGGAGGAGAGGAGGAACTTCTTTGAAGGTAGTTAATCTGTGGAACTTATTGCCACAGAGGGCTGTGGAGGCCAAGTCAGTGGATAATATTTTTAAGGCAGAGATAGACAAATTATTGATTAGAACGGGTCAAGGGTTATGGGGAGAAGGCAGGAAAATTGGATTAGGAGGCGGAGATCAGCCATAATTGAATGGCAGAGTAGACTCGATGAGCCGAATGGCCCAATTCTACTCCTATGACTAATGAACAGCACATGTCCAGAAAGTGTCCCCTTTACAACACAGAGCATTATTTAACATGACACAATTCTTTATCTCAAAATCAATTTTGCAAAGATAGCCACACAAGAATGCATTAGGAAATCATAAACCCTAGAGCAGAATTTCAAGTTTAAGCAAAATTCAACATTATACATGCAGCTAATTATAATTAGGCAATCAAAATAATTTCAGCATGTTTGCAAAAGTGCTAGTCTGTAAAAGGTGATGCGCCTTCTTCAAAAATCCATGTTATTGCCGTAAGGGCAAGTTGAAAACGTTATGCTTTTTAAATAGACACTTTCTTGAAGATTGGCTGAACCTCCAAACTCCCATTCACAAAGTACAACCAGCACAGCAGCATTAGGGTCAGGTTTGCTGATGTGCAAATGGAAATTACGGGTCTTCAGGGTAAATTTTCCACTTAATGCGGAGATACATTGAGAGGTAATCCCAAATTTGTTAATTTGCAATAAAACTGTACAAGAGTGCAAGTGTAAGCTTCTGTACTCTGGAGGGTCTTGCTGACATCCTGCTGGATGTATGGGAATTACAACTTTGGAGTTGAAACTTACACAACACTTGATACGGATGGACACAGTTACAGTATCGATGAGCTGGTTCAAAAGGTAGCCACCATTTTAAATCGTCATCATCACCGTTCGTATGAACAGAATCTGCAAATGGCCAGCGTACATAAACACTTTATCATGAAATAAGCTGGGACACAGATACACAGCAGGGTAGACACAAGGAACTGTAGATGCTGGTATACAAAAAAAAAGTGCTGGAGTAACTCAGCGAGTCACAAAAATGTTCCCTATATAAGGCAAGAGAGGTCAATGTAACCTACAAGTGTTAAAAGCCTTCATGGATGGAGGGCGATAGAAAAAGACTTGGTTTCTGAGTTTATGCAAAAGTGGACCATTCAAAATTTTATTTGGAGCCACATCAATAGTAGAAGGGTCCCGACCCGAAACCTCACCTGTCCGAAACCTCACCTCTCCACAGATGCCGAGTTACTCCAGCATTTTGTGTCTATCTTTGGTATAAACTAGCATCTGCAGTTCTTTTATTTCAGAAATAATATGTTGTATACATACCTCTGGCTATCTCTATGCCTAAAACAAAAATAAAATACCAGAAAACAAATGAATTAAAGGAAGAATAGGGGTTTTCAACTTGTCAAACACCTGCTAGGAATAACTGCAAAACCCAGTCAATGCAAGCACATAATGTCTATCCCGCCCCCTCCCCTGACATCAGTCTGAAGGGTCTTGACCCAAAATTTCACCCATTCCTTCTCTCCAGTTTTGCTGCTTGACCCGCTGAGTTACTCCAGTATTTTGTGTCTACCTTCGATTTAAACCAACATCTGCAGTTCCTTCCTACACCCCTGACAATCGCTGCCTTAAAAATATCCATTGACAGCCTACACAGCCTTCTGCGGGAATGAATTCTGCAGATTCACCACCCTCTGACTAAAGAAATTCCTACTCATCTTCCTAAAGGTACATCCTTTTATTCTGAGGCTATGTCCTCCGGTCCAAGACTCCTACTAGTGGAAGCATCCTCTCCACAACCACTCTATCCAGGCCTTTCACTATTAGTAAGTTTCAATGATGTCTCCTCCCTCATCCTTCTAAATTCACAGATATGGGGGGGGGGGGGGGGGGGGGAGAATTAATTAGCTCAAACTCGATCACTAATTAACTTGCAGCAAGTGTAAAAGTGCTGACAACTTTAACTTCTGGGCCGCACTTATAGATCATTAGTTCAATGTAAATCACAAACATGAATACCACCAATGAAAATTATTATATTTATTGTATTATTGATCGTTTTATATTTCTTTGCATTAACGAGCTTGTAAATCTGCAGCTAGAAGAATTTCATTGTTCCAAGTAGATGACAATTAAATACTTTTGACTCTTGGAAATTGAACCTTGCTGTAGCTGTCTTTGAATTATGGATTTGGCCGAAGATAGGGCTGTTCGGTGAACTTCAGCCACTTTGTCGGCAGCAAAGTGTGGTGGCTCTTGTGTACTGCCTCAGTGAGGACTGCCGTACGATTTTAACCAGGTTGCATGCAAAACAAAACATTTCACTGTACCTAGGTACATGTGATGATGTCGTATCATCGAATTCACCATACCGGTTTAGTTTAGTTTAAAGGTAGATACAAAATGCTGGGGTAACTCAGCGGGACAGGGAGCATCTCTGGAGAGAAGGAACGGGTGACGTTTCGGGTCGAGACCCTTCTTCAGCCTGATGTCAGGTGAGTGTGCGGGACAGTAACAGACAGTTGGATACAGCAAGACTGGTGGGAGAACTGGGGAGGGGGATAGAGAGAGAGGGAGAGCAAGGGCTATTTGCATTTAGATTAGTTTAGTTTAGAGATGCAGCGCGGTAACAGGACCTTCAGCCCACCGAGTCCGCGCTGACTAGCAATCCCTGCACACTAACACTAGTCCTACACACTAGGGACAATTAAGATTTGTACCAAGCCAATTAACATACAAACCTGTACGTCTTTGGAGTGTGGGAGGAAACGGGAGCACCTGGAGAAACCCCACTCGTAGGCCACGGGCAGAACCTACAAACTCCGCACAGACAGCACCAGGAGTCAGGATCGAACCCGGGTCTCTGGAGTTGTAAGGCAGTTACTCTACCGCTGCGCCACCGTGCCATTCTGGTCACAACAGCAAAGGATGTGCAAATGCTCTTACCGAGATAACTAATGAAGCTTGCCAGCAACATCCATATGCATGCACTATTTGTCAATGCAGTACAATTATGTTTTGCGATAATTATCAAGTAAAAATCTTTCCGAGATGGCATTAATTTTAAAACTATCTCAATTCCACTTTTGCACCCCTTGTACCAGTCTGATATAAAGTGTGCATTGGAATTCCTACCAGGGGGATTACTATTGCTGTGAAATACAGCTCTAAACAGTCAAAGACATCTCCTTTCCAACTTCACCTGTCGATATCTTTCCATTCCCCCCCCCCCCCACTTTCATCCATTCATGTGATAGGAGCAGAATTATGCCAATCAGACCATTAATCATGGCTGATCTATCTTCCCCTTCCAACCCCATTCTCCTGCCTTGTCCCCATAACCCCTGACACCAGTACTGATCAAGATTCTATCTGTCCGTTGACTCGGCCTCCACAGCCTTCTGTGCTTTCCTTTCCTGGCGTTAATATTAGACTATCCACCACTCCAATACTATTATACACAAGACTTCAGTCCCTGTGATCAGGGGGCATAAGCCAAACCCTGAGTGCAGCCCATTTATACAGGGGCAGCTGTAACCATTCATAGCACCTCACATTTCACTTGGGCATCTTACAAGCCAGTGTTATAAATATTGATTTCTCCAACTTAAAGTAACCCTTGCATCCTCTCCCTCTGGCCCTCCCCCACCATGGTCATTGTACTAGTTTCCCTGTCGTTCTACTCAGTTTCACAGTTTGTACCACGTGTGGATCACCTTCTCCACAGCCAAGACTTGGGGATAACAGCATCGAAGCAGATACTACAGTAGTCCACAGCCAACAATGGACCATTGTGGGCTCCACCTGTCCTTGATCATTCGTGCTGGTTTTGATTTGTTCTTTTGCATACCTTTCATTCATTTGTTCTTTGTACCTTTTCATCGTTCCTTTCACTCGCCCCTGGCACTCAGCCTGAAGTAGGGTCTCGACCCTAAACATCACCCATTCCTTCTCTCCAAAGATGCTGCCTGGCCCTCTGAGTTACTCCAGCTCTTTGTGCCAGGTCCACCTTCAATAAAGGTTTCATAGAAACATAGAAAATAGGTGCAGGAGTAGGCCATTCGGCCCTTCGAGCCTGCACCGCCATTCAATATGATCATGGCTGATCATCCAACTCGGTATCCTGTACCTGCCTTCTCTCCATACCCCCTGATCCCTTTAGCCACAAGGGCCACAGGCGCTGTAGTTTCTAGAGAGGAATGTGTATATGGTGCTGGACAATGCAGCCCATGTGTGTGTGTGTATATATATATATATATATTATATATACACGACTTGAGCCCTCTGCTCATTAATGCTCATTGTCAGGTACTTGTTTCAAGTTCACAATGCTCGAGATCCAGTTATTTGCAAGCAATGGTTTATCAGATAGACACAAAGAGCTGGAGAAACTCAGCGTGACAGGCAGCATCTCTGGAGAGCGTTTGCATCCTATGCAAAATTTGTAAGAACACCCTTTGCATTTCCCAGTGTGGGGGGACACACACAGCAGTCTCCCCGCCGCTCTGCAATCACTTCCAGTACTTTGTTTTGGTTGCTTTGCCCCAGCATTTTCCCTCCTATTTCGTTTTGGCTCTTTGCATTTAAAAATACAGTTGCACAAAAACCCCCACCCCACCGAAAACTTAACTAGTCCAAGAGTGAAACGGCAGCTGTAATAGACAAGCTGGAATTTCAACCCGGCCGGGAACTGCTTACTTTCAGTGGAAGGCATCTAATATTGACTTACCCACTGCTCCCGTTTACCCGCAGCTTTTCAAAGGCAGGGAGAAGGAACCCGGAAGTGATCGTTTTATTGCGACTCAGACACGTGTTTCCAGAGCACTGAACTGCTACATTGAACTGACCCGCTCCTTCCCCAGTGGAAGAGAATAGAAGACAGTAGTGCATGGCTGTTAACAAGACAATTGTTCCATATAACACGGGGCTGTGTTACCAAACCACACCTCCTTTCCCTAGAGTATATTTTCTCCAATAATGTATACACTAAATAAGATAGACACAAAATGCTGGAGTAAATGCTGGTCAGGCAGCATCTCTGGCGAGAAGGAAATGGGTGATATTTAGAGTCGAGACCCTAGTCAGGGGCAAAGATCCTATGATCTTTGGTCAGGGGAGAGGGAAACGAGAGATAGAGACGGCGATGGAGATAGAACACATGAATGAAAGATATGCAAAGAAGTAATGATGATCAAGGAAACTGGCCATTAGCTGTGGGCTAGGTGAGAACAAGTTGCAGACAATGAGACTCGACAAGATGACTGAAGTTAGTACGACTTGGGTGGTGTGAGGGTCGGAGAGAGAGGGTTGGAAGGGTTACTTGAAGTTAGAGAAATCATTCTTTGTTCTGCATCACTCTATTCCAACGTCCATATCTCTCGTTTCCCTCTCCCCTGACTCTCAGTCTGAAGAAGGGACTCGACCCGAAACGTCACCTACTCCTTTTCTCCAGAGAAATTGTTTGACCCGCTGAGTTACTCTGGGTTTTTGTGTCTATCTTCAGAGCACCGAACTGCTACCTAAACCAGCTGTCTCCTTCCTCAGTGGGAGAGAACAGAAGCCAGCAGCTTTGACCAGCAGTTCTGTCAATAAGACATAAGCATAACACGGGGCTGTGTTAACAAAACACATCTCCTTTCCCTAGTGTATATTTTATCCAATAATGTATACACTAAATACATTTAGGACATCATAACACACATGGATTGTACCAAGCAATTCAATAGTAATGTGTAGGAAGGAACGGCAGATGCCGGTTTACACCGAAGATAGACGCAAAAAGTTAGAGTAACGCAGCGGGTCAGACAGTATCTCTGGAGAGAAGGAAAAGGGGAATTTTTGGGCAGAGACTCTTCTTCAGACTGATTACTATATTGTAATACTGTATATAAATATATTATATATTTTATTTTAAATGCTTGGTGCAATAAATATGAATATTTTGGATACACACAAAGTGCTGGAGTAACTCAGCGGGTCAGGTGGCACCCTTAAACTACTTTAATATTAGATACAGTGCGGAAACATGCCCTTCGGCCCACCGAGTCCGCACCAACCAGCGATCACCCCGTACACTAGCAGTACCCTGCACACAAGGGACAATTTACAAATATACTGAAGCCAATTAACCTACAATCTGGCACATGTAGATTAATTGGGAGGAAAGATACAAGATACAAGATACAAGATACATTTAATTGTCATTTGGACCCCTTGAGGTCCAAACGAAATGCCGTTTCTGCAGCCATACATTACAAACAAATAGACCCAAGACACAACATAATTTACATAAACATCCATCACATTGCTGTGATGGAAGGCCAAATAAACTTATCTCTCCACTGCACTCTCCCCCCCCCGATGTCAGAGTCAAAGTCAAAGCCCCCGGCTGGCGATGGCGATTGTCCCGCGGCCATTAAAGCCACGCCGGGTGGTGCGAGGTCGCACACCGAGTCTTGGTGTTAGAGCCCCCGGCGTGCGCTCGCAGAGTCCCGCGGCCATTCCAAGCCGTGCGGGGCGGTGATGTCAGGCCCCGCTCCAGGAGCTCTTCGACCCCGCAACTCGGGCGGGAGAAGTCGCCGTTGCGAGAGCCCTGAAAAGCGGTCTCCCTCCAGGGACCCGCGGGCTCCCGGTGCCGCCGTCCGCAGACCCTGCAGTTGAAGCCTCCGACTCTCCGGTCGGGCCGCAGCAGCAGCAGCAGCAGCGCTCCTCCACCGCTCCACCCGCTCCGGACTCGGCCAGCCCCGCGACGGTGACGGTGAGTCGTTGGCACCAGAGTTCCCGGTCTCTTCCTGTTGGAGGCCGCTCCTCATTGCAGCCCCAACGATAACGGAGACCCGACGAGAAAAGGTCGGGTCTCCCGTGCAGGGGGAGTTTTAAAAAGTTTCCCCCCAGTGCCCAAACCACCCTTCCCCCCCACACACACACCCCAACGAAAAAAATCAAAAAACTACATAAAAACATAGACACAAAAATAATAAAACGCGGACGGGCTGCAGAGGCCGCTGCTGACGAGAGTCGCGCCGCCCACCGAAACCGGAGCACCCGGATAAAACCCCCAGGGTCTCTGGCACTGTAAGGCAGTAACTCTACCGCAGTGCCACCTTGCCGCTGCATCTTGAAATTGTTGCTGAAACATTGCAATAAAAGAATGCCTGTTTTGAATTGCAGTGTTTAATAGGACAAGACTACGGAGGCCTCAATAGGCCCCGGCCACGGGTGACCATGAGTAAGAGGACTGAACTTTGCTGCCTTCCCTCACAGTGGGAAACGTTGATCCCTCTGTGGGGGGATGTTTTATGTTTTTATGTTTTATGTTAAATTCTGTAGTGTTGTGTTTATCTTATTTGTGTGCTGCATGGTAACTCAAATTTCACTGCACCAATTGGTGTATGTGACAATAAATGACTTTTGTCCTTTGTCTTTGGAGTGTGGGAGGAAACTGGGACACCTGGAGAAAACCCAGACGGTCACAGGGAGAACATGCAGATTCCATGGAGACAGCACCTATAGTTATGGTCGAACCAGGGTCTCTGGCGTTGTGAGACAGCAACAGTACCTCTGTGCCACCATGCTGCCCCATATCTTGGGATCTGGATGATTATTTTTGTGGCCAAGTGTGAAAAAGGGTCCCGACCCGAAACGTCACCTATCCTTTTCCTCCAGAGATGCTCCCTGACCTGCAGAGTAAAGGGCCTGTCCCACGAGCATGCGACCTGCATGCGGCAAGCACGACCAAACCGGATGTGGGGGCCGCGCGGAGGTCGAGTGAGTGATGTGAAGTTCGAGCGAAGTCCGCGGGAAGTGCGCACGTGACGTCTGGCGTCAAGACGTGCGTAAGGCGTCGAGACGCTGCGGGCCGGCAGGCCATTGCCGCGTCAGTTGTTCGGAGCCCCGCACGATGTCAGGACCAGCTCCGCACAACTCCATACGGCTCCAGTGATCGAAGTGGGACTGGCCGCGAGGCTCAAACAACCATGTTAGGTCAGCACCTGCAATTCTGTTCTTCTACCTGAATATTTTGGAAGTGGGCTAAACACAAAGTGCCGGAGTAACTCAGCAGATCAGGCTGCATCATGATAAGTTAGAAACAAGGAACTGCAGATGTTGGTTTACAAAAAAGACAGAAAGTGCTGGAGGGACTCAGCAGGTCAGTCAGCATGTCCATGTTCTCCAGAGACGGGGTGGCACGGTGGCGCAGCAGTAGATAGGTTACTGATACAATGCCTTTGACCCACCGGTCCACGCCGACTAGTGATCTCCCCGTGCACTAACACCATCCTAAAGACTCTAGGGACAATTTACAATTTACAGCAGCCAATGAGCTTACAAACCTGGACGTCTTTGGAGTGTGGGAGGAAACCAGAGCTCACAGAGAAAACCCACGTTGGTCACTGGGAGAAAGTACAAACTCCGTACAGACAAGCGCCCATGGTCAAGATCGAACCTGTGTCTCTGGCGCTGTGAGGCAGCAACTCTATCCCTGCGCCACCGTGCCGCTGCATCCTGAAATTGTTACTGAAACTTCTGAATTTTGTAGTCGGCGGCAGGGCAGTACTCTGCATATCGCCAACTTGGACAATTTTACATTTTTATCAGGCCAATTTAGCAAGCCAATAAACCGACAAACCTGTACGTCTTTGGAGCGTGGGAGGAAACCGAAGATCTCGGAGAAAACCCACACAGATCACGGGGAGAAGGTACAGACTGCATACAGACAGCGCCTGTAGTTGAGATCGAACCTGGGTCTCTGGCGCTGCATTTTGCTGTAAGGCCGCAACTCTACCGCTGTGCCACCGTGACCGACTGAAAAATGAGGCTCTGAGAATTGGATCGGTTTGGACTATTCCTGAAAAACAGATTGAACTGCAGGCCGTAATTCTTATTCCTACATTTTAAATATCCCTGCGTTCCATCGTAACTTCTTGGATTGTATCTAATTATTATCTTGGTTCCTGGCACATTGCAATAAAAGAATGCCTGTTTTGGATTGCAGTGTTTAAATAGGGCAAGACCATGCCATTAATTCAAGGTGCAGCTGTGTAAACTGTGCACCCACTCTCAGCTATAATGCCACTTGCACGACCCATCTCCATCGGGCCCCATTTAGCGTCTAAATTGCCACTTGCCAGAATGACAAACGAGAACAACAATCAGTTTAGATTATGGATTTCGAATCGTGGTTACATTTCCTCTCCTCCATTTGATTCTTGAAGTTCAAAGTTCAGCCCCAGCAATGAAATGGCTCTGTTCAGTTTGTATTCCGTTTCATTAACTGGCTCCCTATTCCTCTGTATCCACTGACATCAATGATGGTATGATCTCGTTAACAAGAATTACCATGAACTTGTTGTGTCCCTGTTACTGTGTTGGTTGGTTTAACCCAGAAATCATAGACCATAAAACAGTACAGCACAGGAACGGGCCCTTCGGCCCACAATGTCTATGCTGAACATGTTGCCAAGCTAAACTGGTCTCATCGGGAAACGTTCCCGAGACTTGTGAGTCTGTGGAATTCTCTGCCTCAGAGGGCGGTGGAGGCCGGTTCTCTAGATACTTTAGGAGAACTAGATAGGTCTCCTAAAGATAGTGGAGACAGGGGATATGGAGGGAAGGCAGGGACGGGGTACTGATTGGGGATGATCAGCCATGATCACACTAAATGGCACTGCTGGCTCGAAGGGCCGAATGGCCCACTCCTGCACCTATTGTCTATTGTCTATCTGCCTGTACATGATCCATATCCCTCTATTTCCCACACTTCCATCTGTCTATATAAATGTCCCTTAAATATTACTATCGTATCTGTCCCCACCACCACCCCTGGCAATGGATTCGAGGTTCCCACCACTCTCTGTGTAAAAAACATGCCCCCCATATTTATCTATATAACTAATAGTTGCATCTTGACCACTTCCTGTCTGCGCTCTATGTTGATTTTAGACAAAACGCTAGCCTGTATCACTGTGATCTTTGGCCATGTTACTCATAGTCCCCCTCCGCTGAGGCAGTCCCGAGGATTTTTCCCATCGATGAAAAATAAAAAAGTTATGAGTGTTTAAAAAATCTTGAGATCAGCTGATTGGTCCTCTCGCCTGTCAATCACCACGATGAAGGTAACGCCCCTTCCGTGGGGGACAGGACTATAAAACCCCGGATGCCTGGACGTGAGTCAGTCACTCTGGAAGATCGCGAGGGAGAGGCCAAGACTGACATTCTAAGCTGTGAATTAACTGAACTGTGAGTCTGCAACGTACTTGCAATAAATAAATGATATGTTAGCCCTTAATGACAATGCAATGAGTTGTTTGGCCTGTCCTGTGCTTGAAACGGTAAGGCAATGAGGTCCGACTGTGTTTGGAAGGAGTAGATGCTTTGTTAGGTCCGACTGTGTTTAGTCCAAAGGCCCCACTCATTCTGTGACTTCCGCTTAATCGACAGGTCGCGCTGATTGCATAATGGCACGTTTTCCCTTTGACCATGTGGGTTTTCTACCGGCACTCTGGTTTCCTCCCACACTCCACAGATGTACAGGTATGTGGGTCAATTGGCTTGGTATAATTGTACATCGTCCCTAGCGTGTGTAGGGATTGTACTTCCGGTGGCGCTGGTGCCAGCAGCCTCCACCTACAGCCCGGTATCTTTTTGTTTTTTTGTTTATTTAGTTTGAAAAAGTGTGTTTTTTTTGTGTTTTTTTTGTGTTTTAACGTGGGGTAAGAGGGCACGGTGCGGGGGATACCGTCCTTCAGCCGCTTCCTGGTGAGGACGCGACTATTATTCGAGTCGCGTCCTCGCCCCCCCCCTCCACCCACAGCGGCCTACCTACCTGGATTGGCGCGGCCTTTCCTGCCGGGATCGACCGGAGCTCCAGCAGCGGCGGGACAGCGCTGAAACATCACGGGGCTGGCGGTACCTTACCGGGGGTCGCCGTCTGGAGCCCGGAGTGCTGGGCCTGCTGCACCGACATCCTGGAGCTGCGGTTTGCTGAGCTCCCAACGCGGGCGGCGCTGACTAACAACGCGGGGTCCTGCGACTCTGCCCGGCTCGACCTGCGGACTCAGGAGCTGCAGACTCCGGCAGCGGGAGGCGGCTGATCAGGAGTTCCGGGCCGCTGAGGAGGAGGATGCTCACCGTCGGGGTTTGGCGTCGGCATTCCACCAGCACAGCGTGAGGGCCTGAACATCGGGCCACCCGGGGCCGCGACTGCGGGTGCTCGGAAGACCCCGACCACGGATGAACATGGAGGGGAGGCTGGCTGGACTATGGTGCCATCCTCACCTTGGTGCCATTTCTGTTATGTTGTGTCGTGGACTTTCTGTGTTTGTGCTTTTTTTTAAATTCAATTTCAATTTTATTTTTAATATGTTTTATTATTTATTTATTATTATTTTTATTATTTTTATTTTTTTTATGATACTGCCTGTAAGGGAAATTCATTTCGTTGTCTCAAATTGAGACAATGACAATAAATTTGAATACAATACAATACAATACAATAGTGTAAGCATGCGGGGATCGCTGGCCAGAGCGGATCCAGTGGGTCGAAGGGCCTGTATCTGTGCTTTATCTCTTAAACTAAAACTGAAACTCATCAAAGGGGGTCCGTTGGGAGTTGGTCGGTGTGAAGACCAGGGAGAAATTGTCGGAAAGTGATGGGAAGGTGATGATCAAGTGCAGGCACAAAGAAGAGCATAGTGTTTGTGGAGAGATGGAGGTTTCTTGGAGCAGGATGGACAGGAATGGGATCCAGAGCTGGAAATCGCAAAGGGTTACAGAGGGCGAGGAACGAGAAAGCTAGCTTTAAGAAGAACAATTACTCCCGGCTGGTTCCTCACTACCAAACCAACAGGTCAAGGCAACTTACAGCCCAGCAGTATGAATATTGATTTCTCTAACTACAAGTAACCCGTGCATCCCCTCTCTCTCTCTGTCCCTCCCCCACCCTAATCATTGTACGAGCTTCACTGTCGTCCTGTTTAGTTTCATTGTCTGTAACTCCTTTTCACCTAGCCCACAGCTAACAATGGCCCCGTTTTTTAGATCTTCATTCCTTTTTTTTTGAATATCATTACTTTATTTGATCTATATCTCTCGTTTCCCTTTCCCATGACTCTCAGTCTGAAGATAGGTCTCGACCCGGAACGTCACCCATTCCTTCTCTCGAGAGATGCTGCCCGGTCCGCTGAGTTACTCCAGCTTTTTGTGTCGGTCCACAGGTCAGGAAGGTCATTTGAGTAAAGAGCAAGTTGGGATACTTCATTGAAGCCCCTCTTCTAAATTATCTAAATGGTGGCCGATTGGGAAAGGGGGAGATGCAGCGAGACCTGGGTGTCATGGTACACCAGTCATTGAAGGTAGGCATGCAGGTGCAGCAGGCAGTAAAGAAAGTGAATGGTATGTTGGCTTTCATAGCAAGAGGATTTGAGTATAGGAGCAGGGAGGTTCTACTGCAGTTGTACAGGGTCTTGGTGAGACCACACCTGGAGTATTGCGTGCAGTTTTGGTCTCCAAATCTGAGGAAGGACATTATTGCCATAGAGGGAGTGCAGAGAAGGTTCACCAGACTGATTCCTGGGATGTCAGGACTGTCTTATGAAGAAAGACTGGATAGACTTGGTTTATACTCTCTAGAATTTAGGAGATTGAGAGGGGATCTTATAGAAACTTACAAAATTCTTGAGGGGTTGGACAGGCTAGATGCAGGAAGATTGTTCCCGATGTTGGGGAGGTCCAGGACAAGGGGTCACAGCTTAAGGATAAGGGGGAAATCCTTTAAAACCGAGATGAGGAGAACTTTTTTTTCACACAGAGAGTGGTGAATCTCTGGAACTCTCTGCCACAGAGGGTAGTTGAGGCCAGTTCATTGGCTATATTTAAGAGGGAGTTAGATGTGGCCCTTGTGGCCAAGGGGATCAGAGGGTATGGAGAGAAGGCAGGTACGGGATATTGAGTTGGATGATCAGCCATGATCATATTGAATGGCGGTGCAGGCTCGAAGGGCCGAATGGCCTACTCCTGCACCTAATTTCTATGTTTCTATGTTTCTATGTTTCTACATTCAAAACTCATGTTGCTTGTAAGCTGCACGTTCGTGGGAGAATATTAATGACAATGTCTTGCTTTCCAGAGCCATGTTTGCCAATTAGAGTTCAAATGCTGAGATCTTTTGTTCACAATGTGCTCATCTTTCAGCTTCTATACGCAGTGCATAGAATACAGTGCATCTCTGGTGATGCAGTACAGCACTTACAAGGCAGTATGCGTACATTATGGTTCCCTACTCAATCATGAAGTTAATGAACGATCTATATTTAATATTTTGCTCAGATGATATATTTTTTTCATTATATTTTTAATTTCTGCATATCTTTCATTTATTGGTTTCTATATCTCTATCACTGTCTTTATCTGTCGTCCCCCTTTACCCATGACTTTCCCAGATATTTCCCATGTACTTTAAACCCCATTTATTACCTGCTGCACTGTTGCTGGGCACAAAATGCTGGAGTAACTCAGCGGGTCAGGCAGCATCTCCGGAGAGAAGGAGTGGGTGACCTATCGGGTTGAGACCCTTCTTCGGACGCGGCCCGAAACCTTGCCCGTTCCTTCTGCGCAGAGATGCTGCCTGTCCTGCTGGGTTCATAACATCATAAGAGAGAGGAGCAGAATTAGGCCATTCAGCCAATCAAGCACTCTGACATTCGGCCCATTTACTCTGCCATTCAATCAGGGCTGATCTATCTCTCCCTCCTAAACCCATTCTCCTGCCTTCCCCCCATAACTTCTCCATTTTATGTCTAACTTCGGTTTAGACCAACGTCTGCTGTTCTCTCCTGCACGCGGTGGCCGGTGTTATATGAGCCATTTTTTTAAAACTCATCGTTGTTGAGATGGGGCTCTGTTTCGTTGATACTGTGTTGGCTTTCCCCGCTCGCTGCAGAGTTTACACTTGCTACAGCTGGTCTTGGCGATACGGCTGCTGGGAAGTGTTTCATCTTCTCAGGCCGACCCGGATCGCTTGCTGAGAAAGCAGCTGTACCTTCTCATCCTTGTCAGCCTCTGATTTTACCCCCACTTTGTCGATGCCCCGCTTAGCGAGTGCTGAATAGACACACCGACATCTCCCATCTCGTCTCCTGCAGTGACTCTCAAGACAGATCATCTACCGACATTTCTTTTTGTCCTGCTTTGTATTTCAGAGCAAAATCCTAACTCTGACTTTAATTATATTGCCCCAGCACCTACACTGGACATTTTTGTAGACTTGCTTTGGTTCAGTTTAGTTTATTGTCACGTGTACCGAGGTGCAGTGAAAAGCTATCCAGTCAACGGCAGTGGAAAAACAGTACATGCTTCCAATCGAGTAATTGATATATAGATACATGATAAGGGAGTAACGTTTAGAGCAAGGTAAAGCTAGCAAAGTCCGATCAGGGATAGTCCGAGGATCACCAATAAGATAGATAGTAGTTCAGGACTTAGAACTTTAGGAGTTAAGGGCCAAGTTAAGGACAGACCCTTTACTGATCACGTTCTACAACAACCTTCCACCAGAGGGTTAGTTTGGTTCAGTTTACTGTAGGTTTTTGGAGTGTGGGAGGAAACCGGAGCAACTGGAGCAAACCCACGCGGGTCATGGGAAGGACGTACAAACTCCGTACAGACAGCACCCATAGTCAGGATCGAACCCGGGTCTCTGGCGCTACCGCTGCTCCACAGTAATTGTGTCAATTGTAAAGTATTTGTCATAATATTCATTACAAGGTACATCAAAAGAGATGTTAACATCAAAAGAATTTACTGATCAATAATGGCATGGTGGCGCAGCTGCAGAGTCCCTGCCTTACACGCTTACGGTGCCAGACACCCGGGTTTGATCCCCACTACGGGTGCTGTCTGTACTGTGAGTTTGTACGTTCTCCCCGTGACACCGTGAGTTTCCTCAGAGATCTTCGGCTTCCTTCCACACTCCAAAGACGTACAGGTTTGTGGGCTAATTGGCTTGGCATAAATGTAAAATTGTCCCAAGTGTAGGCAGGATGGTGTTAATGCGCTGGGATCGCTGGGCGGAACAGACTCGGTGGGCCGAAGGGCCTGACTGCGGGCAGCATCTCTAAACTAAACCAAACTAAACAGAAAATACTGGGGAGGAAAAAAAAAACAACTGGTCAGGCAGCATCTGTGGAAAAATAACCAGTTAACAATCTAGGATATTTCATCGCTAACATTTAGTCAGCTCATAAGGAGGCTAGGATTCCATTTCTTCGATGACCGCTTTGAAGTTTGAATGAACGAATCCCTTACACAAAGTCAGTTCAGAAATGCAAATGTATACTAATCAATTACATTTCCCACATGCATATTTTATGTTTTTTGCATGCATATTAATGGAATACAAATAAGTTATCTGTAGTCCTGTTACTGAAATCTTACTGATAGATTTCCCTGAGGAAAGAAATTTATTAGACATAATAAGTTAAGAGAAAGTACATCAAGGGGTGATTTTTTTTCTTATTACATTTCAACATTATCTCTATTTATAGTGGGAGGCAGTAAATCTTCTAAAGTTTTATTTAATATATTCGAGGGCTCTGGAGATTGATCTGGGGATAAGAAAACCTTATCAGGGCCTTGAAGATTTGAAGATTTGAGGTGTTTGGCTGATGAATTATTCTGTATTGAATAAGAAGAACGCGTTTGAACCTTTTTCAAGCGTTTTAGTTTTAGTTCTAGAGATACAGCGTGGAAACTGGGCTTTCTCGGCCCACTGTCACCAGGCTGACCAGCGGTCAACTGTATTTTAGTTCCGTCCCTCACACTTGGGACCATTTCCAGAAGCTAATTAACCTACACACTTGCACCTCTTTGAAGTGTGGGAAGAAAACCCGGAGCACCCGGAGAAAGCCCACGCGGTCACAGGGAGAATGTGCATATCATACAGACAAGCACCAGTAGCCGGAATTGAACCGGGGTCTCTGGCGCTGTGAGGCAGCAACTCTGCCGCTGGGCCACTGTGCAGCCCTATTTGAGGAATAAAACACAAGAGTGAGACTCATCCTCGATACTGGTTGGCACGGTGGTGCAACTGGGTGACACGGTGGCGCAGCGGCAGAGTTGCTGCCTTACAGCGCTTGCAACGCCAGGGAACCTGGTTCGATCCCGACTACGGGTGCTGCCAGCACGGAGTTTGTAATTTCTCCCCGTGACCGCGTTGGTTTTCTCCGAGATCTTCGGTTTCCTCCCACACTCCAAAGACGTACAGGTTTGTAAGTTGGCTTGGTATAGGTGTAAATTGGATCCTAGTGTGAGGAAATCACTGGTCGGCGTGGACCCGGTAGACCGAAGGGCCTGTTTCCGCGCTGTGCCTCTAAACTAGAGACACAGCTGCTGGCCTTGCAGAGGCAGCGTGACGCGTAGATGGAGTCAATGTAAGGGAGGACCGTTTGTGTGCTGGTCTGGGCTGCGTCCACAAATCTCTGCAATTTCATACAGCCTTGGATGGAGCTGGTCCTAAACCACTCTGTGGTGCATCCCGATAAAATGCTTTCTACAGCACTTGGGTTTTTCTGGAAAGAAATATTCGTAACTTAGCAATAGCAACATTGAATCAGAGTCCATAATGACTGAAAATTACATCCATGGAAATGGAGCAGCTACTAGTACCTGGGTGATCTTTCCCAGAAGGCTCAATGGTGCTAAAGAAAGATTGAGCTTAATGTGCATATGGTTATGGCTTAACAATCAACATTAAATGTGAGCCTTTTCTTTCTAAACCATTGAACGTTCAGCTCACTGACGATTTCCCCCCAGAAGAATAAGGAACTTTTTTAATGCTAATTAAAAAGAGGCAGTCTCCGTGAGATTTGTCCCAAAGGGCTTCTCAGCAAAGGGAGCAATCTGCTTTGAAGCGGAAAGCTTATTAACAGTTATATGTCTTTGGATAATCACTGGCACATGGCTGAGAGAAACACCAATTTTTAAGGAGGAATCTGCTCTTTGCTCTGAATCACGACCGTTCTGCATCATTGAGTTCAAAGAGGTCAGACTCTGCAAAATAGATTTTAGTTTAGTCTAGAGATACAGAGCGGAAACAGGCCCTTCAGCCCACTGAGTTCGTGCCAACCAATGATCCCCGCATATTAACATTATCCTCCACACACTAAGGACAATTTTACCCATATACCAAGCCAATTAACCTACAAACCTGTACGTTACCTGGGGTTTGGCATGAATAGAGTCAGGTAGTGGGGAGTTCCCCCTACCATGGGTACCATGTAATCCCGTGCTACCTGCTCCATGGTCGGATAGTCGGTGACTAAACCGCCTCGCACACCTGGTTTGCGAGGTGAGGAGGGGGCTATGGACCCCCAGCAGGACCAAAAACAAGAGCTGTCATAGGGCTGATGAGCCTCTAGCGAGCCAACTGCCATCCACACTTCAGTTGCGATCACTGTCATACATAGCATTGTAAGGAATGATGATAAAGCACCAAAATCCTATACTTCCAGCGGTGGAAGTCCGCAGGAACTGGAGGACAGAGATATGTGGTGCGTCCGTCACCGTTCCCGTTGGAAACCAGCACCAATGCGTCGCTAATGTTTTCAACGAAGATGAATGAATGACATAGAGTTGGAGAGAATGGAAACAGACCCTTCGTGACAACTTGCACATGCTGATCCAATTCAGCTAGTTATCATTTGCCTGCCTTTTGCCCAAGTCCCTCTTGTTGGTTAAGTAGTGAGAAATATTACCATCTGGTTTGGGAATTGCTCTTCCCAGGACAAGAAGGTTCTGCAGAGAGTAATGCGTTCGGCCGAACGCACTATGGGAACTCCACTCGCCCCCCTGCAGGAACTATACATCAGGAAGTGCAACTCCAGAGCCAATAAAATCATGGGAGACACCTTCCACCCCTGCAACGGACTGTTCCAGCTGCTTCGGTCAGGCAAACGCCTCCGTTGCCATGCTGTGAGAACGGAGAGGTTGAGAAGGAGTTTCTTCCCAGAGGCCATTCGGACTGTAAACTCCTATCTCACCAGGGATTAACTTTACCGAACCTTTTTCCTTCCGCCCACAATATTTAATATGTAAACAATATGTGATTCTGTTTGTAGTTTGTTTGGTTGGTTGTTTGTTTGTCTTTTTGCACAAAGTCCGCGAGCATTGCCACTTTTCATTTCACTGAACATCTCGTATGTGTATGTGACGAATAAACTTAAAACTTACGGCTTGACTCGTAAATTGTCCCTAGTGTGTAGGATAGTGTTAGTGTTGGGGGATCGCTGGTCGGTGTGGACTCGGTGGGCTAAAGGGCCCGTTTCCGTGCTGTATCTCTAAATGAAACTAAATGACAATCTAAACTGCTGCACGCCTAATTCAAACTCAGTAGCTCATGTGCATCAGTGTTCTGGAGTCACAAGGGTCGTGTGATCCCATTATTACCAAAATAATGCCACGGAGGATCATTGTCAAAGAGAATAAAATACCTAGAGAAAACCTATTATGAACGATGTGCAATTATTTTAAAAGTATGTAAGTACTTAGCTTAGAAATTCAGCAAGGGCACCGAATTAACCTTAATTTAAATATCCCTTGTTAATACTAATAGAGGATTGTTATATTTTGAAACAGTTCCAAGATTTGCGGCGTTCACGAATGCAAGCCATGTTTTTCATTTGATGAACGGGTATACAGGATTGTACAGGAAGGAACTGCAGATGCTCATTTACACAAAAGGACACAAAATGCTGGAGTAAATCAGCGGGGCCGGCTTCATCTCTGGAGAGAAGGAATGAGTGACGTTTCGGGTCGAGACTCTTCCTCAGGCCTGAACAGGTTTCATGTCTTCCATTCAGTTTTCTGTCGGGTTCAGTGGCATTCACAAGTTCAGAAGTTCTAGGAGCAGAATTAGGCCATTCGGCCACTCCGCCATTCAATCATGGTTGATCTATCTTTCCCTGTCAACCCCATTCTGCTGCCTTCTCCCCATAACCCCTGACACCCGCACTAATCAACCGACCAACAATCACCCATACCACAAGCTTGGCAAATGAAATTCCTCGTATGTTGCAAAACATACTTGGCTAATAAAGTATTATTGTATTGTATCCTACACTCCAGGGGCAATTTACCGAAACCAATCAAACTGCAAGTCTTTGGAATGTGGAAGGAAACCGGAGCACCCGAGGTCAGACGGAGAACATGCAAACTCCGTACAGACAGCGCCCGAGGTCAGGATCGAACCCGGTTCTCTGGCGCTGTCAGGCAGCAACTCTACCGCTGTGCCACCGTGCAAGCTAATAATCTACAAACTGCAAATATGGGAAAACTGAAATAAAAGCAGAAAATGTCAGAGATATCAATGTTTTTTTATTGTCGCGTATGCACTGCACAGAGACATTCCTGCACTCGGCGCCTTTTTTTGGTGCCATTTACAAATGAAATAGACAAACGTCCAAAGTGCGGTCCACATGCAGGACGTAATGGAGCGATCCCCATCCAGGCACATCTCCAGGCCCGACATCAGCTGGTCAGGCGACAGTGATAACAGACCCTTGACTTGAATTAGAAACCATTTCTTTTTCCGCAGATGCTGACTGACCTGCTGAGTGTTTTCATTTTTTGCTTTCAGTTCAGGTTAACAGGTCTTTAACCTGGGCTGTTTGCCAGCCAGCGGTATGAATATATCTTGATTAGTACAGAGGTTATGGGGAGAAGGCAGGAGAATGGGGTTATGAGCGAGGGATAGATCAGCCATGATTGAATGGCAGAGTAGACTTGATGGGCCATATGGTCTAATTCTACTCCTTATGGTCTTAATATTGATTTCTCTAACTCCAAGTAACCCTTACATCCCCTCTCTCTCCGTCCATCCACCACCCTAGTCGTAGTACTAGCATCACAGTCATCCTGTTGAGTTCCAATGTCTGTGTAACTCGTTAACACCAATCCCGCAGCCAACAATGGATCATTGTGGGCTCCACTTTTCCCTGATAATCATTGCTTCCTGCATATCTTTCATTCATTTGTCCTTAGTATCATCTATATCTCTCATTCCCCTTTCCCTTCACTCTCAGTCTGAAGAAGGGTCTCAACCCGAAACGTCACCCATTCCTTTTCTCCAGAGATTCGGCCTGACCCACTGAGTTACTTAAACATCTTGTCTGTCTTTGGTTTAAATCAGCATCTGCCATTCCTCCCTACACATATCCAAGTAAAACATCTTCAAAGCCTAGTTAGCGAGTACTTTCATTACCTTAAAAAAAAACTGAGTACATCCTACATTAAAGGACAATATTCAGATGTTTGTTTAAGAAAGAACTGCAGATGCTGGAAATATCAAAGGTATAAATGCTGGAGAAACTCAGCGGGTGAGGCAGCTTCTAGGGAGTGAAGGAATAGGCGACATTTCGGGTCGAGACCCTTCTTTAGACTGAAGAATCATGTCTTCCAGCATCATGTCTACCTTCGATTTTTCCAGCATCTGCAGTTCTTTTTTAAACAGTCAGATATTCAGATGTTTGCATCTTTTATGAAAATGAATACTAAAATATCCTGAAGTCTGGCAGATAATTATAAAAAATGGAAAACAACCCTAAAGGGCTTAATATTCTGCGATGACTGCACATGCCTTGCAAAATTCCACTAGTTCATTCCTTTAACTCCCAGATAATGAGAATTTTATATTATATTTTATTTGTTGGTATCTTTTAGGGCATCTTGATTGTAATCATGTATAGCATGTAATAAAAAGAAATTCCTCCTCATTTCCTTTTTAAAGACATGTCCTTTTATTCTGAGGCTATGGCCTCTGGTTCTAGACTCTCCCTGTAGTGGAAACATCCTCTCCACATCCACTCTCTCCAGGCCTTTGATTATATGGTAGGTTTCAATGCGACCCCCACAAAACCCCAGTGAGTACAGGCCCAGTACCATCAAACGCTCCTCAAACTTTAACTCAATCTCCCCTGGGATCATTCTAGTAAACTTCTTCTGGATCCTCTCTAATGCCAGCACATTCTTCCCCAGATATTGAGCCTAAAAATGCTCACAATATTCCCAATGTGGCCTGACCAGCACCTTATAAAGCCTTAGCATCACATACTTTTTTTGATAATCCAGTCCTCTCAAAATGACTACTAACATTGCACACATTGGTGTGAGATTGCAACCTTCACGTGGTTTACCCTGTTTCGACTAATGCACTCAACCCGACGTGCACAAACAAATAGATCAAATAGAACAAGTTGACCTGCAACTTTAGGCTGTGCACGCCATACGCAAGAAGAAGACTCACTGAAGCCGGGTCCCTTGTGTTGAGAGGTAGCAGCTTTATTAGCTGCGCCACTGTGCTGCCAAAGTAATAGGTCACGCAACAACACTGCTCTCATAACATAGAATGAGTGTGAATGGCAGATCGATGGCTGGCGTAGACTTGATGGGCCGAAGGGCCTGTTTCCAGGCTGAACCTCTAAGCAATACTAAACTATATTTCTACACTTATTTTTGCACTGATATGTTTGTAATGTTTCACTCTGGGTGTTTTGAAGTTAAATTGACTTCATGATGGACAGTGAACCCAGTCAATGTAGGAAATATTTAATTCTGGTTTGAATTGAATATTTTGCTCATATTTTACGCCGTTCAATATAAAGAGCAAATATGAAAACAAACATCTGTACGAAAAATACACAAATATCTTTCATTAATATATTTTGGAACAAAGGCATTTTTTTTCTGACAATTAATTTACATTTTCCAAATGCTTTAATTAGCTATTACTTCAGTAAATATTAATAGTTTTATGACCAGAAAGTCCATTAAAAATGTTGGTATTGTTAATGAATAGTGTTTATGTAACACTCATTTTGTCTTCTTGAAAAATAAGCTTCAGTTTCATATAAAGAGGAATGTGGAAAATCTAAGTCTTAGAGGATATATAAAGCAGCCATTTTAACATACCTCAAATTTGAAAAACCTTTAATCATATTTTATTGATGTTTTTCTCTACAAAGTTACTGCTATTTTAGTTTAGTTTAGAGATACAGCATGGAAACAGGCCCTTCGGCCCACCGAATCCGCACTAGCCAGCGATCCCCGTACATTAACACTGCCCTACACACACTAGGGACAATTTACACATACTCAGCCAACTAACCTACATACCTGTACGTCTTTGGAGTGTGGGAAAAAGCCAAAGGCCTTGGCAAAAGCCGAAGCAAATCACGGGGAGAACGTACAAACTCCGTACAGACAGTCAGGGTCAAACCCGGGTCACCGGCGCTGTAAGCGCTGTAAGGCAGCAACTCTACTGCTGCGCCACCGTGTTGCCCTGCTATCGTGTTTATTTAGTTTTATTTATTTGAAGTAATAATAATAATAATAATAATAAGTTTATTTATATAGCACATTTTATAGTCAATTTTCATTGACCCCAAAGTGCTTTACATAATTTAAAAATCAGTTCCATACAAAGCATAAAGATGGGTTAACAAAATAATAAAATGCATAAACAGGGGTCTCCATGGCGCTGTCAAGCGCTGTAAGGCACAGCAACATTTGGCCCTCCTCCTACTGCTGCGCCACCATGGACAAGACCCCTGTCCTCCAGGATCGGTCTTTATCACCGGAGACCGCGGCTTATTGTGTATTTAGGCCGGCGGCTGAGGTGGTCTACCCTATGGTCTATCCTATTCGTTCTCCATTCCATGGAATATTCTTTTCATATCGCAGTCAATAGCTCATCGGGCTGAATAATTAGTTTAGATTAATTTAGTTTAGTTAATTATTATTGTCTCATGACAAGCAGTGAAAAGATTTTTGTTGCATGCTATCATTGTCAGCGGAAAGACTATACATGATTACAGTCAAGCTGTCTACAGTGTACAGATAAAGGATAAAGGGAATAACATTTAGTACAAGATAAAGTCCAATTAAAGATAGTCCGAGGGACTCCAATGAGGCACATGTTAGGTCAGGACTGCTCTCTATTTGGTGATAGGATGGTTTGGGTTGCCTGATAACAGCTGAGAAGTTGTCCTTGAATCTGCAGGAGTGCGTTTTCACATTACTGTGCCGTCCACAGTGTACAGATACAGGATAAAGGGTTTAGTGCTAAATAAAGTCGGATTAAAGATAGTTCAAAGGTCTCCAATTGTAATTGGTAAAGGGAATAACATGAATAACGTTTAGTGCAAGATAAAGCCACAAAGTCCGATCAAACATAGTCCGAGTGTCTCCAATGAGGTAGATAGTAGTTCGGGACTGCTCTCTAGTTGTGGTAGGATGATTCAGTTGCCTGATAACAGCTGGGAAGAAACTGTCCCTGAATCTGGAGATGTGTGTTTTCAAACATCTGTACCCTTTGCCTGATGGGAGAGGGGAGAAGAGGGGGTGGCCAGGGTGCGACTGGTCCCTGATTATGCTGGTGGCCTTGCCGAGGCAGCGTGAAGTGTAGATGGAGTCAATGGAAGAGGGGTTGGTTTGAGTGATAGTCTGGGCTACGCCCACAACTCTGCAATTTCTTGTGGTCTTGGATGGAGCTGTTCCCAAACCATGTTGTGATGCGTCCCGGTAAAGAATGAACTTGAATGCAATGAAAAGGATCTCATGTGAGGCAGCCTTGAGTTGTTGATGTCCCCTGAGTTTGGTGACCATCCCTTTAGGTCAGTTTAGTTTAGTTTAGTTTAAAGATACAAGAATACAAAGATACATGATGCTGGAATAACTCAAGGGGTCAGGCAGCATCTCTGGAAAACGTGGATAGGTGATGCAAGGCCAGCAGCATAATCAAGGACGAGTCGCACCCTGGCCACTTCCTCTTCTCCCCTCTCCCATCGGGCAAAAGGTGTAGATGTGTGAAAACGCACACCTCCAGATTCTCTGTAAAGGCCAAGTCAGTGGATATTTTTAAGACAGAGATAGATTCTTGATTAGTATGGGTGCCAGAGATAATGGGGAGAAGGAAGGAGAATTGGGTTAGTGGAGGTGAGAGAGATCAGATATGATTGGAAAGGGTGACATTTCTGGTCAATACCCTTCTTCAGACCCCACCAGAAACATCACCTTCTCATTGAATTGAATGCAATATCTCCAAGTTTGCGGGTGACACGAAGCTGGGGAGCAGTGTTAGCTGTGAGGAGGATGCTACGAGGCTGCAAGGTGACTTGGATAGGCTGGGTGAGTGGGCAAATGCATGGCAGATGCAGTATAATGTGGATAAATGTGAGGTTATCCACTTTGGTGGCAAAAACAGGAAAGTAGACCGTTATCTGAATGGTGGCCGATTAGGAAAAGGGGAGATGCAACGAGACCTGGGTGTCATGGTACACCAGTCATTGAAAGTAGGCATGTAGGTGCAGCAGGCAGTGAAGAAAGCGAATGGTATGTTAGCATTCATAGCAAAAGGATTTGAGTATAGGAGCAGGGAGGTTCTACTGCAGTTGTACAGGGTCTTGGTGAGACCACACCTGGAGTATTGCGTACAGTTTTGGTCTCCTAATCTGAGGAAAGACATTCTTGCCATAGAGGGAGTACAGAAAAGGTTCACCAGACTGATTCCTGGGATGTCAGGACTTTCATATGAAGAAAGACTGGATAGAATCGGCTTGTACTCGCTAGAATTTAGAAAATTGGGGGGGGATCTTATAGAAACTTAGAAAATTCTTAAGGGGTTGGACAGGCTAGATGCAGGAAGATTGTTCCCGATGTTGGGGAAGTCCAGAGCAAGGGGTTACAGTTTAAGAATAAGGGGGAAATTTAGGACCGAGATGAGAAAAAACATTTTTCACACAGAGAGTGGTGAATCTCTGGAATTCTCTGCCACAGAAGGTAGTTGAGGCCAGTTCATTGGCTATATCTAAGAGGGAGTTAGATGTGGCCCTTGTGGCTAAAGGGATCAGGGGGTATGGGGAGAAGGCAGGTACAGGATACTGAGTTGAATGATCAGCCATGATCATATTGAATGGCGGTGCAGGCTCGAAGGGCCGAATGGCCTACTCCTGCACATATTTTCTATGTTTCTATTCTTTCTCACCAGAGAAGTGCCCGACCCGTTGAGTTACTCCAGCATTTTGTGTCTATCTTCCGTATAAACAAGCACCTGCAGTTCCTTCCTACACATTCTCTAGGGTATCTGGCTGTGCTAAAAAAAAACATTGGATGATCATAATAACATTGTTACTCCAATAATGTTTGAGATGCAAAACACAAGAGGTCCCAAGTGTGTAAATAAAGTCTAAAAACCTGAGAGATAATGCAAGATTAATCGGCGTGCCAGGTTTAAATCAGTTATAAATCAGTTAAGTCTCCTCAGGTTAATGAGTGATTATCTGATTTTGTTTGTCGTAAACCTCATTATCATTTATTCAATCTTTATTAAACACCCCAGCCCACAGGTGGGCAATTAATAAACGGCAGCTCTCTGCATTGATAATAGTTTTACCGAGAGGCAGGAGGAGTTTTTATTTAGTCCATCACGTACTGTATTATGCAGTCCAAAATGGTCACCAACCAAACACATGCAGGCTGGTGGGACGAGTGGAGATGGGACATGTTGGCCGGTGAGGGCAGGTTGGCCAAAGGGCCTGTTTCCACCATGTATGACTCTATGACTCTAAACACATAGGTGGCACGGTGGTGCAGCGCTAGAGCTATTGCCTTAACAGTACCAGAGACCCGGGTTCGATCCTGACTACGGGTTGTGTCTGTACACAGTTGGAACATTCTCCCTGTGATATGCGTGGGTTTTCTCCGAGATCTTTGGTTTCCTCCCACACTCCAAAGACATACAGGTTTATTGGCTTGGTGTAAATGCAAAATTTGCCCCTAGTGTGTGTGTAGGGTTGTGTTAATGTGCGGGGATCGCTGGTTGGCGTGGACTCGCTGGGCTGAAGGGCATGTTCCCGCGCTGTACCTGTAAACTAAACTAACACGTTTTCAATGCAGAAGAGCTGCACGCTTCTCTGTAACATGGTGTAATACAGTGGCAGAGCGGTATATGTTTGCTGAAGAGACAGGAGCGGCTTTCCATGCAGAATTCCAAGAGAATTAAATTAGAATTCATTGCCAGAGACCCTGGTTCAATCCTGACGACCGGTGCTGTCTGTACGGAGTTTGCACGTTTTCCCCGTGACCGCATGGGTTTTCTCCGGGTGCTCCGGTTTCCCCCCACATTCCAAAGATTTAGAGGTTTGTAGGTTCATTGGCTTCGATAAAATTGTAAATTGTCCCCAGTGTATGTAGGATAGTGCTAGTATAAGGGGCGATTGCAGGTCGGGGTGATCTTGGTGGGCTGAAGAGCCTGTTTCCGCGCTGTATGTCTAGTCTAAACGTGCAAACTCCACGGGAGGCGTTAGAGTGCGAGGATCGCTGGTCGGCGCAGACTCGGTGGGCCGAAGGGCCTGTTTCCGCGCTGCATCTCTTAAGTCTTCAGACCATCTGCTCACAAGAATGGGATAGCTGCATGGGATGTGAATGGCTATGATTGAATCACAACTAACAAGGAAACAAACGGTCTCAGTTATTCTTAAGTTGCAGCAGAGAATTGACATGTAATGTTCATTTAATGTAACAAATCATGATGTATCCAATTCTATACACCCTTATGAGAACTGTTCTTCCCAGAACACAACTGCAATGGTCCTTTTTGCCCATTCTGGTCAGTACAAGGAAAAACCATAATCATAGAGTCATACAGCATGGAAACAGGCCCTTTGGCCCAACGTGCCCACACTTGCCAACATGTCCCAGCTATACTAGTCACACCTGCCTGCGTTTGGTCCATATCCCTCCAAACTTGTCCTAACCATGTCCCTGTCTACCTGTCTAAACGTTGGGATAGTCCCAGCCTCAACCACCTCCTCTGGCAGCTTGTTCTATACACCCACCACCCTTTGTGTGAAAAAGTTACCCCTCATATTCCTATTAAATCTTTTCCCCTTCACCTTGAACCCAAGTCCTGCGGTCCTCAGTTCCTATACTCTGGGCAAGAGATTCTGTGCATCTACCCGATCTAACCTTAGTAACTATATTTTCATATTTTCCAGGGGATATGAATTAACTGAGAATGATGACTGTTTAATAATGCAGGCAGCCAATGCATCAATGCTGTCAGTTGCTTATTACCTGGAAGTGATTTAAACTCAAAACACGAGAATAAATTAAGTGCGAGTAATTAGTCAGAAAATTGCTTGCTTACTCTGAATGGATGGATTTATTATTTCGAAGGTAGGCTGTGTCACTTACTCAAATATCCTGCGAAACCTGGTGCAAAATTATACATGTAAATAATATTCTCTATTTACATTTATCAGTCTAATAGGCAAACACTGACAATATTATTAGGAAGCAGAGATTTGTGTTTACTGTTTGCTGTCGACCTCAGTTCAGTCAATTAACGCATGAATGTGTAATCTGCTTTGACCATTCAAGCTGTCAGTACTGGCTGCTTCCAAATATGACTTTACACTTGGGCGATACAGAGCAGAAACAGGCCCTTCGGCCCACCGAGTCGGTGCCGACCAGCGATCCCTGCACACATACACTATCCGACACACACTAGGGACAAGTTACAATTATACCAAAGTCAATTAACCTGCAAACCTGTCTGCCATTGGAACATTGGAGGAAGCCCGAGCACCCGGTTAAAACCCACATGGTCACAGGGAGAACATGCAAACCATGCACACTCCAAAGACATATAGGTTTGTAGGTCAATTGGCTTCTGCAAATTGTAAATTGTCTCTAGTGTGCAGGAGAGTTCAAGTGTACGGGATGATCGCTGGTCGGTGAGTCGGGCCGCTTTCCGCGCTGTACCTCTGAACTAAACTAACCAAAGTGAGACGAGTGTAGATGGGGCATCTTGATCAGCACAGGCAAGTTGGGCTAAAGAGTCTGTTTCCTTGGTGTTAGAGACTCCGTCAATTGCAAAATTGTCCCTAGTGTGTAGGATGGTGTCAATGTACAGGGTGATCGCTGGTCGGCGCGGACTCGGTGGGCAGATGGGCCGATTTCCACACTGTATCTCTAAAATCTAAATCTATCCCTTCCTTAACGTGCTTTTATTTTGAAATGGTACCTGTTAAATGTGAAGGCATATTTATCTTCACAAATCCCTTACACCTCCACACTAAATCAAATGCGAGTTGACATATTTCTGATGGCATTATTAATGGCACTCTTTGCGCAAGTGTAAGTGGTACTTCATGCTCAAGGCTTGACACTCGGTTAATATAAAGGAGCAATGGACTGTCAAAGACCTCACAGTAACCTACAGCCCCAATACTTGCAACGCTGAAAGTCTCTAGGCCTGGTTTCTCCTGATTATCAAGCATTTGTGCTACACTTGTTTGTTTTAGTTTAGTTTAGATGTACAGGGCAGAAACAGGCCCTTCAGCCAGCCGAGTCCACGCCGACCAGCGATCCCCGCACACCAACACTACCCTACACACACTATGTACAATTTACAAATGTACCGCAGCCACTTAAGCTACAAACCTGTACGCCTTTGGAGTGTGGGAGGAAACCAGAGCACCCGGAGAAAACCCACACAGGTCACGGGGAGAACATACAAACTCGTACAGACAGCACCCGTGGTCAGAATCGAACCCGGGTCTCTGGCGCTGTAAGGCAGCAGTTCTACCGCTGCGCCACTGTGGGCTGGTTTATCCTGATTATCAAGCAAATTTGTGGGGTGGATGATTGCAACCTTCACGTGGTTCGCCCTGTTTCGACTAATGCAATCAACTCGACCTGCACAAACGGAAGATCAAATAGAACAAGTTGTCCAACAACTTTAGGCTGTGCACGCCACATGAAAGAAGAAGAAGCAAATTTTTGATACACTTATGTTTTAACGTTTCTGCTAGAACTCATACCATGCTTCAAAATCAGAAAGACATGCAGAATCAATAGACAATGAACAATCGGTGCAGGATTCGGCTCTTCGAGCCAGCACCGCCATTCACTGTGATCATGGCTGATCATCCACAATCAGTACCCCATTCCTGCCTTCTCCCCATATCCTCTGACTCCGCTATCTTTAAGAGCCCTATCTTGCTCTCTGTTGAAAGTATCCAGTGAACCGGTCTCCACCGTCCTCTGCGGCAGAGAATTCCACAGACTCACAACTCTCTGTGTGAAAAAGTGTTTCCACATCTCCGTTCTAAATGGCTTACCCCTTATTCTTAAACTGTGGACCCTGGTTCTGGAATCCCCCAACAGCGGGAACATGTTTACTGCCTCTAGCATGTCCAAACCCTTAACAATCTTATATGTTTCTATAAGATCCCCTCTAAGTTCCCAGAGACTGCATGGTGGCGCAGCTGGCAAGTTGCTGCCTTACAGCGCCAGAGACCTAGGTTCCATCACGACTACGGGTGCTGTCTGGATGGTGTTTGTACGTTCTCCCCGCGACCTGCGTGAGTTTCCTCCAGGTGCTCCTGTTTCCTCCCACACTCCAAAGAGACGTACAGGTTTTGTAGGGTAATTTGGCTGGTGAAAATTGTGAACTGTCTCTATGTGTAGGATAGTCCTAGTGTATGAGGTGAAACTATTCTACACAGTCTTGAAAGGCCTGTTTCCATGCTGTACCAACTAAACCAAAGTAAGGTGGGACTAGCGTAGTTGGGGCATGATGGTCAGCATGGGCAAGTTGGGCCACAGGGCCTGTTTCAATGATGTATAGTTCAAGGGCTCTCTGAGTCCGAGTGCTGGCTGATAGCACTGGCAACAGCTTAATATCATTGTCAACAACGCTTTTCATCATTTTGCTGATTATTAAGAGTACGTTGATTAGGCAAGGTTTAGCAGCTTGCAATTTTATTTGTGAACGGGATATAATGGGCAGCAGAGTTAGCCCAGTGCCAGAGTCCCGGGTTCGATCCTGACTACGGCGGATCTTGCTTGCCTGTACGGAGTTTGTACGCTCTCCCTGTAACCTGCTTAGTTTCCTCGGGTGCTCCGGTTTCCTCCCCCCACTCCAAAGACGTGCAGGTTTGTTGGTTAATTGGCTTGGTATAATTGCAAAATTGTCCCTAGTGTGTGTAGGATAGTGTTAATGAGTTGGTGGTCGCTGGTCGGCGCGGACTCGGTGGGCCGATGGGCCTGCTTCCACGCTGCATCTCTGAACTCAACTAAACCTTGGCAATGTTCCATGTGTCTGGCAGATGGCACTGTGTAACTGCACTGGTGCAGCTTGGTTACAGGCGTGGCTGCTTTCTGAAGCGCATTCTTCAGTACTTTTCTCTGGCCCCATTAGCTTTGCTGCATCAAATGCTCTCAGCCACGTCTTCATATCACACAGTAAATCAAAGTGGCTGCAATCATCTTCAGGTGGGGATTTGAGGGGAAAGACGAGGTGGATTGGCCTATGGTTCATAAGTTCATATGTTCTCGGAGCAGAATTCGGCCCATCAAGTCCACTCTGCCATTCAATTATGGCTGATCTATCTTTCCCCCTCAACCCCATTCTCCTGCCTTCTCCCCATAGCCCCTGACACCCGTATTAATCAAGAATCTGGCAATATCCATTGACTTGACCTCCACCGCCGTCTGCAGCAATGAATTCCACAGATTCACCTCCCTCTAACTAAAGAAATTCCTCCTAATCTCCTTTCTAATGTTACGCCCTTTTTATTATGCGGCTATGCCTTCTAGTCCCAGACTCTCCCACTAGTGGAAACATCCTCTCCACATCCACTGCATCCGGGACTTATACTATTCATTGAAGTTCCCCCTCATCCTTCTAAACTCCAGCGAGTACAGGCCCAGTGCCATCAAACGCTCATCATATGATAACCCAATTAATCCTGGGATTATTCTCGTAAACCTCCTCTGGACCTTCTCCAGTGAAAGCAAATCCTTTCTCAGATATGGGGCTCAAACCTGCTCACAATACTGCAAATGTGGTCTGACCAGTATCCAATGCCTTCAAATGCTTATCCTATGTTAACCCAATCATTCCTGGTATCATAGTAACAAGTTCATCAGCTATAGTCTTCACCACCTATCCATAGAGCCCCCTAACATGGGGGATAAGGATGTTCCTCCTCTTAGTAGTCAATTTGTTAACCAACATGGATGTGATCCATTAGCAGTGTAATGACTCATCTCTGTGTATTGTGTGCCTTTCATAAGGGTGACACATGGTGTACCTCCGGCACAGTTCCCTTCACACTCCTCAATGAACCAGGATTAATCTCCCAGCTTCAGAGAGCAATGAAGAAATGAGGAAGAGGCCATGCCATGGTGGTTAGATATTATGGTGATGTTCATTTCTGATGATCCACAGTGACTCATTGGCATGAAGTTATGAGTTGCCAGATCTTCAGCATACACCATAGAACATAGAACAGTGCAGAACAGGAACAGTATGTAGGGCGGCACGGTGGCTCAGCGGTGGAGTTGCTGCCTTGCAGCGCCAGAGTCCCAGGTTTGACATTAGCACCATCCTGCACACACGAGGGCCAATTTTACATTTATACCAGGCCAATTAACCTACAAACCTATATGTCTTTTGGAGTGTGGGAAGAAACCACAGCACCCAGAGAAAACCCACGTGGGTCACGTGGAGAACGTACAAATCCGTGCAGACAGCACTCGTAAACAGGATCAAACCCGGGTCTCTGGCACTGTAGGGCAGCAGCTCTGCCGCCATGCCGCCCTTACTCGTACATCGTACCCCAGAAAGGATAGAAGATGGTGGTGGAACAGCTCCGATAAGAAACTGTAAAACAGTCCTTCTCTTTGTATACATGTGAAAAATAATAATTCAAGCTGCGATCCAGGGTTTCTAAGAAATCACAGTGTTCCACAGAACAATGAAGAGACAGGCACATATTACCAATATCAACCCCTTCTGCGCACTGATGGCTCTTAATAATCACTCTCTAAAGATTCCGCAGCCTTTGATGGATCTTAATAAGCAGTTAGCAAGACATTGGGTTTTCATTTTCGTTAGGTATTCATTTTAATTGTCCAATTTCTGCAAGAGGCAATTGTCACCGGTATCACTGTGCAGTTAAAAGGCCATAATTGCTATTTTTGTTTTGAAATTCATTTGATCAACAAATAAAAGGGTCAGCATGGAATGGCCATTCTGGTTCAGTGCACGAGTGCATTATGTACGGGCCATAAAAATAGTAACCGCTGAATGCCAAGCTAATCTTAAAAAGCTTCTCCAAATCACTATATATTATTATGATTTTGAGTGTTGCAAAGTAAAGGTTGTGGATTCTAATATATATTTTTTTCAGGATCTATAAACACTGAAGTGGCAGCTTATTTTCATTTTTATTTTGCAAATTGGATTTTCTGCACAATTAACGCCTCTCAATAAAAACATAGATGATAAGTCGTTGGACCGAAATGTTAATTCGGTTTCCTTATGCCCCTGTCCCACTTAGGAAACCTGAACGTGTAACGGGTATAGCTTGGACCCAATAGCAGCACAGAATCAGGCAAGAATGGGTACACCGTACTCACACAGAGGCTCAGGATTGAGCGAGGGTTCCGAAGAGGGGCAGGCAGGAGACGTAGTCGGGGTAGCGGAAGGTCCGGTAACCAGGAGATCCAACACACGATGCAAACAAACCAGCGAGGGACAGACGAAAGGAGAGTCGAAGTCAGGCAGGAAGTCGAGGAGCCGTTGCAGGGATACACCAAACAGCCCAGGAGAGAGGCAGACAGAAACCAGGAGGTACGGGGACAGAAGGCTGAGGTGATATCCGGGAAGACGACAGGGCGGAATGGTCAGGGGCAGGCAGGTTCGAATCCGTGTAGGAAGTCGAGAAATCGCTGGAGAGTCTTGCATGAACGCTGAGAACAATCTGGCACTGTATGAACGGTGAGGAGAGTCTATATACCGGGTTAATAGGTGATCAGAGGCAACTGAGTGCAACAGGTGAGGAGAGTTGGGCTGATGAGAGGGGAGTGGCAGGCGAGGAGAAGGAGGGACCGGTGGAAAAGTACTGGGAGGTGAAGTGGATGAGAATGAGGAGAGGGCAGACTGTGACAGAACGGAAACCTCTGGAGACTTTGCGCCCCACCCAAGGTTTCCGTGCGGTTCCCGTGCAGTTCCCGGAGGTTTTTGTCAGTCTCCCTAATGGTCGAAAGTGGTTTCTGCTTCTTCTATGTTCCGGCAATTATTTCAAAAAATTCAAAACCGGCCGTGACTAAAAATAGGTTGCCGTTTTTAAAAATCGGTAGTTTTTCAGTCGAAGCCAGTTGCGATGCTAGTTGCAGGTGGTTGCCGGAGGTTGCAGGTGGTTGCCCAGGTGGTTGCCGGAGGTTGCAGGAGGTTGCCGGAGGTTGCAGGTGGTTGCCGGAGGTTGCAGGTGGTTGCCGGAGGTTGCAGGTGGTTGCCGGTGGTTGCCGGAGGTTGCAGGTAGTGGAAGGTTAGACCTTCAACTAGCATCGCAACCGGCTTCGACTAAGAAATTACATAGAAGAACATAGAAGAAGCGGAAACCACTTTCGACCATTAGGGAGACTGACAAAGACCTCCGGGAACCTCCGGGAACCGCACGGAAACCTACGGAGGAGCGCAAAGTCTCCAAAGGTTCCCGTTCAGGTTTCCTAAGCGGGACAGGGGCATTAGAATTTAGACTTTAGAGATACATACAGAGTGGCTACAGGCCCTTTGGCCCATCGAGTCCATGCCGACCAGCGATCATCCCATATGCTAGCACTATCCGACACACACCAGGGACAATTTAGATTTTCACTGAAGCTAATTAGCCTACAAACCTGCACGTCTTTGGAGAGTGGGAGGAAACCAGAGTACCCGGAGAAAAGCCACACGGTCACAGGGAGAATGTACAAACTCTGTGTACGGACAGCACCCGGAGTCAGCATTGAACCGGGGTCTCTGGCGTTGTGAGGCAGCAACTCTACCACTGCACCACCGTGCCATCCCTATCTGGATGATTGCTCATGTGGCCAGCACTGAATGCCCATCCCTAATTGCCCTTTGAGAGGGTGATGATAAACCCTTCCCCTCATTCCTTTCCACATATACATTCCTTCCTCTAGCTTCACAATTTGCGTCTCTTCTAACCTAATCTCACACTATTTGTCTTTTTCATCTCTGGTCTTTGTCCAACCATCTGCCAATCTAAACCTCCCCCACCCACCCCCCACACACATCATTTGCTAGGCTAAATAATTTATTTCCTAGATATCTCATTTGAGTCATTGGTAGCCAGGTCCTTCTGTAAGTGTAGACACAAGTGTAGACACAAGTGTAGACACAACAATCTGTACGCACTGGTTTTATGGTACCCAACTCTCTCATCCACTCCCTGCACATGAGGACCAATATGGAGGCCTATTAACCTCCAAATCTGCACGTCTTTGGGATGTGGGAGGAAACCAGAGCACCAGGAGGAAACCCACATGTAGTACGTGCAAACTCCACACATACAGCACCGCAGGTCAGGATGGGACCTGTGTCTCTGGCTCTGTGAGCAGCATCTCCACCAGCTGCACCATTGTGCTGCCCTTAAATGACAGGTGAGGAATTTCTTGCCTGCGATCACACACCTTCACATTATATACCAGTGAGTAATTGGAGCATCGTTAACTGTTGACTGCCGACCCTTTTCTTTCTCTCAATTGCTCCAGGCGTTTGTCTGTTCTAGACTATCTGGGCACCGTGTTACAGGGAAGATGTTGTCAAGCTGGAAAGGGTACAGAGAAGACTTACGTGGATGTTGCCAGGACTAGAGGGTCTGAGCTGTAGGCAGAGGTTGAGTACGCTGGGACTCTATTCCTTGGGACGCAGGAGGATGCGGGGTGATCTTATAGAGGTGTATAAGATCATGAGAGGATTAGATCAGGTAGATACACTGTCTCTTGCCCAGAGTAGGGGAATCAAGGACCAGAGGACATAGGATTAAGGTGAAGGGGAAAGGATTTAATAGAAATCTGAGGGGTAACATTTTCACACAAAGGGTGGTGGATGTATGGAACAAGCTGCCAGAGGAGGTAGTTGAGGCAGGGACAACCCAACATTTAGGAAACTGTTAGACAGGTACATGGATAGGACTGGTTTGGAGGGATATGGACCAAATGCTGGCAGGTGGGACTAGTGTTGCTGGGGCATGTTGGCCAGTGTGGGCAAGTTGGGCTGAAGGGCCTGTTTTCACACTATATCACTCTATGACTCTACCTCAAAAGCCAATCTGACCACGATCCAATAAGGCACGACAATTAGTGAATGACCATCACCATTTTCTGAATGAGGCAACTCTAGATCTGAGAGATCCTACTTACAAGGTAAACATAGTGAGGCACGATGGCACATCGGTAGAGTTGCTGCCTTACAGTGTCAGAGACCCAGGTTTGATCCTGACTAAGGGTGCTGCCTGTGCGGAGTCTGTACGTTCTCCCCATGACCCACGTGGATTTTCTCCGGGATCTTCGGTTTCCTCCCACACTTCAAAGGCGCACTGGTTTTGTAAGTTAATTGGCTTGGTATAAATGTAAATTGTCCCTAGGGTGTGTTGGATAGCGTTAGTGTGCGGGGATCGCTGGTCGGTGCGGACTGGGTGGGCCGAAGGGCCTGTTTCCGTACTGTATCTCTAAACTAAACTAAATTAGAAGCCACCACATTTGCCTTGAAGAACATTTAGTCTCCCTCCACCCCTCCCCTTGGTGTTCCCTTCTCTCCCCCCCCCCCCCCCACCTCCCCTCACCTCCCACCCTCACCAAATCATCTCTGCCACCTCTTCCAAGCAATGTTTAATGTTACACGCTCATAATTTTGAATTGCGATCCAGATGATTAAACACAATGTCAGTAATTACAATGGAGTACAATTTGTTTAAATCGGATTTTGGGTCTGAAGAAGTTCCAGTGAATTACACATGCATAAGAGGAAGGAGGCAGTGATCCATCAGTACCCATGTTGTGGACAAGCCAGGTACATTACTGCTGGATGATAGCACCTGTGCTTCAGTGGAATGGTTAGAGTAACATCAAAGGCCAAGGGCTTACATCATGGTAGAAGAGACCAGTGTACATAAGTTCATGTTTGGTTTTGTTTAGAAATCCAGGGATATAAAAAGTTGTTTTAAAGTTTGTTGTTGAAACAAATAAAGTTGAAACAAGACTAGGCTTGGAGTTTAGAAGGATGAGGGGGTATCTTATAGAAACATATAAAATTATAAAAGGACTGGACAAGCTAGACGCAGGAAAAATGTTCCCAATGTTGGGCGAGTCCAGAACCAGGGGCCACTGTCTTAGAATAAAGGGGAGGTCATTTAAGACTGAGGTGAGAAAAAAAACGTTTTCACCCAGAGAGTTGTGAATTTATGGAATTCCCTGCCACAGAGGGCAGTGGAGGCCAAGTGACTGGATGGATTTAAGAGAGAGTTAGATAGAGCTCTAGGGGCTAGTTGAATCAAGGGATATGGGTAGAAGGCAGGAACGGGTTATTGATAGGGGATGATCAGCCATAATCACAATGAATGGTGGTGCTGGCTCGAAGGGCCGAATGGCCTCCTCCTGCACCTATTTTCTATGTTTCTATGTTTCCCAGTTGCACCAAAGTAAATCTTTCATGACCAAGCCAACTCCTGCACATCGGTATTGCTTAAAAAAAGTTTAGGATAAAATACAAACATTAATCACTTATTTTGCAACAGTATTGTGAACTCTACAGTGCTGGAGATCAAAGGCAGGAGATCAGACAATTGTATTTCTTTCTTTCTATCTGTTGCCATTCGCACAACTTGAAAACTATGACCACCAGGTTCAAGAACAGGTTCTCTCTAACCACCATAAGGCTCTTGAACACTAGAGGCTGTGCCGACCAACAATCACTCGCACATGAATTCTGTGATATCCCACTTTTCGCATCCTACACAGGAGGGACAATTTACAGCAGCCAATTGATCGATAAACCTGCATGTCTTTGCAGTGTGGGAGGAAAACCGGAACACCTGAAGAAAACCCACACACACACGGGTCACAGGGAGAATCTGCAGATAGCCCCCGTATTCAGGATTGAACCCAGGACTCTGGCGCTCCAAGGCAGTAACTCAACCGTTACACCGCTGGGTCATCCCGGCTGATCCAGGCACATAATCACCTACATAGTCAACGAGCTGTAGTCAACCAGTCCTGTTAACATTGGTACAGTTTTCCCCTCCTCTGGTGGCACGGATACAAAACCAACCACGCACAATAAGGATGCAAAACAAAGGTTTTCACTGCACCTTGGTACATGTGACAATAATAAACTTAAATCTATCTTGTACCTATTTACGAGAATCTGGATTTAATTCCAGTTAAACCTATTTTCCATAGGAAAGCAATAGTCTTAAGTTTTTAGTTTAGTTCAGAGATACAGCGTGGGAACAGGCCCTTCGGCCCACTGAGTCCGCGCTAACCAATGATCCCCGCACACTAACGCTATCCTGCACTCACTAGAGATAATTTACACATACACCAAACCAATTATCATACAAAGCTGCAAGTCTTTGGTGTGTGGGAGGAATCCAACGATCTCAGAGAAAACCCTCACGGTCACGGGGAGAACGTACAAACTCCGTACAGGCAGCACCCGTAGTCGGGATCGAACCCTGATCTCCGGCTCTGCAAGCGCTAACATACTAACTCACACATGCTGGATTCTGCCCACTTTATAAAATGTAATTGACTTCATAAGGTCATACGTGAAAGGAGCAGAAGAAGGCCATTTGGCCCATCAAGTCTACTCCGCCATTCAACCATGGCTGGTCTATATCGTCCTCCTAACCCCATTATCCCACCTTCTTCCCATAACTCCCGACACCCATTCTAATCAAGGTTCTATCTATCTCTGCCTTAAAAATATCAATTGACTTGGCCTCCACAGCCTTCCCTGGCAATGAATTCCATTCTGTGGCAATGCAATTATTGCAATTATATTTTTCTTTATGAATACTGCTATTAATAATCAGAAACCTCTGTTATCTCATGTACACACGGAGGTTTAAAATGATCAGGGCAAGGAATTATATTTACTGTAACAAATTGGTCCTGGTTAACATTGACAAATTAATTAACAAAGATACTCCGTTTACCCTTGCAGGCAGAGTAGATCAGTTTAATTTGAATGCTTGTTAATGATCCAGGCCGCATCAATGTCTTTTATAAATCTTGCCTTCTTAAGAAGTTACTGCCACTGTTTTTAGTGTAGTTTAGTTTAGAGATACAGCGCGGAAACAGGCCCTTCGGCCCACCGAGCCCATGCCGAACAGCGATTCCCGCACCCTAACACTATCCTACACACACTAGGGATAATTTACACATACACCAAGCTCATTAATCTACAAACCTGTGCATCTTTGGAGTGTGGGAGGAAACCAAAGATCTCGGAAAAAACCCATGTGGTCACGGGGAGAATGTACAAACTCTGTACAGACAAGCACCCGTAGTCGGGATCGAACCCGGGTCTCCGGCGCTGCATGCGCGGGAAGCCCGCAACTCTACCGCTGTGCCACCGTGCCGCCCTATGTCATGTTTGCAGGCTCTAGACAATAAGAGTGGCGACTGTGGGCATTCACCTTCCCTTCACTGCCAGGAGAAAAGCAGCGAGAACTGGATAGATAACAAATGGGATGCCCGCTTGACAAAACAAAAGCTTTTCACTGTACCTCGGTACACGTGACAATAAACTAAACAATAAGCGAGACTAACTATTAGCTGTGTTAGTTCCCCCTACACACGGAATAAAGATTGTGCACTCACCTTCTCTATTCCCCTCAAGATTTTATATATCTCTGTACAATCATCCCTCAGGATCTCAGAAGCAGTCTCTGATCTTGATTAACCTGGCACGGAATGAATGATGCACAGTCACCAGCAGAGGGTAGCTTAGCACCTTTACCACTGATTATCACTTCAAAGGAAGTTATCTTAACCTGCTTGGGGAAATCCACCATGGGAACAGTCTAAAGAAGGGTTTCGGCCCGAAACGTCGCCTATTTCCTTCGCTCCATAGATGCTGCTGCACCCGCTGAGTTTCTCCAGCATTTTTGTGTACCATGGGAACACATACATTGCAATTGTATAAGACGTTGGTGAGTATTGTGTTCAGTTCTGGGCACCATGGTACATGAGAGATGTTGTCAAGCTGGAAAGGGTACAGGGAAGATTGACGAGGATGTTGCTAAGGGCTAGAGGGTCTGAGTTATAGGGAGAGGTTGTGTAGGCTTTGACTCTAATCCTTGGAGTGTAGGAGGATGAGGGGTGATCTTATAGAAAGAAGCATGTAAAACCATGAAAGGAATAGATCGGGTCGATGCACAGAGTCTCTTGCCCCAGAGTAGGTGATTCGAGGTCCAGAGGTTTATTGTGAAGGGGGAAAGATTTAATAGGAATCTGAGGGGTAACTTTTTCACACAAAGTGTGGTGGGTACAGAACAAGCTGCCAGAGGAGGTAGTTAAGGCAGGAACTATCCCAACATTTAAGAAACAGTTAGACAGTACATGGATAGGACAGGTTTGGAGGGATAAGGACCAAACATGGGCAGATGGGACTGGTGTAGCTGGGACATGTTGGCCGGTGTGGGCAAGTTGGGCCGAAGGGCCTGTTTTCTCGCTGTATGATTCTATGACTTTGTCCAATAGATGAACACATATATGTTTTCAATACGTGATATCATTCCTTCACATAACTTCCTTCAACATGAGAAATAGTTGGTCTAAATGATAGATATCAACGGTTCAAGTAATGACTTAGTTTGTTTTAAAATCAGGTCTCCTGTGATCACTGCTAAGTGGACCAGTTACTGGTGACAAGAACTAATTACAGCGAATATTTATCTTCTTTAGTCGTGCCTCAAATGATTAATGTTCCCATGTTGGACAAGTAAGATAAATAGAAAGACTGAATGTACGAACTGGGCTAGTGCTGACAATACATATATTTCAACTCTAACTCACATGCATTCTAAATTACTGAAAACAAAATAGCAGATATTCAATATCATTGCTATAAGCAAAATCATGTATTTGGAAATGGTAAGAAGAATTTGAACATATTAGCGTGTAAGGAGTGTAGATCTGAAAAGAACAAAGCTTGTTCTCATATTCTGCTTGGGCAGCTTACACCCCAGCGGTATGAATATTGACTTCTCTAACTTCAAATAATCTTTGTCTTCCCTGTCTCTCCATCTCAGATCTACGACTAGTCTGAATGACCTTGTTTACACTTTATCTCGGTTTGCTTTGTCTCCTAGCTAACAATGATCTATTCTACATTCTCCTTGATCTCCACCCCCTTTGTCTCGTTTTCACACCTGACATTTCCTTATCTCTATATCTCACTCTCCCCTGATCCAGTCTGAACAAGGGTCTTCACTCGAAACGTCACCCATTCCTTCTCTCCAGAGATTCTGCCTGTCCCGCTGAGTTACACTGAGTCCCGCAATTTGTGTCTATCTTCAGTTTAAACAAGTTCCTTCCTACAAAACTTCTTGCCTTTGTTATGCAGGCACTCCATGACTTACACAATAGGCTTTAGATTTTAGAGATACAGTTTGGAAACAGGCCCTTCGGCCCACCGAATCCATGCCGACCAGCATCTCCCCGTACCCTAGCACTAGCCTGCACACTAGGGATAATTTACAATGAATGTAAGCCAATTATCCTGCAAACCTGTATGGCTTTGGAATGTGGGAGGAAACTGGAGGACCCGGTGGAAACGGAGAGAACCTATAAACTCCGTAAAGACAGCACCCGTGGTCTGGATCGAACCTGGGTCTCTGGCGCTACAAAGCAGCAACTCTACCGCTGCGCCACTTTGCCGCCCACTAGTAAACTCGCTCTTATGTAAGCAATTCTGTACTCAGCCCCCTAGTGCAATCAAGGGGGTGGGAGATTGCAACCTTCACGTGGTCCACCCTGTTTCGACGAATGCAATTAACCTGACGTGCACAAACAAGATCAAATAGTACAAGTCGACTTACAACTTTAGGCTGAGCACGCCATACGCAAGAAGAAGTGCAATCAAGGCAATTTGTGATTTCCACAACGCTGGGCGATCACTCAAGTTTACATAGAAAAAGCCGGTAATGGCAGTGGTGCTTACCCAGAAGGCCATGCTCCGCAGGAAGTGCCCGGACAGCGAGTCGGTGATTCTGACTTGCGTAAAATCTGACTGACTTAGGCAAAATATGACTTGCACAAAGGTTCATGGAAAGGTGTTGTAAACGTTCATGGGATATAATCTCGGGAAGTGCCACAATATGTAATTCTTTAAACCTTTCAAATTTGCCAATTCATTATTTGTAGGTCATATTTCATAATTCATATTTCCCTACTGCACAGTTGGAGCCCATTCATCTGTACTTTCTCGCCAAGTATTCTTACCTATAATGTTCTCCCACAGATTATTTTTTGCTCAATATTCAATATTCAAGTCAAGCCGAGTTTATTCACATCAGCAGCCGTATAGTGAGGTGCAGATGCAATAAAAACCTTACTTGCAGCAGCATCAGAGGCACTGGAGACTTAGACAACATAAAATACATAAATCATGCATGTTATACAAGACAGTGAATAAGGAAGAAAAAGCCTGTGTAAAAATAAGACGGTGGCGCCAAACACAATTAGAGAACAAGTCTGTGGTATCGCAAGAGGCGGTGGAGTTAGAGGGTGGATATGGTTGTGCGGGTTGGCACGGTGATGCAGCGGGTAGAGCGCCAGAGACACCGCAAGAGGCGCTACACCTGTCGCTTGACCTCCCCATCGACTCCATTCAAGGACCCAAGCAGGTCGTTCCAGGTGCGACAGAGGTTCACCTGCATCTCCTCCAACCTCATCTATTGCATCCGCTGCTCTAAATGTCAGCTGATCTACATCGGTGAGACCAAGTGTAGGCTTGCCGATCGTTTCGCCGAACACCTCCGCTCGATCCGCATTAACCAACCTGATCTCCCGGTGGCTCAGCTCTCCAACTCCCCCTCCCATTCCGAATCCGACCTCTTTGTCCTGGGCCTCCTCCATGGCCAGAGTGAGCACCACCGGAAATTGGAGGAACAGCATCTCATATTCCGCTTGGGAAGTCTGCACCCTAGTGGCATAAACATTGAATTCACCAATTTCCAGTTGCCCTTGCTGCCTCCTCCGCTTCTCGGCTCTCCCTCAGCCCTCGGGTTCCTCCTCTTCCTTTTTCCTTTTTCCTTTCTTCTCCCCCCCCCCCCTCCCCCCACCCTACATCAGTCTGAAGAAGTGTTTCGGCCCAAAACATTGCCTATTTCCTTCGTCCCTTAGATGCTGCTGCACCTGCTGAGTTTCTCCAGCACTTTTGTCTACCTTTTTGATTCTGACTGCGGGTGCAGTCTGTGTGGTGCTTATACTACCTCCCTGTGACCGAGTGGGTTTTCTCCGGGTGTTCCGGCTTCCTCCCACTTTTCAAAGACGTGCAGGTTTGTAGGTTATTAGGCTTCTGTAAATTGCCCCAGTGTGGAGAATGCAGAAGTGGGCATAGAACATAGAACCAGTGTGAAGGGGTGATCGATGGTCGGCGTGGACTCGGTGGGATGAAGGTTCTGTATCCATGCCGTATCTCCACAGTCTCTAAAGTCTCCCCGTGATGTCATTCACATTGGAGCGCTCCACATAAGGGAGAAGGTTTCCTTGCTTTTGTATGTCTCAGCTCACTCGGAATTATGACTGAGCCCATGTCGGATATAAACCTGTGATTATTCCCCATAATCAAGAGAAAGGAATAAGACTCAACTAGAATATTACCGGCTCCCTGGTTTGACTTCAGCAATATATTCATGAAGCATCGTTAAATATATTCTGGATGTGCACATTTTATGAGAAAGGCTTGATTAAGGAATCTTAATACTGCGCAGCTACGGAAATCATCAAGCCTCACTTAAGCTTTTTGGAAGTTGCTAGGTTAAACAAAGTGGATACAATTCTGGTGACAGACACAAAAAGCTGGAGTAACTCAGCGGGACAGGCAGCATCCCTGGAGAGAAGGGTTGGATGACGTTTCGGGCCAAGACCCTTCTTCAGACGGAGAGTCAGGGGAGAGGGAGACACAGAGATAAGGAAGGGTTAGGTGTGAGATCGAGACATCAAACGGGATGAGGGTCGAGGAAAATGGGTGAAGAAGGGACTCGACCCAAAACGTCACCCATTCCTTCTTTCCAGAGATGCTGCCTATCCCACTGAGTTACTCCAGCATTTTATGTCTATCTTCGGTGTAAACCAACATCTGCAGTTCCTTCCGACACAAGAAACTTCTGGTGTTTATAATATATATTGCTATTGGCTCGTCTGCACATATTTGTGAGAGCCTCCCTCAGACTGAGAGTCTGGGGTGAGGGAAACTAGAGGGACTGAGAGAAACTAATAAGATGGCCCTCCCCAAACCTAGTCATCCTACTAGTTTCACTGTCGTCTTGCTTAGTTCCACTGTTTGCATCCACTAGTTATCATCTTTTCCCGCAGCCAACAATGGACCATTGTGGGCTCCACCTTTCCATGATCAACCTTGCTGGCTTTCATTTTTTTTTTTCACACGTTTGATTAATTTGTTCTTTGTTCCTTCTCATACCTCTGGTTTCCCACTCCCCTGATTCTTAGTCTGAGGAAGAGTCTCGACCTGAAACGTCACCTTTCACTTTTCTCCAGAGGCGCTGCCTGACTCGCTGAGTTACTCCAGCATTCTGTCTCTATTGACAGTGTAAACTAGCATCTCTATTCCTTCCTACACAAATGGTTTTTATACATGGCAATCGATCTCTAGAATAGCTGAAATATGTATTAAAACTTGGTGGGTGTAAGGAACAAGCTGCCAGATGAGGTAGTTGAGGCTGGGACTATCCTAACCTTTAAGAAACAGTTAGACAGGTACATGGATAGGACGAGTTTGGAGGGATATGGCAGGTGGGACTAGTCTAGCTAAGACATGTTGGCCGGTGTGGGCAAGTTGGGCCGAAGGGCCTGTTTCCACACTGTATCACTCTATGACTCGATGACTTTCGCTCTTTGCAGTACAGAGGCTTGTGGATGGTTTGGACCCTGGGATTAGAAGAAGTTGGATTACAGTAGGACTTGGAAGTGACGAAGATGGGTCCTGACCCAAAACGTCACCCATTCATTTTCTCCAGGGATTCTGCCTGACCCGCCGAGTTACTCCAGTACTCTGTGTCTGTCTGACAGGGGGGGGTGGGACACACTCACTTCTGGCAAGCGTTATTTCATCTGCCCTGGGGTAGACTGTATAACACCATGAGATTGCAACACAAAATGCTGGAGTTACTTGGTGGGTCAGGCAGCATCTCTGGAGAACGTGGATGGGTGCCATTCCGGGTCGGGACACTTCTGCAGTTTTCATTTCTGGCCTTTGTCCAACCATCTGACCATCAAAACTCCCCCATCACCTCTATCCACCTATCACTCTCCAGGATTTGTCCCACCCCCACCTCTCTTTTACCTTTCTCCCTCCTACTACAATCAGTCTGAAGAAGGGACTCGACGTGAATAGTCACCTCTCCATGTCCTCCAGAGATGCTTTCTGACCCGCTGAGTTGCCGAGGTACAGTGAAAAGCTTTTGTTGTGTGCTTACCAGTCAGTGGATATACATGAAGATTCAATACAAAGAAAGGTCTCGACCCAAAACTTCACCAGTCCCTTCTCTCCAGAGATGCTGACTGACCCGCTGAGTTACTCCAGCACTTTATGTTGTTTCTTTGTAAACCAGCATCTGCAGTTCCTTGTGTGTCCTCGCAAGTATAATGCAAGACGACAAACATAAGATTTTTGTGTGGAAAAGAAAAGTACATTTTCTAATAATAATTGAAGATTTTTTTGAATAGTGTCGCAAGAGCATAGTGGAATGAGTAGAGTGGTGCAGACAAAATGTGCAGGGAGGAACTGCAGATGGTGGTTTACACCAAAGATAGACACAAAATGCTGCAGTAACTCAGCAGGTCGGGTAGCATCTCTGAAGAAAATGGATTGATTATCCTATCCTATTCACCTATCCAAGATACTTCAAGATAGACCAAGAGAATCCTGGTCACACAGCATGGAAACAGGTCCTATAGTCCAAGTTGTCCATGTGAACAAGATACCACTTCTATGCTGGTCCCATTTTGCCCACGTTTGGCCCATATCCATTGGGGATGGCATGGTGGCGCAGCGGTAGAGTTGCTGCCTTACAGCATCAGAGACCCGGATTCAATCCTGACTACGGGCGCTGTCTATAATGTTCTCCCCGTGACCCTGGGTGCTCCGGTTTCCTCCCACACTCCAAAGACATGCATTTTTATCGGTTAATTTGCCTTCTGTAAATTGTAAATTGTCCCTAGCGTGTATAAGTGTTAGTGTACGGGGATCGCTGGTCGGCGCGGACTCAGTAGGCCGAAGGGCCTGTTTCCCCACGTAATCTCCAAACTAAACTAAATTAAAATCCCTCTAAATCTTTCCTATCCCTATATCTGTCCAAATGCCTTTTAAATGTTGTTACAGCACTTGCCTCAACTACCTCCTCTGGCAGCTCGTTCCATATACTCACCACCCTCTGTGTGAAAAAGGGTAGTTGACCTTTGAATAAGACACACTCTATGTTAATTCAGTATTTTCCAAGATTTGTCCTTGACTTTCTGTCGTTTTTTTTCCCCCCAGATTTCTCCGTGGCCATCCAGCAGGGGAGGAGGCGGTGGGGACAGCTCTGCTGAATTTAAATTCCACTACGATTACCGCCCGCGGAGTTATAAACGGCTGTTGATAATATTTGATAGGCTGATCTCACCATTCTATGATGAGAATGTGACTTGCCAAAGGTAACATTGCCACAGATACCTCATCTGTAGTTTGTGCAGCATTCGGAGCGAATGTGGGCGGAATTTAAAAAGAGCAATTCAAATCAGAAAGAAAATTTTGAAGTGCATTTGTAGAAGATTAACATTTGTTTGCTTGCCTACTGCCCTCAAGGCAGACGGGAACATCGAAATGACCCAGGCTTTGATTCAATTCAAGCTAATGTTTTCAATCACCGCTCTTTATATTTAGGTTCATTTGAGACTTTAGTTTTTGTTCATTTACCAGGTCTCCACCGACCAACTATCCCCACACATTAACACAAGCCTACACACACTAGATACTATTACACTTAAACCAAGTATACAAACCCAAGCCAATTAACCTACAAACCTGTACGTCTTTGGAGTGTGGGAGGAAACCAAAAATCTAGGAGAAATTCCACGCGGTCACAGGGAGAAGGTACAAACTCTGGAGTCGGGATCGAACCCGGGTCTCTGGCGCTGCAAGTGCTGTAAGGCAGCAACTCTACCGCTGCGCCACCGTGCAGTAATTCATTTAAGTGTTTAACTTGCAAACGCATTAGAGCTTTAGGATTCTAAAGTTCTACCTTAAACAAGTATACAATTAAGCTGCCGTGTCTCCTGAATTAATATTTGCCTCCACCATCTGCAGTAATGGAGGTTACGATGTTAGCAACTCTGACACTGTGCAGTGGGATTGATGGTCAATTTAGATTATTTAGTTCAGAAATACAGCATGGAAACAGGCCTTACGCCCCACCGGGTCACTGCCGACCTGCGATCACCCCGCACACTAGCACTATCCCACACACTAGGGGCAATTTCACAATGTTACCGAAGCCCAATGCTACTGCAAACCTGTACATTTTTGGAGTGTGGGAGGAAACTGGAGATCCTGGAGAAAATCCGCGGTCACAGGGAGAGAAAGTACAAATTCTGTACAGACAGCACCCATGGTCAGGATCGAACCCAGGACTCGACCGCTGCACCACCGTGCCACCACAATGTGGATTAAAGGGCCTGCTTCAATACCGTGCAACTTCATGGCTCCACAGGACAACTAGATCTTTATAATAACTGAGATAAGGTTGAAAATATATGGGGCTGTCATGAAACAGATGACAGTTTCGATCTTGTGTTGTATTGAGTAAAACCTGCATAATCTGACAAGGTTTTGGCAGTGTAAGTAATGGGATAAACCAGATGTCAGTCTGAATGCCATTCTTATTGATCTCAAATAGGCTGGGACTCCATTCCTCGGAGAGCAGGAGGATGAGGGGTGATGTTATAGAGGTGTATAAGATCATGAGAGAAATAGATCGGGTAGACGCACAGAATCTTTTGCCCAGAGCGGGTAAATCGAGGACAAAGAGGTCCTAGGTTTAAGGTGAAGGGGAAAAGATTTAATAAGAATCTGAGGGGTAATTTATTCACACAAAGATTTGTGGTGTATGGAACGAGCTGCCAGGGGAGGTAGTTGAGGCTGGGATTCTACCAACATTTAAGAAACAATTGGACAGGTACATGGATAGAACAGGTTTGGAGGGATATGGACCAAACGCAGGTAGGTGGGACTATTCTAGATGGGGCATGTTGGCCGGTGTGGGCAAGATGGGCCGAAGGGCCTGCTTCCAAGCTGTATCACTCTATGCCTCTAAGTATTTTGGCAGTTCTCATACACAGCCCAATTGTATTAATTAGGGAAGAGTTAGTTCTTTGCACTAAATGCTGAATCCTTTATCTTTTATCTTTGCCCTGTTGATGGCTCGATTGTATTCACACATAGTTTTTACATTTTTACATATCTTGCATTTTATTTGTTCTGTATCTCTCCATATCACCTTCGATATCGCTCATTTTCCCTTCCCCCTGACTCTCGGTCTGAAGAAGGGCCTCGACCCGAAATGTCACCTATTCATGGTCTCCAGAGATGCTGCCTGGCTCATTGAGTTACTCCAGCTTTTTGTGTCTATCTGTAGTCTTTTACTTGTCTGGATTGCACGCTACATTAAAAATGTTCACATGACAATAATAAACTTAACAAAACTAAACTTTGTTTACACGTTCATAAGAAGCTCAAGGACAGAATTGGGCCATTCGGCCCATCAAGTCTACTCCGCCATTCAATCATCTATAGCTGATCTATATTTCCCTCTCAACCCCATTCTCCTGCCTTAACCCTTGACACCCATACCAATCAATGGTATATCAAGCACAATCTGTACAGCTTTAAAAAGTATTTTCTTTTTTCAAAGTTTCCACACAAATTCAATTTCATATCGATAATGTGTCTCAAATTAGCAAAATTGGGCAGCATTTTGAAACGTTCATTCTTTTGAGAAACTGCTTTAAAAATCTTACCTCAATACTATTAAATGCGGCAACTTGGTAAAATTCGATAAATAGAGCTGAAAATTAATCTCGCAGGATGTAAGGGGGTTCCAATGAGTGCTGCCAACTTGATCTTACATTTTTCAAGAGGTTTATAAAGAATATAGAAAACTATTTTCCAGTCAGACTGGGGTCAGTTAGTTGGCTAAAACTTGAAAAATGTAATTCAAACCTTTATTAAACATAGCTTTTGGCGATCTTATGTCTGAAAGGTCGATTTTGTTTCAGCGGAATCTCCCAATGGAAAATAGTCCTTTCAAGACTTGGGATCTGGAGACAGGTTTTGGCAGACAGAATCCATTGAAGAGTAATGTACAGACATTCCAACATTTATACATTTTAATGCACTGCCTCGACAATTTATAAAACTATGAGAGGCTCAGACAGGGTGGACAGTCAGATCTCTTTTTCGAAGGTGGAAATGTTCAACACTAGAGGACGTGGCTATAAAGTGAGGGGGGAACGTTTAATGGGGAAAGTTTCATCGCAAAGGTTATGGGGAGAAGGCAGGAGAATGGGGTAGAGAGAGAGAAGGATAGATCAGCCATCATTGAATGGAGAAGTAGACTCGATGGGTCGAATGGCCCAATTTTGCTCCTATTGTTTATGAATTTATGAGATGTGTGGGGCATGATTTTTGCACAGAGAATGGTGGGAGCCGGGTACTCATTGCCAAGTGTGGTGGTTGTGGAGGCAGATACAATAGTGGTTTTAAGAAGCTTTTAGATAAGCTCATGGAGGCACATGGATTGGCGCATGTATTTGTCCACTGTGGATGGCTCGATGCAGAGCTGATCACGCCGATGGGGAGGGTCCTAACGCCGCTGGCTACGGGAGTCAAGACCGTCCCGTCAACGGAAGGCTCGAGGCCCCCGACTGCGGAAGGACAAAGAAGGGAGGAGGGTGAATTTTTTTTCGCCTTCCATCACAGTGAGGAATGTGGAGGAGTCGCTGTGGTGGATGTTTATGTTAAAATGGGTTTTGTGTGTTCCGTTGCTTTTTATTTGTACGACTGGCTTGGCAAATGAAATTCCTCCTATTTTGCAAAACATACTTGGCTAATAAAGTATTATTGTGATTGTGATGATGTATTGTCTTTCCGCTGACTTGTTATGTCTGACTTTCACTGACTGAACTCTCTGCCACAGAGGGTAGTTGAGGCCAGTTCATTGGCTATATTTAAGAGGGAGTTAGATGTGGCCCTTGTGGCTACGGGGATCAAAGGGTATGGATAGAAGGCAGGTACGGGATACTGAGTTAGATGATCAGCCATGATCATATTGAATGGCGGTGCAGGCTCGAAGGGCCGAATGGCCTACTCCTGCACCTAATTTCTATGTTTCTATGTTCTATAATAATAATAATAATAAGTTTATTTATATAGCACATTTATAGTCAATTTTCATTGACCCCAAAGTGCTTTACATAATTTAAAAATCAGTTCCATACAAAGCATAAAGATGGGTTAACAAAATAATAAAATGCATAAACAGGACACAACATGTAACATAAACATCCACCACAGCATTCATCACTGTGGTGGAAGGCACAAAACATTTTGGCCGTCCTCCTCCATTCCCCCCCCCCGTGGACAAGACCAGAGTCCAGAGTCCAGTCCAGGATCGGTCTTTCCTCACCGGAGACCGCGGCTTCAAGATTGTGTAGGCCGCAGGCCGGCGGTTGAGATTTAAAGTCCCCGCCGCAGCCAGAAGCACCGTAGACTGCAGGGCCGGCGGTCGAAGCTCCCCTCCAGGGGTGATGGTAAGTCCATGCCGGGCCCTCAGATAAAATAAGCGCTGAAAGTATCTCGCAGGATGTAAAGGGGGTTCCAAATGCCATTGATCTTATACATTTTCAAGAGGTTTATATAAAGACTATAGAACACTATTTTCCAGGTCAGGCGGTAGAAGTTATCCGCGGGCCGGCAATGGCGGCTTCTTCTTCCCCCGGGTCCCCCACGAGGGATCCCGGGCTGTAGACGCCGCATGAGCTGGAGGTCTGCAGACCGCGGCTTCAGGCTGCGACTTCAGGCTGCCGGCTGCCCCGGGCCAGTGAAACGGAGCGCTCCCCTCCAGCGAGCCCCAGCGAGGGCTCACCCGCTGCACGCCGAGTCCACGCTGCGCCTGCCGCTGAAGCACCAGGCACGTCTCCGGGAAAGACCTCGCCGATTCTTGATGGTAGGCCACGGGGGAGGCGACCTGGAAAAAGTCGCCTCTCCATGGAGGAGGCGACCGAAGCGGTTTCCCCCTTACACCACCCACACCACCCCCCCCCCACACAAAACACAAAAAAAACCACTAAATACACACTTTAAAACATACTAAAAATAAAAAATAAAATTGAAAGGCTGACGCGCTGCTGCCATGGCTGCCGCCAGAACAGCGCCCCCTTCAGCAATGTTATATGTTAGCACGCAACAGAATCTTTTCACTGTATACGTGGCCATAACACCAAACTAAACTAAAACTAATGTGCAAGGAATAGAGGGACATGGATCATGTACAGGCAGATGAGATCAGTTTAACTTGGCATCATGTTAGGAACAAACATTGTGGGCAGAAGGGCCCGTTCCTGCTGTATGATCTATGTTCTACATTATTCCACATTAATAAAGGTACTTTGCATAAGATGGTACTTTAATCCTGGGCATTTTCATGCAACTATAGCAACTCATAGTAGTTTAGTTTAGCTTAGAGATACACGCACTGAGTCCGCTCCGCCCACCGATCACCGACCACCGAACACTAACACTATCCTCCACACACTAGGAACAATTTACATTTATACCAAGCCAATTACCTACAAACCTTTACGTCTTTGGAGTGAGGGAGGAAACGTAAGATCTCAGAGAAAACCCACGCAGGTCACGGTGAGAACGTACAGACAAGCACCCGTAGTCGGGATCGAACCGGGGCTCTCTGGCGCTGTAAGGCAGCAACTTTACCGCTGCGCCACCGTGCCGCATTTGCGGGTGTTTATGATTACTGTGTTTAAGAGGGAACTGCAGATGCTGGAAAATCGACGGTATACAAAAATGCTGGAGAAACTCAGCGGGTGCAGCAGCATCTATGGAGCGAAGGAAATAGGCAACGTTTCGTGCCGAAACGTTGCCTATTTCCTTCGCTCCATAGATGCTGCTGCACCCGCTGAGTTTCTCCAGCATTTTTGTGTACCTTTACGATTACTGCCTGCTGGAGTCAAGTCCATTTTTCAACTCTCCCCGTCGTGACCTCATTCCCCTCCGCTGCATCCCACCCTGTCATCACCAACATGTGCAGCCTCCATAAACGACTCGGCACGAAACATTGGCTCACATTGTCCTGACCACCGACCTTCATTATTAACTCTCAATTAAACATGAAGTGCATTCTGCGGAAAGTAACGATTCATACTCGATTCCCCGCTGCTAGTCATTTTTACAGTCTATAAATCCACCCCCTTGTCATTTTAATGTATTAAAATCTCATCGCAACGGTACTGAGTCCAGGCTGGGGCATCCATATACCAATAACTTCAGGTCTCTGATGCCTCTCTCTCTCTCTGTGGCTTCAACGATACTTATTTGTAGACCAGTTGTTGGTATGGGGACAGCTATTTAATCGGGCAGCTTGCTTCCCACGAGTCAGCACACTGACAATGGAGCAACCTCTGAAAAAACCTACGCTGGTCACGGGGAGAACATGCAAACGCTGTACAGACAAGCATCCGTAGTCAGGATCGAACCCGGCTCTCCGGCGCTGTAAGGCAGAGGGGGGGATCTTATAGAAACGTACAAAATTCTTAAGGGGTTGGACAGGCTAGATGCAGGAAGATTATTCCCGATGTTGGGGAAGTCCAGAACAAGGGGCCACAGTTTAAGGATAAGGGGGAAATCTTTTAGGACCGAGATGAGAAAAACATTTTTCACACAGAGAGTGGTGAATCTCTGGAATTCTCTGCCACAGAAGGTAGTTGAGGCCAGTTCATTGGCTATATTTAAGAGGGAGTTAGATGTGGCCCTTGTGGCTAAAGGGATCAGGGGGTATGGAGAGAAGGCAGGGATGGGATACTGAGTTGGATGATCAGCCATGATCATATTGAATGGCGATGCAGGCTCGAGGGGCCGAATGGCCTACTCCTGCACCTATTTTCTATGTTTCTAAGTATCTGTAGTCAGGATCGAGCCTGGGTCTCTGGTGCTGTAAGGCAGCAACTCTACCGCTGCGCCACCATGCCGCCCTCTATTGGCCCCCATCAGCCCTGATCACATTGAATGTCGGTGCTGGCTCGAAGGGCCAAATGGCCTACTCCTGCACCTATTGTCTATTGTCTATTCTCAACACGTTAAACCCAGCAAATAGTCCTACGGTGGCCATCTCCCAGTATTTCCCACAGTACATTCATTACTAATGAATGAGGCTGCATCACCATGTTAAAATAAACAAAAAAATGCATGAGATTTATGCTACATCGGCTCGATAAACATGAGGCTTCGTGTTTAATAATGCATCCTGAATGTGCAGACCTTTGTGTTGTTCTTTATTGAATTTGCCCTCTTTACATTAACGCATTGTCATCAGCATTGGGCATGTTTGCTTAATCTATCATAAAAGCACACACAAGTTCTGCAACAATCATATGTAAGCTATAGGTAGAATATTAAGTACGGTAGTTATGTCGTTTGGATACAAATATTCAGAGGATGCATTCCTCCAATTTCACCAGCAAGGCAAGAACATGATCTCACCGTCAGCTGTAAAATAACTGCAGAAGGAACTGCAGATGCTGGGGCCTTGAGCAAAACACAAAGTGACGGAGGAACTCAGCGGGTCAGGCAGCTTCTGTGGAGGGAACGGTCTGAAGTTCATAAATTCATAAGTGATAGGAGCAGAATTAGGCCATTCGGCCCATCAAGTCTACTCAGCCATTCAATCATGGTTGATCTATCTTTCCCTCTCAACCCCATTCTCCTGCCTTCGTCCCAAAACCCCTGACACCCTTATTAATCAAGAATCTATTCATCTCTGCCTTAAAAATATCCATTGACTTGGCCTCCACAGCCTTCTGTGGCAATGAATTCCACAGATTCACCAGAAGGGTCCTAACGCAAAACGTTTCCTATGCATGCCTTCCGCAGATGCTGCCTGACCTGTTGAGCTCCTCCAGCACTGCAATTTGCTTAAGGTCAGCAGGTTTGTTAAAGTACCTGCAGCTCTTCAATTAGAACATTTATTTTAACCTTTGTACATGCAAAACATTGTTCCCAACATCACTTATCAACAGACAATCTACAATATTCATCACATTGACTGTGTGGTACGGTAAGGCAGATTAAACACACCACATGTGCAGCGGGTGCAAGGGTTTAGATGATGCATATTTTACCACTAGGCTTCTGGAAGTATTAATTGTGGACACTGCCCAGGCCATCTCGCAAACCAGCCTCCCTCCCATTGACTCCATTTACACCTCACGCTGCCTTGACAACATAATCAAGGACAAGTTTCAGCCCGGCCACTCCTTCTTCCCCCCTCTCCTATCGGGAAAAAGGTACACACGTGTGGCCCCCTTGACCAGCGGGGGTTTTCTACGAGATCCTCGGTTTCCTCCCACACTCCAAAGACGTACAGGTTTGTAGATTAGTTGGCTTGCTGTCAATGTAAATTGTCCCTAGTGTGTGTAGGATCGTGTAAGTGTGTGTGGGTCGCTGGTCGGCGTGGACACAGTGGGCCAAAGGGCCAAAGGGCCAGTTACCGCGCTGTATCTCTAAACCAAAGGTTAAATAGACCTGGATCTGTTCAGGGTGAGACGGGTCCCATCCCAAACCAACCTAGTCCAATTACTGCCCATGGAACATGTCGGACCGGTGCTCAGTGGGTGAGCTAACAGCTGACTAGGGGATTTAATGCGCCAACATGTTCACTGCACACCTGCCTTTAAGAAAGCAGAGTACAAAGTATTTTGAATCAATGAATTATTGATCTGGCTTCTCATCGCCATCACCTCTCACAACCCCTTCACTAGGCGAAGTGATGTTTCTATCTACGTGCCCGGGAGAAGCCTTTTGCTGTCAGAGCTGTTTCTAGGCAATCTGCTTTGAGCAACCATCAGCTGCATTCTGTCTCACTCTCTGTGCTCGCTGTCAAGTAAAATGGACATTTGCCACAAGCACCTCCGCTGGGGAGAGAGAACGTTAGCTAGATAGCGAGGTAGAAAGGAAGGATGGAACAAACCAAGTCCGGGGTGGCACGGTGGTGCAGTGGTAGTGTTGCTGCCTTACAGAGCAGGAGAACAGGTTTCAATGATTACAGCTGCAGTCTGTACGGAGTTTGTATGTTCTCCCCGTGACCTGCGTGGGTTTTCTCCGGGACCCCCAGCTTCCTCCCACACTCCAAAGACTTACGGGTTTGTAGGTTAATTGGCTTTGGTAAATTGTAAATTATCCCTGGTGTGCGGGATAGTTCTAGTGTATGGGGAGATCGTCGGCTGGTACGGATTCGGTGTCTTGTAAATTGTCCCTGGTGTGTGTGGGATTGTGCAGTTGATGATAGCTTGTAGATGTGTGTAGATAGTGTTAATGTGCAGGAATCGCTGGCCGGCACGGACTCAGTGGGCCGAAGGGCCTGTGTCCGCGCCGTATCTCTAAACTAAACTAAACTAAATTGTAAAGCAATAAAATAATCTTGCAGATGATGAAAATCTGAAATAAATAGTAATATCTTGGATATAATTAAGGGCCTGTCCCACTGTACGAGGTAATTCAAGAGCTCTCCCGAGTTTAAAAAAAAATCAAACTCATGGTAAGTACGTAGAATGTATGTAGCGGGTACGTCAGAGCACGGGACGTCTCTTAACGGCAGGTAACCGGGAAACGCGGTAAGCTCGTGAAGAGTTTTCAACATGTTGAAAAATGTCCACGAGAGCCCCGAGTGCCTACAAGTGGCTATTACCATAATTCTCCAAGTTCGAATCAGGGGAAACTCGGGAGAGACAGGCCCTTTAGTGTGTCAGGCAGTACGTATATGGGGGGAGGAACAGAGTTAATATCGATGGCCAAAGTGGTGGAATAAGTTAGTCGGTTTACAGGCAGTGAATCCAAAGTAAATGAAGTTAGAATTTGCACTCATTCAAATGTACTGGTTAGAATTTGCTATTTACATCCATTAGTTACAGTCCATCATATTTACAGCATAAAACCCAAAGCTGGAGGAGTAATATGAAAACAAAATCTCTCTCCTTGGATTTAGAAGGAATTGAGTTTGAATGTAAATTGTAACCATTTGAAAATCTGTCAATATAAAGATTCAAAACTGGAATGCAGGAGTTACTTGCAATTGTATGAAAACGTACAAACTCCGTACAGGCAGCGCCTGTAGTCGGGATCGAACCCGGATCTCCAGAGTTGCTGCCTGGCCCAGTGAGTTGCTCCAGCAGTTTGTGGCCATTTGCAGTATATCATGTACTGGGCAGAGCTTTGCAAAGCAGCAGCAGCACCAACCGTGAGACCCAGCTGTTGTGTATCAAAGATCTGCAGCATTAAAAACTGAGGCAGGAACAGGCAGACAGCAACATGTCATTTTGACGATCTGGACCCTTCGATTTATGACTTCTCGTCAACGTGCTATGGGTTTAGCCGCTTGTGTGACCTTGAGTGAAAACTGAAGGTCGTAGCATACACGTTTAGTTTAATTTAGTTTAAAGACACAGCGCGGAAACAGGCCCTTCGGCCCACCGAGTCCGCGCTGACCAGCGATCCCCGCACACTAACACTATCCGACACACACTAGGGACAATTTACACATACACCAAGCCAATTAACCTACAAACCTGTACGTCTTTGGAGTGTGGGAGGAAACCGAAGATCTCGGAGAAAACCCATGCAGGTCACGGAGAGGACGTACAAACTCCGTACAGACAGCACCCATAGTCGGGATCGAACCTGGGTCTCTGGTGCCGCACATTATTGTTCCAATTTCTGTCAGTAATCAGATACGAGGGTCGCACATTGATGCTATCGATGTTGTCAAGCTGGAAAGGGTGCAGAGAAGATGTATGAGGATGTTGCCAAGACTCAAGAGCCAGAGCTTTAGGGAGAGGTTGAGCTGGCCAGAACTCTATTCCTTGGAGCATGTGGGGTTGAGGGGTGATCTTACAGAGGTGTACAAAATCATGAATAGATCAGATAGAGACGCACTGGGTCTCTTGCCCAGAGTAGGGTAATCAAGAACCTCAGGACATAGGTTTAAGGTTGAAGGGGGAAAGATTTAACAGGAATCTGACATGTAGCTTTTTCACACAAATGGTGGTGGGTGTATGGAACAAGCTGCCAGAGGAGGTAGTTGAGCCTGGGACTATCCCAATGTTTAAAAGAAACAGTTCGACAGGTACATGGATAGGACAGGTTTGATGGGATATGGACCAAATGTGGGCAGGTGGGAATAGTAGAGCTGGGACATGTTGGCCGGTGTGAGCAAGTTGGGCCGAAGGGCCTGTTTCCACACTGTATCACTCTATAACTAAACATACTTGCTCTAAAAAGCAACATTTCATGTACAATAGATTTGATTACCCCAGCTGAATCATCCTACCACAACCAGAGAGCAGCGCTGAACTACTATCTACCTCTTTGATGACCCTCGGATTATCCTCGACTGGACTTTGCTGGCTTTATCTTGCACTAAATGTTATTCCCTTGTCATGTATCTGTACACTGTAAATGGATCGATTGTAGTCATGTATTGCCTTCCTGCTGACTGGATGGCATAGCATGCAACAAAAGCTCTCACTCTACCTTAATTGGTACGTGGCAATAAACTGACCTTGAAACCTTGACAATAAACTAAACTGAACTGGACTTCCATGTACTATCCACCATTTGAGTGGAAAAAGCAGCCCCTCAGGTTCCCGTTAAACCTTTCCCATCTCACCTTGGTCAACAGTCGTCACATATTGTGTAAGAAAGAACTGCAGGTGCTGGTTATTTACATCGAAGGTAGACACAAAATGCTGGAGTAACTCAGCGGGCGGGTGAGGCAGCATCTCTGGAAAGAAGGAATGGGCGACCTTTGAGGTCGAGACCCTTCTTCACACTGATGTCAGGGGAGGGGGCGGGATAAAGATATAGTCGGAGATAGTAAAACTAGTGGGAGAACTGGGAAAGGGAAGGGGAAGGAGAGAGAGAGAAAGCAAGGGCTATCGTAAGTAAAGCCCGAGAACACTAACGCAATTATCAAGATAGCTCATCAGCGCCTCTACTTCCTGAGAAGATTACGGAGAGTCGGTTTGTCAAGGAAGACTCTCTCTAACTTCTACAGGTGCACAGTAGCGAGCATGCTGACCGGTTGCATCATGGCTTGGTTCGACAACTTGAGCACCCGGGAAAGGAAAAGACTACAAAAAGTAGTAAACGCTGCCCAGTCCACCATCGGCTCTGACCTTCCTTCCATCGAGGGGATTTATCGCAGTCGCTGCCTCAAAAAGGCTGGCAGTATCATCAAAGACCCACACCATCCTGGCCACACACTCATCTCCCTGCTACCATTCAGGTAGAAGGTACAGGAGCCTGAAGACTGCAACAACCAGGTTCAGGAATAGCTACTTCCCCACAGCCATCAGGCTGTTAAACCTGGCTCGGACAAAACTTTGATTATTAATAACCAATTATCTGTTATTTGCACTTTATCATTTTATTTATTCATGTGTGTATATATTTATATTATAGTATATGGACACACTTATCTGTTTTGTAGTAAATACCTACTATGTTCTGTGTGCTGAAGCAAAGCAAGAATATCATTGTCCTATCAGGGACACATGGCAATAAACTCACTTGAACTTGAACTTGAACTTAAAATCTTCAGATAGCCCTTGCTTTCTCTCTCCTTCCCCCTCCCCTTCCCCTTTCACTGAGGGCTTCGACAAGAGCCTTTCACCGTACTTTGGTGCTTGTGACAATAAACTAAACTGATAAACTAAGATTGGTTGAGTGTTTAATCTTGTAAAGTTAAGCAAATTGAACACCAGCCATGTGTAAAACACATTGCCTCAGCAAATGAGCGTTTCATTAGGATCCTCTGGGTTGATTTATTGCATGAGTTCGTGGATAAATGAGACCTGATGATTGAGTTCTGACACTCATTTACATTTCTATCTTCACACCCACTGGATTCTCAGCAGTGAGAACAGCGTTTCTGTAGCGGCCTGACTCAGACAAGGTCAGGAATAGGACCTCTAAAGTCATCCTTCCAATTAGAATTTTACTCCCTGTAGGAAGCTACGTTCCAAAGACATTTAATGTCCCACTTGGACTCAAGGCATGAAAATAAATCTTTTCCAACAGCGATATTAAACTTCGCACTGTTTTGAACCCACCATCAGTATTCTGCCAATTCCAGAATATATTACAAAGATTGTAAAGCAGTATGGAAACCTTCACAGCTACTTCAATAAATAATGCCATTACGTTTGGGGCGGCACGGTGGCGTAGCGGTAGAATTGTTGCCTTGCAGCGCCAGAGACCTGCGTTTGATGCTGACTACGGGTGCTGTCTGTACGGAGTATGCATGTTCTCCCCGTGTGGGTTTTCTCCGTGCGCTCCGGCTTCCGGTTTCCTCCCACACTCCAAAGACGCGTAGGTTCATTGGCTTTGGCAAAATTGTAAAATTGTGCAGGATAGTGTAAGTGTGCGGGGATCGCTGACTCGGCGGGTCCGGGGCCTTTTCCCAATCTGTATCTCTAAACTAAACTAAACTTTTCATTTCAGACCTAATCGTTATTTAATAGTAAGATTAAACGAGTACTTACCAGTACGAAGTTTGATCTGTATTTTATGAGGAGTTACGATGAGGGATTACGTGAAGAACCCACCCAGCGCGCAGGCGCGGCATACTTCCAAGCAGCGGTGTGGAATCACAGATAGACACTAGTTGAAGTAAAGATAGTAAAGACCAACGAGACATTAGTCCGAATTTGATCTATATAATGAGGGTGGGAGCGGAGGGCACGTAATCCCTCATCGTAACTCCTCATAAAATACAGATCAAACTTCGTACTGGTAAGTACTCGTTTAATCTTACTATTTTACTTCGGAGTCACGTGAGTGACTACGTGAAGACTTCAAAGGTCTGTGATTTCAAACCGTGTAACAGTTATATCACTCACTGCCGAAAGATCATCGAGGGAGGAAGTGGTAGCTAAAGACCAACAAGTTTGTTTAGTTATAAAAGAAATGTTTATTAACTATAACAAAAAATAGCTCCCATGGGCTTTAAATCATAACTTTGCGGTTTCTAAAATGGTATCCGCAAAGACGTCCTGTTCCATCAGCGGTTTCCTGTAAAATCGTTGGAATGTCGATTCCCTTGACCATCCCGCTGCTCTGAGGATGTGGTCTAGGGGAACCTGCATCCTATCCGCCGCTGAGGTGGACGCTGCCCTGGTTGAATGGGATTTAAAAACATTTGTGTTAATCCCTGCCATGCTGAGGACCTGTTTCAACCATCTGGATAATGTTTGGCTGGTAACCCGTCCAAAAGGCTTTCTGTGGCTAACCCATAAGGCTTTCTCTCTCCCTCTAAGCGTTTGGGTTGTGTCTAGATAATGATGAAGGTGGGTCACCACACACAGCCTAGGTTCTGGAGGGTAAGCCCGGAAGATCAACGGGGAGTTGGATGTACCTGGTCTACTTTGTTTTACCAACCCCGGCATGGTGAAAGTAATGGTATCTGGGGTGGTCACCATGTAGTTCAGATTTAGCTGATGGAGCGACTGAACCCTTTGAGCTGAGACAAGCGCCATGAGCATGAGGGTCTTATAAGTGGACTGTTCCAGGCTCAGGGATCCCACCGGAGGCCAACCTCGAAGGTGTGTCAGAACTACACTCACATCCCACATGTGAGTGTATCTAGGTGTAGGGGGTTTGGTATTAAAGATCCCCTTAAGGAGTCTGATGACCAGAGGGTGGGATCCCACACTATGCTGTTCTATCGGCATGAGGTATGCGGACAGTGCGCTCCGAGCCGTATTGATGGCACTGTAGCTCATCTTGAGATCATGGTGCAGGTGGGCCAGGAACTCCAGCACATCCGAGATCGAAGCCGTCTTGTAGGATGTCCCTGCGTCCAGACAGTACTGTTCCCATTTCCTGATGAAGGTCAGGTATTGTTTCTTGGTGGAAACTCGCAGGGATGCCGACATGGTGGTGATTGTTTCTGTCTGATAACCCCAATCCCCGGTAAGGCCTGTTCAAAATCTGGAAACCAGGAGTTTCAATTTTTGGTGGCATGGATGGCTAATGCCAGTTACCGGGTGAGTCAATAATTGGGGGTGGTGTTGAAGGACCATTGGTGTCTCTACCACCATGTCGTGGAACATTGGGAACCATGGTTGGGTAGGCCAGTCGGGCACGACCAGAATGCCAGAGGCTGAGTCTGCCTGAATTTTCTGGAGTACCCGACTGATGAGGCAGAAGGGAGGGAAAGCATAGAAAAAAAGAAATTTCCCCAATCCAGCGTGAAGGCATCTACCGCTGCTGCCTCTGGGTCTGGTTCCCAAGCCACATACATGGGTAGTTGGTGATTTAACCTAGACGCAAACAAATCTATATCTGGCGTACCATATTGCTTGACAATTTTAGCAAATAATTTTGGGTCCAACATCCATTCGATGTTGTCGTTGAATTTTCGTGACCTGGTGTCCGCCACTAAATTTAGCTTGCCTGGTAAATAGGCAGCTGATAGCCAAATATGTCTCTCGACACACCATTGCCAGATTATAGCAGTTAATTTGTCGCATGATACTGATTTAATGCCACCCATGTGCTGGATATAAGATACTGCCGTAGTGTTGTCGATCATAATTCTAACATGCACGTGCCGCATATCAGATGCATATGCTTTTAGCCCATAAAAGGCGGCGAGCATTTCCAAAAAGTTAATGCCCAGTGATTGTAGTAGCGATGCCTCTGAGTTAGTCCATCTGCCACCTGTGCTGTCTATGGAGTTAGTAGCTCCCCAGCCTAAAGCACTGGCATCCGTTGCAATGGTTATGTTAGGATTGGTTACGGCGATAGGACTGTGACTGTGCCAAATATTGTCAACCCACCACTGAAGTTCTGATTTGGCTTCAGCGGGTAAATCCATTTTGCGATCATAATGCCCCCTATGAAGGCGTAATGCATGAGTCCTTGCTCTTTGTAGATTTTGATAATGCAAGGGCCCATGTTGGGCAGCCGGAAATGCTGCTACTATAGAGCCAATAACTCTGGCTACATGCCGTATTCTAGGTTGCGGTGTGGCAATTAAATGGCTACAAGCTTCAATGAGTGAAACTGTTTTGTTTCTGGGCAGAGTGACAGTCATGTGAATCGTGTCAATAGTGAAGCCTAAGTAATCCATGTTAGTAGTAGGCTCCAATATTGATTTATCTGGGTGAAGGATAAAACCCAAAGTTTCAAGGAGTTGTTTAGTGGCTAACACTCCTGCGACAGCTTGTTCCCGTGTTCTTCCTAATATGAGAACATCGTCCAGATAGGCCACAACTAAATGTTTTAGTTCTCTCAATTTCTTCATGGCCACTTTAAGGATTTTCGTAAATAGTCTGGGAGCTGTCGTTAAACCATTGGGCAAAGCTCGGTACTGCCATAGCTGGCCCCTCCAGATAAATCTCAGATATTTAAAGTAATCTTTATGAATGGGTACCAAATAGTAAGCATCTTTGATATCTATGCTTGCCATGTAGTATCCCTTGGAGATCAGTTGTCTGGCAGTGACAAATGTCTCCATTTTGAAATGTTGATACTCAACAGACTGATTAAGTGACGTCAGATCAATAATAATGCGACATCCACCATCTTTTTTGGTTTTGAGAAAAATATTTGATACAAATTCTTGCGGCTCGTGTGTGGTCATTTCTATGATGCCTTTAGCCACGAGCCGATCAAGTTCAGCTTGTCCTTCTACCTTCTCAACTGCCGAGGGAAGGAACACCCTTTGGGGCATGTGCTGAACTGGCGGTTCTACGCCTGGTTTGAGCTCAATTTTGTATCCACGAATACTGTTGAGTATAAACTTATTGTTAGTAAGGGAGCACCAAACATGCTTGAAGAACCTCAAACGTCCCCCTGTTAATACTACACCCTTTGTCTGTGTATGTTGACAGGAACCAGACCCACCTACCTCCATGTTCACTTGTGGGGTCGTTTTCGGTGGGTCTGGCCCAAGGTTGTCCGTGTTGGTGCTGCGGTGGGGCGGCGCATCTTCCCACGGCTCCGCCCTGGGCCCCGCTCTAAAAAAGAGCTCTGGGGGTAGTGGGAGGCGGTCACCAGGCTTTCACCAGCTCGGTATCTGCTGGTGGCTGCCGAGGCGTGCGGCCAACTGGGTGTCTTCACCCTGCTCGGTCCTGGCCCTGCCCTCATGAGGCCTACTGGTTTTGCCGCCTCTTCCAACTCCTTCAGCCTTTTGGCCAGATCCGCACCAAATAGCAGCGCCTGTCGTTCGGGCGCTGGAGCTTTACAGAGGCCGGCATATGTTGGGTTGAGGGCAGGCCTGATGTTGTCCCGCCGTAGGTTATTTAGCTCATACGTGGTGCTGCACATCAGTGCGAGGGCATCCTGCTGGGGTATGGTCAGGTCTTCATCCCCAACGGACCGAGCAAAGGCGGTGACGGCTGCTGAGTGGAGCTTCAGGACTCGCTGCATTTTGACTTCCTGAGCCCTGATTTGCTGCCCCAGCTGGTTCCAGATCTGCCCATTGACCGTCTTGACCCTCAGCGCCTCGCAATTTTCTGGCGCGATGTAATTGTCAAGGGCCTGCTGGACAGCCTTGTCCTGCAGCGGGTTGTTGGACAGCCTGTTTATAGTGGCCGCCATTCTGGGTGGCAACACCATCCCAGTTGTTGGTGGCGCCGCATATCGGCCCACTACACCCAGTAGCTCTTCTTCCGGCACGCCCGGCATGCTGACGGTATCCTCCGCCTGCCCTTGGGATAGGCCAGCCCAGTCCTGGCCTCCCTTACTGCCCTCGAACATAGAGGGTACAGAAGGGTGTGGAGAGGAGGAGGCCAAAGCCCGTCCTCCTGGGAGATGCCGCATCTGCTCGTTTATCATGCGCTCGAGGAGCTGCCTCATGCAGCTGATCCGAGCGTCTCCCCTTTTCGGTGGGGGAGAGTGTTCCCGTTCCTCCGATTCATCGGAGGACACCGGCCGGTCGGTTTTATGTGTCGCCTTCCTCCCTGTGCGGGGCGTTGAAATCTGCAGCACTGGGGGCGGCTCGGTGTCGGGTGAGCGGGAGCGTTGAAAAGGCTCCTCCGCTGCGAGAGGCTGCCGTCCCGCTATGGACCCGTCCTCGGGTGGAGTTGGGCAGGCAGTCCTCCTGGCTGGTCGCTTGCGAGAGGCCATTATTCTCTCTAGAGCGACTCTGTAACAAAAAAGGCACTTACCTGAGGTCTCGTCTTTATGCTGCAGCTGGAGAGCCTGGCTCCAGCTGCTGCCGCTGTTGCACTGCTGACGTAATGCCGCGCCTGCGCGCTGGGTGGGTTCTTCACGTAGTCACTCACGTGACTCCGAAGTAAAATCTGAACATAATGCAGTGAGACTTGTCCATTTCTGGAATTCCCTGCCACAGAGGGGCAGTGGAGGCCAAATCACTGGATGGATTTAAGAGAGAGTTAGATAGAGCTCTAGGGACTGGTGGAAACAAAGGATATGGGGGGTAGGCAGGCACGGGTTATCGATTGGGGACGGACAGCCATGATCACAAGGGCTCGAAGGGCCGAATGGCCTCCTCCTGCACCTATTTTCTATGTTTCTATGTTTCCAGAGTAATCAAGAACCAGAGGACATAGGTTTAAGTTGAGGTGGGAAAGATTTATTTGGAACCTGAGGGGTAACTTTTTCATACAAAGGGTGGTGGGTGTATGGAACAAGCTGCCGGAGCAGGGACTATCGCAACGTTTAAGAAACATTTTGACAGGTATGTGGATAAGACATGCAAATAGACAATAGACAATAGGTGCAGGGGTAGGCCATTCGGCCCTTCGAGCCATCAATGCTATTCAATGTGTTCATGGCTGACTAATGCAGACTAGTGTGGATGGGACATGTTGGTCCTTGTGGGCAAGTCGGGCAGAAGGGCCTGTCTCCACACTCTATGACACTATGACATAGGTTTAAGGTTGAGAACTTAAAGACTGGCCGGCGTTCCCCTCGCTCTCCGATGACTCTCCTCACACTTGCTCTCACGGTGCGGAGCCACTCGGCGTCTGCAGTGGACGAGCCGGGTCCACTGGGCCTACTGGAGGGCTCGGCCCAGAAACTGTGTGGGGGGTCCTGTTTTCCTTAGGCATGCTTGAAATTTCACAGCACGTTTACACCTCGCCGGTTCCCGGTCAACGGGGCGAAGGAGGGGAAGGTGGGGGGTGGAGGGGGGGAGCAGGAGCCATGGAAAATGTCTCTCTACCAACAGAGGATGTGGAAAATGTCACCTGAATGTTGGATCGACCGATTCTTTATTGGAGACGCATCAAGCTTTCTCAATCCCCCTCTCCGTCATCTCTCGTGTATTAGTCAAACTTCTCTTGGCTTCTGATTTAGATTAGATTAGATTCAGCTTTAATGTCATTGCACAAATACGAGTACAGGAACAACGAAATGCAGTTTAGCATCTAATCAGAGTGCAAAGTAGTAAAATACTGGTTAAAACAATATGTACAATGTGGGTAAATTAATCTAGTACATGGGCAAATAAATATATACAGATAAAAGGGTATAAGAGATAGCTAGCGTCGGGCCTGTGAGTTCAGCAGGGTAATGGTATTTTGGAAGAAGCTGTTCCTCAGCTTGCTGGTGCGAGACCTGAGGCTCCTGTACCGCCTCCCTGATGGGAGGAGGACAAATAGTCCACGGTTGGGGTGTGAGGGGTCCTTAATGATTTTCCCAGCCCATCTCAGCCCAGCCCTTCTGCATCGTCTTTTCTCCCAATAACCCACCACGAAGCATTGTGGCAAGGAATAAGGTTTCCCTGCTATGAAGGAATTCGAACAACTGATGGCTTTCTGACTCGGTACCTATCACTCACCCCCCCCCCCCCACCCTTGGGTAATGAACTTACAGACCGAGGCCCCAAAGGAGACCATTGAGCTCCTCCCGATTCCCAGTGGAGCAATCCAACCAGTCCCGTTCCCCTTTCTTTGCTCCCTCTCGAGCTTGCCTATCAGCTCTCCTTTGATTCATTAGGCACTTCCGCACGCCAAGGGGGTCATTGTCAGCAGCCGTTACAACGTGGAAGGGAATTGAAACTCCTGGCAGGAAACCCAGTGGTTGCAGAGAAAATGTGCAAACTACACACGGAGGTCAGATTAAATGCAGGTCCCCACTGCACACAGGCAGCAACACTCAACCCTTGCAACACCATGGTGATCTCGAAAGCTGCATAGAAATATGAAACCCCATTAATTGTCCAACAAGTAATTACTGTATAAACACTGCTGTAATTTCAACACGGTGAAACCAAAATGTATAAAAATACCCTTTATTAAAATCTGACAAAGTGCACTTTAACCTGTGCAGTTTTTTTCTATTACAAATCTCAAATTGTGGACTACAGAGACAAATAAATAAATGAGGGTTCTTTTCCCCCAACATTAGCGAGAGCACTGTAACCTAATCAACAGACTTCGAGAATCAAGAGTGTTTCATAGTCACACGCACTAGAAACAGAACAAAGAGATTCTTTATGTGTAGGAAAGAACTGCAGATGCTGGTGTCAATCGAAGATAGACACAAAATGCTGGAGTAACTCAGCGGGACAAGCAGCATCTCTTCAAGACAAGACAAGACAAGACAAGAGAGTTTATTGTCATGTGTCACTGACAGGACAATTAAATTCTTGCGTTCCTTCAGCACAACAGAAGAGATTCGAGATCACCATGGTGCTACAAGGCATTGACTACAAAACAGATCAGTGTGTCCATATACCATTATATACGTAAATACACACATGAATAAATAATAAATAAACATGGCAAATGCAGTACAATGTGGATAAATATGAGGTTATCCACTTTGGTGGAAAAACAGGAAAGTAGATTATTATCTGAATGGTGGCCGATTAGGAAAGGGGGAGATGCAACGAGACCTGGGTGTCATGGTACACCAGTCATTAAAAGTAGGCATGCAGGTGCAGTAGGCAGTGAAGAAGGCGAATGGTATGTTAGCATTCATAGCAAAAGGATTTGAGTATAGGAGCAGGGAGGTTCTACTGCAGTTGAACAGGGTCTTGGTGAGACCACACCTGGAGTATTGCGTACAGTTTTGATCTCCTAATCTGAGGAAAGACATTCATGCCATAGAGGGAGTACAGAGAAGGTTCACCAGACTGATTCCTGGGATGTCAGGACTTTCATATGAAGAAAGACTGGATAGACTCAGTTTGTACTTGCTAGAATTTAGAAGATTGAGGGGGGATCTTACAGAAATTCTTAAGGGGTTGGACAGGCTAGATGCAGGAAGATTGTTCCCGATGTTGGGGAAGTCCAGAATAAGGGGTCATAGTTTAAGGATAAGGGGGAAATCTTTTAGGACCGAGATGAGGAAAACTTTTTTCACACAGAGAGTGGTGAATCTCTGGAATTCTCTGCCGCAGAAGGTAGTTGAGGCCAGTTCATTGGCTATATTTAAGAGGGAGTTAGATGTGGCCCTTGTGGCTAAAGGGATCAGGGGGTTTGGAGAGAAGGCAGGAACAGGGTACTGAGTTGGATGATCAGCCATGATCATATTGAATGGCGGTGCAGGCTCGAAGGGCCGATTGGCCTACTCCTGCACCTATTTTCCATGTTTCTATGTTTCTATGAATAAATAAACTGATAAACTTGAGAGAAGGAATGGGTGATGTTTCAGGTCGAGACCCTTCTTCAGGCTATAGAATATATAAAATAAAGAAATTCTTTAGTTTAGTTTAGTTTAGTTTAGAGATACAGCGTGGAAACAGGCCCCTCGTCCCACCGAGCCCGCACCGACCAGCGATCCCTGCACGCTAACACTATCTGTAGTAGCCATTTAGCTTAACTCAGTATGTTATAATTATAATCATTTACCTTTAAATGTTATCAGCCTGTAATTATGTAGGTGGGATTTAGTACGTAATTGGAGGGGTGTTTGTGGCTGGGATTTTTCAAGCAGATGTGCGAGTTCGTTTTTAGTTAGTTCGGAGTTAGTCCAAGTTAGTTAGTTCATTACACTATCCTAGGGACAATTTAACCGAGTCAATTAGTCCATAAACCTGTACGTCAATGGAGGAAACCAGTGATCCCGGAGAAAACCTACGCAGGTCACAGGGAGAACGTACAAACTCCATACAGACAGCACCCGTAGTCAGGATCGGACCCAGATCTCCTGCGCTGTAAGGCAGCAATTCTACCGCTGCGCCACCGAGCTGCACTGGAGTTACTCCAGCATTTTGTGTCATTACAAATAAATCCTTACTGGCAGCAGCATAACAGGTCAATATAGTATACAAAACAAAGTGTTATAAATGAACAGGGAAAAAATGGATTAAGGAGGGCTGTTCTGTTTCACCTTGAATATGCCTTCACGGTGTAACTGTCTTGAACTTTACTCGTATGTTAGTGAGCTCTAGTTAGTTAGCACTTCATCAGGTTTGGCATCTGTGGGATTTTCTGGAGTTCCACCTCTGATGTTCCCAGATGTGTCAGAGTAAACGTGCTCAGATATCTCAACATGCAGGTCTAACAAAAGCAGGATCCCACACACTTGATTTGACATTGCTTCATCCATGATTGTGAATCTTCATGCTGTCAGTTTTATTTTGACAGCCTCATTTTAAAGATGAACGTTTCCTCAGCTCTCTCGCTCGGCCCCCTGCAGACGTGCCAAATTAACCCTCAAGAAAAAGAACTGCAGATGCTGGTTTACGGGGGGGGGGGGGGGGGGGAAAGGACACAAAGTGCTGGAGTAACTCGGCGGGTCAGGCAGCACCTCTGGGGAACATGGGCGGGACCTTTCTTCAGACTTTGAATAGTTTCTTTTCCCGGATGCGTAAATCGAGCCATCTGCAACCAGGTCCTTCTTTAAGTGTAGGCACAAGTAATGATACACCACCACCCCCACTCACCTGTATCCACTTATCACTTATTGCACCCCCACTTCTCTTCCAGCTTTCTCCCCCCCCACTACTTAGTCACTTAGTTTGAAGGAGGGACCCAATCTGAAACATCACCTATCCATGTCCTCTAATGGGCAGCTCAGTAGTACCGTGGTTGAGTTGCTGTCTTACAGTGGCAGAGACCCGGGTTCGATCCTGACTAAGGGTGCTGTTCGTACAGAGTTTGTACGTTCTCCCTGTGACCATGTGAGCTTACTATGGGCGCTCCAGTGTCCACCCAAATTCCAAAGACGTGCAGGTTTGTAGGTTAATTGGCTTCGGTAAAAATGATAAATTGTCAATAATGTGTTGGATAGTGTTAATGTGTGGGGATTGCTGGCCGGCACAGACTTGGCGGGCAGAAGGGCCTGTTTCGGTGCTGTATCTCTAAAGCTAAAATCTAAAGTCTAAATTGATCATCATGACTATCTACTGTACCGTGTTAGAGTTGCCAACATCATAACCTCCATTACTGACCATGGTGGAGGCAAATATTCATTCAGTAGACACTGCATCTTAAGTACAAAGTTATTTAAGGATAAACATTTAGAATCCTAAACCTCTAAGTATTTAAGAGATACACATTAAACTGAAGACTCAGATGAATTAAAATATAAACAACATTAGTCCCGAAGATCAACAGGTCTGTAGGTTAATTGGCTTCGGTAAAAATTGTAAATTGTCCCTAGTGTGTAGGATAATGTTAGTGTATGGGGTGAATTCTGGTCAGCGTGGACTCGGTGGGCCGAAGGGCCTGTTTCCATGCTGTATCTCCAAAAGAAAGTATAGTAAAATAAATTAAAGTAAAGTAATGCAAAGTAATGTAATATAAAAGAAAAGCATTATAAAAAGATGTTGCTAATACGCAGCACTTTATCTCTTTCCTACTTTAAATGGCTTAATGAATTCGCTACTGGCTGATTCTTGTTGGTCGGCTAAGTGTTCTTCAGTGCACGAGGTCCACATTTAGACATTGCATCCATTTAGTTTTCCTTCTTCCATTAAAAGCAATTTTGGCTTTTGTTACAGCCTTCAGTTGCTTTACATTAAACCTACTCCTTTCTGTTTATTTGCTGAAAGGAAAGGCATTTACAGCGTTGTATAGACTCAAACTGACAACACTGATTAGTGTATGCCCAGTACACACTGGAATCACACACTACACATGTGATCACAAGGTAACCTTTTGTGATAAAGATTTGGGCATTATGTATTTTTGATCAATTTGGTCGTGTAAGACTCAGAAGCAGTTACCAAGTAATCTTCCAAACTTCCGTCCGACAATTAAATATTGAAATAGAACGTACATTTTTGAAAGTATACAATATTATAAAACAGATTCAGTATCGCAGTGGTAGATTTGCTGCCTTTCAGCCCCAGGGAACTGAGTTCAATCATGACTACGGCTGCTGTGTGTATGGAGTTTGTACGTTCTCCCTGTGACCGCGTGGGTTTACTCCGGGTGCTCCAGTTTCTTACCACATTCCAAAGACGTGCAGGCTTGTAGGTTAACTGGCTTCTGTAAATTGTCCCTGGTGCATAGCATAGAACTAATGTACAGTGATCACAGATAGGCACGGACTCGTTGGGCCAAAGGGCCTGCTTCCACACTGTATACCTAAGCTAAGATTATAATCTTAAAAACAGAACTCAATTAAGGGCGGCACAGTGGCGGAACGGTAGAGTTGCTACCTTACAGCGTTTGCAGCGCCAGAGACCCAGGTTCAATCCCGACTATGGGTGGTGTCTGTACGGAGTTTATATGTTCTTCCCGTGATCGCGTGGGTTTTCTCCGATATCTCCAGTTTCCTCCCACACTCCAAAGACGTACAGGTTTGTAGGTTAATTGGCTGTGTATAAATGTAAATTGCCCCTAGAGTGTGTAGGACAGTGTTAATGAGCAGGGATTGCTGGTCAGTGCGGACTCGGTGGGCCGAAGGGCCTGTTTCCGCGCTGTATCTCTAAATTAAACTGAAACTAAACTAAAAAGTAACAACATGCATAAAAGTCTCAAGAAGGGTCCTGACCCAAAACATTTCCCATCCTTTTTCACCAGAGATGTTGCCTGACCTGCTGATTTATTCTGTGTCTATCTTTGGTATTAACCAGCATCCGCAGTTCATTGTTTCTATGGTTATGCATTAAAGTCGTTCTTTTCAAGCCCAGCCTAATTTCACTCCAAGGTTTGCATATATATTACCTCGTACGTCTATTCAGAACAAAATCCTATTTTTGCTCTGTGCATTTTCACTAACATCATCAACCATTTATTTGGAGCAGTGTGGTGCTAAATAATGCATTGTATTCCTCTGCATCAGGTGAAATTAAGTACTGCCAGATAAATAATTAGACTTTTTATTTAAAGACAAAATGAACAATTCTTTCAAATTACCAGAGCTCATTTGCTGTTCTCTCCTCCCCAGCATTGTCACATGCTTGTTCGAGCTGCTGCCTTGCAGTGTCGCAGTCCCCGGGTTCGATGCTGTCTGCCTTGGGCAGCACAGTGGTGCAACGCTAGAGCTGCAGTCTCACAGCGCCAGAGAACCGTGTTCAATCCTCACTCCAGGTGCTGTCTGTGCGGAGTTTGCACATCAAACGGTCATAAGAATTAGGCCTTTCGGCCCATCAAGTCCACTCTGCTATTCAATTATGGCTGATCCATCTCTCCCTCCTAACCCCATTCTCCTGCCTTCTCCCCATGACCTCTGACACTCATACTAATTAAGAATCTATCTATCTCTGCCTTGAAAATATCCACTGGCTTGGCCTCCAGTCTTCATCTCCCTGTGATCGCGTGAGCTATCAACGGATGCTCCAACTTCCCAAAGACGTGCAGGTTTGTAGATTAATGCGCCTTTGGAAATTGCCCCAGTGCTCAGGCACTTTACTCATTGTACAGTGTGTATATTTACATGTACACAGTTAACAATGTAAGAGTTAAGTGTTCACAATTACATTTTGCACTTGTGTAAGTGTGAGAGTGGGATAACATGGAACGAGTGTGAATGGGTGATCGATGGTCGGCGTGGACACAGTAGGACAAAGGACATGTTTCCACACTGTATCTCTGAACTAAACTGCCCCCAAACAAAACCATGGCCTTAGACATGCTGGCTGGTCCGCTGAGTTACTCCAGCACTTTGTGTTCAATGCTAGAATCCCATATCTGGGGTCTTTTGGTGGGATATGTAATCAGCTATCTAGGAAACTTCTGGCATCTTCTTACAAAAGTCTCGACCTAACATCCTTGCAAACACAAATGCTCCAGTTTCAACATACTCCCAACTTATGCACATAGTTTTCATAGACTGCCCAGTGCAATCTCCTTCTCACACTCTTTGTAGTAAAATCATTACCTATTTACCCACATTCACTTTCATCCCCTCTTTGATGACCCTTGGACCCTTGATGATCAGACTTACTGGCTTTACCTTGCACTAAATGTGATTCTACTATCATGTATCCATACACTGTAAATGGATCACAAGTTCACGTTATAGGAGGAGAATTAGGCCATTTGGCCCATGGAATCATGGCTGATCTCTGCCTCCTAGTCCCATTTTCCTGCCTTCTCCCTATAACCCTTGACATCCATTCTAATCAAGAATTTGTGTAGGAGGGAACTGCAGATGCTGGTTTAAACCGAAGATAGACACAAAAAGCTGGAGTAACTCATCGGGACTCAGGCAGCATCTCTGGAGAGAAGGAATAGGTGACGCTTTGGGTCGAGAAGAAGGGTCTCTACCCAAAATGTCACCCATTCGTTCTCTCCAGAGATTCTGCCTGTCCTGCTGAGTTACTCCAGTTCTTTGTGTCTATCTAATCACAAATGTGTCTATCCCTACCTTAAAACTATCCACTGACGGCCTCCACAGCCCTCTGTGGCAATGAGTTCCACAGATTAACTACCCTCTGTCTAAAGATGGATCGATTGTAATCATGTGTTGTCTTTCCGCTGACTGGTTACCACGTAACAAAAAGCTTTTCACTATACATCAGCACACATGAAAACAAACTAAACTGATCCTTTCACCCTCAGGCTTCATCTTAATTCCACCATTGCCACGGGCCCTGCGGTTCTCACCTGCCAGTTTCTACTCATCCGACTTGTGTCGAACTCTCTCGTCTTCACCCTATTTCCAACCCCTCAGGAAATTGTTCTCCAAAACCTTCGAGACACAGCGAGGTAACCGAGCCTGCGCCGACCAGCGATCGCACCTTATACTAACACTTTTCCGACACACTATGTATCTGCGTACTGTGGACGACTCGCTTGTAATCATGTGTTGCCTTTCCGCTGACTGGTCAGCACGCAACATAAGCTTTTCCCTCTACCTCGGCACGCGTGACAATAAACAAAACTCAAAACTAGGGAACATTTACAATTTTACCAAATGCCAAATAACCTACAATCATGTACGTCCTTGGTGTGTGGGAGGAAACCGGAGCACCCGGAGAAAACCCACGCAGGTCACGGGGCGAACGTTCAAACTCCTTACAGACAGCACCCGTAGTCAGGATCGAACCCGGGTCTGTGGCGCTGTGAGGCAGCATCTCTACCGTTGCGCCACCGCGCCACGCCCTGGCTCCCCCGCCCCCAACCCCTTGATTACTCCTAATCTATGCTTCCCATTTCCTGTCTGCTTGTCTCTAGAGTACTTTGCGCCCTTTCTTGAAGTATATCAACTGTTATTGTTAGCTTAATAACACCATTACGTTAAAATTATGCAGCACGGCGATGCTTCAAAGATTAGATTTATGTTAAAACCATCTGACATGCAGGAAACTGCCCATCACTGCATTTTCCAAAGCAGCACCAAATCCAGGGGAGGCCACACATTGTCTGCATAATAAACGCTCCGTTATATAACATGGCACTGCAAATTGCAGCCGCATCCATATTAATATAATGCAACTGCAATAATATCCTTCATAAACCTTTGACATCAGCATTCTCTAAGGATTTGACTGTAAACTGCGTGGCTAACGGTATCATGACCAGCTTGCTAATAAGATAACAAAATAAATTCACCAAGGGAGGAGAACTATTGTAATGAGGAATCGAGAGACAGGATCAAGTCTGAAGATTTTCTCGGCTTCCGAATGCAGATAATGTGCTTTTATTTCTGACATTAACACAGTGAAAATACTTCAAAAGTATTTAATTGGCGGCAATGTCTCGGCATTGTGGAAGGCGTTATATAATAGCCTTGCTTTCTTCGCTGTGGGTGTAGTAGTTTAGTTTAGAGATACGGAGAGGGAACAGGCCTTTCGGCCCACTGAATCCGTGCCGACCAGTGATCCCAGCACATTAACAACACAAGCCTACACACACAGGGGTCAGTTTACATTTATACCGAGTATACAAACCCAAGTCAATTAACCTACAAACACTGTACGTCTTTGGAGTGCAGGAGGAAACCGAAGATCTCAGAGAAAACCATGCAGGTCGCGGGGGGAACGTACAAACTCCCTACAGACAGCACCCGTAGTCGGGATCGAACCCGGGTCTCTGGCGCTTTAAGCGCTGTAAGGCAGCAACTCTACCACTGCGCCACCGTGCCTCCTATAAAGTCTGCAGATTGTCCAAGCAGCTGATTCTCTCAGGCAAGGTGATGCACGATATGCATAATAAAAAGGCCACATAAAGAATCTGAAATGAAATGAAATGAAATGATTCAATTTATTGTCCCAGTGTACAGTACAGAGACAACGAAATGCATTTTTAGCATCTCCCTTGAAAGGGAGACACAGGGCGTCGCGGTGTGCCCGCGCCTGCCGCCGTAACATTCCATTACAGGCAAAGGTGGGTGAAGTGTCTTGCCCAAGGACACAACGAGTATGCACTCCAAGCGGGGTCACCCTCCGGGCGCCAGCCGAACTCTTAGCCAATTGTTATCTGTCGCCCACTGTGTCCGTGGAGATTCAAAGCTTCGCAGTGGGTGAAGTTAGACGGAACTGTAAGATGAGCACAGGGGTCAGGGCAGGTGATTAATCCATGTCCGTTCCACTCATCGCAAGCTGCCATTAAGTTCATCATGCTCCCTCTATATCATGATTAGTGTGCATCAGTGCTCATTACACTGCCCATTGACTTGTAGCCTCTGTCAATTCCACAAGCTGCAAGCACCACTCAAAGCCAGCCTGAGCTATCTCATTGCCTAGGGTGGAACTGCAGATGCTGGTCTACACTGAAGATAGACACAAAATGCTGGAGTAACTCAGCGGGTCAGGCAGCATCTCTGGAGAGAAGGTAGAGGTGACTTTTCGGGTAATGTCTGCAGAAGGATCTCCACCCGAAATGTCACCTGTTCCTTTTCTCCAGAGATGCTACCTGACCCGCCCAGAACGTCCATTGACTCCATTTACACCGCACACTGCCTCGGCAAGACCAGCAGCACAATCAAGGACCAGTCGCACCCTGGCCACTCCCTCTTCTCCTCTCTCCCATCGGGCAAAAAGTATAGAAGTGTGAAAACGCACACCACCAGATTCAGGGACAATTTCTTCCCAGCTGTTATCAGGCAACTGAATCATCCTACCACAACCAGAGAGCAGTCCTGATCTACTATCTACCTCATTGGTGACCCACGGACTATCTTTAATCAAACTTCACTAGCTTTACCTTGCACTAAACGTTATTCCATCATCATGTATCTCTACACTGTACACTGTAAATGGCTCGATTCTAATCATCATGTATTGTCTTTCCGTTGACTGGTTAGCGCGCAACAAAATGCAAAGTTTTTCACTGTACCTCGCTGCACGTGACAATAAACTAAACTGAAACTGAAACTGAGAACAGAATGATATTTTGTGGTAATAAAGAAGATGAAAGGTCAAGAAACAGGCACAGCAAGCTTCAAAAACTGCAGGCAAAACTTCACAAGAAGGGATTGACGTTGATGTCCTGATTCGCAGTTTAGTTTAGTTTGATGTAGTTTAGTTTATTGTCACGTGCAGCGTGGGATACAGTGAAAAGCTTTTGTTGCGAGCTAACCAGTTAAATGTTGTTTAAGTGATGAGGAATTCATGCAAAAATGATTGAAACCAACATCCCACGAGAAGCTGCAACTACCAATGTATTACTTAATGAATTAATTCACTGGCATCGGTTTCGCTTAATATTTCAAAGTTGATGGAAAGTGTGCAATGGAGCAATGATTTGCTGCAAATGATGCTGCAAATGTAACTTTGATTACGAAATAAAGAGGGTGAACGTTATTCCACAGCAAACCATTCTGTTGTATCAAATTCTACTGATTACGAGGTCACGGGATTAATTTCAACTAGTCAATCGGTAGAGGATTCAATGGCGGTTTAGTTTAGTTTAGTTGAGAGATACAGCGCGGAAACAGGCCCTTCGGCCCACCGAGTCCGTGCCGACCAGCGATCCCCGCACACTAACACTACCCGACACACACTAGGGGCAACTTGTACATTCACACCAAGCCAATTAATCCACAAACCTGTACGTCTTTGGAGTGTGGGAAGTAGCCGAAGATCTTGGAGAAAACCCACGAATGTCACGGGGAAAAGGTACAAACTCCGTGAAGACAAGCACCCGTAGTCGGGATCGAACCCGGGTCTCTGGTGCTGTAAGGCAGTAGCTCTACCGCTGCGCCACCGTGCCACAGAAATTCTAATGAATGCGATTTAACAATATTTATGTTACTTCCTGAGAATAAGTGCCACGCATGAAATGTGTTTCATCATCTCTGCCGTTACTCCAGCGTGCCCTTGCAATTGCTCCGCTGTTTGTAATTCCTCTGGCCACCTCCCCGCCTCCAGCTCCAGCTCACACAATTAAATTTGACTTGAATGATTGCACCAATTGTCGCTTTGCCAAACCCATCATATATTGTTCTTCAGGGTGAAAGGACGACTGTGGAATAAACCGTTCAAATATATTAACATAGAAACATAGAAACAAAGAAATTAGGTGCAGGAGTAGGCCATTCGGCCCTTCGAGCCTGCACCGCCATTCAATGTGATCATGGCTGATCATCCAACTCAGTATCCTGTACCTGACTTCTCTCCATACCCCCCTGATCCCTTTAGCCACAAGGGCCACATCTAACTCCCTCTTAAATATAGCCAATGAACTGGCCTCAACTACCTTCTGTTGCAGAGAGTTCCAGAGATTCACCACTCTCCGCGTGAAAAACACTTGATTGAGCTGGACCCTGCTATCCAGTTTTCATAAGTTCACAAGTGATAGGAGCAGAATTAGGCCATTCGGCCCATTGTCCACTCCGCCATTCAATCATTGGCTGATCTATCTCTTCCTCCTAACCCCATTCTCCTGCCTTCTCCCCATAACCCCGACACCCGTACTAATCAAGAAACTATCTATATCGGCCCTAAAAATATTAATTGACTTGGCCTCCACCGCCGTCTGTGGCAATGAATTCCACTTTAGTTCAGTATAGTTTACTTTGTTCTGGTCACTTGTGCCGAGATGCAGTGAAAAGCTCCTTAACTGCGTGCTATCCAGTCAGTGAAGACTTTACATAGAAAGGAACTGCAGATGCTGGTGTATACCAAAGATGGACTTAAAGTGGCGGAGTAACTCGGCGGGTCAGGCAACATCTCTGGAGAAAAAGGATGGGTGATGTTTTGGGTCGGAATCCTTCTTCAGACTAGCAACCTGTAGGAACACAAGGCCAAATTCTACCTGTCATAATGTTCTAAAAAATGCACTGGGTCACCAAACTTTCATTAAAAAATGCACATTGAAGTCATTTGTCACCTTGAAAGCAGTCCATCCTGCCATCAAAGAAAGAAATAAGGTGCTGGAATAACCCAATGAGTCAGGTAGCATCTCTGGAGAACATGAATAGGTGACATTTCAGGTCAGGACATTTCTTCAGACTAATTCTAAGCAGGGGGGGGGGGGGGGGGGGGGGGGGGGGGTAATCGTCACCTATACATTTTCTTCCGACGTGCTGCCTGACCCGCTGAATTACTCCAGCACTTTGTGTCTTTTTTATGTAAACTAGGCATCTGCTGTTGCTTGTTTCGACCATCAAAGGTTGGTTCTATCTTTGCATGAAATTATCAATGTTGTCATAGCTCATTCTCCCACTCTCATTTCATCAGTCAAAGGACCACAATTAGGCCATTCGGCCCATCTAGTCCACTCCGCCATTCAAACATGGCCGATCTATCTCCCCATAAGCCTTGACACCTCACCTTTCATCAATCTGCCAATCTCAGCCTTAAACATTTGGGGTGATATTTTAACTGGCGTGAAATCTGTGCAAATTCTGCTCACATGAATTGAAACACACTGCAATGGAGATTGTGGGGGCGCAGATTGCAAATAAGCATGCGATGTATTGCAAGTGAGTTTTGATGCACGGCACATCAGTTTGAGACCACAGAGGCTGGTTGTAATACTACAATGAATGTTTCCTTATATGTTCGACAGGTCTGCTCTGGGGGAGTAGGAATGCTAATGGTAGAAGCAGAGATTTACTGTAACACCATGGAGCAATAATGAGTGCTGGCTTAAAGGCAGAAGGTGCAGGAAGGAACTGCAGATGCTGGTTTAAACCGAAGATGGACACAAAATTCTGGAGTAACTCAGCGGGACAGGCAGCATCTCTGGAGAGAAGGAATGGGTGACGTTTCGGGTCGAGACCCTTCTTCAGACTGATCTAGAAGGGTCTCGACCAGAAACGTCATCCATTCCTTCTCTCCAGAGATGCTGCCGGTCCCGCTGAGTTACTCCAGCATTTTGTGTCTACTTAAGGACAGAAGGCATGGGCTGATTCTCCCCATCGAGATGGGCAATGGAAACTCACAGCAGAATGATAAAGGCAAATAAAGGGAATGAACATATGCTGCTTATCTTGAATGATGGACTTTCTCGGAGAATTTAATAGTCAATATAATGCATTTAGTTTGTCAACAGATATAATATATGTGCATTATTATTTCCCACTGAAAGGGCCATTCTGTTCATTTAAGTCAAACTAATGGCTGCTTGTAAAAGATATTGAGTACATTTACAGGTGATTGGCAAGATTAGATTTGAGGGATTACTAAGGTCGGGCAAAGAAATTGTAACTCATATCTTGAAGGTCTTTGATCATTCATTGTAATATTGTACCATATGCTTATTTCTTCAGCGAACACACATGTTATGTTAAGGTATAACAGTGGTGTTCTGCCACACGTGATAATTCATTAAAAGAGATCGATAAATAAAAAAATAAAAAATATTGCAGATGCTGAAAATCTGAAATAAAAACTGACAATGCTGTATCTCTAAAACTAAACTTAGAGCAAAAAAAAAGACATTGCACAAGAGTCTCGACCCGTAAATGTCACCTATTCCTTTTCTCCAGAGATGCTGTCTGACCTGCTGAGTTACTCCAGCTTTTTGTGTCTTTCTGCTGACTGGCCTATTGAGTTCAGTTTAGTTTAGAGATACCGCGCGAAAAAAGCCCTGCAGCCCACCGAGTCAGCGCCGACCAGCGATCTCCGCACACGAACTGTGTCCTACATACACTAGGGGCAAGTTGCAATTTTAACAAGCCTATTCGCTTACAGACCCGTATGTCTTTGGAGTGTTGGAGGAAACCGGAACTCCCAGAGAAAACCCACAGAGGTCACGGGGAGAACGTACAAACTCCGTACGGACAGCATCGTATCAGGTTCGATCCCGGGTCTCTAGCGCTGTAAGGCAGCAACACTACCGCTGTGCCACCACACCACCCACAAATTCAATCTTTCCAACATTTTCTGATCTCCATATATATATATTTTTTTCAAAAGAACTGATTATAATAAAAATGACTTCCAAAGCAATAAAGAGCCCAGCAGAGTCTGATGGGGTTTAAGGGAACAACATATGTTGGAAGGAACTGCATGTGCTGGTTTATACTGAAGATAGACATAAAATGTTGGAGTAACTCAGCAGTTCAAGCAGCATCTTGGGTGAAAAAGAATAGGTGACATTTCGGGTCTGATGAAGGGTCCCGACCTGAAACGTCCCCTTTTCCTTTTTTCCATAGATGCTGCTTGACCCGTCGAGTTACTCCAGCATTTTGTGTCTTTTTTAGGGTTTCATGGTAGATGAGGACATTTATCTATTCCCAGATGATGTTTGAGGTCTAGAAATCAGGTCCAGCTTTATGTGTCTGTGTTCGGTGTGAACCTTCCCACACAGAGGTTATCTTGCCTTTGCTTCTGCCATCAGTCGCTGGGTTCACACCTTCCATCTCAAGCATGCCCCTGAGTTAAATTGCTCAGATCTCCCACCCACTTACTCCAGTCATCAGATCCAATTTGCTCTCAATTCTCTTTGAGCATGTGCCAATGTCAGGGTACAATTTATCTGGCGTTGCCAGAGATGTCACTCAGAGCATTTTCACCTTCAGAGACAATGGGACCAGGTTCACCATTGTGCAGGGATTTCAAGTTTGGTTACTTGGTTACTGATGGAGTGAACAAAAAAAAGCTGCCTCGATTAGTAGGTGATTCATGGACCTGAGAACTCATTTCTAAGGTGAAGGGCAAATTACTGATTGGCGATGGGAGGAAAAGAAGCTCTTGCACATAGAAAGGTGATTATCAGGAACTCACTGAATGCAGGTTGGCGTAACATGAGGGGAAAAGCAATAGACAATAGACAATAGGTGCAGGAGTAGGCCATTCGGCCCTTTGAGCCAGCACCGCCATTCAATGTGATCATATTATCTGAATTGTAAATTTTAGACTTGCTTTGAGTCCATCTTGGTTTCTGTTTTCCCTCATCAGCACACTCTGGTCAATTCAACCTTTTATCATATCCCACCATAATTCCGAGGTCTAGAACCCAGGGGAATCCCTTTTGTTGTATTCTCTCTCTTGGAAACTGCTCGAGTGGAATGGTGGCCGTTTGACCCTCCGACAAGGGAGAGAATAACTCGGGCAGTTGGGCCCGAAGGGAAATAAAGGGAAACGCAAAACCCCTACAATCCCTCCCCCCATCCAAGTCGATGCCAGCTTCTCACTTTCACAGCTAACTGGGGCCTGTTTCCTTTATTGATGTCACTTTTTTGCATATCTTTCATCCATTTGTTCTATATCCTTCTACACCATCCATATCTCTCGTTTCTCTTTTCCCTGACTAGCCTGAAGAAAGGTCTCGACCCGAAACGTCACCCATTCCTTTTCTCCAGTGATGCTGCCTGTCCCGCTGAGTTACTCCAGTTTTTTGTGTCTATCTTCTATCTGTAAACTAAGGCACTTTTGCTGTACGCAGAATATTGTATGCACTGCACCACAGTTGATCATAAAAGTTCTGACTGAATCATCTCCAGCAATCTATAATCCATGCCTTCAGCGAAACACAAAGGCTAGAACCAATTAATTGTCCTTCCCCAGGATGTACTGTGGTGTTAGTATCAATGAACAACCTGCCGGTTTCTTCAGATTCCTTGTTTGTAGCCTGCAGCCATATATCTTATATTCCCACTATTTATTCGTTTTGCTCATATTAAATGCTAATAAAGCCCAGCCTCGTAATCTGTACATTTCACATTTGATTTGCTCGCCATCATTTTAAACCCCTCCAAACTTACAGTTACCATGACTTCAAAGTTTATTCTCCGCTTCCAGATCATTCGAATGCACCGATCAATACGAGGGCAGCACGGTGGCGCAGTGGTAGAGTTGCTGCCTCACAGCACCAGAGACCCGGGATCAATCCTGACCACGGGTGCTTGTCTGTCCAGAGCTTGTATGTTCTCCCCGGGACCACGTGGGTTTTCTCCGAGATCCTCGTTTTCCTCACACACTCCAAAGACGTATCAGTTTGAGGTAACATAGAAACATAGAAACATAGAAAATGGGTGCAGGAGTAGGCCATTCGGCCCTTCGAGCCTGCACCGCCATTCAATATGATCATGGCTGATCATCCAACTCAGTATCCCATACCTGCCTTCTCTCCATACCCCCTGATCCCTTTAGCTACAAGGGCCACATCCAACTCCCTCTTAAATATAGCCAATGAACTGCCCTCAACTACCTTCTGTGGCAGAGATTCACCACTCTCTGTGTAAAAAATGATTTTCTCATCTCAGTCCTAAAAGACTTCCCTCTTATCCTTAAACTGTGACCCCTTGTTCTGGACTTCCACAACATCGGGAATAATCTTCCTGCATCTAGCCTGTCCAACTCCTTAAGAATTTTGTAAGTTTCTATAAGATCCCCCCTCAATCTTCTAAATTCTAGCGATTTCTAGTTAACAATTCTATTATACAAATCTGTACAAATTATACAAATTTCTGTTATACAATTCTAGTAAATTGTATAATAATTAAAATGTAAATTGTCCGTTTCCGCACTGTATTTCTAAACTAAACTAAAAACTGAACTTCACCCTCCATACCAATCTCCACTTCTCTGCAGGTGGCTACCTGCTCGACACGGAAATGCAATGGTATCCTCAACTGACTCGTGTCTTTATACAAACCTCCCTTATAAACATTCCCCACGGGATTACACTTTAGAGTCATAGAGTCAAACGGCATGCAAACAGGCCCTTCGGCCCAACTCATCAATGCTGATCATGATGCCCCATCTAAGTCAAACCCATTTGGCTGCATTTGGCCCATGTCACTAAACCTTTCCTATCCATGTACCTGTCCAAGTCTCTTAACTGCTGTTACGGTACCACCCTCAACTACCTCCTCTGGCGGCTTGTTACATGTAACCACAACCCTCTGAGTGAATACGTTGTCCCTTTGGATCTTACTAAATCTTTCTCCTCTCACCTTAAACCTATGTCCTCAGATTCTTGATTCCCCAACCCAGGTAAAATACTGTGTATTCACCCCATCTATTCATCCTCATGGTTTATCACACTTCTATAAGGTCACAACTCAGCCACCTGCCCTCCAAGTTCACTACCAGCCACCTGCCCTTCTTCCTGTGACCACGTGGGTTTTCTCCGGGTGCTCCGGTTTCCTGCCACATACCAAAGACGTACAGATTTGTAGATTAATTGGCTTCTGTAAATTGTAAATTGTCCATTGTGTGCAGGGGGTGATCGCTGGTCGGCGCGGACTCGGTGGGCCGAAGGGCCTGCTTGCACACTGTATCTCTCAAGTCAGAAAAATATATTGCAAGACTGCCCAACCTTACTATCGCTCTGGCCCTCGACTCCTGGCAATGTCCTCGTAAATCTCCTCTGCACCCTTTCCAGCGCACAACACTGCTAAAGATTTCCTTTAATAATGTCTGCTCGTTGGAACTTATTTTCCATCTTAGCTCCACTGTATGATGTACTTAATCTCCCACTCCTTGTTTGCATCCAGTGTTCTCTTCATCATTGACACTTCACAATGCAGTGAAGGGACTACACCAGAATGATGCCAATCTCTTCACTGACATTACCTTCAGAGTGAGAGTGAACACTTGTTTTCAGAAAGGTTAATGCTAGCATTAAAATGGCATCAGTCAGAAAATAGTAGACCTTCATGTACATTAAAATGCTTCTTAGAAGCATTCAGTGTCTTGAGTGTACAATTTCCTTAATTCTAGACTTCTGTGCCTGCCAGCAAACCGATAAAACGATAATGAATTGGTAACTGATCAGAAGCAAGTCCCAGCAGCATTAAACACAGGGGAAAAGACAATCATGTTTACTGTTACATTTGTTGTATCATTCAATCAATACAGCCGGAGAGGCAGAGTTGCTGCCTTACAGCGCTTACAGCGCCAGAGAACCGGGTTCGATCCCAACTACGGGTGCTGTCTGTACGGATTATGTACTGTACGTTCTTCCCCGTGTCCGCGTGGGTTTTCTCCGAGATCTTCGGTTTCCTCCCACACTCCAAAGACGTACATGTTTGGCTTGGTATAAACGTACATGGGACAGCGGGGATCGCTGATCGGTAGTTCAGGAAGGTACTGTCACAACATTTAAGAAACGTTTGGACAGGTACATGGATAGGATATGGGATAGGGTATGGGCAAGACGCAGGCAGGTGGGACTGGTGTAGATGGGGTTTGTTGGTCTGTGTGGGTGATTTGGGCCAAAGAGCCTGTTTCCATGCCGTATGGCTTTGAGTGGAGGCTAATTGATTTATTTTCCTGGGCATATATTTTGAATGTGAATGTAACAGATATTACGAACAGGACGATAGTTACCCATATTAATTTGAGTACGTGTTGGCAGTCCAATGCTTACTTACACTTCATTATATAATAAGGCTTGAGGAAGAGAATTCTTATGGGACGTTGGTGTAGATTCACTAAGATGCTGCCAGATGAGAGGAAATTCAAGGATAGAAAGCTGAAACAGTGTGTGGGTGGAGACTCGCCCTTGGTTACAGTTACAAATGGAGCGAAGTAGGATTGTGCTGATGTGTTGCAAACGGTGGCAGAAACCTGGATCCGCTGAAGCCAATGTTAATCGGTGTTAACTGCGCTGTTCCTTAACTTACTTCTCCGCTGCCTCCCTGTGACTTTGCCTTGTGTGCATTCCCTCCAGCAGATTTAATTTCCTCTCATATCCCAAAGATGCACTGATAGATGAAACGGCGGCTGTAAGTTGCCAGTGAATGGCAGGAGAATTGAGCGGAGATTTTAGTTTAGTTTTTAATTCAGAGATACAATGCGGAAACAGGCCCTACGGCCCACCGAGTCCGCGCCGACCAGCGATCACCCCGCATACTAGCACTATCCTACACGCTAGGGACCATTTACAATTCACAGAAGACAATAATTCACCCGACATCTTTGAATGTAGGAGGAAGCCGGAGTAAACCCACGCTGGTCACGGAGAGAAGGTACAAACGCCATACAGACAGCGCCCTTAGTCAGGATCGAACCCGGGTCTCTGGCGCTGCAAGGCAGCAACTCAACCCGTTATTCCACGAAGATGGGGCAACTCTTACCCTAGCGGCTGCAAACCATATCTCTGCGTGTCCTCCCTTGAACCAGTCAGCGTAAAAACGTTTCCTTCTCAAAGAAGGACACCTTTTCACAATTATATCATGAGTGAGAGAGTTGTGGAAACAGGCCCTTCGGCTCACCGTGCCCCTACCGGCCAACATACCCATCTACACTAGTCCCACCAGCCTGCATTTTGCCCATATTCCTCTAAACCTGTTGTGGCCTAGATGTTTCTAAATACAGTGCAGAAAACAGGGCCCTTCGGCCCACAGAGCCCGCACCGACCAGCGATCCCCGCACTTTAACCCCACCCAACAGCCACTAGAGACGATCGTTTTACACTTATACCTACGCGCACGGAAATCGATATCAAAATAAGGAGGGGACTGGGGGGGACACAATTTCTTGCATGCGCACACTCATACACACACGCGCGAGGCTTCGGAGGCTCAATCCAGCGCTAAATGCAGCTCAACTCTGCCTGTCTCGCCGGGTTAACCTACAGCTCTGCCTGGACTGACGGGACACCAGCGCTGCTTCTCCGCGCTGGCTGTAAACCTGGGCCATAATTCCCGCAAGTCCCCCCACCTCTCAAAACAGGGGGGTGTGTGCCCCACCTGTGTCTCCCCCCCCCCGGATTTCCACCCTGACAAAGCCAATTAACCTACAAACCTGTACGTCTTTGGAGTGTGGGAGGAAACCGAAGATCCCGGAGAAAACCCACGCAGGTCACGGGGAGAAGATATACTGTAAACTCCGTACAGACAGCGCCCGTGGTCAGGATCGAATCCGGGACTCTGGTGCTGTAAGAGGCAGCAACTCCACCACTGCTCCACCGCGCTGCCCAATGTATGTATAAAGATTCTATGTAAATTTCCTATACTCAGTAGGGCAATAAAGATTCTGACTTACAAATAATATATTACCGTCTAGGGAAACAGACATGTGCATTTCTAAATCTTCCCTCTATTATGCCGGATGTCCCCGTGGTAGCAGTAGACGTTTGTCTGGTGTACAACTAACTCACGCTGCCTCTCAAATCACCAAGCTCAAGTAGTTTCTCCCAATAAACTATTGATCAATACAAAATAACTTCCTGGAAGGGCATCATTATTTTGATTGAAATGGAGACTGCTGAACATTTTATTTAGTCATCTCTCTCCAGTAGCTTCAGCCCTTTGCGAGTAAGTTATATAGCAATCAATTGCTGCAGAGAAATGCTGCTGCTTGGCATGAAGATGATTTTTCACACCAGAGTACAGAGGCAAATGTGGAAATCCATTTGGCTCCATTTGGTCAATACATCCGCAAAACCCCAAGACCAAGGCAACGATTTCTGCTGCTGGTTTTGGGAGTATTACAGCCCCTATTACTCAAGTATGACATTTTTTCCATACTTCCCCAAAATCATGCCAATACTAATTTGTAAATTATTCCCAAAATTGACTGGGAATTCTGTGTTGCCAAAGACTAAGACGGGGCTATAATTTGTTGGTTTCGTTCGGTTTGGTTTAGAGATACAGCGCGGAAACAGGCCCTTCGGCCCACCCCGAGTCCGCAACGACCAGCGACCCCCGCACACTCGCACTACCCCACACGCAACTTGGGACAATTTACAGTGACGCCAAGCCAGTTAACCTACAAACCTGTAATTTGTTAGTTTTGTTCGGTTTGGTTTAGACACAGCGCAGAAACAGGCCCTTCGGTCCACCGCGTCTGCTTCCGACCAGCGATCTACGCACACTGAGGTCAATATGCACCTATACCAAGCCAATTGACTGACAAACCTGTACGTCTTTGGGGCGTGGGTGGAAACTGGAGCTCCCGGAGGAACCCCACACAGGTCAAGGTGAGAGAACATACAAACCCCATATAGACATACACCCAAAGTCAGGATCGAACCTGGGTGTATGGCGCTGTGAGGCAGCAGCTCTGCCGCTGTGTCACAGTGCCACCCTAAGGTTAGGTGTATCCCAGTTGGTTTTCTGAAACAGTATGTGGATAGTCTAACTCAAAGATGGACCATTCTGTACGTTGTACTGTGTTAATGAGCCTGGCCAGGTGACTGGTGTTTCAATGGGAGAGCATTTCTGGGAATAGACTTCAGACTTTAAACCTACAGCGTAGAAACAGGGCCTTCGTTCCACCGAGTCCGCTCCGACCAGCCTTCACTATGGCCACCACACATGGTTGGGGCAATAAGAGATTGGTTTAACTTGGCATCGTGTTCAGCACGGACTTTGCCGGCCGAAGGGCCTGTTCCATCGCTGTTCTGCGTTTGCTGTTCTGAAACCTTTGCGACTACTGCACAGTGACAATGTGGAATTGTATTTCCATGTTTGAACAATTGCCTTCAAGATGATAAATATTTGAAGAGGGAAAATATGCAGTGCTATGGGAAAAGAGCAGTACTGTGGGACTAATTGGATAGCGCTTCCAAAAGGTGGTATAGTCTGTGCGGTATCATTTTTTGTCTCAATGGAAAAAAATACTATTTAATCAGTCTGTGGACTCCGTGAAGGTACAGCACGAAAAACCCTGCTTCATGTTCACTTTGCAATGAAAATCCAAATTTTAGTTGGAGGTTTGGTTCTTTAGTTTAGTTTAGAGATACAGGGTGGAAACAGGCCCTTTGGCCCGAGTCCGCACAGACCAGTGATTGCCACTATCCTACACACACTCGGGACAATTTACGTTTTTACCAAGCCAATTAAGCTACAAACACTGTGTGTCTTTGGAGTGTGGGAGGAAGCTGGAGATCTCGGAGAAAACCCACGGGATCGTGGGGAGAATGTACAGACACTCTGTGCAGACAGCACTCGTAGTCGGGATCGAACCCGGCTCTCTGGAGGTGTAAGCGCTGTAAGGCAGCAACTCTACCGCTGCGACACCGTGCCGCCCACTTTTTATGTTCAAGTTCTCTGCAACAATCTGGGCGACAGATGGCGCAATGGGCTAAGTGTTCGGCTGGCGACCGGAAGGTAGCCGGTTCGAATCCCGCTTGGAGTGCATACTGTCGTTGTGTCCTTGGGCAAGACACTTCACCCACCCTTGCCTGCGTGTGAATGTGTGTGAATGTGTGCGAGTGATTGGTGGTGGTCGGAGGGGCCGTAGGCGCAGATTAGCAGCCACGCTTCCGTCAGTCTGCCCCAGGGCAGCTGTGGCTACAGAAGTAGCTCACCACCACCGAGAGTGACTGAGGAGTGAATGAATAACGCGATGTAAAGCGCCTTGAGTATCTAGAAAGGCGCCATATAAATCCCATCCATTATAACAATCTATAATGGCAGAGGAGATGAAAATTTAAAAAAAAATGTATTAGAAGCAAATGTACAAAAATAGAACCAACGGCATATAAAATTATAGTTATTGTACAGCTTCAATTTTAACTTTTTAGCTTTAGTTGGAAGAAAAGAAAGGAGAAAAAGCAAGAAAGAGAAATAGTGACATGTGCAAAGATAAAACCCCTAGACTACCAAAGTAGTGTAGCCAAAGAGTGAATAAATGAAAGAAAGAAGTGATGAATAGAAAAAAAAATAAAAGGACAAAAAGAAAAAGAAAAAAGTGGTGATATACCTGCCTCACATCCCTCCCCACCCACCTCACCCAACCCGTAATTAGATTTAAATCCAAAGTTGTGTTGTGCCATGCTATCCTTGTAATAAATCAATGAATGGTGTCCATGTCTTCGAAACATGCTCTGGTTTATCTGCCAAGACAAGTCTAATATTTACAAGATGTAGCGTCTCGGACATGTTTATAATCCATATCTTAAGGGTAGTGACTGATGTATGTTTCCAAAATTCAAGTATTAATTTTTTCGCCGTTATCAGGCCATAAATTAAGGAATGGAGATGAAAATATAAGGGCAGATTGAACCCTGGATTGTAAAGGTTTGTCTGATGAGGAGCGGGATGAAGCAGGTGAAGCCTGGACCAAAGCTAGACACAAAAACACTGCAAGGAAACAGGCCCTTGGCCCAACTTACCCGTGCCCCATCTACATTAGTCCCATCTGGCCATGCTTGGCCCATATCCCTCCAAACCTTTCCCGTCCATGTACCTGTCCAAATGTATTTTAAATGTTGTTATAGGACCTGCCTCTGGTAATAGAACCTGGAATAACTTTGCGGGTCAGGCAGCGTCTCTGGAGAAAAGGAATAGGTGATGTGAGCCTTTCTTCAGACTGGAAGATTGAGAAGACCAGAACAAAACAGGCCAGGCAACAGATGACTTCAGGAAGGGTGGAGCCCACAATGGCCTATTGTTGGCTGGGGGAGATGTGCTAACAACAAGGATGGAAATAGTGGAACTAGTAGGGTGTCTAGGGTGGGGGAGGTGGGGAGAGAGAAGGGGAAGAAGAATGCAGGAACTACTTGAAATGAGAGAAATCAACGTTCATACCGCTGGATGGTGTGTGGCCCAAGCGAAATATGAGGTGGTGTTCATCCAGGTTGCCTTTCAGATCGAGACCCTTCTGTAATTTATTACAGAATTAATTTCAGCACAGTGGCGCAGCAGTAGATTTGCTGCCTTACAGCGCCAGAGATCCTGGTTCGATCCTGACAACGAGTGCTGTCTGTATGGAGTTTGTCCGTTCTCCCTGTGACTGCGTGGGTTTTCTTCAGGTGCTCCACTTTCCTCCCACACTCCAAAGACGTGCAGGTTTGCAGGTTAATTGGCTTCGGTAAAAATTGTAAATTGTCCCGAGTGTGTGAGTGTGCAGGGACCGCTGGCCGGCTTTGACTAGGTGGGACGAAGGGCCTGTATCTCTAATGTCTAAAGTCCAAAGTGAAAACAGTCATTGTCCGTTATTAATGACAACATAATACACTCAGTCGAAGCCTGGTACAAAATGGTACTGTGACCACTCGGAGATAACATCCACAACTGCAACAGGTAAATGTCAACAGTGCCTAGCGAATAAGTTCATAGATAGGGGCAGCATTAGGCCATTTGGTCCATTAAGTCTATGCCACCATTCAATCAGGCCTGATCTATCTCTCTCTCCTAACCCCATTCTCCTGCCTTCTCCCCATAATCCCTGACACCCGCACTAATCAAGAATTTATCTATCACTGCCTTAAAAATATTCATTGACTTGGCCTCCACCGCCTTCTGTGGCAACAAATTCCACCGATTCACTACCCTCTGACTGAAGAATTTCCTCCTCATCTCTTTCCTAAAGGAACTTCCTTTTATTCTGCTGCGATGACCTCTGGTCCTAGACTCCCATTAGCAGAAACATCCTCTCCACATCCACTCTATCCAGGCCTTTCACTATTTGGTAAGTTTCAATGATGTTCCCCCCCCATCCTTCGAAATTCCAGTGAGTACAGGCCCAGTGCCGTCAAAACGCTCATCATAGGTTAATCCACTCATTACTGGGATCATTCTCGTAAAGCCTCCTCTGTACACTCTCCAGAGCCAGCACATCCTTCCTCAGATACGGGGCCCAAAATTGCTCACGATACAACAAATGCAGTCTGACTGGCACATTAGAAGCCTCAGCATTACGATACGCTACGATAGAACATTATTTATCCCAGGAGGGAAATTGATCTGCTAATGGACATAAAAACACAAAATACACAAAACATGAAAACATATTTATAGAAACGTATAAAATTATAAAAGGACTGGACAAGCTAGATGCAGGAAAAATGTTCCCAGTGATGGGGTAGTCCAGAACCAGGGGCCACAGTCTAAGAATAAAACTGAGATGAGAAAAAAACTTTTTCACCCAGAGAGTTGTGAATTTATGGAATTCTCTGCCACAGAAGGCAGTCGAAGCCAATTGACTGGATGAATTTAAAAGAGAGTTAGATACTCTAGGGGGCTAGCGAAATCAAGGGATATGGAGAGAAGGCAGGCATGGGTTACTGATTGGGGATGATCAGCCATGATCACAATAAATGGCGGTGCTGGCTTGGAGGGCCAAATAGCCTCCTCCTGCACCTATTTTCTATATTGTTACATCCCTGTTTTCAATCACCACAACAGCAATATTGATCAACAAACCTCTGCAGATGATTCTCCGTTGACTCGGCTTGTTGCAAGGGCAGTTAATAAGACTCGGGCTCATAAGGTTAATGAGACACATCCTTTGGATGTGGAACCCAGATTTACATTGCAAGCAGCTGCTGAAACCAAGTGCTCTCCTCCTCGTGATTGTGAATTGCAAATTACCTTTCATTGCCTGAGCACAATGACTAATGAATTCATCCCAAAATACTGATTCTACATTCTGGTAATGTTTGCGGTATTTATGTTAATTCTGCCTAAGTACTCTCATAAACAGTTTTTACTAATCTGGTTTATTTGTAATTATAACAGTATTTATGTGTGGTTGGGCTTGGCATTATGTTCCTGCTATCTACATTAGGTATCTCATCAATAGGGGCACGCACTTAAAGGATTACAATGATGTTCAAAGCTGGAGCAAGTCTCAGTGAACCCACATTTACAACAGGCCAACTAGCCAACACACAGCAGGCCAGAATATACACGGATACCACACATGCTTACATATACCGGACTGGAAGTGGCGGCACTGTTAACAGCTGCGGCTCGCCTGCAGTCCGTCTGTCTTTACTTTTTTCTGTTGTTTTTTTTGTCTTGTTTTGGTTAAGTTTTAGTTTGTTGGGATGTGTTAGAGGGGGGAGGGGTGGTGAAACATGTTCTCTGTCTCTTCCTTCGGGGGAATGCGACTTTTTCGCGTCGTATCCCTCTTCTCTGCCTCCGTCTGCGCTGAGGCCTAATAGCGGAGCTGGCGGCCTCCAACCTGCGACCGACCCCGAGGCTCCGGAGGCAGAGCCAGCCAGGACTTACCAACGAGAGGCTGGCCGCCTTCGGGGCTAAGGCAGCGGTGGCCCGACTTGCTGGTGCGGCGTTCTGGCTTTCGGCGGCGGCCTGGAGCTGATGCAGCGGGGCTCGGAGCCGAGACTGCAGGACCCGGAGCTGGAGCGGCCTGGGGCAGCGGCCCGGAACGGAAACTGCGGGACCCGGAACGGAGACTGCGGGACCTGGAGCTGGGGCGGCTGCGACACGGTGATGCTGTGGTTGGCCGTGTCGGAGCGCAGACGGCGTTCCGGCTTTCGGCGGCGGCGACATCACCACGGAGGTCTGCTGGACTGGAGAGCGGCATCATCGGCCTGGATCGATCGCCTCAGCGCAGAGGGAGAACAAGGAGGGAAGAGACGGAGACTAAGACTTTGCCTCCATCACAGTGAGGATGTGCTTGGTGAACTCACTGTGGTGGATGTTTTGTTTTTATTGGTTCTGTGTATGACTGCAGGCAACATAATTTTGTTCAGACCAAAAGATCTGAATGACAATAAAGGATCTATCTATCTATCTATCTATCTATCTATCTATCTATCTATCTATCTATCTATCTATCTATCTATCTATCTATCTATCTATCTATCTTTATATCTATCTTCAAACATCTATCTATCTATCTAAACATACACATTCAAACATAGCAGCACTCACACTATATTCTGAACTCTGTTTCTTTTCTATTTGGCAGTTTTCCCCTTCTCCCTGTGGGTTTCTTCCCACATCCCAAAGACGTGTGGATTTGTAGGTTAATTGGCCTCTGTAAATTGCCCCCAGTGTATAGGGAGTAGATGGGAAAGTGGGATAACATGGAACTAGTTGGACATGGTCACCATGGGCATGATGGGCCGAAGAGCCTGTTTTCATGCTGTGTCTTTCAATCAATGAATTGAAAACGGTTCATTTTTACATGAATGCTTTTGCCAACTAGCATTTCACTACATGTTGTTTGCTAACTAAACTGATGCCCACATCAACTAGAGAGCAGGGCTGAACTACCATCTACCTCATCGGGGACCCTCGGGCTATCATTGATCGGCCTTTACTGGCTTTACCTTGCACCAAACATTATTCCCTGATCATGTATCTGTACATCGTGAATGGCTCGATTGTAATCATGTGTTGTCTTTCCGCTGGCTGGTTAGCAGGCAACAAAAGCTTTTCACTGTACCTCGCTACACGTGGCGATAAACTGAACTGAATTGCCAGTTATTGGAATTGCAATAACCAACCTGACCTCCCGGTAACTCCCCCTCCCACTCCGTATCCGACCTCTCTGTCATGGGTCTCCTCCATGGCCAGAGCGAGCAACATCGGAAATTGGAGGAACAGCACCTCATATTCCGCTTGGGGAGTCTGCATCCTGGGGGCATGAACATTGAATTCTCCCAATTTTGTTAGCCCTTGCTGTCTACGCCCCTTCCTCAGCCCTCCTGCTGTCTCCTCCCATCCCCCAGTCTTCGGGCTCCTCCTCCTTTTTCCTTTCTTCTCCCCTCGCCCCCACCCCCCCACCCCCCATCAGTCTGAAGAAGGGTTTTGGCCCGAAACGTTGCCTATTTCCTTTGCTCCATAGATGCTGCTGCACCCGCTGAGTTTCTCCAGCATTTTTGTGTACCTGCCAGTTATAGGAGGTGCCTTACATGCAGTAAACTGGTTGAGAATCCCAAAGGTTTCAAACTGACTGGAGAAAAATTCAACAACAAAAAAATGGTCCTGAGTAATATTGTTTATTTTATGTATCCTTGCATTTCAACATATTAAAACACCAGACAGAATTTACAGATGCTCCTCAATTTATTATTTGAAGAAAATTTCCCTGCTCAAAATTAACTGAAATTAATATTGAGAAGGAAAAAAGACATGAAATAATTTTTAATATTTGTAGAACATCTTACAAATTAATATCAGCACGATCTAGAGGATTCGTTTAGTCCCGTTTTAGTTTAGTTTATTGTCACGTGTACCGAGGTACAGTGAAAAGCTTTTGTTGGGTGCTAACCAGTCAGCGGAAAGACAATACATGATTACAATCGAGCCATTCGCAGTGGCACATTCCTAGGAGACAATGAGAATGCCCCATTTTTCCAAGGAGACTTCATGTCACACCCTCCAATCTTTTCAACCACTTGATGGACAACAGTTGCACATGACATTATAAGGATACACAATGCTGCAAACTTTTCATCAGTGTTCAATTTATGTTTAGAGATCCAGCGCGTAAACAGGTCCTTCGGCCCACCAAGTCCTCGCCGGATCAGCGATCTCTGCACATTAACACACTATCCCACACACACCAGGAACAATTTACAATTTTACCAAAGCCAGTTCACCTACAAACCCTGTACGTCTTTGGAATGTGGGAGGAAACCGGAGTTCCAGGAGAAAGCCCACGCAGGTCACGGGGAGAAGGTACAAACTTCTTACAGATAAGCACACGTGGTCAGGATTGAACCCGGGTCTCTGGCGTTGTAAGGCAGCGGCACTCCCACTGTGCCACCGTGCTACACACAATATAGTGTTGATATGACTCTACAACCAATAACAACTCAATTCACCCACCTATCTATCCTCAAAGATGGTAGTAATCTCTTGGAAGCAAATCCAAAGTTTAGTGACGTAAACTAACAACGTGCTCCTCGTATGGGATAGAACTTTGTCACAGATCACTAATTAAAATTGAACGCTTGATCTTCCTTGATAATTCATTGACTGACAGAAACATGCAAACATGCCAATGGACCTTTGCAATTAATTAGAGAGAAAAAGTCAACCTTCCATCTATCCTTTTTTTAATCCTAGCGGCACCTTAGGTTATACATAATCTTCTTGCAGGGTAACATGTAAATGTGATTCATTGCAATCTCTTGATGAGAGAGGCAACACTTGAAATTTTGAGCATCAGTAGCAGGGAAATGAACACATGGGAAAATAAAGTAATACTCTGCCCAGTTTACATCAGTCTGGGAGAAAGCTCATTTTATGTACTCCCATAGTATGAAATTAATCTTACCAAGGAATATTCTTGCAAACCGCACAAGTCTTGATGGTGCTTTTGCAGCCATTCATTTGAAATGTTTATGGAGGTTGTCAGCATTCTCTTGGTGCAATAGTGTTTTCATTCCAAACGGATACAGCGGTGATCTTTACAGCACGGCATTCCAAGTTGTGCAGATGGAAGAATTAAACTGAAAAGGTATTAAAAGGTTACAGCAAGTGGGCCAACAGGTGACAAATGTAGACCGAGGTGAGAGGGGAAAGGTTTCACAGGAACCTGAGAGGGCAACCTTTTCCACGCTAAAGGGTGGCGGGTACATGGAAGTCCGGTCCAGTTTAGGCTATTGTCACGTGTACTGAGGTACAGTGAAAAGCTTTTTGTTGGGTGTCAACCAGTCAGCGGGAAGACCATACATGATACTGGCATTTAGTTGAGAGATAGTTTAGAGATACAGCGCTTATGCCCACCAAGTCCGCGCCGACCAGCGATCCCTGTACAATAACACTATCCTACACATGAGGGACAACTTACAACTGAAGCCAATTAACCTACAAACCTGTACGTCTTTGGAATGTGGGAGGAAACCGGAGCACCTGGGGAAAACCCACGTGGTCACGGGGAGAACGTACAAACTCCCTGCAGACAGCACCTGTAGTCAGGATCGAACCTGGGTATCTGGCGCAGTAAGGCGGCAACTCTACCGCTGCGCCACCTTGCCGCACTATTAAACCACAAGTGTATCATTTATAAACAGACAATTAAACCCTTGATCCTGCAGCTTTAATATTTTATTTATCCCTGGTTGCTCTGTTTTTTATTTTTGTTTTCATTTTTTTTTCCCGTTATGTTTCATAAATCAAGTGAGTTTGTTCCCCGTCGGAGGAGCTTCACACCATTTGCTGAGCATCTGGGGTCTCGGATTTTTTCTTCTTCACCAGACTAAGCTAGCAGCCGTGGTAAAGACCTGGGTGTCGACTTGGAACAGTTTTGCACTTTGCGCCAACGCTCAATCTGCACGGCAACCAACACTTCATGTCGTGATCTACGTGTGGCTTCCATCGACAGAGGCAGCATGGGAGAATACGTGGAGCTACTCCTGTACGATCTATTTCGTTGTAGAGAATTCACCGCATAGAGATGCTGCTGAGTTCGACCCAAAATGCCACCTATCCATGTCCTTCAACATTGCTGCCTGACCCGCTGAGTTACTCCGGCACTTTGTGTCCTGTTTTGTATTAACCAGTATCTGCAGTTCTTTGTTTCGACTGTCTGCAAAAGAAGATATCTCTAGGGTCGAAGATTAGGCATGGATTGTGGGGTACCCTAACTCGGACTAATATATGCACCAGTCAGCCTACATTGCGTCCCATCCAACACACATTGGAATCTGAATTCTGGTCATTATGAGCAATACCCTCCATGCACTCACACAATTGGCACAGTGGTCTTACTAGTAGAGCCATTGCCTCAAAGCCCTAGCACCCCAAGTTAAATCCTGACCTCAGGTGCTGTCTGCGTGGAGTTTGCACGTTCTCCGTGACTGTATGGGTTTCCATCTGGTTCTCCAGTTTCCCCAACACATTGGCTTGGACTGCCTCTTTCAATGAGGCAGGTACTATAACAGCATTTTTGTTTAGAGATACAGCGTGGAAACCGGCCCTTCGGCCCACCGAATCCGTGCCAACCAGCAATCCCCCTACTTCAGTACTATCCTACACAACAGGGACAATTTACAATCTTTACCTAAGCCAATCAACCTGCAAACCTATATGCCTTTGGAGTGTGGGAAGAAACCGGAGCACCTGGGAAAAACATACGTGGTCACGGGGAGAACGTACAAACTCCATACAGACAGCAGCCATAATCAGGATCGAACCCGGGTCTCTGGCGCTGTAAATCAGCAACTCCACCACTGCACCACCTGTTTCTGTGCTGTGTGACTAAATCACTAATCAGTTGGCCACAGTGGTGCAGCGGTAGAGTTGTTGCCTTACAGCGCCAGAAACCCCGGTTCGATCCTGACTACGGGCGCTGTCTGTACGGAGTTTGTACGTTCTTCCCGTGACCTGCGTGGGTTTTCGCCAGGATCACCGACTTCCTCCCACACTCCAAAGACGTACAGGTTTGTAGGTTAATTGGCTTTGGTAAACTGTAACTTGTCCCTACCCAAGTGTGTTGAGGATAGTGTTAGTGTGCGGGGATCGCTGGTCGACGCGGACGTGGTGGGCCGAAGGGCCTGTTTCCGCGATGTCTAAACTAAAACCGATCTCTGAACTAAACCAAGCTAAACTCCGACTGTTCGGTTGGGAGCCACTGCATTGGTGCCTAATCCTCTCTTTTATTATCTCTTTGATGTAGGTATGTTGCAAAGCGTACCTGAAGCGTTGCTGAAAATCTGTCCTGGCCCGTGTGCGCGATTTTGGCGCCGTTTAGAGCGGGGCGGGTTTAAAACGCAATTTTCCCTAGGCTGTTCAAATCGAGGATGTTCAGCCTAGTTAATTATTAACGAAAAATCGCTGGAAGATTCCATCGCTTTAGCTATTATTACTTTTAAGGGCTTTATCTAATTGTTATAGTAGTTTAAAAATTAACCTCTAAACCCGCGGCTGCCGGCAACTGGTCGGATCTCATACAGGGGACAACAGAAGGTAGGCTGGTTATTTTTACATTAAAAAGGGCTTCTTAAGATCCCTTTATACAAAGTTTAATGTTGCGAGTAGCTCATTTGGGCCCCATTATATCCCGCAGTATTTTTCTGGGCATTTGGGGCACAAATCCACCGCAATGTGAACGTTCTATACCAGCGCGTTCACAGGAACCCACTAGAAAGCTGATGTAAATGGACTTTAATTTACAGTAATTGAACACTAAATTCCTTCTATCTGGCCGATAAATTAATGTAAATGAGACTTTAAAATCATGTTTTATTGTGAATTATTTGTGAATATTATTTGGACACTTAGGCTATTTAAAAATGTTAATCATTTATTAAGAAATAGATAGATGTTTAGATCTAGTAATTGAAGTTTGAAATTAGCTACAATTGGGTAACTAACTAATTATATGCTTTAATTTCAGGTCATCCAAGTAAGATTATTTTATATTTGTTTCAGAATGCTTCAATCTATGATAACTGAAAATGTCATTCAGTTCTCTTAATCTTTAAGAAGGTTATGGGCTTTTGACTGTCCACGGTCACAGCTGTTTTGTCATGTCCATAGAAAATCAATAGGGAACAAGATGCTAATTTCCAAGTATGAAAATGGCCATAACTTTTTAAATACTTGAGATATGAAAGTGAATTAGGTGTCAAATTAAACTTCTTTTTATGCTTTATCTGATGGGATAAATTGCAGACTTGATTTTTTTTATATCTCAAAATTTTGTAACATTGCTATTTGATGAACAAATGGGTCACGTACAGGACAGTGATGTGTGGCTGGGGTCTTCTCACCCTGGCCCATGGGGGAATTCACAGCCGGTGAGACAGGATGGGAAAGGGCTCGGTTTCTCGATGCCGCTGCTAGATTAGCATCAGGCTGCCCTCCTCGCACCGCAGCATGTCGCAGGGCAGCTGGCAACACCACCAATGCTGCAACGCAATTTGCACGTACGCCCAGGGATAATCAGGAAGCGCGTCTAATAGGCGCGAAAGCGGCGTTAAAGGAGAGGACATTTTCACAAGAACAGGTGTAAAGGACAGGAATTAGCAGAATTATTTTACAGCTGAGAAGCAGCAAGTGATTTTGTCCTGCGTTCAGTCTCAGAGGCAGAGCTGTATAAAGAGTCATTCATTTCATGGAAGGGCTACAGAAAAAGCTCAGCTGAAGTGAGGAGATATTAATGTGTAGGAAGGAACTTCGTCTGGATTAAAGGAGGTGCTGGACCACCAGTTGCTGGAAAATCGGGTACATAGACATACATCAGTAAAAGAGTACAACAATTGAGTGGATTTCCTTTGACACAAAATATAATCTCCACGCTCCGGTGCCAATTTAGAAACAGAGAATAGGTGCAGGAGTAGGCCATTTGGCTCAACAAGCCAGCACCCACATTCAATATGATCACGGCTGATCATCCCGAATCAATACACCGTTCCATATCGCTTGATACCATTAGCCCCAAGTGCCATATCCAACTCTCTCTTGAGTTGGATATAGCACTTAGATATCAGAAACTGACCCTGAATCTGGAGGAGTAACTCAGTAGGTCAGGCAACATCTCTGGAAAAATGGAAAGGTCAGAGTCCTTCTTCAAACATTATTTTGGGTTGTCCTAATTTCTCATCCACTCCCTACACATGAGGAACAATCTCACAGAGGCCAGTTAACCTACAAACCCATGTGTTTTGGGGGGTGTGGGAGAAAGCCCAGAGCACCTGGAGGAAACCCATGCGGTCAAAGGGAGAACGTGCAAACTCCACACAGGCAGCTCCCGAGGTGAGGATCGAAACCGGGTCTCTGGCAGTTTTTTTGCCTGGTTATTAAATCGCATATATTTAAGTTCACCATAAGTGGGGACATCTACAAGGGATGATCGCAGGTTAAAAGGAAACGTTGACACTAGAATGAATGTGAACATTTGACACAAAAAACAGATTGGTGTATAATTGTACAATGGTCATGTTAGTGGACTTCTCCTCCTGAGGCCGACATTAATGATCCAGAAACTTGTACAATCCAACCTTCACCGGGGAATTTACAGTAAGATCAGTTATTAAATGAATCTCGAATAAAAGCTTGTTGTTCCATCTTTAATTGAAGCGTTCCAGAGTGCCTGTCCTGTCTGAGGCTGGTGCCGCTACCCTAGAGTTTTCTACCACGCGCAGTGATTTCATGACTGCAGGTTAATGAGGCTATCAAGTGGGAACTAATTACCAAAATGGCTCTGTCTCTTAAAGGGGACCTGACCACAAAACCACGGCACCGTTGGAAGTACTCTCAACCTTCGAAGAACCAAGGCTACACTACTGCGAATCTTCACCCAGGCTGGATGCATCTCTCAATCTTACCCCAGTCACTCCCATCACGCACGGTGGCGCAGCGGTAGAGTCGCTGCCTTACAGCGCTTGCAGCGCCAGAGACCCGGGTTTGATCCCGACTGCAGGTGCTTGTCCGTACGGAGTTTGTACGTTCTCCCCGTGACCTGCGTGGGTTTTCTCCGAGATCTTCGGTTTCCTCCCACTCTCCAAAGACGTACAGGTTTGTAGGTTAATTGGCTTTGTATAAAAATGTCAATTGTCCCTAGTGTGTGTGTAGGATAGTGTTGATATGCGGGGATCTCTGGTCAGCACGCACTGGGTGGGCCGAAGGGCACTGTATCTCTTAAAAAAAAAAGGCAAGAGGAACAGAAGTGTGAAAAGGATCAGTTTCTTCCCAGATTCGGGGTCAGTTTCTTCCCTGCTGTTATCAGGCAACTGAATCATGTTCTCACCAAATATAGAGCAGTCCTACCATCGATCTCATTGGAGCCCCTCCGTCTATCTATAATCAGCCTTTACTGGACTTTATCTTGCACTAAACGCCATTCTCTTTATCATGTATCTGTACACTGTGGACAGCTTGATTGTAATCATGTATAGTCTTTTCACTGACTGGTTAGCACGTAACAAAAAAGCTTTTCACTGTACCTAAGGAAGTAGAGAGGTTGATGTGCCTTCTTGGCCGTTGCTTCAATATGGGTGGTCCCGGAGAAGTTGTTGGCGATATTGACTCCTCAGAATTTGTAGTTTTTGACCATCTCTACTTTGGCAGCGTCAATGTAAACATAGAAGATGAAGATCGATTTGTATTTTTGACTAAAGTACATAACCGGCATACAAGTAGTTTAGACACAAAAAGCTTGAGTAACTCAGCGGGACAGGCAGCATCTCTGGGGAGAAGGAATCGGTGACGTTTTGGGTCTGAAGAAGGGTCTTCACCTGAAACGTCACCCACTCCTTCCCTCCAGAGATGCTGCCTGTCCCGCTGAGTTACTCCAGCTTTTTGTGTCTATCTTCAGTTTAAACCAGCAACAGCAGTTCCTTCTTATACAAGAGCAGTTTAGTTTAGAGATACAGCGCGGAAACAGGCCCTTCGGCCCACCGAGTCCACACCGACCAGCGATCCCCGCACTTTAACACTACCCTATATACAAAGGGTTTTGGCCCGAAACATTGCCTATCTCCTTCGCTCCATAGATGCTGCTGCACCCGCTGAGTTTCTCCAGCATTTTTGTGTACCTAGGAACAATGTTTTTTTTTAACATTTACACCAAGCCAATGAACTTACAAACATGTACGTCTTTGGCGCATCAGAGGAAACCGAAGATCTTGGAGAAAAAACGCACAGGTCACGGGGAGAACGTACAAACTACGTACAGGCAGCACCCGTAGTCAGGATCGAACCCGGGCCTCCAGCGCTGTAAGGCAGCAACTCCACATTTCCGCTTCAAAGCCTTGTTATCTTCCTTGTGAAACTCCGTTATTATATCAAAAGGAGAAATCATAAAGTCCAATGAATCCAAATAAGAAAACAAAAGTAAAAATAGCAGTAGGTCATGCTGTCCTAACATATTCCATCGCTTATGGCGCCAGGGTGGTTTGCTGCGTTACTTTCATGTTATTGACTGCATCCCGATATTTCTGTAGATTATTTAGCATCAGGTACAACCCCTGTGGCAATTCTCTTTTACATGTGGGAAGCCGTCTGCTCAGCTCCAGTTCTGTGCCTTGTGATCAGATTGGATTTCAGTGCAAATAAAGGAAGAGACGGAAAACAGGTTTGTCAGATGGTCTTTGCAAAGAAGGCTTTGCCTCTCACTCTGCTGCAAATAGCCAACGGCAGTCGGCCACTGGGGTGGCCCGGTATCGCAGCGGCTTGCAGCGCCTGACACCTGGTTTCGATCCTAACCACAAGGTCTGACTGTACGGAGTTTGTACCTTCTCCCTGTGACTACGTGGGTTTTCTCCAGGTGCTCCGGTTTCCTCCCACTCTCCAAAGACATGCAGGTTTGGGTTAATTGCAGGTTAATTGCCTTCTGTAAATTATAGTTGTCCCCAGTATTATGTTAGTGTGCACAGATCACTGGTTGGCACAGACTCGGAGGGCCGAAGGGCCTGTTTTTGCGCTGTATCTCCAATCTAAATAAATCTACGTCCTCTAAAGTATTTTTTCCGGTTCCAAATGGGGGATTGCTCCTTCTTCTCTTCTCTCTCATCAGGCAAGAGGTACAGAAATTTGAAAAAGCACACCTCCAGATTCAGGGACAATTTCTTCCCAGCTGTTATCAAGCAACTGAATGGTCAACTACACTCAGAAGTTCTGTTCTCTCTCCCCCCATCCCCCTCCTCCTATCGGTCACTGGGCTGAAGAACTGGTCCCATAATTGAAATAGGGAAGAGATCAAATTCCTTCTTAGACATAGAAAAATAGGTGCAGGAGTAGGCCATTCGGCCCTTCGAGCCATTCAATATGATCATGGCTGATCATCTAAAATTGGTGCTCCGTTCCTGCTATTTCCCCCATATCCCACTGAATTCACGCTGACCATCAGACGCTAGGTGTCACTAATTCTGCATTACCCCACTTCCTCATCCACCCCCTATGCACCAGGGGGCAATTTTACAGAGGGTCGATTAACCCACCAACCCGCGTGTCTTTGGGAGAACCCACGCGGTCATGGGAAGAACGTGCAAACTCCTCACAGGCAGCCCCTCAGGTCAGGATGGAACCTGGGTCTCTGGCGCTGTGAGGCAGCAGCTCGACCAGCTGCGCCAGTGTGCCAAGTGCAGTTTTAGCTCAAACAAGAGCTGAGAACACGTGACCACTAGGGGGTGGGGGGTTGGGAACTTGAAAGTGAATGATTTAAAGCTCGACTCTCATCCATGTCTTTCTTGTAATCTTGAAAATTGATCGTGCTGCTTATCTTTTAACAAATGCCGCACAGGGAACTGAAAACATCATTAAAGAAGTCATGAGTGTTTTGCCCGATAGCACTGTACTGCCTCTGCCCCCAACAGATGACGGCAATAAGGAAACATGCTCTAATAATGAAGCAAAGAGGCTCAGACATGGCTGGCATTAATGAGGATGTCTCATTAGCCATTTATAGCACTTGCCACGACCAGCAATAGGCAATTACGCTGAATTAGATTTTAAGTGCCCTGCCATTCACAACCCTGTGATCATCTTTAACTCTGGCATGCCAATACACAGTGCTATTGGATATCGAGATGATGTTTCCTCTAGTGAGAGAGTCTAGGACCAGTTTCAGATTAGTTGATGGCCACGTGTACTGTGTCATAGTTTAGTTCACCTACATACCTGTACGTCTTTGGAGTGTGGGAGGAAACCGAAAACCTTCGCAGGTCACGGGGAGAAAGTACAAACTCCGTACAGACAGCACCCATGGTCGGGATCGAACCCGGGTCTCTGCCGCTGCAAGCGCTGTAAGGCAGCAGTTCTACTGCGATAGTGCTTGTGTGCACCATCAGGGAAGCACAGGGCACTGGAGATCTGGTTTCACAACACACCATCGAGAGGAAGTCCCGTACATAGATAGAGTCATACTGCGTGGAAACAGGCCCTTCAGCCCAAATTGTCCACAGTGGCCAACATGTCCCACCTGCACTAATCCCACCTGCCTGCGTTTGGCCTGTATCTCTCCAAACCTGTCCTATCCATGTACCTGTCTGATTGAGTGAGTTTATTGCCACATGTGTACTGAGGTGCAGTGAAAAGCTTTTTGTCCCAATTAGCAGAAACACCATGCAGGATTACAATCGATCATGACCAGAGGCCATGGAGTCGGAATAAAAGCACGTGCCTTCAGAAAGGAGAAGAGGAGGAATTTCTTTAGTCAGAGGGTGGTGAATCTGTGGAATTCATTGACACAGGAAGCTGTGGAGGCCAAGTCAATGGATGTTCTTAAGGCGGAGATTGACGGATTCTTGATTAGTGCGGGTGTCAGGGGCTATGGGGGAGAAGACAGGAGAATGAGGTTGAGAGGAAAGATAGATCAGTCACGATTGAATGGCAGAGTAGACTTGATGGGCTGAATGGCCTATTTTTGCTCCTATAACTTATGAACTTATGAATGAAAAAAACAAGCAAGATATTTGAACTGACTGTGCGGGTGAGGTTTATCCAGGCTCCGAGCCTTGTATTATTGCTCGATTCCTGAATAATATTATCAGCTTTGAAATGAGCAAGTCTCACTGTTATATTCATACAACGACCAGCATTTGCAGAGAAGCAATTTAAGTGCTTGATTCCAACAGCAGGCTCCAATTTAATAAGATTCCATGCATCTCTCTGTTGAACAAGGAATATGCAGAGGCTGAATGGAGGAGCAGGTGCAGTGCAGGTAGTCCGCAAGTTGTCATTATCGGCGTGATGTTCTTATCATCATTAAAAGAAGATATTATTTTTATACAATTCTGGAGCGCCAAGCGAAATAACACAAAGACAGCTCCAATTGACAGGACCACTTTGTAGTATTGTAATATCATCAAAGGACAGGGCTGATAAGAGTGGGGAGGTGAAGAGCAGAGAACACAGTTCAGCAACGGAGTACGTGGAGAGAGCAATAATCGCTCACCTCCCGATTAGCGGAGCACATCTCAGCTCCGTTACAATTAAAACCTGGACAGTGAAATCACTTCAATTTAAGCATTTCATTAACGCAAGGCGCGCGAGTGTTATCGTGGCTACACAACAACATGGCAGAACATGTCTGTACATCTCAATTCCACAAATCCCCAGGCCAGCAAGCAGCCTGTTACGACGCATTGTCGAATCGTGATAAAATATACGTTGCTCACATTTTGGAATTAAAAAAAAACAGGAGTGACTGTGCGACATATTTTGCAAAGGGCCGGGTCAATTTGCAAATAATGCAGGGTCATTTAAAACAAAAAAATCTTATTTATTTCAAAGATAAATTACAAGGAAAGTGACACTTCAAGTTGATGAAAAGTACTTGGTGTAGCAGAGACATCAATCTGGTAGACACCCTGTCATTGAAATTCGAGTTAACTCAATCCCTCTGGTAACAGAATTCGAGGCTCGTTTTTTTATTGTACTGTACAGTTCTTGATAAGATAATTTGAAAGTGTTCTTTAATTTGAAGCTCAATTCTGGTCAAAGATCTTAGAGGTGTTTAAAATCATGAAAGGATTAGATTGGGCAGATGCACAGAGTCTCTTGCCCAGAGTAGGTGAATCGAGGACCAGAGGGCATAGGTTTAAGGTGAAAGGGAAAAGATTTAATAGGAATCTGATGGGTAACTTTTTCACACAAAGGGTGGTGGGTGTATGGGACCAGCTGCCAGAGGAGGTAGTTAAGGCAGGGACTATCGCAACGTTTAAGAAATAGTTAGATGGGTACATGGATAGGACCGGTTTGGAGGGATATGGGCCAAACGTAGGCAGATGGAAGTAGTGTAGCTGGGACATGTTGGCCGGTTTAGGCAAGTTGGGCCGAAGGGACCTTTTCCACGCTGTATCACTCTTTGACTATGACTATGATAGACACAACGGTGGCATGGTGGTGCAGCGGTAGAGATGTTGCCTTACAGCGCCAGGGACCCGGGTTCGATCCTGACCCGTAGTCCAGCACCCGTAGTCAGGATCGAACCCGGGTCTCTGGCGCTGTAAGGTGGCAACAGCCCCACCGTTCAATTAGTTTAAACCTAGTTGCGGGAAAGGCAGGATTAACAGTGACTTGGGTGAGAGTGGGCTGATTCATGCACACTTAGCATGCATTTGTGAAAAGGCAATCATAATTATAGATATTGATGGGGATTATTGATGGGGTCGCGGAGGGAAGTCTGACTGATGTAGTACATATGGACTTTCAAAAGGTGTTTGATGCAGTGCCTGTAATTGGCTTGTCATCTGGATTGAAGGCCATGGCATAACAAGGAGTGTAGCAGCGCACAGAGAAAATTGCTTCAGTGACAGGAAACAGAGAGTTGTTTTTCAGTCATGAGGAGATATGTACAATAACATTTTGCTGAGGTCAGCACAAAGGTCACTGTTTATCTTAATATATATAAATGATATAATGTGTATAAACTCAGAGGTTTAGTCTTTACGCTTTAGAGATACAGCACGGAAACAGGCCCTTCGGCCCACCGAATCCGCGCCGACCTGTGGTCACCCCGTACTCCAGCACTAGGGACAGTTTGTAATTTTACCGAAGCCAATTAACCTACAAAACCTGTGCATCTTTGGAGTGTGGGAGGAAACCGGAGCACCCGCAGAAAACCCACGCAGGCCACGGGGAGAACGTGCAAACTCTGTATGGACAGCACCCGTAGTCGGGATCGAACCCGGGTCTCTGGCGTTGTGAGGCAGCAACTCTACCAGTGCCGCTGTGACAATGACAACAATAGAATGAAATAAGATGTAAAAAGGCCCTTGGCAGAAAGAGCGCGCGGAATTTAAGATTTTAAGAAGAAGGGTTTCAACCCGACATGTCACCCATTCCTTCTATCCAGAGATGCTGCCTGTCCTGCTGAGTTACTCCAGCATTTTGTGTCTACGGTATGTTCAGTGTAAACCAGCACCTGCGGTTCCTTCCTACACACATGAAAGTTAATACAGCAAAATATGTAAACTATTTAATTTTGAGCAGTGGATCCATAACATGTGTGGATAAAGTGGGGGTTGAGGGGGGGCTCACAATTCTTAAATGGGTACATGAAGGGAGGGATTGGGGCAACGTGTGCAGAGTTGCCTGAAAATGACAGTGCAGGTTATGGGACCATCCAGCCATGGCTATACACAAAATGCTGGAGTAACTCAGCAGGACAGGCAGCATCTCTGGAGAGAAGGAATGAGGTGATGGTTTTCGGGTCGTGACCCTTCTCTCCAAAAAACCTGCCCGTCCCGCTGAGTCACTCCAGCTTTTTGTGTCTGTCTTCGGTTTAAACCAGCATCCGCAGTTCCTTCCTATCCATACCCCTGACAGCGCTCTCCCGCCGCGGAACCATCTGAGCGCGGGGCAGCCTGTAAGATCTGGCGTGTTCATGAGTTTGGACTGAATTTGTTCATCCGCTAGACCACAAACAAATCTGTCGCATAGTGCGCGTCTGAGAAAGGTTCCAAAGTTACAGTGCAAAGTGAAGTTTTTCAAGGCAACAATGTACTCATTGATTGTCTCATTCTGCTTCTGGTTTCTCGTGCCAAATTTATAGCATTCTGCAATTTCCAGAGGCTTTGAGTTGATGTGCTCCACCAAATTCTTCATAATGTCATTGAATGGCACGTCTTTTGCCTTTATGGGCGCAAGGAGATTCACGGGTGTGCCGTACACTTCAGGGCCGATCTCCGCGTATAGAATCGCTTTCATGCGTTTGCAAACGGCCTTATTTGTTTCAGTCACTATCTCTCCGTCACCACTAATCGCCATTATGTTGTTTGCCATGAAAAACATGTTTGCTCTCTCCATATAGGAGCTGAACTGCTCTCTACTCTTGTCGAAAGTGCCAAGGTTTCCGATGTAGCCCGTGGACACTGCCACAGCATAGAGATAGCCTGACAAACTCTCGACGATTTGTCCAGCTGCTGTTTTAAACTACAGTCCCCTGCATAGAAGGATCTGCGGCCTATCGTGTCCAGCTCGCAAACAACTGCGACATAGCACCATATTTACTGTTTAAAATGTTAAACAATGCTGCATGTTGCAAAACAGTCCTGCTAGTCAAGTCAAAGTCAAGTCAAGTTTATTTGTCACATACACATACGAGATGTGCAGTGAAATGAAAGTGGCAATGCTCGCGGGCTTTTGTGCAAAAGACAAACAACAAAACAACCAAACAAATTATAAACACAATCATAACACACATATTCTTTTACATAATAAATAATGGAAGGAAAAAACGTTCAGTAGAGTTAGTCCCTGGTGAGATAGGCGTTTACAGTCCGAATTGCCTCTGGGAAGAAACTCCTTGCTATGTAGTAAAAGGATGAGTTCACAAACTCTATCCCATCCTCGTTGCCACCTTACACGCATGTTGCCTGGATCACGAGAGAGAGAGATTTATTCCCCAACATTCCCTGCTTATAATGAACACCAACTCATTAACATATACATGAATATGTATGAATACATTACACCCCTCAGCTCTGACTTTGTGTAGCAGTTCGGATTACGTGCAATGTTTGTGTCGCTTGCTCTCCCTCCCATTACCACCTTGCCAGGCTGATAACTCTGATCCCATTAATCACAGCTTCTGCCTGACATCACTAATATAGCTCAAAACCATCAAGCAGCTTAGAGCTGTCCCACTGTGTACGATTCTGCACCGCAAAGTGAGTCAGCAAGCACGGAGCGAGTCTCTTAAAACATCACCCCATCTTCACATTGATTTCTTAACCAAAGCATGGCGAATACATTTAAGAATGACAACACCTAGAGTCGTAGTGATAGAGTTACGCAGCATGGGCTATCGGGAGCGTCAAGGGATATGGGGAAAAGGCAGACACGGGTTATTGATAGGGGACGATCAGCCATGATCACAATGAATAGCGGTGTTGGCTTGAAGGGCCGAATGGCCTCCACCTATTTTCTATGTTTCTATGAGAGGACTAGGTAAAGAGACTCGTTCATAAGTTCCAGAATTAGGCCATTCGACCCATCAAGTATATTCCGCCATTCAATCATGGCTAATCTATCTTTCCCTCTCAACACCATTCTCCTGCCTTCTCCCCATAACCCCTGACACCCGTACTAATCAAGAATCTATGAATCTCTGCCTTAAAAATATCCACTGACTTGACCTCCACAGCCTTCTGTGACAATTAATTCCACAGATTCACCGTCCTCTGACTGATGAAATTCCTCCTTGTCTCCTTCCTAAAGGTTCGTCCTTTTATTCTGAGTCTGTGGCCTCCTAGACTCTCCCACTAGTGGAAACCTCCTCACCACGTCCACTCTATCCAGGCCTTTCACTGTTCGGTAAGTTTCAATGAGGTCCCCCCCCCCCCCCCCCCCTCATCTTTCTAACCTCCAGCGAGTACAGGCCCAGTGCCGTCAAACGCTCATCATATGTTAACCCTGTCACTCCTGGGATCATTCTCGGAAAGTTGGACCAGCACAAGGTTTAAGGTGAGAGGGGAAAGATTTAATTGGAACCTATGAACACAAAAGGTGGTGGTGGATGTATGGAAGGAGTTGTCAGATGAGGCAGTTGAAACAGATACCATCACAACATTTAAAAGACATTTGGACAGGTACATAGCTAGGTGAGGTTTAGAAGGATATGGGCCAAATGCAATCTGGTGGGACTAGTTATATGGGGAATCTAGTCATAGAGTTATGCAGCACAGAAACAGCACCTTGCACTTGCCCACCTTGCACTTGCCCACCAAGTTGGCATTCTGGGCTAGTCCCATTTGTCTGCTTGGCACACAAATGGGACTAGCCTTCCTCTAAGCCTCTTCCTCTCCATAAATCTGTCCAAATATTTGTTAAAAGTGGTAATTGCATCAAGATCTATAGCGTCTATAGTCCTACCATATGACAGTTGCAGGTAGGTACTATCGCAACGTTAAAGAAACATTTAGACAGGTACATGGATAGGACAGGTTTAGAGGGTTACGGGCCAAACGCGGGCGGGTGGGACATGTAGATGAGACGTTGGTTGGTGTGAGCTAGTTGGGCCAAAGGGCCTGTTTCTTTGAGACTATATGGCTCTATAATTATAATTGAGGGATCTTCATTTTGATATTGACTTAAATATGAAATGTTATAGAATTGTAGTCATGCAGCAGACAAACAGGTTCTTTGACCCATCTCACCACTGCTGGCCAACAGGTACTACGATGTATGGATAGGAAGGGTTTAGAGGCTATGGGCCAGACTAGCCCAGATTGTCCACTTGGTTGCCATGGAAGTGGGCCAAAGGGCTGTTAAACTCCAAATTTAAGCCCACCGACAAAGGAACATTTACAGTAGCCATTTAACCTATCAACGTCTCTTTGAGTTTGTGGGAGGAAGCCAGCACAGAAGCATGATGCAGGTTTACAGGTGTATTTTGAGGGTGAATCTGATAGAGGATAGACACAAAATACTGGAGTAACTCAGCGGGACAGGCAGCATCTCAGGAGAGAAGGAACGGGTGACGATTCGGGCATTTTGTGTCCATCTTCGATTTAAACCAGCATCTGCAGTCCCTTCCTACACATTAAAACAGAGGGCCAGGCTTGGAGAGGGACATTGGGTCACGGGACGTCCGAAATAGGGTCGATGGATGCAATGGGCCTTTGTTCCCATCTACAGCTGGGACTGCAAATTGGTGCCAAAATGGCGGCTTCTTGCATATGGACTCAGTGGGCTGTTGTGTACTAACCGGGGCATTTCTACTTATGTACAGGGATAGTCTTGCTGAGCTGTATACAAAAACTTATTCCCTGTCCCTGGTACAAATGACAATAAAGAAACCATACTATTCCATATGGGGAGAAGGTTGACTACTATATTTCTCATTGGTGACCCTTGGACTATCCTTTGCTGGCTTTACCTTGCACTAACCGTTATTCCCTTATCATGTATCATCTATACACTGTAAATGGCTCGATTGCATTCATGTATTGCCTTTCCGCTGACTGGGTAGCGTACAACAAAATGCTTTTCACTGTCCCTGGTACACGAGACAATAAACTAAACTGAAATTAACTGAACTGAAAACGTAATTAAACACTGGTATTAACCAATTGGGCTAAAATGTTTTTTTTCTGTGCTATACATTTTTGGTGATTTTGCACATGTAGTTATTAATTTGCAGATAGACACAAAATGCTGGAGTAACTCAGTGGGACAGGCAGCATCTCTGGTGAGAAGGAATGGGTGACGTTTCGGGTTGAGACCTTGCTTCAGACTGATGTCAGGGGAGTGTGCGGTGCATAGATAAGGAAGTGTAAGGTGCGAAAACAGGACAACAGAAAAGGAGATCAAGGAGAATGTGGAATAGATCATGGTTAGTTGGGAGCAGGTAGCAAGAAAGCAAACAGAGATAAAATGCTGCTGGAGACAGTAAGTGTTCGGAGAACTGGGAAGGGGAGGGGATGGAGAGAGAGGAAAAGCAAGGGCTTTGAGGTTAGAGAAGTCAATGTTCATACCGCTGGGGTACAGGTAACATTACCCTCTCAACCTTTTTTTCTGAATGATGTTCCTTTAAAAACAATGCGTGTTAATAATATGGACAGATTACTCCGCAAATGCCAGAGTGAGTATTGTGAATGTGGAGTCGACGCACCTTGATATTAAATTATTGATTGATCTTTTTTTTAATTTTGTCATTCAAAGTGTGTCTTTTTTACAGGTGTATTTTTGAGGATGAATCCAAAATCACCCTTAAAACACCCAGTCTTGGAATTCTCAAGGAAGTCTAACGTGTGTTCATGTTCGGAACAGCGTCTTGTGTTTTAACAGAGTCGTGCTGATTTGTAAATCACCCATGCATGCGGAGGTTTTGACAACCAGCATTGGTGTAGGTAAGGGTCAGCTTGATAAATACTTGAAGGAGAGAGGGAATTTAGAAAATGCAGATGATAAAATGAGGTAAAGAAAGAAGGCACATGTGGAGCAGAAACACTGCTATAGACAGGGTCAAACGGACTATTTTTATGTTGCAAATTGCTGCAAGACCTGTATTTAACTTGTCTATTTAAATATAACCTTTAAGTAAAATTAAATACACTCCCGGAACAATTAGCTTCTTCCCCTCTGTAATCAAGCTTCTGAACAGTGCTGCTGTAAGCCATGGTACTCTCTCATTCACCTCTCTCCCCATTGCTGATATTGGACTTTGTCTCTGGAACTGCTAAGCAACCTGCCCTTCTTTGGGATGTGGGAGGAAACCCGAGCAACCGGGTTTTAAATTCGCATAGTTACAGGGGAAAACGTACAGACTCCGCACGGACAAACACCAGTAGTCGGGATCGAACTCGGCTCTATGGTGCTGGAAGGCAGCAACTTAGTTTAGAGGTGGGGGGGTCAAGGAAAGAGCGTTCACATCGCGGCCCTGTTTCCACCAATCGCTCCACCACCACGCACAAGCAGCACAAGAAGTGTGTTCAGGTCCGCTGAACAATCTCTAATCATGTGATGTGGACTCGATAAGAAGAAGTTTAGCGATACAGTTGAGAGATACAGCGCGGAAACAGACCCTTCGGCCCACTGATTCGCCGCCGACCAGCGGATCCCCGCACATTAACACTACCCTCCACACACTATAATACTATTTACATTTATATCAAGCCAATTAACCTACAAACTTGTACGTCTTTGGAGTGTGGGAAGAATCCACAGATCCCAGAGAAAACCCACGCAGGTCACGGGGATAAGGTACAAACTCCATACAGACATGCACCCGTAGTCTATCTGCTTTTAATATTTCCTTGTCTCAATATAACGGGAATGGTATCGGTGGGCAGAGTGATAATCCATTTTAGAGGGGATTTCAACTGTCTTCTCAGAATTGGAGTTACAATGGAGCAACCTTGGTAATGGATCCCATTTCCTCTCTTGAGGAACAACAGTGATCCAGTTGTTTTTTTGACAGTGGCAACCCTGTGGTTATGTGAGCATGAATGAATGAATACTTTGAATGAATGGGTGTTTTATTATCACATGTGACAAGTCACAGTGAAATCCGTGCTTGCTTGCCCAAGGTATGCAAATAGTCTTCATAAAAATAGTATGAATATTGTTTTCTCTAATTTCAAGTAACCCTTGCATTCCCTCTCTCTCCATCCCTCCCCCACCCTAGTCATCCTGCTAGTTTCACTGTTCGTATCCCTTCGTTATCACCTCTTCCACAGCCAACAATAGACCATTGTGGGCTCCTTGGTCATCGGTGCTGACTCCGATTTCTTCTGTGCCTTTTCATACCTCCGGTTTCCCTCTCCCCTGACTCTCAGTCTGAAGAAGGATCTCGACCCGAAACGTCACCCATTCCCTTACTTGACAGAGATGCTGCCTGTCCCACTGAGTTACTCCAGCATTTTGTGTCTCTCTTCAATATTCATTCCACAGGGGTGTAAGCTACCCAAGCGAAATATGAGGTGCCGTTCCTCCAGTTTGCATTTGGCCTCACACTGACGATGGAGGCAGCCCAGACGGTCTTTGTCCTCTATCTCTTGATCCCTCTAACCTGACTCTGTCTGAAGAAGGGTCTCGACCCGAAACGTCACTCATTCCCACGCCTTCTCTCCGGAGATGCTGCCTGTCCCGCTGAGTTCCTCCAGCATTTTGCGTCTATCTTCGGTGTAAACCAGCATCCGCAGTTCCTTCCTAATCTCCCTAACAGCCTTGTTTTGCTGCCTGACAGTTAATCAGATAAAACTCCTGTCACACTGGCTCAGGCTGCACCTCGGTGATTTTTCACATCCTGTTATCTCTTTCTATTAAAGGCCTGACTGCAGTAAATGTTAACTGCTTATACCGTGATTATTTGTTTGCACCGACATAAATTATGTCTTTAAAATCCTCTCCTTTTGTCAGCTGATGAAGGAGTTAAATGCCACAAGCGTCACCAATAAATGCAGCCAAACATTTGTTCCCAGCTACTTGTCACTTTGGGCTGAGCTTTGATTTAGGGATCTCATTTGGCTCCTGCTCCCTCTGTTATCAATGGGGTCTTAATGAATTCAGTCAATTGCCAGATATAGATCTCTGTGTAAAGATCAGCTCATGCTGCCTTGTAAGACACGGCTATTGCATGCAGCATCGCAAAAGAGCAACGCTCTTAACTCTGTCAAGTCACGTCACAGTTTTAACAGTCATGAGAGGAATAGATCGAGTAGATGCACAGTCTCTTGCCCAGAGTACGTGATTCGAGGACCAGAGGACATGAGTTCAAGGGGAGTGAAGGTCACGTCACAGTTTTAACGGTCATGAGAGGAATAGATCGGGTCGATGCACAGAGTCTCTTGCCCCAGATGTAGGGGAATCGAGGACCAGAGGACATAGGTTCAAGGTGAAGGGGAAAAGATTTAATAGGAATCCGTGGGGTGACTTTTTCACACAAAGGGTGGTGGGTGTATAGAACAAGCTGCCAGAGGAGGTAGTTGAGGCTTGGACTATCGCATTGTTTAAGAAACAGTTAGACAGGTGCATGGATAGGACAGGTTTGGAGGGATATGGACCAAGTGCAGGCAGGTGGGACTAATGTAGCTGGGACATGTTGGCTGGTGTGGGCAAGTTGGGCCAAATGTAATCTAAAATTGGAAAATTCAATGTCCATACTATTAAGCTGTGTGCTTACCCAAGTGGAATATGAGGTTTTATTCCTCCAGTATGCGTGTGGAGAAATATGGACACCTCTGCCAGAAATTAGGATTCCGCATTGAAATATTTTGTTTGTGAATTTTATAGATGATCATGCAAATCAGTTTCTTTCTCAGACCCGGCACAATATATCTCACAGTTACCATCTTTACCCTCAGGATCTGAAGGTGCTGCAATGGGCTGACTCTCAGTCTGAAGAAGGGTCCCGGCCCGAAAAGTCACCCATTCCTTCTCTCCAAAGATGCTGCCTGTCCTGCTGAGTTACTCAAGGGCTGAAAGCCACAGACGGCAATGGGATTAACAAACTCATCAGGAAGGCTGGCTCTTAAATAATGGGATAGTTCTAGCCTCAACTACCTTCTCTGGCAACTTGTTCCATACACCCACCACCTTTTGTGTGAAAAGGTTACCCCTCAGATTCCTATTAAATCTTTTCGCCTTCACCTTGAACCTATGTCCTCTGGTCCTCCATTCCCCTACTCTCGGCAAGAGACTCTGTGCATCTACTCGATCTATTCCTGGAGGCGGAGGTGGATTCATAAGAGGTGGGCTTCAAACTGCAGAGCATCTTGGACAATACAGTTCACCCCCTCCATGACACACTGGCCAACCTGAGGAGCACTTTCAATGACAGACTGGTTCCACCAAGATGCAGCACCAAACGCCACAAGAGATCCTTTTTCCCTGTGGCTATCAAACTGTACGACTACTCTCCCTTCTGTCATGGGGTAGACTGACTCCCTTCCCCCCCCACCCCCACCCCCCTAATCTTTGCACACCCCCAATCCTTTCCAGTCACCACTTTAATTTCATGTTTCATGCACCTTGTGTTTTATGACTGTTGGCAGAGCAATTTCCCCCCGAGGATAAATAAAGTTCTATTACACCATAGTGTATCGTATAGTTATCGTATCTAGGATTTTTTGTCCATCTTTGTGTTGCAATTCCTCTTCACGTTGCCATTGCAAGGAATTCAACTGAATGATTTTCTCTCTTTAGTCTTTTCCACATGGATGGCGGAGTGCACAATGGGTAGTGCTATTTCTGCACAGCTCCGGCAGAATGCGTTCAGTTCTGAATCTCAGATGCTGCACCTGCAGACTGGAGTTGTGTGTGTGTGTGTGTGTGTGTGTGTGTGTGTGTGTGTGTGTGTGTGTGTGTGTGTGTGTGTGTGTGTGTGTGTGTGTGTGTGTGTGTGTGCATGGGTGCTTGTGTGTGGGGGTGTGTGCATGTGTGTGGTAGTGTGTGCGTGCGTGTGTGCGTGTGCGTGCATGTGTGAGTGAGTGTGTGTATGTGCGTGTGTGTGTGTGTGCGTGTGTTTGTCCACCCCTCGGTTTCCTCTCACAACCCAAAGATGTGCTGTCAGGTTGATTAGCGACCATCAAGTGTGGCTCATGTGGGTTGCTGGCAGGAAAATGAGGGGGAGTCGATAGGGACTTAGAGTCATAGAGGTGATACAGCCTGGAAACAGGCCCTTCAGCCCAACTTGCCCACACCAGCCAACATGTCCCAGCTACACTAGTCACACCTGCCCACGTTTGGTCCATATCCCTCCAAACCTGTCCTATCCATGTATCGAAGATAGACACAAAGTGCTGTAGTAACTCAACGGGACAGGCAGCTGTACTGTACACTGACAATGACAATTAAAATTGAATCTGAATCTGATCTCTGGAGAGAAGGAATGGGTGACGTTTCAGGTCAAGACCCTTCTTCAGACTGATGTCAGGGGAGAGGGAGAAACATAGATAAGGAAGTGTAAGGTATGAAAATAGAACAAAGGAAATGGACCTGTCTAACTGTTTCGTAAATGTTGTGATTGAACTACCTCCTCTGGCAGCTTGTTCCATACACCCACCACCCTTTGTATGAAAAAGTTACCCTTAAGTTTCCTATTAAATCGTTTCCCCTTCACCTTAAACCTGTGTCCTCTGGTCCTCTATTCACCTACTCTGGGCAAGACTTTAAAGAGGAAAATCATCTCCCCGGCTTGAGTAAGGAAAATAGTCGCAGGGAAATAAATGGGGGAGAGGGATTAATGGGAGTGCTGTTAGAGCCAGCATTGACTTGATGGACCAAATGGCCTCCTTGTAAGAAAATGAGAAATACAATCAGAAATCGCACAAATTTTCTGAAAATCAAGCTCATAAATGGAATTATTTAAAAAAACAAGAGTTGCAGGGATGTATAAAATCACGATGGGAATAAATAGGGTGAGAGCAGGGTCGTATTATCCAGAGTTGGGGAATCCAGCGCTGGCCGAAACTGCAAATGCTGGTGTATACCAAAGATAGACACAAAGTGCTGGAGTAACTTAGCGGGTCAGTGATAGACGAGACCCTTCTTCAGACTGAGAATCAGGGGAGAGGGAAACTAGAGGCATGGAAAGGTATTGGCCAAATCAGAGCCGGCACCGATGGCCAAGGAGCCCTCAATGTTCCCATCTGAAGAAGAATTCCCAACCCGAACCCACACCCTTCCTTTTTCTCCAGAGATGCTGTCTGACCCGCTGAGTTACTCCAGCACTTTGTGTCTATCTTCAATGATACCACTCCAGTTCATAAATCGCCCCTTGTCTAAAAGAAAATGCAATCACACGCAGCTTTACTTCTTCTTTCGTGTCCGTCTTCCATGTTTCAAATGTTGACCTCGCTGTCATCGTCCGTCCTGAAAAGGACGCAAGCTTCCGGGCGACAATCAGTGGGAGCCGTCACTTGTTGCAATAGATGATGGTGGTAGCAGAATTAGCTCGGGGTACTTCCAGTTTCCAGCCCCGTGACATGGATGCTTCTGCTATGGGGCCGCAGCTTTGCTTAAACTTCCCAAATAAATCAGCCACGTTGCTCCAGCACTTTGTGTCTATCTAATGGAATCTAGAACAGGAGGGCATGGGTTTAAGGTGAGTGAAATTTATGTTTGACAGTCGGGGTATGCCAGGCAACTGAAGAGAACGCACAACAAAGAAGCTTTTACCTGCACCAGGAACACCACAGGTATTGCTGGGTTAAAGGGAAGTGATACATACCACTTATACTCGTACGTTGGGACTTCAAGTTCATGCTACGAAAACATGAGTAAATATTGACCCAGCCACAGTGTTTGACATCATTGATATTCTATAATGTTGATGAATATTATCCAGGACATTATCAAGGAAAATCAATTCCTAATATTTCTTGTCAAATATATGAATGTTGACATCAGACAATTAACTCTAATGCAGTCTCACACACTCACACACACACACAGTCACACACACTCATACACACACACAGTCACACACACTCATGAATATACACACACTCACATACATGCACACACACACACATTCATACGCATTCATATACACACACACTCATACACACCCACTCATGTATACACACACACACACACGCTCACACTCTCATACACACACACACATACTCACACACACTCATATATATATACACACACTCATATACTGAGTTGGATGATCAGCCATGATCATATTGAATGGCGGTGCTGGCTCGAAGGGCCGAATGGCTTACTCCTGCATCTATTTTCTATGTTTCTATACATGCACACACACACATTCATACACATTCATATACACACATTCATATACACACACTCATATATACACACACACATGCTCACACTTTCATACACACACACACAAGCTCAATAGACTTTACTTTAGAGATACAGTACGGAAACAGGCCCTTCGGCCCACTGAGTCCGCGCCGACCAGCGATCACCCCGCACTATCCTACACACTCGGGGCAATTTACAATTTTTTACCAAAGCCAACCAACCTAGAAAACCTGCACGTCTTTGGAGTGTGGGAGGAAACCGGAGCACCCGGAGAAAACCCACGCGGTCACAGGGAGAACTTCGTACGGACAGCAGCCGCAGTCGGGATCGAACCCGGGTCTCTGACGCTGGAAGACAGCAACTCTCCCACTGTGCCGTCGTGCTGCTCTGACATGCTCATTTTTTGCAATACTTGTAACACGGAGTGAAAAACGAAGTTTCCGATGGTTGATCTATTGCACGATTGGAATAATATCCTGATAGGGAAAAATATATCACTGTACAGATCTTACAACTGTTTCTTTCATCATTTCCTTTTGTAATAAATCCTGTGCGATTTTTGAAACCCCCCCTTCGAAGGTAATCAACCGATACAATGATTTATGATGGAATTACAGCAAACTTTGCAAGAGGACATAGCAATTTGTTTCCTTTCAAGGCACAGCTTAGTTTTGAATGTGTGAATATACCAGCATCTATCACAAGAGCATAAAAATGTCAAGGGAAGAAAAGGTCATGTGAAGACTCGCTGGTGTTATTCTACTGTCTTAGCTCGCATATTAATCCAAACGATCTTTCTGATGTTAGTCTCAGTAATTATCACCGAATTTCTTTGGTCTCTGCTTTAATTTGCATTGTTATTCTCATTGAGTCATAGAGTGGTACAGTGTGGAAACAGGCCCTTTGGCCCAACTTGCCCACACCGGCCAACATGTCCCAGCTACACTAGTCCCACCTGCTTCCAAGATGGCACCCAACCCAGGAGACTATTTGCGTGCTAGCCATAGAAACTGATCTTCAAACCCAGATTGCAATCACTCATATTACAATAGCTCATATTACAATAGCTCATATTACAATAGCTCATATTACAATAGCTCATATTACAATTACAATTAGCTCATATTACAATAGCTCATATTACAATAGCTCATATTACAATCGCACATATTACAATCGCACATATTACAATAGCTCATATTACAATCGCACATATTACAATAGCTCATATTACAATAGCTCATATTACAATTGCACATATTACAATAGCTCATATTACAATAGCTCATATTACAATAGCTCATATTACAATCGCACATATTACGATCGCTCATATTACAATAGCTCATATTACAATAGCTCATATTACAATAGCTCATATTACAATACTATTACTATAGCTCATATTACAATCGCTCATATTACAATCGCACATATTACAATCGCACATATTACGATCGCTCATATTACAATCGCTTACTTTGACTGTGATCTTCTTAAATGTTACCTTCAGACTACCCTTGATCTGACTTTACTGACTTTACCTTGCACTAAATGTTAATCCCTTCTCATGTATCAATACACCGTTAGTGGGTCCATTTTAATCATGGATTGTCTTTCCGCTGACTGGTTAGCACGCAACAAAATCTTTTCACTGTACTTCGGTACACGTGATAATAAACTGAACTGCAGTTGGCCCATTTCCCCCCCAAATCTGTCCTGTCCGTGTACCTGTCTTACTGTTTCTTAAACTGTTTCTTATTCTGTGTTTCTCTCATTTCCCATTCAATACCGTCTCTCTCCCATTAGCTTCTTCCAAAGCTAAAATAAAATCAGGTTTTCCAAAGATACTATCTAGCTCTCTCTCTCTCTCTCTCTCTCTCTCTTTCTCTCTCTCTCTCTCCTCTCTCTCTCTCTCTCTCTCTCTCTCTCTCTCTCTCTTTTGTTCTGTTCCTCTTTTGTGTGAGCTTTCCAATATCAGTTGCTTTTCATTTACAGGTGAATAATGTATTTTACGACAAAACAAGGCACTGCAGATGCTGGTTTACACAAAAGGACACCAAGTGCCCGAGTAACTCAGCAGGTCAGGCAGCATCTCTGGAGAACATGGATAGGTGACATTTCAGGTTGGGGCCCTTCTTCAGACTTAAAACAGACCTCTAGTGTAACCCTGCCTCCCCCCACCCCGACCCTCGATCTGATGAAGGGTCTTGACCTGAAACGTCACCTATTCCTTTTATCCAGAGATGCTGCCTGACCTGTTAAGTTTCTGCAGCATTTTGTGTCTGTCTTCAGACTTAAAAAGTCTAGCCAGTCTGAAGAGGGGTCCTAACCCAAAACGTCACCTATCCATGTTCTTCAGAGATGCTGCCTGACCTGCTGAGTTATTCCAGCACTTTGTGCCTGTTAACGTATTTTAAGTATGGTCTGCTCAGCATAATTTAAGGCCAAAGAATAACTTGAATTCTGTGGCCTGCCTCTATTGCCAATTGTTTTCAGTTTGATTAAATTTCTCATTCAGCTCTGACAGCTCTCTTGAAATATGTGATTGGTGCTGGAATCAAGAGTGTGGCTGGAAGTCTCTTTTGACATGATCACAATCCAGTGCTCTTAATTGATCGAAGTCCAATCACCAGGCATGAAGCCAATGCATTTTCACTCATCATGTTTGAAGCTTGGCAGCATAAAACAGAGAAAGGTTTTAAATCAACTTTTATTAGATAACCAACCACTTCAAGTCATAGTGGATACAGGCCCTTCAGCCCAACTTGCCAATAGTCAATAGTCAATAGTCAATAGTCCCTGGAGGTCCAAATGAAATGCCGTTTCTGCAGCCATACATTACACACAAATAAACCCCAGACACAACATAATTACATTTTACATAAACATCCATCACATAGCTGTGATGGAAGGCCAAAAAAAAAAACTTATCTCTCCACTGCACTCTCCCCTCCCCGATGTCAGAGTCAAAGTCAAAGCCCCCGGCTGGCGATGGCGATTGTCCCGCGGCCATTGAAGCCACGCCGGGTGATGCGAGGTCGCACACCGGGTCTTGGTGTTAAAGACCCCGGCGTGCGCTCGCATAGTCCCGCGGCCATTCCAAGCCGCGCGGGGCAGTAATGTTAGGCCCCGCTCCAGGAGCTCTTCGACCCCGCAACTCGGGCGGGAGAAGTCGCCGTTGCAGGAGCCCTGAAAAGCGGTCTCCCTCCAGGGATCCGCGGGTTCCCGGTGCCGCCATCCGCAGACCCGCAGTAGCAGCCTCCGAATCGGCAGCAGCAGCAGCGGCAACAGCAGCAGCAGCAGCAGCAGCAGCAGCGGCAGCGGCAGCGCTCCTCCACCGCTCCACCCGCTCCGGTCTCGGCCAGCTCCGCGACGGCGACGGTGAGTCGTAGCACCAGAGTCCCCGGCTTCTTCCTGTTGGAGGCCGCTCCTCGTTGCGGCCCCAACGACAACTGAGACCCGACGAGAAAAGGTTGGGTCTCCAGTGCAGGGAGAGATTCAAAAGTTTCCCCCCCCCCTCCCACCCTACCCCCGCCCCCCCCACACACACACCCCAACATAAAATAACAAAGACTACATAAAAACACAGACAAAAAATAATAAAAACGCGGACAGGCTGCAGAGGCCGCTGCTGACCAGAGTCGCGCCGCCCACACCGGCCAACATGTCCCATCTATACTCATTGCACCTGACTGCATTTGGCCCATATCCCTCCAAACCGGTCCTATCCAAGTACCTGTCAAACTCCCATACACCCACCACTATTTGTGTGAAAATGTTACCCCTCAGGTTCCTATTAAATCTCTTCCCCTTCACCTTCACCTTAAACCTATGTCCTCAGGTCCTCGATTCACCTACTCTGGGCAAGAGACTCTGTGCATCCACCTGATCTATTCCTCTCATGATTTTATACACCTCTATAAGATCACCCCTTGTCCTCCTGCGCTCCAAGGAGTAGAGTCCCAGCCTACTCAACCTCTCCCTATAACTCAGACCCTCTAGTCCTGGCAACCTCGTAAATCTTCCCTGTACGCTTTCCAGCTGAAAAGTCTTATTAGGGACTGAACATCATAGATTCCTACAGCATGCAAAATGGCCCTTCAGTTCAACTAGCCCATGGTGACCAAGATGCCCCACGTCCACTGGTCCCACCTCCCTGTGTTTGGCCCGGCAGTTTAGTTTCTTCGTTAGTTTGTTCTGTGTGACAATGGGAAATTATTAAATTATGAATGACTGGAAATAATTATTTGTAGATTGAACATACTGCACAGGAACAATGTTTGCGCCAAACCCGATGCCAACTTAAATTGATCCCAGGTTACACAGAAAAGCTGGAGAAACTCAGCGGGTGCAGCAGCATCTATGGAGCGAAGGAAATAGGCAACGTTTCGGGCCGAAACCCTTCTTCAGACTGATCAGGGGTGGGGGTGGGTGGGGACAAGAAAGGGAAAAGGAGGAGTAGCCGGAAGGCTGGAGGGTGGGAGGAGACAGCAGGGGAGCTGAGGAAGGGGAGGAGACAGCAAGGACTAACAGAATTGGGAGAAGTCGATGTTCATGCCCCCGGGATGCAGACTCCCCAAACGGAATATGAGGTGCTGTTCCTCCAATTTCCGGTGCTGCTCGCTGTGGCCATGGAGGAGACCCAGGACAGAGAGGTCGGAGATGGAGTGGGAGGGGGAGTTGAAGTGCTGAGCCACCGGGAGGTCAGCTTGGTTATTGCGGACCGAGCGGAGGTGTTCGGCGAAACGATCGCCCAACCTCCGCTTGGTCTCACCGATATAGATCTGCTGACATCCCATCAATTAAATTGATCCCATCTACCTGTACATCATCCACAACCTTCTATACGTTGCGCTTCCATGTACCTATCTAAAATCCTCTTCAACACCACTAGCGTATCTGCCTCCACCACCAGCCCTGACCAGGCGGAGATTGATACATTCTTGATTAGTATGGGTGTCAGGCGTTATTTCTCCCCCCCCCCTTATTCATTCCTTCCTCTGGCTTCACATTTTGTTCCTCCATTATCCTTATCCCCTTATCGTCGTTTCATCTCTGATCTTTGTCCGACCATCAAAACCCCCGCACCCTCAACTGCATCACCTGTATCCACCTATCACTCACCAGACAATGCCCCCCCCCCCCCCCCCCCCCCCCCCCCCCCCTCTCTCTTCCAGCTTTCTACCCCCTCTTTCCCGCCACTACAATCAGACTGAAGAAAGGACCCGACCTGAAACGTTGCCTGATCAAGTTCTCCAGAGATGCTGGCTGACCCGCTGAGTTACTCCAGCACTTTGCGTCTTTTTCCGCAAGCCAGCATCTGCAGTTCCTTGTACCTACATTAAAAATCTTGACTAACTGGCTATTAAAACTGAAGCATTCAGAGCATTTAAAAGCAATTGAAGGAAAGTACACAAGGGTAATAGCTTTGAGAAGATACCTCAGTAGTAACATTAAATTGGCTTCTTGTTACGATTTTAAGATAATTATTGGAAATAACAGGAATGAGGTATTGTGCTGCGGTAAATGAAAATGTAAGATATATGAATGCAAAGCAGCAGTCTGCACTGGGTAGATAAGCAGCAAAGTTCTGAGATGCAGTCACGATGGTGAAGAGTTATAATGCAATCATCTCCAGCCCTTTTGTTGGTTCAATAAACCAGGAAAGAGGAAACAGAACCATCTTGGATTACAGGCACTACAAAGATTTTAATGGAATACCTGCAAGAAGAAGATTTTCGAATCTGAAACTACCATGGAAACGGACCCTGCGGAAAGCAAATGGGAAGCAGAATTTGACTGGGAACATTTTCTTGAGAGTTAATGGTGTCAGTCTGTGAGCTTTTAAAGGAAAAGTGAATCACTGAGGCAGGAATGTCACCGGCCTACCAACTATGCATTTAGTTTAGAGATACAGTGTGGGAACAGACCCATCACCCATCGAATCCACACTGACCAACAATCACCCATACATTATTCCACCCTACCTGTTAGCACTGGAGGCAGTCCAGAGGCAGTCTGTTCTGAAGAAGGGTCCTGACCAGAAATGTCACCCATCCATTTTCTCCGGAGATGCTGCCTGACCATCTGAGTCACTCCAGCATTCTGTGTCGATCGACCGACGATCACCACATGCACTAGTTGTTGAAGATAAAACTGCAGATGCTGGAAAAAACGAAGGTAGAAAAAAAAATGCTGGAGAAACTCAGCGAGTAATGCAGCATCTATGGAGCGAAGGAATAGGTGACGTTTCGAGTCGAGACCCTTCTTCAGACTGCAGGGGAGCATCCCTGGGCAACATGGATCGGTGGCGTTTCGGGCCTGGCTGAAGAAGACACTCCAGCACTTTGGGCCTTTTTTTGTAAACCAGCACCTGCAGTTCCTGGCTTTGATACTTTGGGATGAATGAAGTGGGTGAGGTAGGCAGGATTAGTGTAACAAGGGATGCTTGATCAACAGCATGGATTCAATGGGCTGAAGGGCATATTTCTGTGCTGCGTCTCTCTGTAAAGCTTATATTTGTGAATAACACCCATAAATATTCAAAATATTTGAAGATTAAAATCTAATTAGCTATTAAATTGTAAGGAAACATAAAAATCAGGAAGAATATTTTTAGCATTGACAACATCTAAGTGAGTCAAAGTAATTTGAGTCATAGAGTCACAGTCATACCTGGAAACAAGCCCACATCAGCCAACATGTCCCAGCTACACTAGTCCTACTTGCCTGCATTTGGCCCTTATCCCTCTAAACCTGTCCTATCCATGTGCCTGTCTAATTTATTTTTAAACATTGCAATAGTCTTTGCCTCATCTACCTCCTCCGGCAGCTCGTTCCATACACCTACTATCATTTGTGAGAAAAAAGTTATCTATCAGATACCTATAAAACATTTCCTCCTTCATATTAAACCTATGTCCTCTGGTTCTCGATTCCCCTACTCTGGGCAAGAGACACTGCATCTACCTGATATTATAAACATGAGTTAGTAGTGTATGAATGTTGTTTTTCAAGCTGTTGACCTCAACAGAACCAAATGACGATGTTAAAATATGATGAGTGCTTGATGGCACTGCACTCGCTGGAGTTTAGAAAGATGGTGGGGTGGACCTCATTGAAACTTACCGATTAGTAAAAGGCTTGGATGGAGTGGATGTGGAGAGGATGTTTCCACTAGTGGGAGAGCCTCGGACTAGAGGTCGTAGCCTCAAAATTGAAGGACGTTCCATTAGGAAGGAGGTGAGGAAGAATGAGATGAAGTGGCAAATCTGTGGAATTCTTTGCCACAGATGGCTGTGGAGGCCAAGTCAATGGATATTTTTAAGGCAGACATTGACAGATTCTTGATTAGTGCGGGTGTCAGGGGTTTGGGGAGAGGGGAGAAGAATGGAGTTGAGACCGAGTGATAGATCAACAATGATTGAATGGCACAGCAGACTTGATGAACCCAGTGGCCTGGTTCTGCTCCTATGACTGATAATCTTATAGTCACAGAGTTATAGTCATACAGCATGGGAACAGGCCATTCGGCCCAACATCTCCTGAAAAATCTTTCCCCCTATGTCCTCTGGTTCTCGATTCCCCTACTCAGGGTAAGAGACACTGTGCGTCCATCCGCAAATATAAATATAGTGTATGATATAGATGCACATCGTTCAAGCTATTGCCCAGTACAGAACCAAATTTCAGAAGCGGAGTCCAGTGTATGGATATTAATACGCAGCACATTTGATGAAGGCGACAAAGAAGTAATTTTCACTTCAATCTCCAAATCTTCAGTGTCAAGACCCCCACAGTCTAAAGGAGGTAGTTAACAAAGTGAAGTAAGGTTAGGGTCTCATTACATCAGTAACATGTGAGATATTAATAGCTGCAATATCACAATAATATAAAGCAAATTTGATCAGTGCTGCATTAAATCAAAATGATTCAAAACCTAGATATTGAATTTGAACATTGTTATATAATTACCATGATTTTCTCTCACCAATCATTTCAAAAAGAACAAGTTAATACAGAAAAACCTCCGTTCCTGTCACTACAGAATGGAAGGAAATCTAATTAATCCCATTAGTCTGAAATGTTTCCTATGAATTTTTAAGGATACTTTTTTTATTTTAAGAGTGTAAGTACGTTTGGCCCTACTCATGATGTAGTCTTCCAATCACCAGCAACATTGATTGTCAGGTTAAATTTAGTTTAGTTTAGAGATACAGCACGGGAACAAGCCCTTCGGCCCATCGAATCTGCGCTGACCAGCGATCCCCGCACATTGACAGTATCTTACACACTTGGGGCAATTTACAATTTAACAAAGCCAATTAACCTCCAAACCTGTACGTCTTTGGAATGTGGGAGGAAACCAAAGCACCCGGAGAAAACCCACGCAGGTCACGGGGAGAACGTACAAACTCCGTATAGACAGCACCCGTGGTCAGGATCGAACCTGGGTCTCTGGTGCTGTATGGCAGCAACTCCACCGCTGCGCCACTGTGTCATATTAGAGATTGACTAAGCACACAATCGTTAAAATACGCTGCAAAGCACAAAGTGCTGGAGTAATTCAGCAGGACGGGCAGCATCTGTAGAGGGAATGGGTAGGTGATGTTTCAGGTCGGGATCTTTCTTCAGACACTGTAGGAGGAGGGAGCAGGGAAAGCTGCGAAAAACAGGTGAGGGCACTCCAAAGACGTACAGGTTTGTAGGTTAATTGTAAATTGTCCCTAGTGTGTAGGATAGTGCTAGTGCATGGGGATCACTGATCAGTGTGGACTCGGTGGGCCAAAACGGCCTGTTTCTGTGCTGTATCTCTAAACTAAACTAAACTGATTTTTTGGTTCATTTATAGTGAAGGTCCACGAATTGACAAATAATTATTTCCAAGGAAATACAGCGTGGAAACAGGCCCTTCGACCCAACTTGCCCACATGGCCAACATGTCCCAGCTACACTAGTCCCACCTAGCTGGGTTTGGCCCATATCCCTACAAACCTGTCCTATCCATGTACAGATCTAACTGTTTCTTAAAAGTTGGGGTAGTCCCAGCCTCAACTACCTCCTCTGGCAGCTTGTTCCATACCTTTGTCTGAAAAAGATACCCCTAAATCTTTTCCCTTCATCTTAAACCAGTCCAACGTACAAAAGCTGTCATCAGCTAGATAATGTATGTTAGTGTTGCAACATCCTTTAATTCGGTACTAACCCGGACATTCTTTCAATCTTATTCTCATTTCAGCAGTTCATTGCTAATAAATTGTGATATACTTTCTATTTGGGAAAAAGCAATTACAACAATGTTTGGAAAATCAATAGGTGTAAAATATTTGCAGACTGCAGAAAAGTCCAATTGGCCATTTGCAGACAATATCGTTTCACATTAAATGATTATAGATCTGGAATTTTCTTTGTGAAAAGTGCGGAGCATTTTAGAACATAAACATTACAGAAAAGGGAACGTCTAAAGTAAACATTAAAAAAAGGGAATTAAAAAAGGCCATTCATTTGAGGGGCAGGTCGGGTGAAATAGTAGGAGACTGGAATTAGTTTAGTTTATTTTACTTTTAGAGGTACCGCACGACAACAGGTCCTTCGGCCCAACAAGTCTGCGCCCACCATCGATCACCCCCGTACATTAATGCTATGCTGCACAGTAGTGATGATTTACAATTTTAACTGAATCCAATTAACCTACAAACCCGTACGTCTTTGGAGTGTGGGAGGAAACTGGAGCACCCGGAGAAAACCCACGTGGTCCTAGGGGGAATGTACACATCCTGCACAGACAGCACCCGGAGTCAGGATCGAACCCGGGTCTCTGATGCTGTAAAACAGCAACTCTACCGCTGCGCCATTGTGCCGCCGAAATTATTGGGAGAGCCTTACCATGGACCCAACATGGTACAAGGGTGTGAGTTGTCTCGATGCTATATCATTCCATGTTTCTGTGATAAAGATTTATACTGTCTCAACATCCATTATTCCTACTCCACACCAACACAGCAAAAACGTTGAGCCCTTTAGCACTCGTTGTTTTCTGTAAGCAAATTACAGGGAATTTAAATGACAAGCTATTTTATCATTCCTGATTTGGGTTTTTGGAGGAAGGTTGTAGTAGAATACAAGGAGTTCACATCACCAATTAACCTGTAAAATTGCAGGACGACTTTCTAGGATTGCTGCACAGTGGCTCAGGGGTGGGGTTGCTGCCTTACAGCTCCAGAGACCCGGGTTTGATCCTAACTATTGGTGCTGTCTGTATGGAGTTTGTACGTTCTCCCTGTTGTTGCATGGGTTTTCTCCGGGTGCTCCGGTTTCCTCCCACACTGCAAAGACATACAGGTTGGTAGGTTAATTTGTTTTGGTTAAATTGTAAATTGTCCCTAGTGTGTTGGATAGCGCTAGTGTACAGGGTGATCGCTGGTCGGCGCGGACTCGGTGGGCCGAAGGGCATGTTTTCGCTCTGTATCTCTACAGTCTAAATTCTATTCCCCAGAATTGACAAAATTCACTGAATTATAGGGTTTGGGGAAGAGTTGGAAATGATTAAATTAGATTTTAATCCCGACCGATAAACTTTATCACTGCAATATATTCACACAACTGGATAACTGGTTATTAGTAATGATGATAAACCATCCCTTCCATGGACCCGTGATTCTGTTTGCCCACAAGTAATTTTTATAAGGTCAAAATATGATTCATAGAAGCCCTCAGGGCCACAGATGACATTGTTAGCTGGTGATTCAGAATGATATGAACTGACTAAAATCCTGATCAGACAGTGATCATCACAGTATTGTGAGGTGGTGGGAGACTTACAATGTTAGCGTCCACTCACTGTTCAGACGACCTGCAGAACCAGACACATCTATCCGACACTTTTCTCATCCAAATCATTGATATAATGGCAAACAGTAACGGGCCCAGCACAGAACGCTGTGACACAACACTAATCCCAGACCTCCAGTCTGAGAAGCAACCTCCCACCATCACCCTCTGCTTTCTTCCATGAGGCCAGTTTCCTATCCATTCAGCTATTTCACCTTGGATCTCATGTGATCTAACCTTCCAGTGCAGCCTACCAAGCGGAACCTTGTCGAATGCTTTGCTGAAGTCCATATATACAACGTCTACTTGCCCCAGGCCTTTTCTTGCAGTCTTTCTTAAATAGAGGAACCAATATTAGCCACCCTCCAGTTTGCTGGCATCTCACCCATGGCTCTCAAAGACTTTATCTTGGACTTTATCTTGCACTAAATGTTATTCCCTTTATCATGTATCTGTACACTGTGGTCGGCCAGATTGTAATCACGTGATGGTCTTTCCGCTGACTGGTTAGCACACAACAAAAGCTTTTTGGTGTATCTCGGTTTATGTGACAATAAACTAAACTCAAAAGATACAAATTTTGTTGCTAGTGTCCCCTAGCTTCTCACAATGTCCGAGGATACTCTCGATAAGGCCCCAGGGATTTATGAACCTTTATGTATGTTTAGTTCTCTATGGTATGGTACTTTATTCGTCACGTGGGAATTAATTTTTGTATATAGTTCAGTATAAGTATCATTATACGTAAGCACTTTGATACATGTTAGATAAGCATCTACAGATACAGTATGCAGAGTCACCAGTTTGACACTAATTTCCAGTTGTTGTAAGTGAATGGTTCTTGACCTGACCATGAAGGTCTGTTGCAGGGTCAGCCTGGCCAAGCGTGGTGTCCTTAACTTCTGCAATGTGGACTATCTTCAAAATATCACAATTCACTTCCCCGAGTTCCCTTTTGGCCATGTCTATCTGGGGGAGTCTAGAACCAGCGGTCATGGTTTAAGAATAAGGGATAGGCCATTTAGGACTGAGATGAGGAAAAAATTCTTCACCCAGAGAGTTGTGAATCTATGGAATTCTCTGCCACAGAAGGCAGTGGAGGCCAATTCACTGGATGTTTTCAAGAGAGAGTTAGATTTAGCTCTCAGGGCTAAAGGAATCAAGGGATATGGGGAAAAAGCAGGAACGGGGGTACTAATTTTAGATGATCAGCCATGATCATATTGAATGGCGGTGCTGGCTCGAAGGGCCAAATGACCTACTTCTGCACCTATGTTTCTATGTTAGCATTTATGGAGCAACTCAGCAGGACAGGCAGCATCTCTGGAGAGAAGGAACAGGTGACGTTTCGGGTTGAGACCCTATGTTTCTATGTTTCTATCTCCACAGTAAATATAGATGAGAAATAGTTATTTGCCTGGAATTAGCCAATGGATTACCAATTATCCTAAAGCGGAAATTCCGCCCCATTAATTTCTGATTTATAAGCAGATTTAAGAGTTGTTTTTTATTCATGACCCAACTTAGATATTTTGCCTCGTGCAAAAACTAACCTTACTGAAAAACTGTTGAGATGAATTTCAATAGGGATTCCGGCACCAGGATTATGAAGCCTATATTTTCAGACTGCTTGCTGAATGTACTTTGAAGAGCATTGTGGAAGTATGTAAAGGTATTTTGAATGCATTCATGACTTGCTGGAAAGGAAAAAGCAGCGTTGCTGATTCAGCATTCTGCAGTGTGCTGCCCAACCAGTTTGCCTGGAGCTTTGCTCTATCCATTTAAAATACCTTTTTTACTCAGAAGATCGGGGCCGTGATCTAGCTGCCAGTTTATAGTTGTCTAGGTCGATGCTATGCTTGTATCAGCATTGTCTAGCTCGTGAAATTCACCGCATACTCTTGGCGCACGTTGGAACAGCGGTAGAGTTGTTGCCTTACAGCACTTACAGAGCCCGAGGCCCGGGTTCGATCCCGGCAACGGGTGCTTGTCTGTATGGAGTTTGTACCTGCGTGGATTCGTTCCGGGTGCTCCGGTTTCCTCCCACGCTCCAAAGATGTACAGGTTCGTAGGTTAATCGGCTTGGTGTTAATGTAATATTGTCCCTAGTGTGTGTGTGTGTGTGTAGGATAGTGTTAACCTGCGGGGATCGCTGGTCAGTGCGGACTCGGTCGGCAGAAGGGCCTGTTTCCGCGCTGTATCTCGAAACTAAACTAAACTAAACTAAAGATGCGTAGGAAGGAACTGCAGATGCTGGTTTAAACTGAAGATAGACGGAGATAGTTCAGCCAGAGAGGAAAAAAAACTTGCTTGCAAATTCCAGCACGGAAGAAATAAATAACTGATGTGCAGCAATCGCAAAGAGCAGCCGGTGAACTGCCTGGAAATAGATACAAAATGCTGAGGTAACTCAGCGGGACAGGCAGCATCTCTGGAGAGAAGGAATGGGTGACTTTTCGGGTCGAGACCTTTCTTCAGACAAACTAAAGATGTACCAAATGCTCTCAAGTCGGGCAGAAGCTGCAGAACAGATCAGGAGATGGCAATCCCTCCATGACATGAGCTGGCCGCAAAATCAATGTACAACCAGGTATTTGCATGCAGCGAGCCCTGTTCTGAGATAGTGAATCAGAGACACCTGGAATACAACTTCTGTCAATACCCATGACCGATGAAGCTTTCCCTCCAAAACACTTGTCAAAATCATTCTGACTCCTCGCCGAATTATACAATGCAATGTCAGGTTGGAGCTCTGTGACATGGTATCCTTCTGTGAAGCTCGGTGGAGCACAGTCCACAGTTAACACACCACACTTGCATTGCTTTAGACTGGAACCTGCAGTGCTCTGAATCCCAAGCAAAGGTGGTCACACACAACAAAGCTGTTGCAGCTGTATCTTTCCACTAAACCTTTAGACTATAGATATTTAGAGGTTAGGGGTGGCACGGCGGCGCAGTGGTAGAGTTGCAGCCTTACAGCGCTAGAGACCCGGGTTCGATCCCAACGACAGGTGCTGTCTGTGTGGAGTTTGTACGTGGCGAACCTGTGGAATTCATTGCAACAGAAGGCTAGGGAGGCCAAGTCAGAGTATATCGTTTTAAGGCAGAGAAAGATAGGTTCTCTATTTCTACGGGTGTCAGGGGTTGTGTAGAGAAGGCAAGAGGGAGGGAGTGAGGGTTAGTAGGGTGAGATAGATCAGTCATGATTGAATGGCGGAGTAGACATGATGGGCCGAATGGTCTAACTCTGCTCCTATCACGTATGAACTTATGAAAAATTCTCCCAGTGGTTTTCTCCGTGTTCCAGTTTCCTCCAACACTCCAAAGACATACAGGTTTGTAGCTTCATTGGCTGCAGCAAAGACTGTCAATTATTCCCAGTGTGTTGGATAATGCTCGTGTACGGGGAGGATCACTGATCGGCGCGGACCCGGTGGGCAGAAGGGCCTGTTTCAGTGCTAATTTGAGGTTGTTGTGTTTAATACCCTGGTGGTTGCAAGGAAGAAGCTGCTCCTGAACCTGGACGTTACAGTTTGCAGGCTCCTGTACTTTCTACCCGGTGGCAGGAATGAAACGAGAGCGTGGCCAGGGTGGTGTGGCTGTTGCTCCGGGTGCTCCGATTGACTCTCACATCCCAAAGCATTGTGGATTTGTAGGATAATTGGCCTCTCACAGTACTGAGTGCATAGGGAGTGGATGAGAAAGAGGGATAACATAGAACTAGGGTGCAGGAAGGAGCTGCAGATGCTGGTTTAAACCAAAGATAGTCACTAAAAGCTGGAGTAACTCAGCAGGACAGGCAGCATCTTAGGAGAGAAGGAATGGGTGACATTTTGGGTCGAGACCCTTCTTCAGTCTGAAGAAGGACTTTATTCCTTGGAGCGCAGGAGGATGAGGGGTGATCTTATAGAGATGTATAAAATCAGTATATAAGATGTGTATATAGAGATGTATTAAATCAGTCTGAAGAAGGATCTCGACCCGAAATGTCACCCATTCCTTATCTCCATAGAACTAGTCTGAACTAGTGTGTCAATAGACAATAGATGTAGGAATAGGTGCAGGAATAGGCCATTCAGCCCTTCGGGCCAGCTGCCGTTCAATGTGATCATGGCTGATCATCCACAATCAGTACCCCGTCCCTGCCTTCTCCCCATATCCCCTGATGCCCTATCCAGCTCTCGCTTGAAAGTATCCAGAGGACCGGCCTCCACCATCCTCTGAGGCAGAGAATTCCACGATGGTCTGTAGGGCTCAGTGGGCCGAAGGCCCTGGTTCCATGCTGTATCTCTAAACTAAACTAAGCTGCTTGATGCAAACTAAGGCACAAATAGTAAAGGCGTAAGGTACAAATCCCATCACCTCCGCAGCCACATTTGTCAGGGCCAGATGAAACACCGTGGAAACAGGCCCTTTGGTCCATCGAGTCCGCGCCGACCAGCGATCCCTGTACACTAACAATATCCTTCAAACTAGGGACAATTTACAATTTTACCAATTATCCTACGAACCTGTATGTCTCTGGAGTGTGGGAGGAAACTGGAGAAACCCACGCGGTCACGAGAAGAACGTACAAACTCCGCACAGAAAGCACCCGGAGTCAGGATCGAACCAGTGTCCCTGGTGCTGTTAGGCAGCAACTCTACCGCTGCGCCGCCGTGCCTGTGCAAGGGAGATCTCACCATTCTCCCAGTAACAGATCAACTTATTAAGACGTGTTACCTCCGCTTGGTAATGACAATGCACATGACTGTTTAATTAAAGTTCTTGCATCTGTATAAATCTTAACAATTTAAAATGTCGCAAGCGCAGGGCATAAGCTGTGTAACCGGCTACTGTAGCGTGCCTGGGTTCGCCGTCATTCACCGAACAAAGAACGACATTATGTCAAAGGATCGACTCTGATTGTTTCCAATGTGACAAATGTATGCAGAAGTTACCAATGCAACATCCCATGTGGGAAAAGGTCACCACTGAAGCTGTGAGGTGTTATCTACTGGGACTCGAAGAAAGGACCAGGTATTGTTCCTCTGCATAGCTGTCAGCGGTGGCTCAGAAATCGCTGTTTCGAAGATTTGTTTTGGATGCAAAACCGCTTTAGTAAAGGGCATCTTGCAAATGAAATTAACTGGAGAAATGAGAGCGGGGAAAGGGGATGAGAAAAGTTTGAAAGGTTTTGCTCGATGGTTTGACTTGAATTGGGGGTCAGATGGTGCCAAGGTAATGAGCAGAACGTCACCAAAGGGTCAGTCTTCCAGATGGTAGACTGCAAGGTGGTTCACAGTGATTACACTGATTCCATTGTGTGCCTGATGTACAAATAGATGGAGAGGAGGACATTCAGGACTGAGACGAGAGTCTCGTCATTCAAGGATGGTGACCATGTACAATTGTCCACTCGAGAAGGCCAAGGACGACATCACTCAGTATATTTTACAACAAAGTGGATGACCTTCTGTGGCTGCTCCTTCCACGACACTATTGTCGAGCTGGAAAGGGTACGGAGAAGATTAACGGGGTTGTTGCCAGATCTAGAGGGTCTGAGCTATAGGGAGAGGTTGAGTAGGCTGGGACTTTATTCCTTGGAGCGCAGGAGGATGAGGGGTGATCTTATAGAGGTGTTTAAAATAATATTAGGAATAGATCAGGTGGATGCTATAGTCTCTTGCCCAGAGTAGGGGAATCGAGGACCAGAAGACATTGGTTTAAGGTGAAGGGGAAAAGATTCAATAGGAATCTGATGGGTAACTTTTTCACACAAAGGGTGGTGGTTGCATGGAACAAGCTGCCAGGGGAGGTAGTTGAGGCAGGGACTATCTCAACGTTTAACAAACAGTTAGACAGGCACATGGATAGGAAAGTTTTGGAGGGATATGGACCAAACACACAGGCAGGTGGATCTGGTATGGCTGGTGCGGGCAGGTTGGGCTGAAGGGCCTGTTTCTACACTGTATCACTCTATGATTCTATGACTGCTCGAATTATAACCATAATTATGTTCCTCCCTCCCTCTTTCTTCATTTCTCCCTCTTTCTTCCTCCCTCCTTTTTCATACCCATCCATGTACTAACGTAGCAATTTCATGGTAGGCCATCATGGTGGCTCCTGTTCACGCGTGGCCGGATCACTGGTCTGGATAAAACACAAACGCAAGTGTTCAACTCGGTCTGCCAATGACTACATCATCTCCCTGTTGCTATCCATTGTAACTCCCATTCCCATTCCCATTCCCACACTGACCGTTCTGCCCTGGGCCTCCTCCATGGCCAGAGTGAGGCCACATGCAAATTGGAGGAACAGCACCTCATATCTTGCTCGTGTGGCTTACAACCCAGCGGTATGTACGTTAAATTCTTACAAAATCAAAGCTCAAAAAAAAAATCAAAAAAAAATGTATTAAGATATATGTGTTGTGTAGTATTGTAATTTACCGTACTTCTAATAAAAATAAAATTAAAAAAAAAAAAAAAAAAAGAAAATTCCCCATTTCCCCACCTTCATCCACTAAAATTCAGTTAACTAGTTCCATATTATGTCACAATTATGTATCCATCTTGGGCTCACAACTCCCCCTGGCCAACAATCAGCCTATCAGGGAACCTGGAGAAAAGCAGAGGTAACATTTCAGATCTGGACCCTTCTTCAGACACTGACACAGGTTTGAGGTTTGGGTCTGAAATAAGGATTCGATCCTAAACGTCACCCATCCTTTTCCTCCAGAGATGTTGTCTGACCTGCTCCAGCACTTTGTGTCTATCTTCCGTATAAACCAGCATCTGCAGTTCCTTCCTACACACTTTCAGGGAACCTCCTTGTCTCAGGGCATCTGTTGCCGGCCCCGATATGTCTGGCTTTTCCTTTGCTTCAGGACTACCATTATCCCAACTACAATCAGTCTGAAGGATCCTGATCCAAAACGTCACCGATCCATTTTCTCCAGAGATGCCGCCTGACCCTCTGAGATACTCCAGTGTGTGTCGATCTTTATTGTGAACCAGCATCTGCAGTTCCTTCCTAGGCGATAGCAACACAAGTTTGTTGATCACATGAAGGACTAAAATGATGAAACAAAACTGCCTTCACTTCCATCAGTAGCGGATGAATAAAGTATTTCATCCTGCGGATCAATTAAGCAAACCTCTCGGAGAATTTTACATGGTGCATGCACTTGAGGAAAATGGATTTATCTTTATACAAAGTCAGCTGTCAAAAAAAACATTCCGGGCATTCAAATTGGTCTAATCAGATTCCACCGCACTGCAAGATAGACGTAAAATTTGTGTTAACTCGAATAAAACATCCCAGCGCAGAAATGTCATCATTCTTTCAACTGCAAAAGTCAGATAATCCTTTTGTCGTGCCAATGCAAAAATAAAAAGTAAAATTGCCCGTAAAAATTCAGATTGAAGAGGCTGGAAGCTTCCCAGTCGGAATAGCACTGGCCACAGGCTAACGGGAGGATGCTGTGGCTCAAAAAACAAATTCCATCTTCACTTGAATGAAGCCATTGTGTGTTTGACCTTGGCATATTTTGCATTAGAGGGGCTGCATCTCTAAAATGATCAGTGGAGCTCCCCACTGGGTGGAACTGTTATAAAATATTAGCTTGAATTTGTCTGGCATTACCGCAGCCTGCAACGTACATGGGTCAATGAAATGGAATGAGATTCTACAGATCCTTCTTGCTTTTTCTCAGTGTCTGCGTGGAAAGGTGATGTGGGGTCAGAGCTTCCAACCAACCCCATGGTAGTCACGAGGAACTGCAGGCGCCGGTTTACACAAAAGAGACACAAAGTGCTGGAGTAAATCAACAGGTCAAACAGCCATCTCTGGAGAGGCTAGTCCTCCAGATAGGCTCACAACCCATGATTAACAATGAATACAAGGGCGGCACGATGGCGCAGAGGTAGAGTTGGCGCCTTACAGCGGCTGAGACCCGGGTTTGATCCTGACTATGGGTGCCTGCCTGTGCGGAGTTTGTACATTCCCCCCGTGACCACGAGATCTTCAGTTTCCTCCCACACTTCAAAGACGTACAGGTTTGTAGGTTAATTAGTATGAATGTAAATTGTCCTTAGTGTGTGTAGGACTGGTGTTAGTGTGCGGGGATTGCTAGTTGGTGCGGACTCGATGGGCCGAAGGGCCTGTTTTCACTCTGTATCTCTAAACTAAACTCAACTAAATTAGCCCAAGCCCAACGGACACAAAGTGCAGCAGTAACTCAGCGGGTCAGGCAGCATCTCTATAGAACATGGGTAGGTGACGTTTCAGGTTTGGACCCTACTTCAGACTGACCAATCCTCCCCACTCCCCTACAATCGGTCTGAAGAAAGGTCCCGACCTGAAACATCACCTATCAATGTTCTCCGGAGATGCTGCCTGACCTGTTGAGTTACTCCAGCACTTTATGTCTATCTTTGTATAAACCAGCATCTACAGTTCCTTCCTTTCACAAATCAGATGAACTGGAAGCATAAAGTGTGGCCCCTCATTGAGCTTTCTACCTCCCCACACTCCTTATAATCAGTCTGAAGAAGGGCCTTGATTTGAAACGTCACCTATCCATGTTCTACAGAGATGCTGCCTGACTCGCTGAGTTACTCCAGCACTTTTAGTCTGTTTTTTTGTTGTGGATCAGCATCATGCAGTTCATTTTTTCTACTGCTGGAGTAATTCAGTGAATCAGACAACATCTCTGTAGAACATGGATAGACAACGTTTTGATCGGCACCCATCTTCAGATTCTTCAGTCTAAAATAGGGTCCAAACCCGAAATGTCACTTATCCACGTTCTACAGAGATGCTGCCTGACCCGCTGAGTTACTCCCGCACTTTGTGTCCTTTCAGCATGGGCTAATTTAGTTTAGTTCAGTTTAGAGATACAGCGCGGAAACAGGCCATTCGGCCCATCGAGTCCGAACCCACCAGCGATCTTCGCACACTAACACTCGTCCTACACACACCAGCAACAATTTACACTTATACCAAGCCAATTAACCTACGAACCTGTACGTCTTTGGAGCGTCAGAGGAAACTGGAGATCTCAGAGGAAAACCCACGCATGTCACGGGGAGAACGTACAAACGCCTTACAGACAAGCACCCGTAGTCAGGATCAAACCCGGATCTCTGTCGCTGTAAGGCAGCTGCTCTACCGCTGCGCCACCGCGCCGCCCATGGGTTAATCGTTAATCGTGGGTTGTGAAGCCATCACGAGGACTAGCCATGTTATGAAGGCACTATGTGCCTTTCCTATACAGCGCACTGCTCCTGGGGCGAACCAAAGGTGGCCAAAAGTTAGTAAATGGCCAAATACTGATAACAGGGGGACCTTCTAGCTTGTTCATGTTTGGAGAGAACATTGATCGGGACACCATTCATCATGTCTATAAAAATACACAGCACTCCCACCAAACCAATTAGTGAAAGTTGAGCTCAAGTTGCTTTATCATAGTCAGAGGAATTTAATTGGGCCATCAAGCAAACACCTCTCCTGCCACAACTGCTGTCTTGTCCACTTTGATCATTAGTACGATCCCTGTGGACCTGCTTTGTGCACCGTGTCAACACAGGCCGAGGCAAAGTTATGAAATGGAGGATTTCTTGCAGCAATAACATCGTCGTCACGTGCACTGAACAGCTCCGCTGCAGTGATGCAGCAGGTAGTGCGGCAGCCTCACGGCGCCAGAGACCCCGGGTTTGACCCCGATCTCGCCTGCTCTCTGTTCGGAGTTTGCTCGTTCTCCATGCAGCTGCGTGGGTTTCCTCCGGGTGCTCCCGTTTCCTCACACGTGCCAAACACGTTCTGGGTGTGTAGGTTAATTGGACATTGTAAATTGCCCCTTGTGTGTAGGGAGTGGATGAGAAATTGGGGTAACCTAGAACTGGTGTGTTCGGGTGACTGATGATCATTGTGGACTCGGGCAAGACACTGCAACACACTGCAGGATAACGCAAGATATTGCCAGTACTTATGAATTCTTCTCGTATTATATTTCACCTCTTTCATTTTTCATAAGTAATAGGAATAGAAGTAGGCCATTCGGCCCATCAAGTCCACTCTGCCATTCAATCGTGGCTGATCTATCGTTCCTTCTCAGTCCCATTCACCTGCCTTCTCCCCATTACACATGACACCCTTACTAATCAAGAATCAGTCAATCTCCACCTTAAAAATACCCAATAATTTGACCTCCACAGACAACTGTGGTAATGAATTCCACAGATTTAAAACTAAAGAAATTCCTCTTCATCTCCTTTCTAAAGGTACATCCTTTTATTCTGAGGCCGTGCCCTGTAGTCCTAGACTCCCCCACTAGCGGAAACATGCTCTCCACATCCACTCTATCCAAGTCTTTCACTATTCTGTACGTTTCAATGAGGTGTCCCCTCATTCTTCTAAACTCGAGTGAGTATAGACCCAGTGCCATAGAATGCCAATCATATGTTAACTCAATTATCCCCGGGATCATTCTCGTACACCTCCTCTGGGCCCTCTCCAGTGCCAGCACACCCTTCCTCAGATATCAGGCTCAAAACTGCTCACAATACTCGAAATGCGGTCTGACCAGAGTCTTATAAATCCTCAGCATTACGCCCCTGTGTTTAGATTCTAGCCCTCTCGAAATAAATGATAACATTGCATTTGCTTTCCTTAAGGGTCTGTCTCACTTTCACGACCTAATTCGCGGCGTTTTTTACTCGTGGCCATTTTTCATCAGGCTAGAAAAACGCCCCAACCTACTTGATGCCACGAGTACCTACGACTAGCATCACGGCCTGCTACGAACTACCTATGACCTGCTACGACCTCCTATGACCTCGTGATGACCATGTTGCGAGTATGAGTCGAGGGCAAACTCGGCAGAGGTTGTGAATTAGGTCGTGAAAGTGGAACAGGCCCTTTACTACCGATTCAACTTACAAATTAACCTTTTTGGATCATGCACCAGGACTCCCGATTCCCTTTGCACCTTAGATTTCTGAATCCTCTCCCCATGTTGAAAATAGTCTACGCCTTCATTCCTACGACCATAGTGCATGACTCCCCACTGTGGGAGGCTGTTTCCATGCTGCGTTTTCAATCAGCTGTTGATTTTGTACAAGATAGATCTATCTTGTGGGAGGGAAGGGAGACTGCAGGTAGATGACAGAGTCATTTGGCACAAACTGCCCCTTTCACCTAATGAACCTGCGCCAGCCATCAATCATCCATATCCTAATTGCATTTTTCTATTAGAGTCATAGTGTCACACAAGTCCATGGTGGTGCAAAAGGTGGTCTGTAGTATTCTGTTCTCGGGTTAGGATGAAGATTGTGTGGTTTGGTTCAAGAACCGAATTAGAGTCATAGTCATATAACTTGGAAACAGGCCCTTCGGCCCAACTTGCCCATGCCGACCAACAGGCTCCATCTACACTAGTCCCACCTGTCCACGCTTGGCCCATGACCCTCGAAACCTATGCTACCTATGTACCTGTCCAAATGTCTCTTAAACATTAAGATAGTATCTGCCCCAACTACCTCCTCTGGCAGCTCGTTCCATACATCCACCACCCTTTGTGTAAAAAAGTTAAGGGCCTGTCCCATGAGCATGCGATTCCATGCAGCAAGCGCAACCTAAAGGGCCGGTCCCACCAGCATGCGCCTAACATGGTCGCTTGAGCTGTACAGCCTCGCGGGGCCGGTCCCACTTCGATCGCCGGAGTCATATGGAGTTGTGCGGAGCTGGTCTCGACATTGCGCGGGGCTCCGAAAAACTGTCTGTGTTCAAAAATTCCGCGCGGCAACGGCCTGCCGGCCCGCAGCCGCCTCAACGCTGTACGCACCGCCTCAACGCCATACGCCCGTCGGACTTCGCTCGAACTTTACCACGTCACGTCACTCATTCGACCTCCGTGCGTACGGCGTCAAGGCGGCTGCGGGCTTTAGGTCACGCTTGCCGCATGGAGTCGTATGTTCGTGGGACAGGCCCTTTACTCCTCAGGTTCCTATTAAGTCTTCCCCCCCCCCTCACCTTAAACATATGTCATCGTGTTCTAGATTCCCCTACTGTGGGCAAGAAACTGTATGCTTATCCAATCTATTTCTCTCATGATTTTGCTCACCTCCATAAGATCACCCCTCATCCTCTCGCGCTCCAAGGAATAGAGTCCCAGCCTGCTCAACCTCTCCCGATAGCTCAGGACCTTGAGGCCTGGCAACATCCTCGTAAAGGATCCTAATACACCCTCCATAATCCTAACAACTCCCGACAGGTTCTACCATTCACCTACACATTATGGGCAGCTTACAGTGGCCAATATATCTACCAAACTGCATGGCTTTGGGGTGAGGGAGGAAACTTAATTGGACTTTATCTTGCACTAAATACTGTGCCCTCTATCCTTTTATCTGTACACTGTGGATGGCTTTATTGTAACTATGTATAATCTTTTGTTTGACTGGTTAGCACGCAACAAAGGTTTTTCACTGTACCTCGGTACACGTGGCAACAATAAACTAAACTAAACGGGGGCACTTGTTCGTTCACTGGGAGAACATGCAAACTCTGCATAGACAGTCCCCGAGGTCAGGATCGAACCTGGGCCACAAGTGTCGTAAGGCAGCCGCTCTCCGACATGTGCTACAGTGCCGCCTCCGAATTATTAAAAATGTAAGTAAAAACAAAACTGCTGACTGTGCAAATATGAAATATAAACAGGAATTGCAGAAAACATTTCGTGCCCTTCGATATTTACAAAATAGGCTCTGGGAATTGTGGAATTATGAAAGGTGTTGTGTAAATGCAAAGGGCGTAGGCAGTGGCGGACTGGCCAGGTTGTCAGCTTGCCCAAGTGGGCCCCTGATGAAGTGATAGCAAGTGATGGCAAGTGGACCCGTGTTAAATGATAGCATTAATAATAATAATAAATTTTATTTATGGGCGCCTTTCAAGAGTCTCAAGGACACCTTACAAAAATTTAGCAGGCAGTTGTGGGTAGGCCCCCTTTGTCTCATAGCAACCAATATTTTTAGACCCAGCCCGCCACTGGGCGTAGGAAGGAACTGCAGATGCTGATTTACACCGATGATAGCCACTAAATTCTGGAGTAACTCAGCGGGTCAGGCAGCATCTCTGGAGAAAAGGAATGGGCGATGTTTCGGGTCGAGACCCTTCTTCAGACTGAGAGTCAGGGGGAGAGGGAAACTAGAGGTATGAAAAGGTACAAAGAGCAATTGAAAGGTGTGACAAGAAGAAATTAAAGCCAGCAATTGTGATCCAGGAAAGTCAGAGTCCACAATGGTCATAAGGTCATGAGGAGTCGAATTAGGTAATTCGGCCCATCAGGCCTACCCCGCCATTCAATCATGGCCAATCTATCTCTCCCTCCTAACCCCATTCTCCTGCCTTCTCCCCATAACCTCTGACACCCGTAGTAATCAAGAACCTGTCTATCCCTGCCTTAAAATTATCCACTGACATTTTCTCCACGGCCTTTTGCGGCAGAGAATTGCACAGATTCACCACCCTGTGACTAAAGAAATTTCTCTTCATCTCCTTCGTCCCTTTAATTCTGAGTCTATGACCTCTAGTCCTAGACTCTCCCACTAGTGGAAACATCTTTGGTCTTTTACTACAGAGACGCTGCCTGACCCGCTGAGTTACTCCAGCATGTTGTGTCTATTTTTGCTGTAAACCAGCATCTGCAGTTCCTTCCTACACGTGCATAAATGCAATGTTGCCTTTTTCTATCAAAGGGCCACGAGCCCAACCTTTTTCAGGCAAACGTCTTTACTGTTGGACCTAGTGGAGTCGACCGTGCAAGGGGAGGTGGGGGGGTCAGTCACTGGTCAGTCACTGATGCCCAAAAATGAAGTTATTTCCCAACTCTTGCAGGCCGTTCTAATTCATCAAAGGAGTTGCTGTTGTTTTTTTCCAACAACGTCGACATTACAAAAAAGCCCAGCTGCAATGCACAGCTCCTTTAATGCCAGGGTTCAGTAATAGCTGAGACAGAAATACCTTGTACACTCCTATTAACTGCATGACCCTTACCAAAGGCAATCATTATCTTCAAGAACACAAAGTAGCATTATTGACTGCTACTGCGGCGCTCCTGTGTGAAAATCACCTACGAGGCAAGCGCGGCGCAAATTCGCCATGCGTCACATTTTCAATTGGATTACTGCAAAGTTGCAAGGTGTGAGCCCTGGAGAAAATGGAGCCCATGCCGGTCGGTGTGTGTGTGTGTGTGTGTGTGTTTTAGATTCACTCAGGGAGCCATGTAATTAAGGGAGGTAAGACAGCGAGCCAGAATTAAATGACACACAATAAGATGGAGCGGGAACAAAGGCTGAAATGTCAGCTATATGTCAGGCAGATGCCGGGCTACAGGTAATTATGTCTGGCCCCTTGCTGAGTGAACGTGTGGACCATGCAGGTCCATGTTAAGGTGGTTCAGGCAGCAAGATTCATTCACTCGCTCACTACAAGGGATGATTCAAGCTACGATGCATTCGATCTCAGGAACGAGCATTCATGAAAAAAAACTCGGAAAAGATGCGAAAGTTAGCAAAGATATGAAAGCTGGCGCAGCCCAAGAAAGCAAAAAGCAAAACAGAAAAAAAACAAAAAGCCACGTACAGAGTGCTGGAGTAGCAGTGGGGGGGGCGCAGCGGTAGTTGCTGCCTTACAGCGCCAGAGACCCGGGTTTAATCCTGACTACGGGTGCTGTCTGTATGGAGTTTGTACGTTCTTCCCTGTGACCGCGTGGGTTTTCTCCGGGAGCTCCGGCTTCCTCCCACATTCCAAAGACGTACAGGTTTGTAAGTTAATTGGCTTTGGTAAAATTGTGTGTAGGATAGTGTTAGTGTACGGGGTGATCGCTGGTCAGCGTGGACTCAGGGCCTGTTTCCGCGCTGTATCTCGAAACTAATCTTAAAAAAATCCCTGAACTCAGCAGATCTGGCCACATTGCTGGAGGAATCAGTTTGAAGAAGGGTCCCGACCTGAATCTGCACATATCCATTTTCTCCAGAGATGCTGCCTGACCCGGTGAGTTACTCCACTATTTTGTGTCGTAACCCTGGAGGGAATGGATAGGCCATGTTTCGGGTTCAGACCCTCCACCATTGCTGCCTGACCCACTGAGTTACTCCAGCCCTTAAGGGTGTCAGGGGTTATGGGGAGAAGGCAGGAGATTGGGGTTGAGGGGGAAAGATAGATCAGCCAAATGAATGGCGGAGTCGACTTGATGGGTCGAATGGTCTAATTCTACTCCTATTCCCTATGACCTTACGACTGTAGACATAAGAGAAACAGCGTGTAAACTGGCCCTTCGGCCCATCGAGTCTGCACCGACCAGCGATCACCCCGTACGCTAGCACTATCCTACACACTAGGGACAATTTTACCAAAGCCAATTAACCTACAAACGCGCACATCTTTGGAGTGTGGGAGGAAATCGGAGCACTCAGGAATAAAACCCATGTGGTCAGAGAGAGAACGTACAACTCCGTACAGACAGCAGCCACAGTCAGGATCAAAATCGGGTAACTGGTGCTGTAAGGCAGCAACTCTACCGCTGCGCCATCGTGCCGCCTTGGAATTGGAATCATTTGGAAACTTTTTTTAGTCAGGCCCAGAAGAAGTCATTCAAGCAAAGCTTGAGTGGTTCCTCAGTGTCTGGGATCTTTCCAGACATTTTGAAATGCCTGAATGCTTCTTTGTTTGAGTACAGGCTTATAATGTCCAAGGTGAAGAGGTTGTACAAGATCTCAGGAAGGAGAGTTAACAGTGATGCCGGACTTAAATCGGTGTAGGTTGGGAGCGGGGAATGTATTTATGGACTACTCCAGAAATTAGATTAGGGGGGGTGAGGGGAGGTGGAGAGGGGGAGAGTGTGTAGTGTCAATGGCAAAATTAAATGGGCTTAAAAACTCATTGGAAAGACAACACCTCTGGCACAGAAAGCATAGAAACATAGAAAATAGGTGCGGGAAAAGGCCATTCAGCCCTTCGAGCCAGCACTGCCATTCAATTTGATCATGGCTGATCATCCAGAATCAGTGCCCCCCGTTCCTGCTTTTTTCCCCCCATATCCCTTGATTCCGTTAGCCCTAGTCTCTCTTGAATACATCAAGAGCACTCACTCACTAACGTACTGAAGAATTACCCTGCGCTTGGCAGACAAAGCTTTACATTGAGGCTTGAAGCACTGGTGAGATTACACAATAACTCGAGTTAAAGCAAACAAAATCCTTGTTTTAATTATGACGAGAGGGCCGCACATAACATGGAGCACATTACTTAAATCGGTGTCCCACAGTTACCACTTCATTGATCTTTGGAGCACAGGAGACTTGTATTCATACAGTGGTGGTAAAGTAATTAGTTGTAGATTGCAGAGTGCTGGAGAAACTCAGCGGATCAGGCGGGTTCTCAGGAGAACATGGACCTAGAACACAAAGTGCTGGATACAAAACACAAAGTCCATGTCCTCCAGAGATGCTGTCTGACCGGTCGAGTTACTCCAGCACTTTGTGTTCTATGCAAAATTCCAGCACCTGCAGTTCCTTGTGCCTCCATGTAATTAGTTTATTTAGTTTAGCTTACTTTATTATTGTCATGTGTAACGAGGTACAGCGAAAAGCTTTTTGTTTGCGTACTCTCCTGTCAAAGGAAAGGCTGTACACGATTACAATCAAGCCATTCGCAGTGTACAGATCAAGGATAATAATAATAATAATAATAATAATTTTATTTATAGAGCACTTTAAAAACAAACATAGCTGCAACAAAGTGCTGTACATCACTAATCATTGACAAAAAAGTTAATACGGACCCAAAATAACAATCAAAAGAAATAGTAGAGAAAGACATGTAAATAAAGAAACATCAAAAAACACCACAAACAGAAGCAAAGCCTCAGGCATGGTCAAAAGCCAGGGAGTACAAATGCGTTTTAACACTGGATTTGAAGATGGACAGTGAGGGGGCCTGTCTGATGTGCAGCGGCAGGGTGTTCCAGAGTGCCGGAGCAGCAACAGAGAAGGCTCTATCCCCTCTGAGCCTCCGACTAGACCTCGGTACCTCCAGGAGCAGCTGACCAGCTGACCTGAGGGTCCAAGGGCAGAGAGTGTATGGGTCTGAGCAGCTCAGAGAGGTAAGGCGGGGCGAGCCCATTCAGAGATTAAAAAAACAAATAACAGTAACTTAAAATGAACCCGAAAGTGCACCGGGAGCCAGTGTAGGGGAGGCCAGAATTGGCGATATGTGCTCCCAATTTCAAAAGTCCCTGGGTTAAAAGGCTCAGCAGCAGCATTCTGAACCAACTGGAGACGAGCCAGTGAAGAACGAGCAACACCAAAATAGAGCGCGTTACAGTAATCCAGCCCTAGATGTAATAAAGGCATGGATTACTGTCTCAAAATGCTGCCGCTCGAGAATGGGCTTCCCCCCGTCGCCAGCTTCCTTAGGTGAAAGAAGCTGGACTTAACCACCGCGCATATTTGGCGATCTAATTTAAAGTCACTGTCCTCCTAAAACCCAGGTTCACAACTGTTGGCTTCACGTACCTTGACAATGGACCTAAATCAACAAATGGATGTTCACGGCAGCCTGGTGGGATCAAATAAAATCACCTCTGTCTTCTTTTCATTAAATCCAAGAAAGTTTAGGGCCAACCAGGACTTAATGTCATGGAGCACATTACTGAAATCGATTTTACAGAAAAGGCATCTTCCCCCCTTCAGCGGCAAATAAAGCTGGGTATCATCTGCATAACAGTGGAAGGAGATGCCATGCTTTCTAAGGATGGAACCCAGAGGAAGTATGTACAGCGAGAAAAGCAGGGGCCCCAGAATCGAACCCTGTGGAACCCCATATGACAGGGGAGCGGAAGAGGATTCAAACCCAGCAAGGCTAACACACATGGTTCTGCCCGCCAGATAGGACCTGAACCATCCCAGGGCACTGTCGCAGATGCCCACTAACTGCTGTAGCCGAGATAATAAGATATTATGGTCCACCGTATCAAAGGCGGCAGACAAGTCCAGCAGGACAAGAACCACACAATCCCCAGAATCATTAGCCAGGAGGATATCGTTAAAAACCCTTAGCAATCAAGGATAAGGGTATAGGAAGGAACTGCAGGTGCTGGTTTACACCGACGATGGACATAAAATGCTGGAGTAACTCAGCGGGACAGGCAGCATCTCTGGGGAGAAGGAATGGGTGACGTTTCGGGTCGCGACACTCCCTCAGACTGAGAGTCGGGGACGAGGGAGACACAGAGATATGGAAGGGTAAGGTGTGAAAAGGAGAGATGTGCAACATTTAGTGCACTGTGAAGTCAGATTAAAGTTAGTTCAAACGTCTCCAATGAGGCAGATCGGAGGTCTACGCGCTATGTTCTAAAAAGGAAAAAGAAAATGTTCTCATTTGTGAAACCTTCTGCTTTTCTTCAAGATGAATAAATCTATCTGCTTCCGCCCACATTATGCATTCCCCTTGTGTCATCATTAAGACCTGGATTATGTTGACTTTAAATCCTTTTATTCTCTCATCAAAGCAAGTTTAATTTAGTGATATAACCAGTGGATCAGGTATCTGTGAAGCGAGGATGGAAATTAAAACTTCACGCCTCTCACCTTTTGTCACAACTGGGAAATGGTATAAATGCACCAGATTCCAAGTACAAAGATTCAGAAAGGAGGCACAGAAGAAAAAAACAAAATCAAATCAGTCTGAAGAAGGGACTTGACCCGAAACATCACCCATTCCTTCTCTCCAGAGATGAGTTACTCCCGCGTTTTTTGTGTCTGTCTTCGGTTTAAACCAGCATCTGCAGTTCCTTCCGACACAAAATCAAATCAGTGTTGGGATGTATCACAGGGCACATTTCAATGCTCCCACTGATCCCTGTGTCAGGCTGTGCCTCTGTATGTTTCCTCTCTATATTTATGCAATTGAAGGAGTTTAGTTGTATTTGGTGTATTATTGTCACGTGTACCAAGGTACAGTGAAAAGCATCGGTTTGCGTGCCGTTTCAGTGAAAGAACGGGCGGCACGGTGGCACAGCGGTAGAGTTGCTGCCTTACAGCGCCAGAGACCCGGGTTCGATCCCGACTACGGGTGCTGTTTGTACAGAGTTGTTACTCTCTCCCCGTGACCTGAGTTTTCTCCGGATGCTCTGCTTTTCTCCCACACAACAAAGATGAATAGGTTTGTCGGCTATATGGCTTGGTAACATTGTAAATTGTCCCTAGTGTGTCGGGTAGTGTTAGTGTGGGGGGGATCGCTGGTCGGTGCGGGCTTGTTTCGGCATTGTATCTCTAAACTAAACTAAACTGAACTGAAAGACTATACATAAATATAGTCAAGTCATCCACAGTGTACAGATAAGTGTAAAGATACAAGATTGAAGTGTGATAAAGTCCAATTAAAGATATTACAAAGGTCTCTAATGAGGTAGATAGTAGCTCAGGACCACTCTCTAGTTGTTGATAGGATGGTTCAGGTGCCTGATAACAGCTGGGAAGAAACTGTTCCTGAATCTGGAGGTGTGCGTTTTCATACTGCTGCACTCCTTGCCTGATGGGAGAGGGAAGAAGTGGCCAAGGTGAGACTGTGAGATTATGTTGGTGGCCTTGCCGAGGCAGCGTGAAGTGTAGATGGAGTCAATGGAAGGGTGGTTGGTTTGTGTGTGACAGTCTAGACCACATCCACAAATCTCTGCAATTTCTTGCCGTACAGTTACCAATTGTAACTGGTTCCACAAGGAATCTATGCTAGATGCTAGAATCTGGTGTAAAACACAGTGCTGGTGTAACTCGGCGGGTCAGGCAGCATCTCTGGAGAACATGGATAGATGGCGTTTCAGGTTGGGATCCATCTTTAGATTCCTGGCATTGGTTCTAAATAGGCACTCAACCAATATCCATCCTGCACTCTCCTCATATGTGCAGGAAAGAACTGCAGATGCTGGTTTAAATCGAAGGTAGCCACAAAATGCAGGAATAACTCAGCAGGACAGGCAGCATCTCAGGAGAGAAGGAATGGGTGACATTTTGGGTCGAGACCCTAAGAAAGTCTCGGAATGGGTAGGGAGAGAGGGAGGGATAAAAAATAATAAATAAGTAAATAAATAAATAGATAAATATATAAATAAATAGAAAATAAAGTCTCAACCCAAAACGTCACCCATTCCTTCTCTCCTGAGATGCTGCCTGTCCCGCTGAGTTACTCCAGCATTTTGTGTCTACCTGCACTCTCTTCAGTTTGGCTGGGCCTTTCCAGTTACTGAAACAATTTTTCATCGACTCATCCCACTCATGCAACAAGCCTTTGGATCTGCTTGACCAGTGTTTAGTTGTGTAATGTCAAGATACAGCACGGAAACAGGCCCTTTGGCCCACCGAGCCCACACTGATCAGCGTTCCCTGTACACTAACCCACACACATTAGGGAATGTTTTTTTTTACAACTTACAACAAGTGGGAGACACAGGGGCGCATCGGTAGAGTTGCGACTTTACAGTGCCAGTGACCCGGGTCCGATCCCGACTATGTGCTGTCTGTATGGAGTTTGTGCATTCTTCCCGTAACCTGCATGGGCTTTCTCCAACATGCTCCAGTTTCCTCCCGCGCTCCAAAGACGTACAGGTTTGTAGCCACAAAATTACAAATTGTCCCTGGTGCGTGCAGGAAAGTGTTAGTGTGCAGGGATCGCTGGTCAGTGTGGACTAGGTGGGCAGAAAGGCCTGTTTCCGCATTGTATCTCTGAACTAAGCTAAACTACCAAAGCCAATTAAACTACAAACCTGTACGTCTTTGGAGTGTTGGAGGAAACCGGAGCACCCGGAGAAACATACAAACTGTGTACAGACAGGACCCATAGTCAGGATAGAACCGAGTTCTCTAGTCTTTCTGTAAGGCAGCAACTCGACCGCTGCACTAATGTGCCACCCCAAAAATGTTGCCACTTGAAATCTTTTTCACTAAAAATGCATCGACAACTCAAAAAAGATGATGGTGTTAAAGGGCTATACTAATGACAAACAGGTCGAAGATGCATCTGAAAGATTCTTCTTTCAATTACCAGGGACAAATACCTAATTTATAGTAAACATTGCAAAATAAAGTGGATTACAATGGTGAGTGCTTGCTAAGGGAACAAATCTTTGACCTGAGGAAAGATCACTCCGAGAGATTGGGTATAAATTGGCAGTCTGAGCTCAGACTTTTGCTCAAATTTGTACTCAAATGTGCAGAGTGTTTATCTTACAACATAGAAAAGCACGGCACAGGAACAGGCCCTTCGGCCCACAATGTCTGTGCCGAACATGATGCAGAGATTAACTAATCTCATCTGCCTGCTCAATTTTCCACTCCAGATTATTTACTTTGCACCAGTTGTAGACAATTCCCTAAACCAGAAAACATAATTTAATAAAGAAAATTGCCGTGACATTTTTAGCAGAGTTCACAAGTTCACAAGTTATAGGAGGAGAATTAGGCCATTCTGCCCAGCGAGTCTACTCCGCCATTCAATCATGGCTGATCTCTGCCTCCTAATCCCTTTTTCCTGCCTTCTCCCCATAACCCTTGACACCCATTCTAATCAAGAATTTGTCTATCTCTGCCTTAAAAATATCCACGGTCTTGGCCTCCACAGCCCCCTGTGGCAATGAGTTCCACGGATTAACTAACCTCTTGACAGGTGCAGCGGTAGAGTTGCTGCCTTACAGCGCCAGAGCCCCGTGTTCGATCTTGACTACGGGTGTTGTCTGTACGGAGTTTGTGTACGTTCTCCCCATGAACTGTGTGGTTTTCTCCAGGTGCTCAGGTTTCCTTCCAAAGACTTACAGGTTTGTAGGTTAATCGGCTTAGGAAAAACGCTAAATTGTCGCCAGCGTGTGTAGGATGGTGTTAATGCGCGGGGATCGCTGGTCGGTGTGGACTCGGAGGGTCGTAGGGCCCGTTTCCGCTCTGTACCTCTTCTTCTTTCGTCTCCATCTTCCATGTTCCAAATGTTGGCATCGCTGTCATCGTACGTCCTGAAATGGACCTAACATTCCGCCGACAATCAGTGGGAGCCGTCACTTGTTGCAATAGATGATGGTGGTAGCAGAATTAGTTCAGGATACTTCCAGTTTCCAGCCCCTTCTGCTATGGGGCCGGTGTATCTCTAAACTAAACACTATCCCCATTGTTCTGCAATACCTTTCCCCTAACCGGGTTCGGCAGAAGATGCAGGTCCAGGGAAGAACTGCAGAAGACAGTAGACCTTCAGCAATTTAGCAATGGAGTGATGGAGTGGGCCGCTGGAGGCCCTGCAGCAGCCTGAGGTTAGACTGGATCAGGCTCCGTTCCAAGAGGCTGACCACAGGCACTGGACGCGGCCTACAGCGCCACAGAGCAGTGGAGCGGCAATGGAAGACACCAACAACATCATTTGGTAGATCACAGCGCTAGGCAGAAGAGGGCTCCACCCAAGCTGGCTGGTTACCCCTTCACTGGTGTTATGTTGGTGCCCGAGAGCCCCTCTAAAAGCAACACGCGGTGGCCACGGGAACCATGAGGTATTTCTGGGACCGCTCAGCACAGCGGGAGGGATGAAGGCATCCTGGACCAGGATTGTAATATAGCCATTTAATATTTAGTACAGAGATTTTTTGGTAACTTTGTATTTGGTGATGGGTGTGTTGGTATCGTTTGTTTTGTAAATATTGTCGTATATAATTGAATACATTTTTGGTTGAAATTGGTAAGGCCGATCCTGTAATCATCGCCTGGACAACGGGCCTTTATTGCCACGTTAAGAACTCCAAGATAACAACCTAGACTTGAATCTTGGGAAAGATATGGCACGCTTAAGTCCCTGTCCCACTTTCACGACCTAATTGGCCACCTCTGCCGAGTTTTCCCTCGTCTCATACTCGCAGCATGGTCGCCACGAGGTTCGTGGGCGGTCGTAGGAGGTCTTCGTAACTCTTCCTCGTGCTCGTGAGTGGTACCCGCGTACTCAAGTGGGCTGCGGCGTATTTTCCAGCCTGAGAAAAAATGTCCACGAGTAAACAAAAAAAGGTCAGCATGGAAAAAATTGATACATTTTACTCGTAGGTAGGTCGTGATGGTAGTTGTAGGTAGTCATAGGTCGGTAACTGGCCCGAGAAAAAAAAATGCAAACATGACATCATTCCACTCGTAGCTAGTTGTAGTTGGTCTTCGGTGTGGAAGACTGAGGTCGAGGGGGGTCGTAGGAGGTCATAGAAACATAGAAACATAGAAGCATAGAAATTAGGTGCAGAAGTAGGCCATTCGGCCCTTCGAGCCTGCACCGCCATTCAATATGATCATGGCTGATCATCCAACTCAGTATCCCGTACCTGCCTTCTCTCCATACCCCTTGATCCCCTTAGCCACAAGGGCCACATCTAACTCCCTCTTAAATATAGCCAATGAACTGGCCTCAACTACCCTCTGTGGCAGAGAGTTCCAGAGATTCACCACTCTCTGTGTGAAAAAAGTTCTTCTCATCTCGGTTTTAACGGATTTCCCCCTTATCCTTAAGCTGTGACCCCTTGTCCTGGACTTCCCTAACATCGGGAACAATCTTCCTGCATCTAGCCTGTCCAACCCCTTAAGAATTTTGTAAGTTTCTATAAGATCCCCTCTCAATCTCCTAAATTCTAGAGAGTATAAACCAAGTCTATCCAGTCTTTCTTCATAAGACAGTCCTGACATCCCAGGAATCAGTCTGGTGAACCGTCTCTGCACTCCCTCTATGGCAATAATGTCCTTCCTCAGATTTGGAGACCAGAACTGTACGCAATACTCCAGGTGTGGTCTCACCAAGACCCTGTACAACTGCAGTAGAACCTCCCTGCTCCTATACTCAAATCCTTTTGCAATGAAAGCTAACATACCATTCGCAGACAGGTCGTAGACATGGTCGTAGGAGGTCTTTTACATCAGCGAGTCAACAGGACCGTGACATTTTAACTCATCTAGGGTCTTCTAAACTCGTGGATTAGGTCATCCAAGTTGGACAGACCCTTAACATTGCAACTCTTGTATTCTGTTTCAGTGGACTATTCCTATACACTAAGATTATGCTCATGTATAATAATACTTTCCCCTGAACTGTATGCAGAAATGGATTTTCACTGTACCTGGGTACATGTGACAACATTGCAGCTAAGCTGAAATGATGTGTGTGTTAGCACAAAGCTTATGCTAATCCTCATAAAAACATTATTGTCCATACATTGCTTATCCTTGTATCTACACACTCCAGAAGGTACACGCTGAAACTGTAATTTATAACTCGATTCTCCCACAAATTAATAAAAGCCTTTTGCTGCTCCTCATTCTTTGCAAACTTAGAAGAATATAGTCAGACCAATACCTGAGCGGTGGAACTGCAGATGCTGGAAAATCGAAGGTAGATAAAAATGCTGGAGAAACTCAGCGGGTGCGGCAGCATCTATGGAGCGAAGGAAATAGGCAACGTTTCGGGCCGAAACCCGGAAGGGTTTCGGCCCGAAACGTTGCCTATTTCCTTCAGGATTTCGGACCGAAACGTTGCCTATTTCCTTCAGGATTTCGGCCCGAAACGTCACCTATTTCCTTCAGGGTTTCGGCCCGAAACGTTGCCTATTTCCTTCGCTCCATAGATGCTGCCGCACCCGCTGAGTTTCTCCAGCAATTCTGTCTACCTGAACAATGAAAGGCCTGGATAGAGTGGATGGGGAGAGGATGTTTCCACTAGTGGGAGAGTCCAGGACCTGAGGTCAGAGCCTCAGCATTAAAGGACGTTCCTTTAGAAAGGAGATGAGGAGGAATTTCTTTGAATCTGTGGAATTCATTGCCACAGAAGGCTGTGGAAGCCAAGTCAAGGGATATTTTTAAGGCAGAGGTAGATAGATTCTTGATTAGTACGGGTGTCACGGGCTATGGCGAGAAGGCAGGAGAATGGGGTTGAGGGGGAAAGAGAGATCAGGCATGATTGAATGGCGGAGTAGACTTGATGGGCCGAATGGCCTAATTCTGCTCCTATCACTTATGAACTTTACTGAGCTCAATGCTGAGAGCGCTGATTTCCTCGGTAGTGTTTATGTGCACCATCACGGAAGCACAGGGCCCTGGAGATCTGGTTTCATGACACACACTATCAAGAGGAGGCCTCCGCTCATAGGTAGAGTCAGAGATCACATAGCATGGAAACAGGACCTGCGGCCAAACTTGCCCACACCAGGCCAACATGTCCCAGCTGCACTAGTCCCACCTGCCTGCATTTGGCCCATATCCCTCCAAACCTGTGCCATCCATGTCTAATTGAGTTAGACTATGAGTTTAGTTTATTATCCACCTTGACTTAAACTTCGAACTCTTGGAATAATCATGGGAAAAACGAAAAAGAAAGAACATTCTTCCTGCATTTCGGTCTCCAAATGTCTGCTGACGAGTTCAGAAGTGGAGATGTCCGTTTTGAGTTTAAGCTGAGTTTATTGTCACATGTACCGAGGAACAGGTAAAAGCTTATATTGAGTGGAAAGACAATGCCTGATTACAATCGATCCATCCACAGTGTACAGACACCTGATAAAGGGAATAACGTGAATGACGTTTAGTGCAAGGTAAAGCCAGAAAGGTCCGATCGAAGATAGTTCGAGGAGCTCCAATGAAGGTTTCATTTGTTTCTTACATGTTGTTTCTTAATGATGCACAGTCAGCTGTCAGTGACTGCACTGCTGCAACTGAGAGCATTTCGATAGTTTCACTTCCACGCATGTTTAGCAAAACAGCACACCCACATCAAGTTAGCCGCACAGCACAAGTTTTAGTTTAGTTTAGAGATACAGCGCGGAAACAGGCCCTTCGGCCCAGCGAATCCACACCGACCACGATCCCCGCACACTAACACAATCCTAAACACACAATGGACACACTAGACACAATTTTACATTTACACCAATCCAAAATAAACTAAACTACCAAAGCCAATGAAACTACAAACCTTTACGTCTTTGGAGCGTGGGAGGAAACTGGAGCACCTGGAGAAAACCCACGCGGTCACGGGGAGAACATAGAAACTCCGCACAGTCAGCACCCGTAGTCGGGTTCGAACCCACGTCTCTGGCGCTGTAAAGTAGCAACTACCCTGTCTGAATAAGCGGTCACAAAAACGGCTGCCTGTTTGGTGAAGAGTTCGCCCTCAATAACTCCGAGCTGGTCGATGGGTAGAGTCGTGTAGCGAGGTTGCACGGCTGAGACCAAGCGCTGACTGGACGATCATTCCGCTGCACGCCCTCGCTCAATCAGCCTAGGCCTACGCGATCTCCCGGATGCTAAACATTTGAACCTCCCGTCTCATTCCCTCATTGACCATTCTGTCCTGGACCTCCTCCATTGTCAGAGTGAGGCCGCACGCAAATTGGAGGAACAACAGCTCATATTTTGCTTGGGCAGCTTGCGGTGTTAATTAAAACAAATAGTGGTATGAATCTTGATTTCACTCATTTCAAGTAAGCCTTGCATTCCCTCTCTCTCTCTGTCCATCCCCCACCCTAGTCATCCTGCTAGTTTCACTATTCATATCCCATTGTCATCCTCCACCGCCAACAATGGACCATTGTGGGCTCCTTGGTCATTGGCACCGGCTCTGATTTGTTCTGTACCTCTAGTTTCCCTCTCCCCTCAGTCCGAAGAAGGGTCTCACCTGTTCCTTTTCTCCAGAGATGCTGCCTGACCCGCTGGGTTATTCCAGCATTTTGTGTCTATCTTTGATTCATGACAGTGTTGCTATTGAGTTGGGAAAGAGGTGGAGGTATTACCATTGACGGCACGGTGGCGCAGCGGTAGAGTTGCTGCCTCTCAGTGCCGGCGACCCGGGTTTGATCCTGACTACGGGTGCTGTCTGTACGGAGTTTGTACGTTCTCCCTGTGACCTGCGTATGTTTTCTCCGGCTGCTCCGGTTTCCCTCCCACATCCCAAAGACGTACAGGTGAGTAGCTTAATTGGCTTTGGTTATAAACTGTCCCTGGTGAGTGTAGGATAGTGCTAGTGCACAGGGATCGCTGGTCGGCACGGACCCAGTGGGCCGAAGGGCCTGTTTCCCCGCTGTATCTCCAAACAAAACTAACCCTGCGCGCATCTTTGATTTAATACATTGGTTGCCAATATATTGCCTGCTTCCTGAAATGACATCCTGATCAGTCGGGAATTGGATGGAAGGAGCAGAGGTGGACAGCAACGATGCCTATAAATTAGCACTTGCTATATTTCTCTGTCTCCATCTCCGTCTAAACCACCAGCCACGCTCCTAAATCTATCGAAGAAAACGTTACCCGCTGGCACATTCTTGGCTTCTGAACGAGATGATCAATTTATTTCACTTTCCCCGACGTCTCTTGAGAAGTCCGCGTCGTCCACTGGGGATTAGAGCGAGAATGCCCAAATCATTTCACGTCGGACAGTGGCAGACTAGAGGAAACAAGTGCCATTCAAGTCTTGCCCAGGAGCAGAGCCAAGGAAAGATCATCAAGATGAAGGGACGCTGAGTGACGGCAGAGATGCAAAGAATAAGGACTGAGTGAACTAAGGGGGAAACCAAATTAAAACATATTCTCTGGTCCATAGCAGCCGAGTAATACTCCAAAGCAATTGACAAAATGCCACCAACCATATAAATCTCATCAGACTCACACACAGGTCTTTAAAACGCTTTTATGGAACAGATTTGTAAAAATGCTGTAAGGGTTTACGTTAGAATTAAAAACAGAAAAATGAAGGAAATAGTCGGCAAAGTCACCTTTCGAATGTCCCAAAGTACTCACACATTAATTAATTTGGGTTATTAAGTTGATGAAGAAATCAGATTAATTCTACCAGTCAATCCATTAAATGGTCAGTCCATCTATTTATCAGACCCTGCTGTTGCCCTAGAGTAGTATTTTTTTTTAGTGATCTGCTTCGATGTTGTTGACAGAGGAATATTGGTCAGGGAAGATTCACTTGGCGTCTCTCTGAGACCATCTTATGGCATTGTGGGACAATTTGATGTTTCACCAGAGAGAGGTGGAGTAACTCAGCGGGACCGGCAGCATCTCCGAAGAGAAGCAATGGATGACATTTCAGATTGAGACCCTTCTTTAGATGCCTGTCCCGCTGAGTTACTCCAGCTTTTTGCATCCATCTTCGGTTTAAACCAGCATCTGCAGCTCCTTCTACACATTGATGTTTCATCGAATGGATCGCTCAGCACTGAAATCCCTGCAAAAAGCAATCAGCCTTTAAACATGAAACTAGTGCTGGGTATATTTTTTTGCTGGATTTAAATTGCTCCTAAGGCGGGTAGATAGAGTCAAGGAGTCATACGGTGTGGAAACAGGCTCTTCGGCACAACATGTCCACGCCGATCAACTTTCCCCATCTACGCTTGTCCCACTTGCCTGCGTTTGGCCCATACCGCTCCAAATCTGCCCAATCCATGCACCTGCACAAATGTTTCTGAAACAATGTGATGTACCTGCCACCAACCCTGGCAGCTCATTCCATGCACTCATCACCCTCTGTGTAAAAAAGTTGCCCTGCACATCTGAATTGGTTCCTCAACACATTATTTGTCACATCTGCAAAACACCACAAAATTATTTTTCTAGTTGCTAGATTTGACTTTTAAAATTTATCCTTTTCACCTTGAAGTTATCTGATTTTTCCATCCTGAGATGGATTTTTCCATCCTATCTATGCCACTCATAAATTTATATACTTCTAACAAGTCTCACCACAGCCTTCGGCATTCCATATAACCATATAACCATATAACAATTACAGCACGGAAACAGGCCATCTCGACCCTTCTAGTCCGTGCCGAACACATAATCTCCCCTAGTCCCATATACCTGCGCTCAGACCATAACCCTCCATTCCCTTCCCATCCATTCCTGAGATTTTAATTTAACCCAGATAAGCAGAAAGATACATAACTCTGAAGAAGGGTCCCTACCCGAAACGTCACCCATTCCTTCTCTCCATGAGATGACACCTCAGCATCTAGATTTCGGATAATATTTGTGATATGGTTTCCCGTATAAAGTCATAAGGTCATAAGTTAAAGGAGCAGAATTAGGCCATTCGGCCCTTCAAGTCTACTCCGCCATTCAATCATGGCTGATCTATCTCTCCCTCCTAACCCCATACTCCTGCCTTCTCCCCATAACCCCTGACACCCGTAATAATCAAGAATCTATCTTTCTCTGCCTTAAAAATATCCATTGACGGACCCCACAGCCATCTGTGGCAATGAATTCCACAGATTCACCACCCTCGGGCTAAATTAAAATCCTCCTCGTCCTTTAATTCTGAGGCTATGACCTCTGGTCCTAGGCTCTCCCACTAGTGGAAACATCCTCCTCACATCCGCTCTATCCAGGGCTTTCACTAGAGTATGGTGCTCTATGGAAAGGGTTAACACTGGAAGGCAATTTTGAAGCAGCAAATAACACTATTTTCAACCTGTCACCATCGGAAATGGAGAATAGCCCCCAGGGAGCATGTGAAAAATTGAAGCGTATGTAACTAATAATCACAGCCGACAGGGGAAGGTTCCTTGTTCTATGCAAAAGTGATTTGTTCAAATAGCCAAATGTTTCGGAGAATGCGCTTGGAAGAATTCAGGGCTTGCAGGTAACAAATAATCTAAATCAAGACATGCACATGGCTAAATTTCAATGTCAGAAGTGTTTGATGTTGTCAGCACTCCGTTCCTCCTGTGAAACACTTAGTGCACCCAATATCCTGAGACATCATAGGATTCAACGGCTTCTCTCCAAATGAAAACTTTCAATTACCTCAAATTTCAGCATGTGTTTTTATTATCATTACATACGTCACAATTTTACATTGTCTTATCGCCTCTTTATATCCAGCTCGCCACTGCCGTGAACCGCTGCTGCATGTAATGCAAAACGCTACATTCACAGATCACAATGGCAGATACCTTACAAAGCTCGTTACCACAGCAAGCAGTAGTTGTCCACATGAAAGGAGATAAAATGATTTGTCTGCCTTTATCTTCTGCACTGTCTCTTGAACGCATTGAGCTATAGAACGTGCAACATTAAAAGGCATTTGGATAGGTTTTCATAGAAACATAGGTGCAGGACTAGGCCCATCGAGCCAGTACTGCCATTCAATATGATCATGGCTGATCATCCAAAATCAGTACTCCGTTCCTGCTTTCCCCCCATATCCCTCGATTCCGTAGCTCTACTCAATAACCAAAAGTCTGTAGCCTCCTTTTGCTCTGGTATTTTATTTAATTCACATGTTTGATCAATAATGTTTTATTATTAATGTTTTATGTGTCATTCCTAACTGTCACTGTATGTAATGTTGTCACTTGTGGGCAGAGCACCAAGGCAAATTCCTTGTATGTGAATACTTGGCCAATGAACTTATCCATTCATTCATTCATGTATGGGCCAAACGCGGGCAGGTTTGACTAGTGAAGAAGGGGTATCTTCATAAGTTCATATGTGATAGGAGCAGAATTAGGCCACTCAGCCGCTCAAGTCTATTCCGCCATTCAATCATGGTTGATCGAGCTTTCTGTGTGATGACACCCCTCCCATTGTCAATATTAAACAGGTCAGCTGTGACATCAACAGCCAAAGTGCTGGAGGAACACAGCGGATCAGGCAGTATCACTGTAGAAAAAAACGTATGTGTGACGTTTCGGGTCGGGACCCTTCATCAGCCCATTGTGTCAAGGAAATCTCACAGATACCAAACTCGGAATCAATTTCAGTCCTTCCCGTTCATATGTGATTGACCCACTGAGTTCTTCCGACAGTTTTTTTTAATTTTTATTGCAGTGGTATTTAGTTAGCTTCTTAAATATTACACCGAGCATGAAATAAAGATGGGAGTATGCCTGAGATAGATGCAAAGTGCTGAGACAAATCAGAGGACCAGGCAGCATCTCTGGAGAGAAGGGTCGGGATCCTTCTTCAGTGTTTGTGTACAACAGCAGCTGAATCAACTGAATGAAAAATTAAACCAAGTTAGAACGCCTTTTATTTTGAAATATTCACAGAGGAAAATTACAATATTCAGGTACATATGTAAAAAAATTTTTTTTAAAGAGCCAGATTGTTTGCAAAGCGATAATCTTGACTGAGCGCATCATTAAAAGCTCATTTAGATGTGTACTTAACCATAAGACTGTCTGCAACCTGCCTGCTTCCTAAAAAAAAGTTGGTTCCTGTGATTCCAGCACAGATCAGAGCTGATAAAGAAGTATAAGATCACTGAGGGAACCCAAAGATTTTTGTGTTCAGCTATAAAACACTGAAATCTCAAGGCACTGTCAGATTCATTGAGTAATGATAGTTGGTTTTAATAATGTAACTTTTGTAAAATCTCATCACCAAGTGAGTAAAAGTTTGGCTTTAACATACGTCCCGTAGGAGAATATGATCATTTGAGAAAAATACAGCAGAGAAAAAATCCACAGTTCAGTTTAGTTTAGTTTAAAGATACAGCGCGGAAACGGGCCCCTTCGGCCCACCAAGTCCGTGCCGACCAGCCATCCCCGCACACTATCACTATCCTACACACGCTAGGGACAATTTATACTTTTGCCAAGCCAATTGAGCTACAAATCTGTACGTCGTCGGAGTCTGGGAGGAAACCAGAGCACCCGGAGAAAACCCACGCAGGTCACGGGAGAAAATGTCCAAACTCCATACAGACAGCACCCGTAGTCAGGGTCGAACCCAAAGTTTGCACTTTACTAAGGACTTGGAGCTGACCCACCCCCCCCCCCCCCCCCCCCCCCCCCAGTAGAATGTGACCTCGGGTGCTGTCAGTGTAGAGTTTGCACATTCCTCCTGTGGCCACATGGGTTTCCTCCGGGTCCTCTGGATTCATCTCACGTCTCAAAGACGTGCGGGCTTGTAAGTTATACTGGCCTCTGTAACTGTGTAGACAAGTGGTTGTGAAATTGGGATAGCGTACACCTGGTGTGAGCGGGCGAATCGATGGCCGGCGTAAACTCGGTGGGCTGAGGGGACTGATTCTATGCTGTATCTCTTCAGAAAAACAAGTAGCTGGAGGCAGCAAATGAACCTTGGCTCCTAATTTCCCTTGATGGGTAACGGAAAAAGGATGGGTGGCCTTGTTCTAAATGATTGGAATGTGTCGAGACCCTTCTTCAGGGACACTCTCATCCCAGCTGTTATCAGGCAGCTGAACCATCTTTTCCATCTACTAGCGAGCGGTCCTGAACTACTATGGACCTCATTGGAGACCGTCAGACTTAAATTCTGGAAAAAGAAAACAGTTCCCACAGTGAAGATGTGGATCACAGAAATGACAGAGACACTACTTTTAGAAAAAATAAGGCTTGTTTTGTCTGATAAACCAGATCAATTTTCCAAAATATGGTCTCCTTTCATTGAATTTCTTCAACAACATAATGGTTGAACACAAATTCAAAACCGACGCTAGGGTCCAGTGAGCGGGCGTGGGGAAGGGTAGTGGGATATATCTCCGCTTTTTTCACTTCTTCGTTAGTTTAGGGGTTTTTCTTTTTCCTCTTTCGTCTCTTTTTCGAAATTCGTTCTTTTCTTTTTCTTTTCTTCTTCTTTTCCCTTCTTTCCTTTTTCTTTTTTCCGATTTGGTTATTAGTTTATAAAATGTTAAAATTGAAGCTGTACGAAAATTGTATAATTGTTATCGACTACTTTCTCCGTGTACATTGCTTCTAATAAAATAAATATTAAAAAAAAAAGAGAAAAAAAAGACTTTACTGGCTTTATCTTGCACATAAATGTTATTCACCTTATTCCCTTTATCCTGTATCTGTACAATGTGGACAGGTCGATTGCAACTACGTATTGTCTTACCGCCGACTGCTCCGCACGCAACGAAAGCATTTCACTGTTGCTCGGTGCACGTGACAATAAGCTAAACTCAAACACTTTGTGTCTATCTTCGGTGTAAACCAGCATCTGCTAGTTCCTTTTCAGAGTCTCCTATCTTTCCATTGTTGCATGGATTTTTATTCATGCACTGTTGTTTCGCTATCTGCAGTCGTTTGATCTCCGTTGTCGGTGCCGCCTCTGTCTATAATCCTCGGCTCCCGTCCTCCACTCTTTCATCGCCCTGATTGATTGCCCGCATTTGGTCGGGCGACCTCAGGTATCGGCACACAATGTAACACATTATTAGGGAAACAAACCAACCTGCAAGAGCGCGCACATTTCAACGCCTCACTGTGTGCCCATCGCCCGAATAGCAAGTGCCTGAATAGCAAACAACTTTTCAGGAGAATGAGAAACAAGCACAAACATAAAACACTTCCGCGAGCAAACAGCTTCTAAAAAAAAGAAAAACTCCTCTGGCGTTTTACTGAGCACATCAGGCAGGCAATATGATTCGAATCATAATAGGGATTGGCGTGCTAGCGAGTGGATCTGGGGAAGGGAGAAGTGAGAGCAGGAGAGAGGCCCCTGATTATTCAAGGATACAGTTACCATATGCTATGCATCATAACACTATCTATTAAAATCCTGTGGGAATTTTTAACTGCCCCCGTGAAGATGCTGGTGGATTTATCACCCTGCTCACTGCATTACCCTTGGTAAATATTGGAAGCTTTTCTTTTTCCACACTCATGGTTTATGCAAGATCGCAGCTCCGACAGAGCACAATCATATTACAATACTTCAGCTCTGGGTGGTTTTCATATGTGTGCGCCCTGACTCTCATTTAGCCTCCACGAGATGATTCTGTACAACTCCAATGGTGAAGATTTGAAAAGAGGAATTAGGAAAATATAAATAGCAGACACAAAAAGCTGGAGTGACCCAGCTGATCAGGCAGCATCTCTGGAGAGAAGGAATAGGTGAGGTTTAAGGGCGAGACCCTTCTTCTCGACCCGAAACCCAGGTGTCCTAGGAAACCCAGGAAATACCTTTTTCACACAGAGAGTTGTGAGTCAGTGGAATTCTCTGCCTCAGAGGGCGGTGGAGGCCGATTCTCTGGATACTTTCAAGAGAGAGCTAGAAAGGGGTTTTAAAGATAGCAGAGTCAGGGGATATGGGGAGAAGGCAGGAACGGGGTACTGATTTGGGATGATCAGTAGGGAAACACATTGAATGGCAGTGCTGGCTCGAAGGGCCAGATGGCCTACTCCTGCACCTATTGTCTATTGTCTATTGTGTCAGGGGTTATGGGGAGAATAGGATTGGAGGGAGAGATGGATCAGCAATGATTGAATGGCAGAGTAGACTTGATGGGCCGAATGGCCTAATTCTGCTCCTATCACTTATGACCTTACGAAACGTTACCTATTCCTTTTGTCCAGAGATGCTCCCTGATCCGCTGAGTTACTCCAGCTTTTTGTGTCTGTCCTCGGTTTAAGCTAGCATCTGCAGTTCCTTCCGACACATAGCAGGGAACATGCTTTTGATCGTAGAATTCTTTCAACTGGGTCCAATTTGGTTAGATTGTGCATTTTATTGCAAAAACACTGCTGCAGTGGTCAGAAGACAGGGACATCGTGTCAAGCCAAGATCACCAGAGGTGCACAAATGATCAATCAATTCCAGATTTGCAGTCTATCAGATACATTAGATTATGTCACCGAGGCTGTTCAACTGTTTGGCAGGAACTTGCTTAAAATGATCAAAGTTAAAACTATGGCCTTTGAATTAATTTTAATGGATTCGGTTATAATGCGAGTCATAGCAATTTTATCTTTGGAAATCCAGTTTAGAAGCTCAAAACCTAGAGAAAATCATTACATGTAATCCATAATATTAAGTTCTGAATTACAATAAAAAAGGAGGCCAATTTTGTAGGCCTTGTAGTTTAGTTCAGCCCAACCTGCCCACACGGACTAACATTCCCCATCTACACAAGTCCTACCTGCCCCTATCCTTCTAAACATTTCCTATCCATGTACCTGTCCAAATGTCTCGTAAATGTTATGATAGTACCTGTCTCAACTACCTCCTCTGGTAGCTTGTTCCATGCAGCCACCTGCCTTTATGTGAAAAAGTTACCCCTCAGGTTCCAATTAACTCTTTTCCCCCTCACCCTAAACTTATGTCCTCTGGTTTTCAATTCTTCTCCTCTGGGCAACAGGCATTTGCCCGATCTATTTGTCTCATCATTTTATACATCCCTGTAAGATCACCCCTCATCCTCCTGCACTCCAAAGAATAAAGTCCTAGCCTGCTCAACTTCTCCCTAAAGCCCTGCCCCACGGTACGAGTTCATTCCAAGAGTTCTCCCGAGTTTGCCCTGATTCGAACTCGGAGATTTACGGTAATGGCCACTCGTCGGTACTCGGGGCTCACGTGGACATTTTTCATCATGTTGAAAAATCTTCACGAGTCTTCCCGTACTTACCTGCGTTTGCGAGTCTTCCCGAGTACCTGCTGTTAGCGCTAATGGACGTCCCCGAGCTCTGACATACCCGCAACGTTCATTCTCCGTGCTTACCACGAGTTTGATTTTTTTTTAAACTCGGGAGAGCTCTTGGAATGAACTCGTACTGTGGGACAGGGCTATAAAGCTCAGGGTCCACAAGTCTTGGCAAAATCCTCGTAAATCTTGTATGCACCCTTTCCAGCTTGACAGCAACCTTACTATAACATGGAAACCAAACCTGAACGCAATACTCTAAACGTGGCCTCACCAATGCCTTATACAACTGTACAATAAGTATGCTTGTCAATAGCTCTCACCTGTGTCCAATTGTGTCCTCATAGTTTCCCATCACCATCTAATGTCATCAATGACCTACACCACCCTGGCCACGCTCTCATTTTGTTCCTACCATCAGAAAGGTGGTATAGGAGCCTGAAAACCATGATCGCCAGGTTCAATGGAAGCTTTGCTCAACAACCATCCGGCTCTTGAACACTACACAACACTAACCTCAGCATCTATGAACTTCTATGGACTGACTTGGGCTGCACTAGGCACTTCAGGGTTTTTTTAAACACCAGTATTATATTATTAATGTATTCGTTTTAGTTTAAATGGTACATTATTGGTGTGGGCATAGCTTTCAGCTGAGAGGAGATAAGTTTAAAGGAGATGTGCGGGGGAACACAGATGGTGGTGAGTGCCTGGAATGCATTGCCAGTGTTGGTTCATAAGTGATGGGAGCAGAGTTAGGCCACTCGGCCCATCAGGTCTACTGTGCCATTCAATCATGGCTATTCAACCTTCCCCTCTCAACCTCATTCTCCTGCCTTCTCCCCATAACCCCTGACACCCTTACCGATCAAGAATCCATCTATCTCTGCTTTACAAATATTCATTAACTTGGCCTCCACAGCCTTTTGTGCCAATGAATTCCACAGATTCACCACCCTCTGGCTAAAGAAATTCCTCCTCATCTCCTTCATAAAGGATTACGTCCTTTTATTCTGAGGCTGTGACCTCTGGTCCTAGACTGTCCCACTAATGGAAACATCTTCTCCACATCCACTCTATCCAGCCTTTCACTATTCGAGGTTGAATTATCGGTGGTGGAGGCAGATACGATCGTGGGATTTAAGAGTCTTTAATAGTCATTTGGATATGCAGGGAATGAATGGATATGGATTGTGCGCAGGTCGCTAAAAGACTAGTTTAGTTTAGAGATACAGCGTGCAAACAGACCCATTGGACCACTAAGCCCACGCCGACTAACGATCACCCATACGCTAGTTCTATCCGACACACTCGGGACAATTTACGGAAGCCAACGGTGTGGGAATGTGGGCGGACAAGAGAGCACACCCAGAGGAAACTCACATGGTCACAGGGAGAACAACATTACCTGAGGTGAGATTCGAACCTGGTTCTCTGGCACTGTGACTGACACTGGCAGTGTCCTCTCTACCAACTCTACCACTGCGCCACTGTGCTGTCCTATTACATTACTCCACTAGATTGATTGATTGTTTGATTGAACGAGTGATTGAACGATACAACGTGGAAATAGTCCTGTCAGCCCTCCAAGTCCTACGCCGACCATCGATCGCCCGTGCACACTAGTTCTATCTTATCCCACGCCTAGAGCACAGCTGCAAGTCCAAGATTAAAAACGAAATGACTTCACACTATCTTTCCTCTCGCAATCCCGTCCTTCATGTTGGAACAAAGGGATTATCACGATAAGAAATGTAGGACCGTAATGGAGCTGTTTAAAGTCATGTTTAGAAATTCATCCTTGCTCGGTAATATTGGAGGCTCTCTATAGCAGCATCAGCGTGTTCCAGCTTATCTCTAAAACTCATTCCACTGCAGATAATAGAATGAAGTTTGGAAGCAGAGTAAACGCTGCTGATGCCACTATAGTGCATGGTTAGCACTGCTGATCGGGGCAAATTTTTAAGCCAATTCTTTAGCGACCGTAAAATGCATCACAAGTTAGACATTGAATGAATATTTGCGACTTTGCGATAAAACCCAATGTTACTAATAGGTTCAGGGAAATCATAAAGACTATTCCGAGCAGACGTTTAATTTCAACACAAAGAAAAGAATGATGGTGTGTTTTACAATCCAACAGATAAGCACATGGCAGATAATTTAGTTTAGTTTAGTTTAGTTTAGTTTAGTTTAGTTTAGAGACACATGGTCTTCGGCCCACTGGGTTCTATGTTAGAACACATTTGCAACCTACACACTATCATCTATCTATACATGACTAAAACTCTCATCTTGTTATCTTCCGGTTTGCATTGCTTTTACATTTACGCAAAAATGGTACAAGATAGCGCTACGAGTTTTCGCCACCTTACTCACCATTCTCCTGTGCTGCAAGTGCAATGTGCAATGCGTTTTATTCCGATCGGTGGTATATTTTAAAAGCTATTAAGGTTTAAATATCTTTAAAAATGCACATGCGCAGATTGGTCTCCTCTCCTGTCTGTCACCACCGGGATGGTGACACCCCTTCCTGCACCATCGTCGCGCTGATTGGCCGTGTCCACTGTCAGTCATCGTTGCCTGGCGCGGCTTCCGGTCAGCGCGGCCACCGGTCAACGCAACCTCCGGTCAGAGGAGCGGCAACCTCAGCCTGGGGAGGTGAGGTGGGAGGGTGGGGGAATTGAGGGTGAGGAGGGGGTAGGGAGGGAGGGGGAAAGTGGGGGAGGCGAGGAGGGAGAGTGGGGAAGGAGGGGGGTACGGAGGTGAGAGGATTAATGGAGGGAGGGAGGGTAGGAGGAGCGGGGAAAGAAGAGGGAGGAGGTGAGGAGGCAGAGAGGGGGAGGAGGGGGAATAGAGGGAGAGGAAGCCAGTGGGAGAGGTGAGGAGGGATAGTGGGGGGATAGAGGGATAGGAGGGTGGTAGGGAGGGGAGAGGAGTTATGGATGGAGTGAGGGGGTGACTGAGGGTAGGGGAAAGTAGATGGAGGGAGAGATGAGGGAGGGATTGGGGAGGGGAAAGAAGAGGGAGGGTGAAGAGGAAGGGGAGAGAGTGCTGGGGATAAGGTGAAGTGAGCATAGCCTGTGCAGTTGGAGACTATGGGTGAGTGGTGGAATATTGCGTTGGGGAACCAGGCCTCCCGTGTGACAAGGACCCAACGGGTCCCACTTAGTCTAGTTTATATAAATAAAAACAAACAATACTGACTACTGATTTAATCCGGACTACAGATGCTGTCTGTGAGAAGGTTGCATGTTCTTCATGTGGCTGCATGGGTTTTCTCCGGGTGCTCCGGTTTCTTCCCACATTGCAAAGACGCACATGTTAATAGGTTAATTGGCTTCTGTGAATTGATTATAAATATATATCCTAAAAACTTATGCGCATTGGATATATATATATATATATATAAAAGCAACTTACAAAAGCCAATTAGCTTACAAACCTATGCGTCTTTGAACAATAAAACACTCTTAATTCTCTTGACAAGAGCCTGATGGTTGTTGGGAAGAAACCCGGAGGTCACAGTTTTCAGGCTCCTGTGCCTTCTCCCGATGGTAGGAGTGGAATGAGAGTGTGGCCAGGGTGCTGTGGGCCTTTGATGCTACTAGTTGCATTTTGCAGGGGAGGATAATCCAAAGACTGTGACATTTCACCCTTTACACCCACACTACTGCAGCAGAAATATAACTTCAGACAGCGTGGCCCAAGTCACCACTGCATTAAAGTCCAAAATCCCCAAAACACCCTCGATTCTAGGTTTATCTCAAAAGAATTTCATGCACGTTTATAACAATGGTATGAGGATATTATTGTTCGAGTAAGTAAGTACGCCAGCTCTAGCTGAATTGGAAGAAATCCATAAATATATATACAGTCTTAAATAATTCCAGACACTAGTGTAAATCTTTCCTGTGGTTTGCAGCACAGCGGGAAGTAACTGGGCAGAAAACATAAATCTGTGTCTGTGTTTGCATAGGATAGAGAGATCTACGCTTCACAACACAAATGAGCAGAAACTGACCCTTGAGGTGGTGTAAACAAGACACACAGTGCTGGAGTAACTCAGCATGTCAGACGGCATCCCTGGCGAACATGGATAGGCAATGTTTCGGATCGGCGACCCTTGTAGTAAGGGGGAGAAAGCCGGAAGAGGGGCGGGAGCAGGACAAAGCCAGGCAAGTGATAGGTGGATAGAGAGATGAGGGGAGTTTTGGTTAGCAGATGGCTAGAGATGAAAAGACAATAGATAATGAGATCATGAGAAGATGAGAAGAGACATGAAATAAGAAAGCACAGGAGGCAGCATTGGTTGAAGGGAATGGGGGAAGGGGAAAGCGGGCGGGATATTGGGAAAAATGGGTATCATTCCAGGTGTTTCCGCAAGGTATCTCTAAACTAAACTAAACTAAACTACATACTAGCAATGTTACAAAATTTTGAGATTTTAAAAATCAAGTCTGTAATTTATCCCATCAGATAAAGCATAAAAAGAAGTTTAATTTGACACCTAATTCACTTTCATATCTTCGGTATTAAAAAAGTTATGGCCATTTTCACTCGGAAATTAGCATCTTGTTCCCTATTGCTTTTCCATTAACTTAACACAAAAGCTGTGATCGAGGACAGTCAAAAGCCCATAACTTTCTAAAAATTAAGAAAACTGAAAGAAATATTCAGTTATTATAGATTGAAGCATTCTGAAACAAATATGAAACAATCTTACTTAGATGACTTGAAATTAAAGCATGTAATTAGTTAGTTACCTAATTGTAGCTAATTACAAAATTCAATTACTCGATCTAAACATTATCAATTTCTTAAGAATAGATTAACATTTTTAAATAGCCTAAGTGTCCAAATAACATTCACACAAGAATTCACAATATAACATAATTTTTAAATCTCATTGTCATGTGTTTATAGGCCAAATGGAAGGAATGTAATGTTTAATACCTGTAAATTAATGGCCATTTAATTCATCTTGCGAGTGGGTTTTTCTGGAATGCGATCATTTGGAACGTTGCGGTTTGTGGTGAATTTTTACTCATATCGGCAGGAAAAATACTGCCGGTTCGTATGGGTCCTAAATCACCGTTTCGCAACTTAAAATGTGAATTAAAGGCATCTTAAGGAGCACTTTTATATATAAAATAGACGGCTTTCTTTTACCTGTCCCGTACCTGAAATCCGTCCCCGTTGTCGGCGTTGACGGCTTTAGAAGTTGATTTTAAAATGACTCCGGCTCTGAACTTGTCGGGCGATTAAAAAAAAAATACACAGAACGCCCGTCGGAACGATTCTTCAGCAAAAGCTTGCACTCCAACCAAATATAATCCAGGACAAGGTAGGAAAAAAATGCGTTTTAACGCCCCCCCCCCGCCCCCTCAAAGGCGGCCAAAATCGCGCACACGGCCAGTGGCAGAATTGCAGCGCCGCTGAAGGTAAGTATTGTAACATACCTATACACTACCTAAAAAACAACTGGTAATATTATTTCCTATGAGGAAACAAGTAATTGTATCTTGGTCTTTCTTAGGAATATGAAGGACACTAAATTTACCGTTCAATCTTACAAAACATTTGGAAATCTCGTTGTGGAATCTTTTGGTTTTGGAGGAAACATTAGCCAAGAGAGTCATTTCCTACATTGTACAACCAGTCTGAAGAAGGGTCTTAACCCGAAACGTCACCCATTCCTTCTCTCCAGAGATGCTGCCTGTCCCATTGAGTTACTCCAGCATTTTGTGTCTATCTTCTTGTGCAACAAAGAACCAATATATCCTTCAAAAGGTTAATAATAAGGATGCTGCATTCATATTCAATATCCGGCATAGAGTCAGAGTGATACAGTGTGGACACAGGCCCTTCGGCCCAACTTGCCCACACCGGCCAACATGCCCCTTCTCCGCTTGTTCCATCTGCCTGCTTTCGCCCAATATCCCTCCAAACCTGTCCTATCCATGTAGCCATCTAACTGTTTGTAACACGTTGCAATAGTCCCTGCCTCAACTACCTACTCCGGCAGCGCGTTCCATACACCCACCACCCTTTGTGTGAAAAAGTTACCCCTCAGATTCTTATTAAATCTTTTCCCCTTCACCTTAAATCTATGTCCTCTGGTCCTCGATTCCCCCACTCTGGGCAAGAGACTCTGTGCATCCACCCGATCTATTCTCCTCATGATCTTATACACCTCGATAAGATCACCGATCACCCTCCTGCGCGTCAAGGAATAGAGTCCCAACCAGCTCAACCTCTCCCACGAGGGCAGTCCCTCGAGTCCAGGCAACATCCTCGTAAATCTTCTCTGTACCCTTTCCAGCTTGACATGTTTGCTCTAACATGGTGCCCAGAACTGAACACGATTCTCTTTGAATTCTGTCGAGCTTCTCTTCCATTCTTACTCACTTGCCTTGCATCATTACCACCTGGTACTTAATCCATGCTTGGCTGGGTCTGAATTACTTAGTCGCCGGTTAGTGCTTTCATTGAGAACCAGAAATTAAACCGTTTCGGCTGCAATGACTATATAGTCATGACTATGCTTTGGGTAACATTGACAAACCCAAGACGTAGCCATTTGTTATAACTCCTAGAGGTGTTTAATATTACAGGTGAGTATACTGTGCCACCATGCAGCCCTCTCCAAATTAAGGTTCAATAATATAGTAGCTGCCTGGACTGTGGTGCAAATTTGACAAATTTTGTGTATGTGATCTTTAAGGCTTTTATTCGTGCTTATAGCTATAATCCACTGCCTATGAGACAAACTACTCTAATCGGAACAACTAAAAGTCAGATTTTCTTTGTAGACAAGCGTAATAAAAATGTCCATTGTTTTCACTGAGGATAGTCAATGCCTGATAGATACAAAGTACTGGAGCAACTCAGTGGGTCTGGCAGCATCTCTGGAGAAAAAGGATAGGTGACGTTTCGGGTCGAGACCCCTACTCAGACTGAGAGTCAGGGAAGAGGGAAGCGAGAGGTATAGACGGCGATATAGAGACATGGGGAAAAAGGATTGGTGACTTTTTGGGTTGGGACCCTTCTTCAAACGCCTGGCTCTGTATGTGCAACTGTGTCGACTGAAAGAAAAGATAATAGCTGAAGGAACACAAAGAAAAGAATGGTGTGAAAATGAGCCAAGGTGTTCTTTGAACCCAATGGGTGACACAACATATTATTCAAGGGAAAAGTTACTTTGATCAAAGACCTGCAAGGCAAACAAGGTTTTCAATAGGAAGGCTTCTCATGAATGCTTAATATACTTCTCAAATAATACAAGCCCGCCAGCCCAGAATAACCTGCAGTGTTTCACAGAAGTATGACCTTATGCTATCGTAAGCCCCTTTGTCAGCTTCGTCTGGTTTGAATACCGCAAAACCATTTTTTGTTGATTCGATTAATCTGAAAATTCAACCTTGCGTTGTACAAAATGTGCCGTTTATTTACCTGTAACAAGACGGTCGTTTATCAAGTCCTTCATTCTCACGAGGCCAAGAGGGTCGACCAAAGTTTTCTCCCTGTTCACACAGCATCAGGACCAATCTACTCAGTCAAAGATAGACACGAAAAGCTGGAGTAACTCAGCGGGACAGGCAGCATCTCTGGAGAGAAGGAGTGGGTGACGTTTCAGGTCGAGATCCTTCGTCAATCCGACACACTTTGAACCAGATCATCACAGATCTTAATCTGAACATCATTAATCTGCCTTGTCACCCGGATATCTCTACCTACTAAAAATCTATCAGTGTAGAGGAAGGGGCTGCAGATGCTGGTTTAACCTGAAGATAGACACAACATTCTGGGGTAACTCAGCGGGACAGGCAGCATCTCTGGAGAGAAGAAATGATGATGTTTCCGGTTGAGACTCTTCTTCAGACTGAGACTCCATTCTCTCCAGAGATGGTGCCTGTCCCACTGAGATACTCCAGCATTTTGTGTCTAAAAATCTATCACTGTTAACTTAGCCTCACCATCGACTTGGACTCCGCGCACATTTTCGTAGATGTGTTTTCTGACATCACCCCTCAATAGCCTAATTCAGCTTGGCTTAAGCATGGGCGGCACGGTGGCGCAGCGGTAGAGTTGCTGCTCTTACAGCACCAGAGACCCGGGTTCGATGCTGTCTATGGGTGCTGTCTGTATGGAGTTTGTACATTCTCTCTGTGACCGCGTGGGTTTTCTCTGGGTGCTCCAGTTTCCTCCCACATCCCGAAGTCGTGCAGGTTTGTAGGTTTAACTGGCTTTGGTAAAAATTGTAAATTGTCCCTTGTGTGTAGGATAGTGCTAGTGTAAGGGGTGATCATTGGTGATCGATGGGCCAATGGGCCTGTTTCCACGCTGTACCTCTAAAGCAATTGTTTTACATGTCAGCCATTGCTGGTGTACTGAAATAGTTTCAATGGAGTTGCCCAATCTATCATAGCCGATTTGTCATAGAGAGTCATTGATTCATAGTCATAACTCATGCAAACAGGCCTTTCGGCCTAACTTGCCCATACCGAACAACATGCCTCATCTATATTTCCGCCTGCCTCCATTTGGCCCTTATCACTTTAAACCTTTCCTATCCATGTAACCTCGTGGTTTTGAAATTTGATTTATTTTGATTTAGGACTAGTTTCAGAATCAACCAAAATTACTTTTTGCAGACAATTCTGTTGTGTTTGGATCACTAATGCCCCTGTCCCACTTTGGAAACCTGATCGGAAACCTCTGGAGACTTTGCGCCTCACCCAAGGTTTCCGTGCAGTTACCGGAGGTTCCCGGAGGTTTTTGTCAGTCTCCCTACCTGCTTCCACTACCTGCAACCTCCCGCAACCTCCGGGAACCGCACGGAAACCTTGGGTGGGGCGCGAAGTCCCCAGAGGTTTCCGTTCAGGTTTCCTAAGTGGGACAGGGGCATAAAGATCCAGCTAACTATGTAAGTATGAATTTTCCTTTCCATATTGCCAGGCAACTGAGGCTCGTGAGTTGTCCTTTGAAAAAAATTAGGAAACTTTCTGGTGTTCTTTGAAACAAATGAGGAAACTTTCTGCTGGGCGGAATTAAAATTTCCAAGACTTGAGGGGTTTAAAATTAATTCACGCCAATTACATAAAACTTTGTATGATCGGGGTCCAATACCTGGAGACTTGTTAGGAATAAGCAGGAACATCAGAATAACTAGTAACTTGCTTGCAAGTCTTGCATGTCTGGAGGGCACAAAGTGAACTGGAGTGAATCACTGACCCTAGGACAAAGTGAATACTATTAATAAGAACATGGTATTAATTTGATTTCAATTTTCCCTTTTCAATTAAGTTATTGTTGTCAAAGTTGTGGGCATAAAAATTGAAGAAGGCAGCACGTATCTGCTCCGAAAAAAAACTTACCAAAGATGCTCAAGTGTTGCAGAATCATTTACTTAATAAGAGCCACAGAGTGCAGGAGTAACTCAGCAGGTCAGGCAGCATCTCTGGAGAACATGGATAGGAGACGTTTGGGGTCGGGACTCTTCAGCATTAAGTAGTGCTGTATAGCTGAGGAACTTTATCCGTTCAAAGTCAATGAAATATAACATAAATCTCGGACTTGTGTCAAGTCTCCAAGATCCATGAACAGCTGCTGCTCATTCCAAATTTCCGATAACAGCCGCTAGAACAATTGGATTCACATGGGACACAGCAAATAGAACAGGACAGGAACAGACCCTTCGTCCCACGGTGTCCATAGAAACATAGAAAATAGGTGCAGGAGGAGGCCATTCGTCCCTTCGAACCAGCACCGCCATTCACTGTGATCATGGCTGATCGTCCCCCATCAATAACCCGTGCCTGCCTTCTCCCCATATCCCTTGATTCCACTAGCCCCTAGAGCTCTATCTAACTCTCCCTTAAATCCTTCCAGTGACTTGGCCTCCACTGCCCTCTGTGGCAGGGAATTCCATAAGTTCACAACTCTCTGGGTGAAAAAGTTTTTTCTCACCTCAGTCTTAAATGACCTCCCCTTTATTCTAAGACTGTGGCCCCTGGTTCTGGCCTCGCCCAACATTGGGAACATTTTTCCTGCTTCTAGCTTGTCCAGTCCTTTTGTAAATTTATATGTTTCCATAAGATCCCCCTCATCCTTCCAAACTCCAGTGAATACAAGCCTAGTCTTGTTTCAACTTTATGTGTTTCAACAAGGAACTTTAAAACAACTTTTTATATCCCTGTATTTCTAAACAAAACCAAACCTCTTCTGACTTTTAGTCTTTTTTTTGTGAACAAGCACCTTGTGTCACCATTTTTACTAAATAAGAACACTATTACAAATTGAGTTGATAAGAACATGGAAAGGTACAGCACAGGAATGGGCCATTCAGCCCGCAATGTCTGTGCCAAACATGATGCCAAGCTAAATTAATCTCCTCTGCCTGCACGTGATCCATATCCCTCCATTCCCTGCATATTTATCCTATCCAAATGCCACTACCACCTCCACCACCACCCCTGGCAGCACGTTCCAGGCACCCACCACTCTCTGTGTAAAACAAACTTACCCTGCACATCCACTTTAAGCTTTGCCCCTTTCACCTTCAACCTGTGTGTTATAGTCTTTAACATTTCCACTCTGGGGAATAGGAGACAGAAGACAGGACTGGTTTAGTTGAGAAATGATATTGGCCCAAAGGTACATTTTGTCCCAAGATTCAAGTGTTATTTTCTTAAGAAACATGCAAATAATATAAAAGATGACTGGGAAGAGCTCTTGGTTACTGTGTCACAATGAACACAGTTATATTTAAGGTGAGAAAATAGAGTCTGAAGAAAATGCATTTGATGTTGATATTTCTAAAGAAAAGCATGTTGTACTTCGTGATTGCAGTTACATTATCAGTTATACGTAAGCAGGAACTGACAATAGTGCAGACTGAAAATGGGTCTCGAGGCTTGTTTACAAAAAAAGACACAAGGTGCTGGAGTGACCTAGCAGGTCATGCAGCATCCCTGGAGAAACATAGAAACATAGAAAATAGGTGCAGTAGGCGGCCATTTGGTCCTTTGAGCCAGCACCGCCATTCAATATGATCACGGCTGATCATTCAAAATCAGTACCCCGTTCTGGCTTTTTCCTCATATCCCATGATTCTCTTAGCCCTAAGAGCTAAATCTAACTCTCCCTTGAAAATGGGTAGGTGATGTTTTGGGCTGGGACCCTTCTTCAGACTCTGAAATGTCACATATCCATGTTCTCCAGGGATGCTGCCTGGCCCATTGAGGTACTCCTGCACTTTTTTATATTTTCAAGGTTTGTTTATTTTTTATTTTTCAGAAATGCAGCGTGGAAACACATCCATCGGCCCACTGACTCCATGCCGACCATTGATCACTAGTTCTATGTTATTACACCTTTGCATCCTACATGCTAAGGGGCAATTTACAGACGTCAAGCAACCTCCAAACCTGCACACCTTTTTGATGCGAAAGGAAACCGGAGCCCCCAGAGAAAACCCACGGGATCGCAGGGAGAACAGACAAACTCCACACAGACAGCATCCGTTGTCAGGATCGAACCGGGGTCTCTGGCTCTGCCGCTGCGCCACAGTGCCACCAGGAATCACCTGGACCACTTTGTTTATGCACCTTTTGTAGCTTTTAATTTATGTTGCAGTGGCTGTGAATGTTGGGTTGGGTTATCTGCCGCTGTGCTGACTGAAGATCTACACTGTGTGGGGATAAACAGCAGCTCAGGGGCGAAAGAGGCTCCTGTGCCATTAAACGTGACAAGCTACAAAAATCCTTCTTTGACACCTGTTCATTATGACTTACTGACACCGCTGCCAGGAGATGAAACCGCATTCAGATGCAGCCAAGATGATTCAAGTAAGTCAGGTGTGACAATACTCAAACAGGGAATCAATACCCACTGTGTAAGAATGAGCTGTGTAAGAATGAACTGGTTTACACCGAAGGTAGACACATCCGCTGGAGTAACTCAACCGGACAGGCAGCATCTCTGGAGAGAAGGAATGGGTGACGTTTCGGGCCGAGACCCTTCTTCAGTTTGACCAACTTCAATCAATACCCTCTTCTGCACCGGCCCCATTTAGTGGGACAAATTGACAAGTCACACCCTGGCCACTTCCTCTTCTCCCCTCTCCCCTCCGGGCAAAAGGTATAGGTGTGAAAACGCACACTTCTGAGGGCGGTGGAGGCAGGTTCTCTGGATGCTTTCAAGAGAGAGCTAGATAGGGCTCTTAAAAATAGCGGAGTCAGGGGATATGGGGGGAAGGCAGGAACGGGGTACTGATTGGAGATGATCAGCCATGATCACATTGAATGGCGGTGCTGGCTCAAAGGGCCGAATGGCCTACTGCTGCACCCATTGTCTATTGTCTTTTGTCTATTGTCACAACTCCAGATTCAGGGACAGTTTCTTCCCAGCTGTTATCAGGCAACTGAACCATTCTACTGCAATTAGTGAACAGTCCTGAACTACCTACCTACTACCTACCTGAATGGTGACCTTTAGGCTACCCTTGATTGAGTTTTACTGGCTTTAACACAATACAATACACATTTATTATCATTTGAGCCCCAGTGAGACTCAAACGAAATGTTGTTTCCACAGCCATACAAACAAAGACACTGTCTTACAGACATACACATAATTAAATTCACACAAACATCCATCACAGTGAAGCCACCTTGCATTAAACGTTATTCCCTTAGCATGTATCTGTACACTGTGGATGGCACGATTGTAATCATGTGTTGTCTTTCCGCTGACTGGTTAGCTCGCAACATAAGCTTTTCATTGTACCTCGGTACACGTGACAATAAACTAACCTGAACTGAAACCGAACCTCAGCTCCAAGTGCTTGAAAGTTATGCTGCAATTAAAACACAAATTAACAGAGAAACATTGTTGTCCCAGCCTATTTTTATTTTTAAAAGGGTATTACTCATACAGAGCATTCTAAACAAATACGCATCCGAGTTCCCCCACAGTGAGTGTTTGTTACTGAGAGAAAAAAACAACTCCAGTAAAATTAAAGATAGCACAAAGGAAAGGTGGTAATGTTCGAGCCCTGGTGAGATTGGGGTGTGACACGAGAACTGGAGTGAAGCAGATGGTGCCGGGAATTAAAACCTTTTTAATTCAAAATGACAAAATGAAATTCATCACAAGAGAACCTGTCAAGGGATGATGATCCTCATTTTGCAAAATGTGGCAACGTCTCGCCAGTGGGGAAGTGTTCTCAGCACGGTTGGAATGCCACCCGGTGCTTTTCAATCAGTGATCTACTTATGGCCATTTTAGCGGCACGGTGGTGCAGCGGTAGAGTTGCCGCCTCACGGCACCAGAGACCCAGGTTCGATCCCGACTCCGGGTGCCGTCTGTAAGGTAGTGATTCTAGCGCTGTGCCACCCCAGATTCCCCAGTTCTATATTTACCCGACTTTCCCATCCACTGCCGACACACTTGGGGCAATCTTACAGAGGCCGATTAATCTACAAACCCGCACATCTTTTTGGAGAGTGGGAGGAAACACGACCACCCGGAGGAAAACCCACGCGGTCACAGGGAGAACATGCAAACTCCGCACAGACAGCACCCGAGGTCAGGATCGAACCCGGGTCTCTGGCGCTGCGCTTCCATGCTTTGCTTGAAGATAGAGGGTGACTATACCGGCTCAGAAACCAGACATAACACGTTAATAAATCAGAGGTTGGCAATGCTATCATTAGCACCGTGTGTGAGATTTGCACTGGATGAGCTGGGGAACAATGGTATCGCAGCACCCTGCTTTCAAAAGTCAGTGGGTACACAAAAATGCTGGAGAAACTCAGCGGGTGCAGCAGCATCTATGGAGTGAAGGAAATAGGCGACGTTTCGGGCCGAAACCCTTCTTCAGACTGATGGGGGATGGGGGGGAGAAGGAAGGAAAAAAGGAAGAGGAGGAGCCCGAGGGCGGGGGATGGGAGGAGACAGCTCGAGGGTTAAGGAAGGGGGGGAGACAGCAAGGGCTAGCAAAATTGGGAGAATTCAACATTCATGCCATCCGGACGCAAGCAACCCAGGCGGAATATGAGGTGCTGTTCATCCAATTTTCGGTGTTGCTCACTCTGGCAATAGAGGAGACCCAGGACAGAGAGGTCGGATTGGGAATGCGAGGGGCAGTTGAAGTGTTGAGCCACCGGGAGTTCAGGCAGGTTATTGCGGACTGAGCGGAGGTGTTCGGCGAAACGATCGCCCAACCTCTGCTTAGTCTCCAGGTCAGTGTTGGTTTAGCGACTGTTGGATCAGAGACGACCAACAAACAACAAGCAAAGTTTATAATTATTCTGAACCAGTTTTTTACTATTCAGAAGAGTCGCACATGTGACAGTTAAATAAATAGTGACCATCAATCATCAAAATCTTAGTTACGGAAAGATATTTTCCTTGATTCAATAACAGACTTTTCAAGGGGTATTTTCAGGAAATCCTCATGTTCATAAGTGATAGGAGCAGAATTGGGCCATTCTCTCCTCATGAAAACTAACGTGTTTTTCTCCCTTTCCTTTCCCTGTTGGAGCCTCACGCACCTGAAGCAATGAGCGTTGCTTTTTCCGCAGATGCTGCCCGACCTGCTGAACCTTTCCAGCATTGTATGTTTTTGTTTCAGATTTCCAGCATGTGCAGCTTCTTTTTGATTTTCGGGGAAGGAAGGGTTGTATTTATGCAGCAACTTTCAAAGTTTCTTGATTTACAAATTGCTTTGATGTTCAGTTGCTCTTGCAAAGTGGAAAACGCAGGACATAAATTGTTTTCAGCAAGACTCTGAATTCAGCAGAAGAAATAAATGACCATAACAACCCTCTTTGGCGTTAGTTGAATATTGGCTGAGAGGGTGGTAAAGGTTCTCTGAAGATATCTTTCATTCCACCAGTGTTTACAAGAATGATTCTAGGAAAGAGTGGGTTGGCATATGATGAGCACTGGGCCTGTACTCGCTGGAGTTTAGAAGTTTGAGGGGCGGGGGACCTCATTGAAACTTACAGAATAATGAAAGACATAGATAGAGTGGATATGGAAAGGAAGTTTCCACTGGTGGGAGAGTCTAGTACCAGAGGTCAGGCCACAGCCATGAATCACAGCGCTTCGAGATAGCACAACAAACAAAAGAATAACAATATTAGTGCAAAAAAGGCCAAGGTCCCTAATGCAAGCAAAACAGCTAGTAGTTAAGTTGGTGTTTATAGTGTTCAAGCACCTGATGGTTGTTTGAAAGAAGGTTCCTGAACCAGAAGGTCATGGTTCCCAGATTCCAGTACCTTCTTCCCGATGGCAGGAGTGAAATGAGAGCGTGGCCAGGCTGGTGAGGGTTCCAGTTCAGTTTATGTTGTCACATGTACCAAGGTATAGTGAAAAGCTCTTGTTACATGCTAACCAGACAGTACATGATTACAATCGAGCCATTTACAGTGTACAGATACATGATGAAGGGAATGACGTTTAGCGCAAGGTAAAGCCAGTAAAGTCCGATCCGAGGGTCACCAATGAGGTAGACAGTAGTTCAGGTCTGCTCTCTAATTGTGGTTGGATGGTTCAGTTGCCTGATAACAGCCGGGAAGAAACTGTCCCCAAATCTGGAGGTGTGCGTTTTCACACTTTGTTTGTTCCTTGAAGATGTTCCTTGACACGTCCCTTGATGACGCTGACTGCCTTCTTGAGACAGAGACAGTGACTCCTGTAGGACCCTTCGATGGTGGGGAGGTCAGTGCCTGTGATGGATCGATCAGCGTCGATCATTTTTTGTAACCTCCTGCGCTCCTGGGCGTTCGAGTTGCTGAACCAGGCCATGATGTGACCAGTCCATAAACCCTCTACCCCAATGCCTGTAGAAGTCCAAGACCTTTGTCTATCTTCGATTTTCCAGCATCTGCAGTTCCTTGTTGAAGTTCAAGGGAGTATTTGTTGACATACCGAATCTCCTCAATTTTCTAAGGAAGTGGAGGTGATGATATCCTCAGTACCGCAGTGGGTTGTTTCAGGATTGGGTCAAGGCTGCTGATGTACAGGGCAACAGCTGGTCAGATACCAAGGTAACTTTAGAAGGGTGGAGCAGCGGCAGAGTTGCTGCCTTACAGCGCCAGTGTCCCGGGTTCGATCCCGATTACGGGCGCTATCTGCACGGAGTTTCTGCACGTTCTCCCTGTGTACGTTTTCCCCACGATCTTCTCCCACACTCCAAAGACATACGAGTTTGTAGTTGAATTGGCATGGTGTACATGTAAAATTGTCCCTAGTGTGTGTAGGACAGTTAATGCCCCTGTCCCACTTAGGAAACCTGAATGGAAACCTCTGGAGACTTTGCGCCCCACCCAAGGTTCCCGTGCAGTTCCCGGAGGTTGCAGGTGGTTGCCGGAGGTTGCAGGTAGTGGAAGCAGGTAGGGAGACTGACAAAAACCTCCAGGAACCTCCGGGAACCGCACGGAAACCTTGGGTGTGGGGCACAAAGTCTCCAGAGGTTTCCGTTCAGGTTTCCTAAGTAGGACGGGGGCATTAGTGTACGGGATTCGCTGGTCGGCATGGCCTCGGTGGGCCGAAGGGCCTGTTTCCAAGCTGTATCTCCAAATTAAACTAAACATCCAAGCTGGTCTTCACAGCGTGGATTCAAGTCGCGGATTCCGAATGAAACAGGTGGTTGTAAACAACTGCGAACATTTGGCTGAACCCTCTTCCAGCAGAAGGACACCATTTTCAATCAATGTAGAACATCTTTACCATCGTGTTTTGCTTTGAATAAACATGCATGGGAGGAGGGAATAGAAACACATTTTTACAGCCGCATAAATTTTTTCCTTCTGTATTTCTGTAAGGAAATGTAAAGTGGGGCCATGCAAGTGGTTGAATAATGATGATGTTCAGGTATCTTTCAAGCGAAATGATGTTTGTGCTGTTGCTAATGCAAGATAAATGTGTCACATTATCCCAGCAGATAACATGTACAATGAGCCTGTCCAGCATTGTGCACGACAAAATATCTCTTTGTCAGGTTCAATCATTCATTTTGATTGCGGTGTTAATTACTGAGGGAAGGATTTTGAAACAAGCTGTGCAGTGACTCTCGCTAGTGTGCCAAGCTACTCAAACCTCCTGACAATCTAATCAACCTCTGTTCTTTTAAAAATTACGTTTCCCAACGAAACCCCTTCCCGGTCGATTTTAGTGCATTAACTTTGGTTTAGTTTAGAGATACAGCGCGGAAACAGGCCGTTCGGCCCACTGAGTCCGCGCCGCCCAGCGATCCCCGCACACTAACATCATCCGACACGGGGGACAATTTTTACATTTAGACCAAGCCAATTAACCGACAAACCTGGACGTCTCTGGTGTGTGGGAGGAAACCGACGATCTCGGGGGAAAAAAAACCCACGCGGGCAACAGGGAGAATGGACAAACTCTGTACAGACAGGATCGGGCCCGGGTATCAGGCGCTGTGTGCGCTGTAAGGCAGCAACTCTATCGTTGCAGCACTGTGCCGCCCTTCTGCACATGCTTTGTCCTAATGCTAATGGTAAATGGGGGGGTGCAGAATGTGGGAGAAGGGGAGCATTTGAAGGCTGTAAAGATTATGACGTCCTGTGCCCTCGGGCAGCATGAGTGGGCACGCTGACGTGACTGGGCTTCATCGTGCAGTTGGCCCGACGGGACTGTTTCATAGCTATCTTGGGACCCTGTCTGACTACTGGGGAGAGGCAATGGGCAGTGGGTGACGGGCAAGGGCAATAGACACTTAACTCAATGCTTCCCTCCTAGTGCATGCCCACTCATCACACACGTTGCACGGTGGCGCAGCAGTAGAGTTGCTGCCTTTCAGCGCCGGAGACCCGGGTTCGATCCCGACTACGAGGCCAAATCACTGAATGGATTTAAGAGAAACATAGAAACATAGAAACATAGAAATTAGGTGCAGGAGTAGGCCATTCGGCCCTTCGAGCCTGCACCGCCATTCAATATGATCATGGCTGATCATCCAACTCAGTATCCCGTACCTGCCTTCTCTCCATACCCCCTGATCCCCTTAGCCACAAGGGCCACATCTAACTCCCTCTTAAATATAGCCCAATGAACTGGCCTCACCAACTACCCTCTGTGGCAGAGAGTTCCAGAGATTCACCACTCTCTGTGTGAAGGAAAAAAAGTCCTTCTCATCTCGGTTTTAAAGGATTTCCCCCTTATCCTTAAGCTGTGACCCCTTGTCCTGGACTTCCCTAACATCGGGAACAATCTTCCTGCATCTAGCCTGTCCAACCCCTCAAGAATTTTGTAAGTTTCTATAAGATCCCCTCTCAATCTCCTAAATTCTAGAGAGTATAAACCAAGTCTATCCAGTCTTTCTTCATAAGACAGTCCTGACATCCCAGGAATCAGTTCTGGTGAACCGTCTCTGCACTCCCTCTATGGCAATAATGTCCTTCCTCAGGGGACCTCTCGCTCCCCAAGAGAGAGTTAGATACAGCTCTAGGGGCCAGTGGAATCAAGGGATATGGGGAGAAGTCAGGCATGAGTTATTGATTGGGGAAGATCAGCCATGATCACAATAAATGGCGGTGCTGGCTCAAAGAGCCGAATGGCCTCCTCCTGCACCTATTTTCTTTTTTTTATTTTTTTATTTATATTTTTATTATTATTGGAGATAAGTACATAGTCTATTACATCATTACTGTCTTACATTTTTAAAATGATAACATTGACAGTTATTATTACATTGTCTCCAATATTTTTTACATTTTTCTTCGTTTTTTTTTAATAACTAGATAGAACTAAAAGGATAGGTGAAATAGAGGGAAAGAAGAGGGAAAAAGAGGGGGAAAATAAAAGGAAAAAAAAAAAAAAAAAAAAAAAAAAAAAAAAAAAAGGAGAGGAGGGGTGAAAAAGGTAATTAAGGAAGAATGGAAAAGTTTGTTTAAGTTTAAAGACATCATTCGAGATATGTTCGTATATTTCAAAGTGTAGTATTTCATCCAATCTTTAGTCCGGGTGCTAGTCAGGTTCCTGTGCTGAAACTATTCTGACCCTTTAAGTACTCAATAAAAGGAGACCATGTTTCCAACGAATAATTCCTGTTTGTCCAACAGGGCAAGTCTAATTCTTTCCACGTTTAAGGTCTCCGTCATTTCTATAATCCACATTCTGATTGTGGGGGCCGTAGGGCCTTTCCAAAATTTTAGGATTAATTTTTTTCCTGTTATTAAACTGTAATCGATAAAGTTTCTTTGTGTTATTCTAAGTGTTTGATTTAATTCTAATATTCCGAGTATTATATTTTGAGTTGGTTCCAGTTGTGTTTTGGTTACTTTGGATATTATACTAAAAATATTTACCCAAAAATTTTTAATTTTTGTACAGCTTGTAAACATGTGCGAAACGTAGCTTCTGAATGTTGACATTTATCACATATAGGTGAGATATGTTGAAAAATTTTATGTAATTTTGTTTTGGCGTAATGTAACCTATGTATTACTTTAAATTGTATTAGAGAGTGTCTGGCGTTTAGTGAACACTGATGTATGTGTTGTAAACTTTCTTCCCAAGTGTCTTTCGTTATTACCTGATTTAATTCTTTTTCCCATGCTTGTCTATGTAAGTCCGTCATAGGGATGTCACTGTCTAATAAGATGTTATATATAAAAGATATTAATTTTTCTGTATTAGGATGCTTATTCCAACATTCGTCAAGAATCTCTGGGTTTCTATTTCGAAAGTTTTTAGAATTTGATTTAACATAATTTCTAAGTTGAAGATATCTGAAATAATCATTCCCTCGAAGTCCATAAACCTGTTGCAACTCCTGCACCTATTTTCTATGTATCTATGCATCTACACTGTGGATGGCACGATTGCGATCACGTATTGTCTTTCCGCCGACTGGTCAGCACGCAACAAAAGCTTTTCACTGTACCATGGTACACATGGCAATAAACTAAACTCATTCTCTAACAACATTTAAACATTTTAAATGCTTTTTGTTATTACCAATGACTGCATTCACCATTCTTCACAGTTTCAAAGCCACGATTATGGCCTCATTCTCTCTGCACTCAAATCCTAAATCATTCCCTGCTGTTATAAGATTGTAAGGCCATAAGTGATAGGAGCAGAATTAGGCCATTCGGTCCATCAAGTCTACCTCGCCATTCAATCATGACTGATCTATCTCACCCTATTCTCCTGCCTTCTCTCTATAACCCCTGACATCCATTCTAATCAAGAATCTGCCTATCTCTGCCTTCTAAATACCCACTGAAACGGCCTCCACAGCCCTCTGTAGCAAAGAATTCCACAGATTCGCTACACACTGACTGAAGAAATTGCCCCTCATCTCCTTCCTAAAGAACGTCCTTTAATTCTGAGACTATGACCTCTAGACCTAGACTCTCCCACTGGTGGAAATATCTTCTATTAACTATTAACACTGTTAATAAAAGCAAACTGCCCACAGGCAAACCAATCCCGGCGACAACATTCATTTTTACTTTCCGAATTACTTCCAAGGGCAAAATGGAACGGGACTAAACTGATGACAAGCCGCCGTTTCAGTGTATAGAAGTTCACATATTGAATCTCGTTTTACTGATAGGCATCATGTTGTTTCCCAGGCCAATGTTAATCCAATTCCACTTTAATTTCGAGGAACAGGGAGTGTTGGAAAGGGCACGTTAATGAGACGATTTTAAGCTGAGATCGCCATTTTGAAGCTGACAAGAAACTTTTGCAGAGACAGTTCAGTTAATCAGCGGTCGGAGGATCTCAACATAAAGCCAGAGCCCCCGTGATGTCAATTACATTGGCATTTGAAATCAGGGGTGGGTTTTGCATTTTGATCTTCAGGAGACAAAACCATTTGTCTGACAGGTATGTTTTCACCTCTCTGGTGCATGTAATGAGACAGGATTTTACAATCATAGAACATCACAGCACAGAGGAGGGAATTCGACCGTTCTCGATGATTCCAGACAAGCAGGATCTGATGAGACTATATTTAATTAACTGCGTATAATTAAAGTAAGCTCATCACAGGAGCTGCTCAATAGGCTTAATGCAAACAAAACGTGGGAGACCTGATTTCATCTCCATCCCATCCCACCCGAATGAGCTATTAATTGCCCACATTTAGTTTACTTTAGAGATACAGCATGGAAACAGGCCCTTCGGCCCGCCGAGTCCAGGCCGACCAGCGATCCCCGCGCATTAAAACTATTCTACACACACGATGGACAATTTACAATTTTACGGAAGACCATTAACCAACAAAGTCTTTGGAGTGTGGGAGGAAACCGGAGCACCTGGAGAAAACCCACGCAGGTCACGTGGTGAACATACAAACTTCATACAGACAGCACCCGTAATCAGGATCGAACCTGGGTCTCTGGCGCTGTAAGTCAGCAACTCTACCGTTGCCACCCTTAGGTTACGAAATTAAAAACTTTAGTTTCCCCTAATTAATTCAGGGAAGGAGACACCAGAAACTGCAGATAATAGGATCTTAAGGAAAAAACAAAGTTCAGGAGTAGCTCAATAGGTCAGGTAGCATCTTTGGAGGGAATGAATTGGTGGCATTTTGGATTGGGAGCCTTCATCAGGCTGATTGTAGCGGGGGGGGGGGGAGTGGTAGATAGCTGGAAAAGAGAGGAGGACGGGACAAAGTTCAACAAGTGACAGATGGATATGTGCCGAACCAAACTGCACATAATACTCCAAATGCAGCCTAACCAAGGTCCTATAAAACTGCATCAAGACAACCTGACTCTTGTATTCAATGTTCTAGCACTGAAGGCAAGGATACCGCATGTCTTCTTTACCCCTCTATCTACTTGCGCTGCCACCTTCAGTGAGCTATGAACTTGGACTCCAAGATCCATCTGCACATCAATGCCGTTAAGGGGCTGTCCCACTTGGGCGAGCTAATTGGCGAGTTTAGAAGAGTTTAGGAGAGTTTGGAAAAAATGTCACGTTGAAGACCTCGTTCGACCTCCTTCGACTATGTTGAAGACTAGCTTCGACTAGCTACGTCTAACTTTGGGAACATAGTGGAGAGTGAAGCCGACCTCCTTCGATCTCCTTCGACCTCCCTTCGACTATGATGAAGACTATCTACGACCACCTTCAACTACCTTCGATTACCTACGACCAACGTGCCGACCTACTACGACTGACTATGACCTACTACGACTAAACCTACGAGTAAAAAGAGTATCGATTTTTTCCATGGCGACCTTTTTTTACTCGCGGGCATTTTTCAACATGTTGCATTGAAAAAAAAATGCAAAATGGCAAAATGTTGCCACCATTACCATTTTATTGCTATTAAATATAATATAAATATAATATAAACTATTGTATAATATAAACTATTTCAAAGCATGTAAATATAAATATATATATTTTTTAATTATAAAATATAGAAGAATTTTTTTAATATAAAATATAAAAATATAAAAATATAAAATACAAATTATAAATTTAAATTATAAATTATACGGTCAGAAGGCAAAGAATTCCACAGATTTACCATCCCTATGAAATATAAAATATAAAATATCATTCCATTACTATTTTAAGCGTTGATTATTTTCACACGGGGAAAAAGCAGATTGCAAAGTAAATAGTTGCAAAATAAATACATTGTTATTTTATAATGTAGCCAGTGCTACATTCTGTTACAATTGTAACATGAAATTCACCACTTTGTAAATGGAAGCATGTTCACGGAACAACCCTTGATTTATACCAATCGTGTAAATATTGTTTTATATATATTGTGCTTTCTCAACATAGCAACTTAGTCGATATATTTTAACAGCAATAACGGACTCACAAACATACACAACTCCTTTTGAATGGATAGGTGTAGAAAGGGACTGCAAATGCAGGTTTATACTGAAGTATAAAATATCAACTATAGAAGTTGGGAGGTTGTTTTGCAGTTACATGAGACATTGGTGAGACTGCATTTAAAGCATTGTGTTCAGTTCATGCAACCATGTTGCAGGAAAGATGTTGTTAAGTTGGAAAAGGTGCAGAGAAGATTTACGAGGATGCTGCCAGGACTCGAGGATCTGAGCTATAGGGAGAGGTTCAGCAGGCTGGGACTCCGTGGAGCACAGGAGGATGAGGGGATGATCTTCGAGAGATGTATACAATCATGAGAGGAATAAATCGAGTGAACGTACAGTCTCTTGTCCAGAGTGGGGAATCGAGAACCAGAGGGATTAGAGATAGAGATATGCCATTTATTGTCACTATACATGTACAATGAGATTAAAAGCAGCTCGTACTCAGTGCATACATATAATTTAGTATAAAAATCAAGAAACAGAAAACAAAACAAAAGGGGGAGGAGGGGGGATAGGTGCACAATTCTGCGGTGCTATATACATATCTATAAAGGCAAAATGGTGAAGGATGAATAGGCAGTATTCTTAGGCAGATGTTTAAAGATTATATTAAATATATATATTTTTTTAATTTAATATTAAAAATTACATTTACAATACACATTATAGTTCCAAATTTCAGTACGTGGATAGAATAGATGGAAGTCCGGGTGTTGGGCTAAGAAGTCAGTGCATGTGTGAATTAAGAGTAGTTATGACTTTCGGAAAACAACTATTACTGAGTCTATTTGTTCTAGATTAAGGTGAAGGGGGAAAGATTTTACCAGAATCTGAGGGCGGTGGGTGTATGGAACGAGCTACTGGAGGAGGTAGTTGAGGCGGGGACATTTAAGAAGCAATTAGACAGGTAAATGGATAGGACAGGCCTAGAGAGATTGGGCCAAATGCAGGCAAGTGGAACTAGTGTTGACGGGACAGGTTAGTCGGTGTGGGTAAGTTAGGCCTGTTTTCACACTGTATGTCTACAAGATAGACACAGTGCTGGAGTAACTGAGTCTGAAGAAGGGTCCCGACCAGAAAGGTTGTCCATCTTTTTTCTCCAGAGATGCTGCTTGACCCGCCGAGTTGCTCCAGCACTTGGTGTCTATCTTCCTTTTCAATGGATGAGTTTTGCTGGAGGAAGTAAATTAAATAAAAAGTAAAACGGTAAATTAAATTAGAAAATAGTGTGGAACTGCATGTTTATGGACTGAAAAATATAAATTTAAAAAAAGATTAAAACAGTGGAGTGAGTTTGTTTACTGGTAGTTATAGTTTTCTTTCTATTAATTCGATCCCATTTGCTTGCTGAGGGAAGTGCTGTGTGGACACAAATGCTGGTACAACGGGTGAAGCTAAGAAAAGATGTGTGAGGACACTGATCAGTCACGCTGCCAAAGTAAAGCCAGGCAGTACCTTCATGACTACAGTCCAGTGATGCCAACATCCACCATCTAATACTACACATTAACTCGGTAGAGTTGCTGTCATACAGCGTCAGAGACCTGGGTTCGATCCTGACTACGGGTGCTTGTCTGTACGGAGTTTGCATCTTCTTTCCCGGACCTGCGTGGTTTTTCTCCAGGAGCTCTGGTTTCCTCCCACACTCCAAAAGCGTACAAGTTTGTAGGTTAATTAGCTCGGTATTGTTGTGCATTGTCCCTAATGTGTGCAGGATAGTGTTAAAGTGCGGGGATCGCTGGTCGGTGTGAGCTCGGTGGGCCAAAGATCCAGTTTCCGCGCTGTATCTCGTAACTAAATAAACTTCAACCTCTCAGACCACCTCGATCCACTGCAGTTTGCCGACTGTCGCAACAGGTCAACAGTGGACGCCACCTCCCTGGCCTTAAATTCATCTCTGGGACACCGAGACACCAAGGACTCCTACGTTAGACTCCATCTTATTGTCAATAGTTCTGCCTTCAACACCATAATCCCACCCAAACCCATCTCCATACGCCAGGACCTCAGTCAGCTTCCCCCTCTGCTACTTGTCCATTGAGTTTCTGACCCGTAGACCACAATCACTGAGGATAAACAACAACACTTCCAGGACAAGAGGGGCAGCACAGTGTCGCAGCGGTATAGTTGCTGCCTTTCAGCGCCAGAGACCCGAGGTTTGATCCTGTATGGAGTTTGTACGTTCTCCACGTGACCATGAGTGTTTTCTCCGGGTGCTCTGGTTTCCTCACACACTCCCAAAGACATGCGGGTTTGTAGGTGAATTGGCTTTGGTAAAAATGTAATTATCCATAGTGTGTGGGATAGTCCCAGTGCGGAGAAATTGCTGGTCGGCACGGACTTGCTGGGCCGAAGGGCCTATCTCCATGCTGTATTTCTGAATCAACGTCTACAGATCATCTATTGGCTTTTCAGATTCAGATTCAATTTTAATTGTCATTGTCAGTGTACAGTACAGAGACAACGAAATGCATTTCGCTGACTGGTTAGCATGCAGCCAAAGCGTTTCACTTTACCTCAGTACACTTGACAATAAACTCAACTCAAGCTCAACATCAAAGCAGTTTAGGAAGAACATTTTGGAACAGGTCACTTTGCATACTTTTCTTCATTTTCAAGGAGGGGAGAAACCAGCAGCTAAATTATAATTAACAGAACAACTTTTAACAAAACACCTCAAAGCAAGGTGCTCTTTCACTCTGACTGGTGGGATCTTTCTGTGCACCACTTCCAACATTGACCAAAAGGTTTAGTTGTAAACAAGTCATTCGAATGACAGAAAATACACCATGAAGATTTTTTTTTTTTTTCAAATGTTTGTTTGCAAGACAATTCATTTTCACAAATCTATTTGCATTGCACTGATAAATAGTTGCACAGGCCTTCCAGCTTTCAAAACAAAATGGTGTTATCGTTAAAATCATTTTGTTATTTGAATTCATAAATATAGGCAGAAAGAAAGTTAACCTTCGAATTATCTCGTGCGGCAATTAATGGTACGTGAAGACCTGTGGCATTTGGATAAGTCACATTATAGTGAAATGGGAGGATTATGTATAAACACTGCTGTAATTTCTACATGGTGAAACCAAAATGTATAAATATGACATTTAATTAAATTTGACAATCTGCACATTCACCACATGTGATATTTTTTCTATTACAAATCTCAAATTGCATGGTACAGAGGCAAATAAATAAATGATGGGTCTTTGTCCCAAACATGGAGGGCACTGTAAATTAGGGACAGGGTCGAGTCGACACAACAGCAATGGCGTCATTCATTTATTATGACAGATGGCGCAATGGGCTAAGTGTTCGGCTGGCAACCTGAAGGTGGCCGGTTCGAATCCTGCTTGGAGTGTGTACTGTCATTGTGTCCTTGGGCAAGACACTTCACCTACCTTTGCCTGGGACTAGAGACAGAAATTAGCTACTGATTAGCTACAATCTCGCATGTTTACATGCAAATGTTAATTAATAAGCACAGTCCCTATAAACAAAACATTATTATTATTATTATTATTATCTGTAAATTTGGCGAGTTGACATCAATGGGGTTTTATTGGCACATGTGCAGATGCACAATGAAATACAGGATGAATTATGTACAACAGAACTAGTGTTCGGGTGATCGCTGGTCGGCATCTCTAAACGAAAACAAATAAACAAGGACAAGTCGCACCCTTCCTCTCCCATCAGGCAAGAGGAACAGAAGTGTGAAAACACACACCTCCAGATTGAGGGATAGTTTCTTCCCATTTGTTATTAGGGAACTGAACCATTCTACCAATTAGAGAGTGACCCTGAACTACTATCTTCCTCATTGGAGACCCTCGGACTATCTTTGATCGGACTTTGCCGACTTTATCTTGGACAAAACATTATTCTTGCTATTCTCATTATCATGTATCTGTGCACTGTGGATGGCTCGACTGTAATCATGTATTGTCTTTCTGCTGACTGGTTAGCACGCAACAAAAGCTTTTCACTGTACCCGCCAGTACAGATGACAATGAACTAAACTCATAACTCAAACTAAACTTTCTTGCACCCTATGTATATGGCAATAAAATAATCTGAGCATCTCATGGGGGTGTGGGAGGAAACTGGAGCACCAGGGAGGAAACCTCCGCAGTCAGGATCGAACGCAGGTCGCAGGAACCGTGAGGTGGTAGCTCTCGTAGAGGCACCGCTGTGTTGTGATATTGGGACTAGACTAGCCTGACTGGTTCACTCATTTGTGTTGGTTTTGAAGTCAGGAAGGCACATACGCGCAGCAGTAGAGTTGCTGCCTTACAGCGCCAGAGACCCGGGTTCCATCCATGACACCCTTATTTATCTGGAATCCGTCAATCTCCACCTTAAAAATATCCATTGACTTGGCCTCCACAGCCATCTGTGGCAATTAATTCCATAGATTCACAACCCACTGACTCAAGAAATTCCTTATCATCTCCTTCCTAATGGAAGGTCCTTTAAATCTGATGCTATGACCTCTGGCCCTGGACTCTCCCATTAGTGGAAACATCCTTTCCACATCCACACCATCCAGGCCTTTCACTATTCGGTAAGTTCCTCCTCATCCTCCTAAACCCCAGCGATTGCAGGCCCAGTGCCGTCAAACGCTCATCATCTGTTATTAACCCAATCATCCCCAGGATCATTCTCGTAAACCTCCTCTGGACCCTCTCCAATGCCAGCACATCTTTCCTCAGAGCTGGGGGCCAAAACTGCTCACAATACCCCAAATGCGGTCTGACCAGAGCCTTACAAAGCCTCAACATTGCAGCCCAGTTTTCATATTCTAGTCCTCTCAAAATAAATGCTAACATTGCATTTGCCGTCCTTACTAACGATTCAGAACTTGCAAATTAACCTTTTGGGATCATGCACCAGCCCCCACAAGTCTCTTTGCACCTTAGATTTCGGAATGTTCTTCCCGTGTAGCAAATCGTCACGGCCTTTATCCCTACGATCAAAGTGCATGACTCCACACAGCGGGAGGCTGTTTTCATGCAGATTCTTTCAATCAGCTGTTGATTTTGAATAAGATCGTGTGGGAGGAAAGGGAGATTGCAGGTGGATGACAGAGTTATCGCGTACAGAAACTGGTTCTCCCACCGGACCAGCCTGCACCAACCATCGAAACACCCATGGAGTCAGTCACATGGTGTGAAAACATTGAGTTTACCTTCCTTACTACCAAACCACTCAAGAAGGGTCTCGACCCACAACGTCACCCATTCCTTCTCTCCTGAGATGCTGCCTGGCCCGCTGAGTTACTCCAGCATTTTGTGTCTATCTTTGATTGCAATTTAAGCTTTTGGAAATCCAGCACCAGCATTCCCAAGTCCCTTCGCACCTCTGGTTTCCAAATCCTCTCCCCCTTTAGAAAATAGCCTGTGCTTTTAATCCTACTGCCAAAATGCATGACTAATGGTAGCCCATCTGTAGGACATTGCTAACCTGAGGCTCTGCGCTGGGTTTACCATGCAGTGAAGAAAGAGCAGATGGAACATTGCTATTGCCTCATTTGGCTTCCATTCTTTCTCCTGTTGCACAGTTTATGGAAGATGTTGATGTAGCGTGTGTAGAGTATATGTTGAACACGGCCCAGACCAGGTGCTTGGCAACAGCCCCAGGCCATTGTTCCAGTCATTATGAAGTGCCAGTTCCAATTGCAAATGCAAATAAAGGGTTCTTTACAACAACTAACACCTGGCCCTCCATCTCAATGTGTGCATAAATATTTGCTCATCATCATCATCATCTTCATTGTTGAAAACATCAACGTGCACGGTGCCTTACAATGCTATGTACGACAATGATCGCAACTTTTACTGAAGTGTGGATGGCCGCTGGCTCGCTAGGAGCTCATCCGCCCTTCGACAGGTCCTGCTGGGGGTCCACAGCCCCCTCCTCACCTGGCAAACCAGGCGGGGGAGACAGTTTAGTTGCCGACTATCCGACCATGGAGCAGGTGGCACGGGATTACATGGTACCCGTGGTGGGGCAAACTCCCCCCCGACTTGATCATAAAATGGACGGAAAGGGAATTTATTAATTCAGAATTTCCTATAGAGAATGACAATTTATGCTTGGTTAATTTGGCATTGGAAAACATTCCTAAGTTCTCAAGTCATAGGACCTGAATTAGGCCGTTTGGCCCAATAAGTCTACTCCGCCATTCAATCATGGCTGATCTATCTTTCCCTCTCAACCCCATTCTCCCGTCTTCTCTCCATAACCTTCAATATCCTTACCTTAGCCCTCGGGCTCCTCCTCCTCCTTTTTCCTTCCTTCTCCCCGCTACCCCCTATCAGTCTGAAGAAGGGTCTCGGCCCGAAATGTTGCCTATTTCCTTCGCTCCATAGATGCTGCTGCACCCGCTGAGTTTCTCCAGCTTTTTTGTGTACCTTCCTTACCAATCAAATTTGGTTTGGTTTAGAGATACAGAGGCCCTTCGGCCCACCGTGTCCGTGCCAACCAGCGATCCCCGCATACTATTGTGTGGCCATCGTACTCACACTAAAGACAATTTTACAATTATACCAAGACAATTAGCCTACAAACCTGTACGTCTTTGGCGTGTGGGAGAATGTATAAGCTCTGTACAGACAGCACCCATAGTCAGGATTGAACTACGGCCTGTTGCGCTATCTACTGCCGCGCCACCGTGCCGCCCACATCTCCAAAATGTAGTTATGTAGATTCGGTTCCGAATAATTCCGAAGGATTAGAAATTGCATAGCATTAGAGATACAGCACAGAAACAGGCCCTTTGGACATCCGAGTCTTGAACCCGGAGTAGGGTGATCAAGAACCAGTGAACATAGGGAAACATAGTAAAACATAGAAATTAGGTGCAGAGATACAGCCATTCGGCGGGCCCTTCAAGCCTGCACCGCCATTCAATATGATCATGGCTGATCATCCAACTCAGTATCCCGTACCTGCCTTCTCTCCATACCCCCTGATCCCCTTAGCCACAAGGGCCACATCTAACAAATCCCTCTTAAATATAGCCAATGAACTGGCCTCAACTACCCTCTGTGGCAGAGAGTTCCAGAGATTCACCACTCTCTGTATAGATTTAAGGTGAAGGGAGAAATAAGTTTAATAGGAGCCTCTTTTAAAAATAAAGCTTCCAGAGGATGTAGTTGAGGCAGGTACTTTCACAATATTTAAGAAACATTTAGACAGGTACATGGATAGGATGGGTTTAGAGGTGCATGGGCCAGACGCAGTCTAGTGGGACAAGTGTAGATGGGGCACGTTGATCGGTGTGTGGGCAAATTGGGCCGAAGGGCCTGTTTCCACACTGTATGATTCTATGGCTCTCTATAACCAGGCCCCCGGTATATCATTTAGTTTAGTTTAGAGACACAGCGTGGAAATAGGCCCTTTGGCTCACCGAGTTCAAGTTGACCAGTTCTCACCCCGTACACTAATTCCATCCTACACACGAGAGACAATTTACAGAAGCCAATTATCCTACAAACCGGCAGGTGTTTGGAACATGGGAGAAAAACGGAGCACCCGGAGATAAACCCTCGCAGTCGCAGGGAGAAGGTACAGTCTGCCAGTATTATCACCATTCAGTCATCAGGAATGGGTGCCTGATAGTCAGTACAGACTTGATGCCCTCTAACTCACCCAAGGGTCCTACAACTCAAGGAGCAGAGTAGACTCGATGGGACTAATCTCTCTCCTGATATTTGTGCAGCCAGATGGTGTTTAATCTAGGGACGAACACAACAAACGTCCCCACAATCTTAGTTTCATTCTCACATGGAAATCGCACGTCCAGATGCCGTGGTGATACAGAACTCCACGTGCGATATAGAGTGTGATTATATAGAAAGCACTTCGACAAAAAAAAAAACAATTGTCATTTTGCTTTGAGGAAAGTTGTTCTTTTGACAACATGATGAGAAGACTCCTTTTTGAAGCTGGCAAATATATGCTCATTATTTTCAAAGCACCAAAATAGTGCTTTAATTTGGTCCTCACAATCTGTAGGTATAGTATTTTCTGGCAGTATTAGGAAGTCAGATGGGACACAATATGCTGTTAAGACATGCATGTGTACACAAGGTTTGGCGACTAATAATAACATTTTGTTAACAAGACTGAACACTTCACATTTTAATTACGCAGATTTAATCCTACAAACACATTCCAGACTCACTTGTGGACTAAGCATCTCACGATTCCTCTGTCCATTAGTGAACAGGATGTCCACAAATGGAAGTGTCCAACGCTACGTACCTAATAATAAAAATTAGCTTCCAATAAATCAGTTATATCTAGATATTGTGGGGACACGGCAGCATAGCCTTAGAGTTGCTGCCTTACAGCGCCAGAGACCCAGGTTCGATCCTGACTACGGGTGCTGCCCCACACGGAGTTTGTACCTTCTCCCCATGACCGTGTGGGTTTTCTCTGGGTGCTCTGGTTTCCTCCCACACTCCAAAGACGTGCAGATTTGTAGGTTAATTCGATTTGATAAAAATTGTGTGCAAGGTAGCGTTATGGGCCTGTCCCACGTAGGCGACTTTTTAGGCGAATGCAGGAGATTACGCAGCCGCCACGTGGTCGCCACATGTTCGCGGGTAGTTGACGGGGAGTCGCCTTCAAGGTCGTGATTCTGGTAACTAGTCTGGTAACATGTTGAAAAATTAGCGGCGACTTGAATGAAGCCACCACGGAGAGTAGCGAGAATTCTCGAGCCGTAGGTGTGTCGCCAGGAGGTTGAAGGTTCTCAGACATTCTCGTAGGTTGTAGCCGGTGCTGACTGGTGAATTTCATAGAAACATAGAAACATAGAAATTAGGTGCAGGAGTAGGCCATTCGGCCCTTCGAGCCTGCACCGCCATTCAATATGATCATGGCTGATCATCCAACTCAGTATCCCGTACCTGCCTTCTCTCCATACCCCCTGATCCCCTTAGCCACAAGGACCACATCTAACTCCCTCTTAAATATAGCCAATGAACTGGCCTCAACTACCCTCTGTGGCAGAGAGTTCCAGAGATTCACCACTCTCTGCGTGAAAAAAGTTCTTCTCATCTCGGTTTTAAAGGATTTCCCCTTTATCCTTAAGCTGTGACCCCTTGTCCTGGACTTCCCCAACATCGGGAACAATCTTCCTGCATCTAGCCTGTCCAACCCCTTAAGAATTTTGTAAGTTTCTATAAGATCCCCTCTCAATCTTCTAAATTCTAGAGAGTATAAACCAAGTCTATCCAGTCTTTCTTCATAAGACAGTCCTGACATCCCAGGAATCAGTCTGGTGAACCGTCTCTGCACTCCCTCTATGGCAATAATGTCCTTCCTCAGATTTGGAGACCAAAATCTGGATTTGGAGATTCATTTGCTCATGGGGGAAACAAAAGTAAGCATTAATTTTCAGAACCTGGGATAACCGACCGGTAACATCAAATGTCCGCCGAGATTCACAGCCGTGTATCTCTGGCTTCTTAAAAATTGTCTCCACTCCTTCTCCCCCCTCTCATGGACAGGAAACACCAACCTTCCAGTCCATCGTGGTGTGTGTCTGTATCACCTTGGCTTTGCACCGTGTGAATTTTTTAGACAGCGCTCCCCCGCTTGTCCTGTCCCCTGCCTGCATAACGTGCTGGTGAAGGAAGCGATGTGTTTGTGTTTGTGTGTTTGTATGTGTGTGTGTGTGTGTTCCACTCTGACAGCCACCGTGGTCAGTTGCCGGTTTTTCAGGTGACTGCCGGCAACTTGACAGTAGCCGGCAGTCTGCTGAAAAATCCCCTAGGTGGGACAGGCCCAGATTAGTGCACTGGATGATTGCTGGTCGGCGCGGACTCAGTGGACCGATGGGCCTGGTTCCGCGCTGTATCTCTAAAGCCTAAAGTCCACTGAAAAAGTGTTATCAAAAAAGATTACTATACAAAGGACAGGTAAGGTTTCAGATTGGATCCTTTCTTCAGAAGTCAAGCAGGATTGCGGGCTCCTTGGCCATCGGTGCCAGCCTTGATTTGTTCTGTACCTTTCCATACGTCTAGTTTCAGACCTCACGTCTCAAGAAGATCTAGACCCAAAACATTAACAATTCCTTTTTCTCCAGAGATGCTGCCTGACCCACTGAGTTACTCCAGCACTTTGTGTCTACCTTCGCTATAAACCAGCATCTGCCGTTCCTTCCTACACATCATTTGATCGGCGACTTTCTTTGCAAAATGGACATTTAATTCACTCCTGCAAACAAAATCAATCCTATTTATTGTCTGAAAATGGAAAATTGCTCCCATTTAAAAAAATACATCTTTCATCTTCAGTTTTGTACAGTGCAAGCTGAAGGTGCTTTAACTCTACAGGAAAAATGAATGTGATGTTCTGTAGTGGTCTATCATCTCTGGTAGGCTGCACATAGTCTAATACAACCTAAACATGTGGTTTAGGTTTATTATTGGCACGTGCAGGCAGGAGCGAAGGCAGGAGAATGAGGACGAGAGGGAAAGATAGATCAGCCACGATTGAATGGCAGAGTTGACTTGATGGGCCGAATGGCCTAATTCTGCTCCAAAACCTTATGAATGTGCTCCTTCCGAATTAAAATAGAGCAGCATTAGTTGCCCTCGTACCAACACGTTGACAATGAAACATCGAGCAGATGTTCCTTCAACAGAGTTGACCTTGCCTGGCTGCAGGAGCAATGTGTTTGCTGGACTCCGAGTCTATTATTATATGTACTACTAATTGTATTACCATTATTATAGTGTGGGATTTTGATCAGCCTCACCTAACATTCAATTTGGTTCCGATCAGCAATTGTAGTATTGGGGACTTATTTTGTGCAAAGGTCCCCTGGTGGACACGTGGAGACATGCAGGTGTAGGGAGAAACTGCAGAGGCTGGTTTACACCAAAGATAGACACGAAATGCTGGAGGAAATCAGCAGGTCAGGCAGCATCTCTGGTGAAAAGGAAACGGTGACGTTTTGGGTCGAGACCCTTCTTCAGACTGAGAGTCAGGGGAAAGGGAAACGAGAGATATATGAAAAGGTACAAAGAACCTGCCAAAGGAGAAATCAAAGCCAACAACGGTGATCAAGGAGAGGTGGAGCCCACAATGGTCCATTGTTGGCTGTGGAGAAGGTGATAACGGGTGGATACAAACAGTGAAACTCCGCAGGACGACAGTGAAATTAGTACAATGACTAGGGTGGGGGAGGGACAGAGAGAGAGGGAATGCCAAGGTTACTTGTAGTTAGCAGAATCAATACTCATACCGCTGGGTTGCAAGCTGCCCAAGCAAAATATGAGGTGCTGTTCCTCCAATTTACGTTTGGCCTCACTGGCAGTGGAGGAGGCCCAGGACAGAAAGATCGGTGTGGGAATGGGAAGGAGAGTTAAAGTGTTTGACTCTAGACTTGACTCTTGAATTGCCCAGATTGCCCCGTGCCCCGCTTTCTCCACTGTGGGGATGGCAGTCCTCACAATATGGAGGCGATTACCGCTGTCTGCAAAGATGACATAATGTGGTTTGCTAGCCAGGCTCACGAAGGTGACTTCAAATTGTCCTGCTGCCAGAGTATACATCACTTCTGATTATCAGGCTATTGAATCCATGTCCCAAGCTTTTTATAATCTACTGTAGTTCTACAAGTAGATCAAAGCCTTGTCGGTTTTCCAAGGAGAACTCCTTTCATTTCAAATCTGTTTGATGCCTTTGTGATCACACTGTCATTGTCTGTTACTTCAGAGGATAGAAACTGAAGGCTTTCTTTCAGACCATCATGATATCAAACTTTATTTTAATGGGCAAGATCTTTTCACTCGCATTCTTGTTGCATTCTGCACTCGGAGCTCTGGCAGTTCGTATCCAATGCCCTTGCTTATTAGTTTTGTAACCCTTGCTTTGATTTTTCCAGTCTCTCTGGGCTGTGGGTAATAATCGGAGTACAGTTTGTTCCTTTACCTTTCTTTAATCACAGTATCAGGTAACACAACCTGCTGTCGTCCTTACATGTGAGGCAGAGATTCACTTGCACCTCCATCGACTTCATCCACTGTATCCGCTGTTCTAGGTGTGGACTCCTATATATCTGCGGGACCAAGCGCAGGCTCGGCGATCGTTTCACTGAAAACCTTCGCTCAGTCAAGAGTGCTTTATTATCATATTTAGTTTAGTTTAGAGATACAGCGCGGAAACAGGGTCTTCTGCCCACCGAGTCCACTCCGACCAGTGATCCCCGAGCACCAGCAATATCCCACACACACTAGGGACCACTTACAATCCTTATCAAAGCCATTTAGTCTACAAACTTGTACGTTTCTTTGGAGCGTGGGAGGAAACCAGGGCACCTGGAGAAAACCCACGCGGCCACGGGGAGAATGTACAAACTCCGTACAGACAGCGCTCGTGGTCAGGATTGAACCCGGCTCTCCGGCGTTGTAAGGCAGCAACTCTACTGCTGCGCCACCGGGCCGCCCAAAATTAGTTTAAAAATAAATAAATAGTGCAAAGACAGAAACAATGTATGCAAGTCTATGTAGTTCAGAGCTTGTTTGGATGTTGTAGTGTTTAATAGCCTGATGGTTGCAGGGAAGAAGCTGCTCCTGAACCTGGACGTTACAGTTTTCAGGCCCCTTCTCGCTGGCAGAAGTGAAATGAGTAGGTGGCCAGGGTGGTGTGGGTCTCTGACGATGTTGGCTGCCAGTCCTGCAGATCCCTTTGATGGTGGGGAGGTCAGCGCCCCCAATGGACTGGCCACCTCACTGTTCCCCTATTAAAGTGATTTAACCACATATTGTGGTGGTGACCATTGCATTAATAATTGTGTTCCTTCAGGCAACAGGGTCAAATATCCACCATAGGTTTCCCTACCAGGAAATATCCCCACGTGGAGGCCGGTTCTCTGGATACTTTCAAGAGAGAGCTAGATAAGGCTCTTAAAGATAGCGAAGTCAGGGGATATGGTGAGATGGCAGGAATGGGGACACTGATTGGGGATGATCAGCCATGATCACATTAAATTGCGGTGCTGGCTTGAAGGGCCGAGTGGTCTACTCCTGCACCTATTGTCTATTGTATAAAACACACAATTACATAAATTTAACATAAACGTCCATCACAGTGACTCTCCTCCAGGCACCTCCTCACTCAAATGGAAGGTAAAAAAAGTCTTATCTCGTCCTTGCTTCTTTTCCCAAGGTCAAGCAGTCAAACTGCTACGTCGAGGCGATCGAGGCACCTAATATTCAAGCCCCCGCCGGGCGATGGAAGATCCCGCTGCTGAGCTGCACCGGGCGATGAAAGGTTCTGTGAACGGGTCGATTCATGCCTTGCAATTCGGGGCGGGCGAAGCTGCTGTGGCTGGAGATCCTGAAAGGTCGGTCGCCAGCCAGGGATCTGCGAGCTCTCGATGTTACAGTCTACAGGGCCCGCGGCTGAAGCCTCGAAAGTAGAGACGCAGCTGCAATCGCAGCACCACAGCAGCCTCCGAAAGTCAGCCAGCTCCGCGATGGTGAGTCCACAGGCTCTGCGACCTCAAGGTCGATCCCAGCTAGAGGTCGCCAGTTCCTCGATGTCAGCCGCAGCGAGAACGGAGTTACAACAAGAAAGAAAAGTCGCATCTCCATTGAAGAAAGAGATTTAAAAAGTTTCCCCCAACCCCCACCACATAATACATAACTACAAATAGACTTTTACATAATCTAACATGAATGATAAGACAAAGAAAAGAAGGAAGACGGACTGCAGGCAAGTCGCAGATGCTGACACAGCGCCGCCACCGAGTTTTGAATGATCAACAAATAATGGGAAATGCTAATCAATGAGAGGCACAGACAGGAAAGAAAGTTCGAATATTTTTCGCAGGAAGGTCATTCTTTTACAAGAACAAGTACGTTCCTTAATAGGCCTGTCCCACTTGACAATTTTGCCGGCATCATTTCAGTGTCGCCAAAAGATTTTGAGCATTTCAAAATCCAACGACGACAAAAAAGTGGTTCCGACGCTTGAAAAATCACGCGTCATGTCATCACGCCACGTCATACGTCATCACGCATCGTCATACGTCATCACGCCTCGTCATACGTCATCACGCCTCGTCATACGTCATCACGCCACGTCATACGTCATCACGCCACGTCATACGTCATCACGCCACGTCATACGTCATCGCGTCATACATCATCACGCCACGTCGTCATACATCATCACACCGCGTCATACGTCATCACGCCACGTCATACGTCATCACGCCACGTCATCATCATACATCATCACGCCACGTCATACGTCATCACGCCACGTCATACGTCATCACGCCACGTCATCACGCCTCGTCATACGTCATCACGCCTCGTCATACGTCATCACGCCACGTCATACGTCATCACGCCATGTCATACGCGTCATCACGCCGCGTCATACGTCATCATGCCGCGTCATACATCATCACGCCACGTCATACGTCATCACGCCACGTCATCACGCCTCATCATACGTCATCACGCTGCGTATTTTTCGGTGACATGGTACATTAGTCATTGATGCCGCTGTCGCCAAAAAAATCGCTAAGTGCGACAGGAAGGAGATGAGGAGAAATGTCTTTCATCAAAGGGTGGTGAATCTATGGAATTATTTGCCACGGACGGCTGTGGAGGCCAAGTCAGTGGGTAGAGATAGATAGATTCTTGATTAGTATGGGTGTCAGGGGTTATGGGGGAAGGCAGGAGAGTGGGGTTAGGAGGGAGAGATAGATCAGCGATGATTGAATGGTGGAGTAGACTCGATGGGCTGAATGGCCTAATTCTTCTCTTATTCCTTCGGACCTTAAGAAATATCAAATACTAGAGGGCATAGCTTTAGGGCGAGAGGGGCAAAGTTTAAAAGATGTGCAAGGTAAGGATTTGTTTTTGCCCAGTGGGTGATAGATACCTGGAACACACTGCCAGGGGTGATGGTGGAGGCACATACGGTGGCCAGCATTGAAGAGACGTTAGGCAGGCACAAGGATTTTGCAAGATGACAGAGAATTCACATTTAATAAAAAATCCCAGCACAAGCTATAAGTTCAGCTTTCCCCACAAACACAAGTCAAAATGAAAAGCTTCTGAATAAGCTGAGCAAGCAAAAATGTTGAGTTGTGTGAGCAACCACCAGATTAATCATTGAAGCCAATGCTGATTTTTGGAGGAATTATATGCATTCTTCAAACAGAAAGAATCGGGCAATAAGATGGGAAAATATATGCATGTTGGAGCTAATCATGTATTGTGTTTTTGTATTTAATTTATGAAGCTCATAAGTAATACACCAAGCTTTAAATGTATGTTATGGTGTTTTTATATGCAATATATTTTAAGTAATGTCATCTCTTGTCTGGATCTTGAGTCTGAAATCAAGTTTGATAATAATGATAATACTTAAAAACAGGTTCAGCTTTTCACTCACCACAGCCTTGTCTTTGCCCCCAAGTCATTTTGGCCACAAGGGCACGTTTTCAGAGTCTATAGGTGACAAGCAAAATATTAGCAAGATTAACAATGAGGAACCAATTTCAGAAATAAACTAGTGCAGCAGCGGTAGAGTTACTGCCTTACAGCGCCAGAGACCCGGGTTCGGTCCCGACTACAGGTGATGTCTGCATGGAGTTTGTACGCACTCCCCATGACCTGCCTGGATTTTCTCGGAGATCTTTCACACGTTTTTCACATAGAGAGTGGTGAATCTCTGGAACTCTCTGCCACAGAAGGTAGTTGAGGCCAGTTCAATGGCTATATTTAAGAGGGAGTTAGATGTGGCCCCTGTGGCTAAAGGGATCAAGGGGTATGGAGAGAAGGCAGGTACAGGATACTGAGTTGGATGATCAGCCATGATCATATACAATGGCGGTGCAGGCTCGAAGGGCCGAATGGCCTACTCCTGCACCTATTTTCTATGTTTCTATTTTTCTATCTTCGGTTTCCTCCCACTCCAAAGACGTACAGGTTTGCGGGGTTACTTGGCTTGGTATACATGTAAATTGTCCCCAGCATGTGTAGTGTTAGTGCGTGGGGATCGCTGGACAGTGCGGACTCGGTGGGCCGAAGGGCCTGTTTCCGTGCTGTACCTCTAAACTAAACTGAACTGAAACTAAACTAGTGAAGCACATGTCAGATGCAGTTGGAAGCCAGAAGTGCAAAGTAATGTAAGTCCGTTACATGTCGAAACAGAGAGATTTACAGCCTGTGGTTTTCCAAATCTTCAAAGTTAACAGAAGACATTAAAAAGGATATTAATTAAAAGTGTATGTAATCCTTTGTGCTCGAGACACATCAGATATAAAATGGAATTATACTAAACCTCAGCAGTTTAGTGATTAGACCCAGCTGGAACAGTGTGTTACACTGACTACCCATCAGCGGGGAGTCAAAGCATTAAAGGCGATGTACAAAATCACCAGAATTATATGAAAGGCAGAACTTCAGTTATTGGGAGAAACCTTACCAAAGGCAGCATAACAGCTTAACGGAAAATGTCATGGAATTAGCTGGCTAAGTAGCTTTCTATTTAACCCTCTCTCACGTTCTACGCTCTCTCTCACGCTTTACGCTCTCACGCTTTACGCCCTCTCTCACGCTTTACGCTCCCTCACGTTTTTAACTCTCAGATTTCACTGGATAATAATAATTCCTTCACCACTTTCTTCCACAAAGACTCTCTCCAGAAGTTGCACTTTAATTAGTGCTACAACACAACGCAGGTTTCTTAAGGTGGCATCTCAGGCTTGGGAAGTTGGCATGTCCCCAACAACTCTCACCAACTTCTACAGATGCACCAGAGAAAGCATTTTATCAGGATGCATCACCGCGCGGTTTGGGAACAGCTTCATTGCCTCCATTTACATCTCACGCTGCCTCGGCAGGGCCAGCGGCATAATCAAGGACCAGTCGCTCCCTGGCCACTCCCACTTCTCCTCCCTTCCATCGAGGAAAATGCTACAGAAATGCGAAAACGCACACCTTCAGATTCAGGGGCAGTTTCTTCCCAGCTGTTATCAGGCAACCGAAACATCTTTAGTGGCCATTAGGCTTCTTTTGTGTGTCACTAATTAAGGCATTTGCCTTTAAATTTTAGACTGCCCGTTATTATGTGGGTGGGATTTATGACGTATTCTAGGGCGTGTTTCGAGCTAGGTTTCTTGTGCAGAAGCTTAGTTTTTAGTTTAGTTCGGACTTATATGGGGAAGGTTTAAACAGTGTAACGGTGACACGAGGAGTTTTCTAACGTTTGAAGCGATATGCTGGAGTTTGACGAAGATTAAAGTGTACGAGTCGGAGAAGGTCGGATGTATCTTATCGTGTTTCTTCATCAAAAGACTGTGTTATGAAGATTTATCTGTGAAGAAGCTCTGAAGGTCTCACAGAGAGCTCACATGCGTATTACGACATTCTCCTTAACCATGTAGTCTCCTTAGTGGCTAGGGGGAGTACTCTCTTGAACGATATAAGCATCTACCACTACACCATTCTACCAACAACTCGAGAGCAGCCCTGAACTACTATCTACCTCATTAGAGACCCTTGAACTATCTTTGATCTACTGGCTTTATCCTGTACTGATTGTTATTCACGCTGTTCCCTTTATCATGTGTCTGTACATTGTGAATGGCTCGATTGTAATCATGTATTGTCTTTCCGCTGACTGGTTAGCATGCAACAAAAGCTCTTCACTGTACCTGATGTACATGTAACAATAATCTAATCTAAACTAAATTACCAACCAATGTTGCAGATGCTGCAGAGTATATTATATTATATTATATTATATTATATTATGTTATATTATATTATATTACATGTACTGAGGCACAGTAACAATTTTTTTTGTTGAGAGCTATCCAGTCAGCAAAAGGTCTATACATGATTCCAATTAAGCCATCCACAGTTACAGGATAAAGGGAATAATACTTAGTTCAAGATAAAGTCCAATTAAAGATAGTTGAAAGGTCTCAGATGAGGTAGATAATAGCTCAAGACGGCTCTCTAGTTGGTGACAGGATGGTTCAGTTGCCTGATAGCAGCTGTGGAGAAACTGTCCCTGCATTAGGAGGTGTACGTTTTCACACTTATGTACCTCTTGCCTTTTATCGGGTGCACCACAGCATGGTTTGGGAACCATCACAACTCCATCCAAGACCACAAGAAATTACAGAGAGTTGTGGTCGTAGCCCAGAATCCTGACTACGGGCACCGTCCGGACTGAGTCTGTACGTTCTCTCTGAGATCAAGGGTGGGTTTTCTCCAGGATCTTCACTATTCCTCAGAGAAAACCCACACTCCAGTACAAAACGGAGGCAGCAGGTTTGTAGGTTAACCCCCTGGTTTTGGCGGTTAAGGCAACAACAAAAAAAAGCTGGAGCCGATGAACAAGATGGAACTGAAGACTCAGCGGGATTGCAGAACAGTGTCTGCTAGAAGATGAAAGGAAATAGGCAACAGTTTCGGGCCTCTCAGCGCCAGAACCCTCAATCTTCAGACTGAGTCTGTCGTTCTCTCTGGGGCGTGGGTTGGGCAGGGGACAAGAAAGGACAGGTTTAAAATTGGAGGTTACACAAAAAAGGAGAACCAGCGGGTGCAGCAGCATCTATGGCGAAGGAAATAGGGTTTCTGGCCGAGACTTCAGACTGATCGGGGGCGGGGGCGGGGGGGCTGACAAGAAAGGAAAAAGGAGGAGGAGCCCGAAGACAGCAATGGTAGGAGACTAGGGGGACTGAAGGGGAGGAGACAGGACGGACTATTCGATGTTCATGTTCATGCCCCCAGGATGCAGACTCCCCAAACGGAATATGAGGTGCTGTTCCTCCAATTTCCGGTGCTGCTCGCTGTGGCCATGGAGGAGACCCAGGACAGAGAGGTCGGAGACGGAGTGGGAGGGGGAGTTGAAGTGCTGAGCCACCGGGAGGTCAGCTTGGTTATTGCGGACCGAGCGGAGGTGTTCGGCGAAAAGATCGCCCAACCGCCGCTTGGTCTCACCGATATAGATCTGCTGACATCTAGAGCAGCGGACGCAATAGATGAGGTTGGAAGAGATGCAGGTAAACCTCTGTCGCACCTGGAACGATTGCTTGGGTCCTTGAACGGAGTCGAGGGGGGAGGTAAAGGGACAAGTGTTGCATCTCTTGCGGTTGCAAGGGAAAGTGCCCGGGGAGGGGGTGGTACGAGAGGGAAGGGAAGAATTGACAAGGGAGTTATGGAGGGAGCGGTCTTTGCGGAAGGCAGATATGGGGGGAGATGGGAAGATGTGGCGAGTGGTGGGGTCACGTTGGAGGTGGCGAAACTGACGGAGGATTACTTTTTGTATGTGACGGCTGGTGGGGTGAAAGGTGAGGACTAGGGGGACTCTGCCCTTGTTGCGAGTGGGGGGATGGGGAGAGAGAGCAGTGTTGCGGGGTATGGAAGAGACCCTGGTGCGAGCCTCATTGATGGTGGAGGAGGGGAACCCCCGTTCCCTGAATAATGAGGACATTTCAGATATAGGTTAAATGGTTTGGTAAAAATTGTCCCAAGTGTGTGTGTGTCGGATACTGCCAGTGCGCGGGGGTTGTTGGTCAGTGCAGACTCGGTGGGTCAAAGGGCCTGTTTCCGCGCTGTATCTCTGAACTAAACAAAACTAAACTAAACTAATTACACTGATAAAAGGCAGGATATAGATATTCATGTTGACTGACTCTGTGCCCACCAGAGGCAAGGTGCTTCCAGCCACATTGAGTACTGCATCAAGGACCACGTCTCTCAGTGTTTATCTCCATCATATTAGCCTCACCATTAGAGAAATATTCACACAACATTAGGTTGTTAAATAACTTTGGCTCATTGCTCATTACCTAATCTAATAAGACCATGTGGGGGGGTTTCCCTCCCGAAAGACACAGGCTCAGAGAACATCCATCCACCATCGGCCCTCTCTTCCTGCAGCTCATCCTAATGATTCCAAGATCCTCGATTCTGCATTGACCCTTCTGCTGTTTTTTTTTTCACCATTTTAAGATACCTATTAAAAGCCAACGCTGTAAACAGGGCGTTTGGTCTTTGACTTGAACATTTCCTTGGGAAGCGATGTGTCATTGTTTTTTATAACAATTCTCTTGCTTTGGAGAATAGAACGATATAAATGCTGTTTATGGCTGCTGGGTAAAGCTGTGGAAAAGCAAATGGATCTGCAAAGTCTTGCAGACTCTCAAATTGGATAATTTATCAATCAAGTAGCCCCAGGTTGTCAATGGGGCCAGAGCTGATTTTATGACTACAATAATGCACCTTCGATAGCATTTTATCAGAATGCATCACAGCTTGGTTTGGGAACAACTTCATCCAAGACTGCAAGAAATGGTTGCAATGTGGATGCCGACAATGAGACTCAAACAAAACGGCTTAGCGTAGAATCAGAGAGCAGAGTCATAGGGTCATGGAGTGGTGCAATGTGGAAGCAGGCCCTTCAGCCCAACTTGCCCACACTGGCCAACATGTCCCAGCTACACTAGTCCTACCTGCCTGCAAATAGTCCATATCTCTCCAAACTTGTCCTATCCATGTTTCTGAAATGTTGCAATAGTACCCGCCACAACTACCTCCTCCGGCAGCTCGTTCCATAAACCCACCCCCCTTTGTGTGAAAAAGTTACCCTTCAGGTTCCCATTAATTTCCTTCTCCCTTCACCTTAAACCTATGTCCTCTGGTTCTCGATTCCCCTACTCAGGGCACGAGAGCCTGTGCATCTATCCAAACTATTCCTCTCATGATTTTGTACACCTATGTAAGATCACCCCTCATCCTCCTGCGCTCCAAGGGATAGAGTTCCAGCTGAACCTCTCCCTGTACCTTAGGCCCTCGGGTCCTGGCAACATCTTCGTAAATCTTCTCTGCATCTTACCCAGCTTGACAACATCTTTCCTAAAACATGGTGACCAAAGCTGAACACAATATTCTAAATGTGGCCTCACCAACATCTTACATAACTGCAACATGACCTCCTAATTTCTATATTGAGGTCGATCTCTCCTCAGTTCTGAAATCTTACATTCTTAAAACTCTAAACCAGAGTGTGATTACTCTTTGGGTTGGTATTCAAATACAATTTATTGAGCAGCTTGAAGAAAATTATAGTGTTTAATATTAGTGTGAAGAAACATGCCTGTGGTTTGGTTTCGGCATATTACTGTGATAGATTATAAACCTGCAAGCATTTTCATTGAGAGTATATTCAGGAAAATTTGTGTCTGATATGATGTGGCAACTAATAGCTCTTATTATTAATTAGTTTAGAGACATAGCGCAGAAACAGCCCTTCAGCCCATTGATTCCGTACCATCCAGCGACCCCCGTACACTAGCACCATTTACATTCCTTACTGAGGCCAATTAACCTACAAACTTGTTGGTCTTTGGAATGTGGGAGGAAGCCGGGGCCCTCGGGGAAAACCCACGTGGTCGTATGGAGAACGTACAAACTCCGTACAGACATGATCGAACCAGGCTCTCTGGCGCTGTAAGGCAGCAACTCTACCGCTGTGCCACCGTGCCATCCTTTTGTGGCATAAAGAACAGCACAGCACAGGAACAGGCCATTTAACCCACAATGTGAACAAGCTTTTCCCTTTGAGAATAGGGAAGATTCAAACAAGAGGACATGACTTCAGAATTAAGGGACAGAAGTTTAGGGGTAATATGAGGGGGAACTTCTTTACGCAGAGAGTGGTAGCGGTGTGGAATGAGCTCCCAGTGGAAGTGGTGGAGGCAGGTTCATTGGTATCATTTAAAAATAAATTGGATAGGCATATGGATGAGAAGGGAATGGAGGGTTATGGCATGAATGCAGGCAGGTGGGACTAAGGGGAAAAAAAATTTGTTCGGCACGGACTTGTAGGGCCGAGATGGCCTGTTTCCGTGCTGTAATTGTTATATGGTTATATGGTTATATGTCTGTGTTGAATGTGAAACCAAGTTAAGCTAATCTCAAGATAGACATAAAAATGCTGAAGTAACACAGCGGGTCAGGCAGCATCTCTGGAGAGAAGGGATGGGCGACGTTACGGTTCAGGATCCCTTGCGAGGGATCGCCAGAGAAGAGCTCTGACCGCCGGCCTGCAGCCTATAACATCCTGAAGCCGCCGTCTCCGGGAGGAAAGTGCCAATTCGGGATCTTCGAAGCCGCGGAGCGTGTTTGACCGTCCCGACGTCGGAGTTTTGATCATCCCGACGAGAGGGCTTGTACATCGGGCCGTCCATAACGGCGACTACGGAGGGTTTATGGCCCCGACCACGGGTGAACAAAGGAGGAGGAATGGGTGAACTTAGTTGCCTTCCACCACAGTGAAGAATGCTGTGGTAGATGTTTGTGTTAAATCTTATTGTGTATTGTGTGCTATTTTTAAGTGTATCGCTGCTGGCAAATTCATTTCACTGCACCTTTGGGTGCATGCGACGAATAAAATTGGCTTTGACTTTTCAGACTGAAGGTAAGGGGTGGGAGGGGGAAGGCGTTGAGCTGGAGGCAGGAAACTATGGGGATCAATCAGGGCCAGCCTCAAATTACCTCTGGCACAGTGGTGCTTGGTAGGCCCATTGTTGGGTTGGGAAGGGGGGGATCTCGAGAGAAACAAGGTGGAGGACTGTGGCACTGGTGAACTGACTCAGGAGGAGGAAGTGGGCAAGAATGTGAGGGGGAGGGGAGGGGAGGGGAGGGAAGTATGAGATGAAATTCCTCTGACTATAGTTAAACTAATTAGTTAAACTAATCTCCTCTGACTCCATATCCCTCCAATCCCTCCTTATCCGTGTGCCTGTCAAAAGGCCTCTGAAATGCCACTATCGTATCTACCTCAATCACCACTCCTGCCAGTCCATTACAAGCAGCCACCACTCTCTGTGTACACAAGACCTGCCCCACACATCTCCTTTCAACATTCACCTTCTGACCTTAATAGGCCTGTCCCACCTAGGCGATTTTTTTAGGCGACTGCCAACGACCAGGACAATGGAATTCACCAAAGTCAGTGCCCGCGACTAACATAGAAACATAGAAAATAGGTGCAGGAGTAGGCCATTCGGCCCTTCGAGCCTGCACCGTCATTCAATATGATCATGGCTGATCATCCAATTCAGTATCCTGTACCTGCCTTCTCTCTATACCCCCTGATACTTTTAGCCACAAGGGCCACATCTAACTCCCTCTTAAATGTAGCCAATGAACTGGCCTCAACTACCTTCTGTGGCAGAGAATTCCACAGACTCACCACTCTCTGTGTGAAAAATGTTTTTCTCATCCCGGTCCTAAAAGATTTCCCCCTTAGCCTTAAACTGTGACCCCTCGTTCTGGACTTCCCCAACATCGGGAACAATATTCCTGCATCTAGCCTGTCCAACCCCTTAAGAATTTTGTAAGTTTCTATAAGATCCCCCATCAATCTTCTAATCTTCTAAATACAAGCCGAGTCTATCCAGTCTTTCTTCATATGAAAGTCCTATCCAGGTCTTTGAACAGTCTCTCATCACCAGGCGACAACCTATGGCAGCCCATCCCATTGTCGGAATCAAATGTTGAACATTTTTCGGCAAACCTTCGCCTAAGAGGGACATAAAGCTACCCCTGTAGTATTTGGCATTTCCACCCTGGGGAAAAAGGATTTGACTGTCTATCTTATCTGTGCCTCTTATTATTTTGTATATTTCCATCAGGCCTCCTCTCGATCTCTGACGCTCCAGAGAAAATTATGCAATATGTCCAACCTCTCCCTACAGCTGATACACTCCATCCCAGGCAGCTTTCTGATAAACCTCGTCCGCACCCTCACCAAAGCCTCTACTTCCACCCTGAAATTGGGCGACCTGAACTGCATACAAGGCTATCTATTGGTAAAAGTACGAGTTGTTAATGAAGCAGCAGGAGATTGAGAACAGAATGAACGGGGATATGGGTTAAATAAAGAGCATCGGTAATGGAACAAAATGGAATGGCCCTTCAGTCCCTTGTTGCCTGCTCCACCGTTCATTAAGGCTGCTCTAATTCCTTCGGCATATTCCAGGGATGAGGAGGTTGACTGATGATGAGTGTTTTATGGCACTGGGCCTGTACTCGCTGGAGTTTAGAAGAATGAGAGGTGGGGGGGGGACCTCATTGGAACATTCAGAATAGTGCAAGGCTTGGATAGAGTGGATGTGGAGAGGATGTTTCCACTAGTGGGAGAGCCTGGGACTCGAGGTCATAGCCTCAGAATTAAAGGGCGTTCTTTTAAGAAGATGAGGAGAAATTTATTTAGTTAGAGGGTGGTGAATCTGTGGAATTCTTTGCCATAGAGGCAAGGCAGTAGATATTGTTAAGGCAGAGATAGATAGATTCTTGATTCGTATGGGTGTTATGGGGAAAAAACAGGAGAATGGGGTTAGGAGGGAGAGATAGATCAGCCATGATTGAATGGCAGAGTAGACTTTATGGGCCAAATGGCCTAATTCGACTATCGCATGACCTTATAACCTTAGTTAGGAGGATCAGGCTTGGACACTGTGCCAGATGTAATCTGATCAGCCTATATATAACTGCAGCAAGGCACCTCTACATGTGTACACAAAGTCTCTTGTAATGAAAGGTTAAAATAAGGTTGGCCTTCCCAATTGCTCTCTGAACCTGCATGCTCTAGTCAGAGGGTGGTGAATCTCTGGAATCGATTGCCACAAAAAGGCTGCGGAGACCAAGTCAATGGATATTTTTAAGTGCGGAGATTGACAGATCGCACGGGTGTCAGGGGCTATGGGGAGAAGGCAGGAGAATGGGGTTGAGGGGGCCCGATAGATCAGCCATGGTCGAATGGCAGAGTAGATTTGGTGGGCCGAATGGCCTAATTCTGTCCTAGAACCTATGAACGTATGAAAAATAAAAGACACCGAATTTGAACAATTTTATTTTAAAATATTCCAAATATAATGAAACACTAAGTGAATGCGACTCCATACTGTGATAATCAATTTGTTGTGTCAGGGAAATTTGATTGGCAGAAGTTAACATTGATCAAAACTGTAAGCATCTAGGAACTTTGTTAAGTTAAAGGAGATAAAAGTAGGAATGTTGTCATTATACTTATATTGGAATGGACAGGATATTTTTCCGTAATTTGTATCTGCCATCTATTTAAATGTATATCATAATTTAATACATGTCAGCATTGTGGCAGGACAACGAGACATTGTTTTTACAAACTAAATGGCAGAGAAAAATAAAATGATTTTTTTGATTTAACAGCATCCCTGACCTGACCTGACATGACATTGCCGCATCATGTGAGCGTACGTATGTAATGCCAAATATTATTAGACACACTGTTACTATGACAGGGAAATATGGGCTCATTATTCTATTTAGCTCCATGGGAGGTTGTCTGACTTAAACAGGTTATATATCACAACACTGTGGGCGGCACGGTGGCACAGCAGTAGAGCTACTGCCTTACGGCGCCAGAAACCAGAGACCCGGGTTCGATCGAGATCCTGACTATGGGTGCAGTCTTTTGGATAAAACGCAACGTTACTAATAGTGTCAGGGAAATCGTGAAGATTAATACTGCGAAGCAAACGTTTAATTTAAACACGGTGATGCAGCGGTAGAGTTGCTGCTTTATAGCGCCAGTGACACGGGTTCGATCCCGACTGCAGATGCTGCCTGTACGGAGTTCGCACGTTCTCCCCGTGACCCACGCGGGTTTTCTCCGAGGTATTCGGTTCCCTCCCACACTCCAACGACATTCAGGTCCGTAGGTTGGTTGGCTTGGTCTAAATGTAAAATTGTAAAATATCCCTAATGCGTGTAGGATAGTGTTAATGTGCGGGGATCGCTGGTCGGCATGGGCACGGTGGGCCGAAGGGCCAGTTTCCATGCTGTAACTCTGAACTAAACTAGACTAAATCCCAAATGCCATTAGACAGACTGTTACTATGACAGGGAAATATGGGCTCATTATTCTATTTAGCTCCTTGAGAGGCAGTCTGACTTAAACAGGTTATATATCACAACACACACTGGCAGGAGAATATACGATTTGTCTGGCAAATTCTGAGTAGTTGAATGGACATCATAATCACACAAGTGAGAGAGAGAGATCTATTCCCCAGCTAACATGCAGAGCAGATAAGACTTCATCAATCGCATTTTTTGTTGCACATGAAATGCTCTTAAAAAACCAGCGCTTAACAATCACCAACTCTAAGAGGAGTTAATTGGGGATGTAAAATGTTTTCCAGTCACACATCATACATTGATGTGAAGGAGATTAATGCTCCAGCCATAACTCAAACTCAGGGCCGAGTAATCATCGGCAATGTTCAGTCAGCAAAAGTCAATTCTCAAGTCCCTCTTGCATTTATCACCATGCCAATGTCCCGACACTCATTCAATAACCGTAAAAGCCGTGCCAGGGTCTTGTTTCCAATTGCAATCTCTCTCGACAATTTAGAACGTGGTTTGAGATTCATATATTTGTGTGTGTGTGTGCGCATTAAAGGAAACGGCAACAATACAGCTCTAGCAAACATTAACACAAAAAATGAAAGTGGATACAAAATGCTGGAGAAACTCAGCGGGTGAGGCGGCATCTATGGAGAGAACGAATAGGCGACGTTTCGGGCCAGTGTGTGCAAGTTGGGCCGAAGGGCCTGTTTCCCTGCTGTATGTCTCTAGGACTCTATGACTCCAAATGCTCTGACAGTGAAAGCCAGCCCTGTATTCTAACTGAACACGTGACTACATTGCTCACCAACTTTTATTCCATGGAAAGGCAATAAACAGAGCTGTTAAAGCTTCCTGGATACTAAAGTCACCAGAATGAAGAGCAGCCATTAATCGTATCCAAGCACTGGGGTTTAATAATGGATCGTGAGTCCAGTGCTTGTTTTCCACATCTATACAGTTCTGTCTCATAGGTATCTGATCAGCCACCTGACAACACACCCCCAGACCCATTGCGTCTTTAGCTGACTAAATTGAAGGTGCCAAAGATGTAATTGTGTGTTTTTGCAGTAAGTTAGCTCATAGTTTAGAGGTACATCGCAAAAACAGGCCCTTCCGCACACCGAGTCCGCGCTGACCAGTGATCCCCATACACTAACGCTAGCCTGCACACACTAGGAACAATTTACAATTTTACCAAAGCCAATTAACCTCCAAGCCTGTATGTCTTTGGAGTGTGGGAGGAAACCGAAGATCTCGGAAAAAGCCCATGCGGTCACGGGGAGAACGTACAAACTCCGTACAGGCACCATCCGTAGTAGGGATCGAACCCGGGTCTACGACGCTGCAAGCGCTGTAAGGCAGCAACTCTACAGCTGCAAAACCGTCCGTAGTAGGGATCGGTTAATTGGGGTGAACTTGTCCCTCGTGCTGCATAGCGCTGGTGTAAGGCAGCGGACTTCTACGGCTGTTTCCAAATCTCCATAGCAAAATATATACACTATTTTACAGAACCACAGCACATGAGGCATTTTTATGTTAGCACCTAGAGATTTTTACTATTATGTTTGATTTTGGAGAGTCAAATGCAACGAAATTTCGTTCAAAGTGCACTGTGTCTAGGTGTATATCTGAATGACAATAAAGTTTTCGTTCATTCATTCATTCATAGGTCTTTTCCTGTCCCTATATTCTTTCTCTAGACTGCATTACATTTTGAAGTGCGGTCACTTTTACAGGCTACGCATAATCCCTGTGACAACATTTAGGATGTGAATATCTCCATTTAAATGCAAGTGCCTTGTTTAGTTGCCTGGATGACTCAACTAGATGGCTTTCAGAAATTAGTCCAGTCAACAGTCCCACCTGGAGCTCTTCTCCGAACTAATTCCACTGCACTCTCCCCACACAAACAGCTGGAGTAACTCAGCAGGCCAGGCCACATCTCTGGAGAAAAGGAATACGTTTCGGGTCGGGACCCTTCTTCAGACTCCAAAATCCGTCCACAGGAAGACGTTTCAAAACCTCCTGAAAATGGTGGTCTGTCGCTTCTGTAATATTGCCATTCGTTGCCCTCGAAGGACATAGGTGTTAACACACGATATCTGATTTTCTGACATATTTTGCCTCTCATGTTGATGTACCTTACACTGCCTCAGGATCTCATTTGTGAACACAGAATGACTCAGATCTCCAAGTAGCATCGAGTGAGTGTACAACTATGTTTAATAACATAACTGGACATCATAAGATCATAAGATCATAAGATCACGTGATAGGAGCAGAATAGGGCCATTTGGCCCATCAAGTCTACTCCGCCATTCAATCATGGCTGATCTCTCTGAATTTAATAATGATTAACTTTTAGGTTTATATACTCTGTGGAAGTGAAGGAATTTTCCATTTGCCTGGCTCAAATTTAAACGCACATATTTCCATTGCTCTTTCAGGACATATTAAGGTCATAAGGTCATGAGGAATAGGAGTAGAATTAGGCCATTCGGCCCATTAGGTCTACTTTGCCATTCATTCATGGCTGATCTATCTCTCCCTCCTAACCGCATTCTTCTGCCTTCCCCGCATAACCTCTGACATACGTACTAATCAAGAATCTATCTATCTCTGCCTAAACAATATCCACTGAGGGATGGCACAGTGGTGCAGCAGCACCAGAGACTGGAATACGATCTTGACTACAGTACATAGAAACATAGAAACATAGAAATTAGGTGCAGGAGTAGGCCATTCGGCCCTTCGAGCCTGCACCACCATTCAATATGATCAGGGCTGATCATCCAACTCAGTATCCCGCACCTGCCTTCTCTCCATGATCCCCTTAGCCACAAGGGCCACATCTAACCCCTCTTAAATATAGCCAATGAACTGGCCTCAACTACCCTCTGTGGCAGAGAGTTCCAGAGATTCACCACTCTCTGTGTGAAAAAAGTTCTTCTCATCTCGGTTTTAAAGGATTTCCCCTTTATCCTTAAACTGTGACCCCCTACTTCTGGACTTCCCTACCATCGGGAACAATCTTCCTGCATCTAGCCTGTCCAACCCCTTCAGAATTTTGTAAGTTTCTATAAGATCCCCTCTCAATCTCCTAAATTCTAGAGAGTATAAACCAAGTCTATCCAGTCTTTCTCCATAAGACAGTCCTGACATCCCAGGAATCCGTCTGGTGAACCGTCTCTGCACTCCCCCTATGGCAATAATGTCCTTCCTCAGATTTGGAGACCAAAACGGAGTTTGTATGTTCACCCTGTGACAGTGTGGGTTTTCTCCGGGTGATCCAGTTTCTTTCCACATTCCAAAGACGTGCATATTCGTAGGTCAATTGAATTCAGTAAACATTTACAGGTAAATTGTCCCTCGTGTGTAGGACAGCGCTAGTGTACGGGGTGATCGCTGGTCAGCGCGGGCTCGATGGACCGAAGGGCCTGTTTCCGCTCTGTATCTCCGAAGTCCAAAAGTTTAATGTCAAATGAATAAAATTATGTTTTTTTACCTTCTATAGAAAATATTGCTCGCAATCACAGGGCTATTCTTGTAGCTGAATAACTTATCGTTCAAACCTAAATCTCAATGGCATTAGACACTCTCAGGGTAATGAATCATAAACAATTGTCTTTTTTAAATTGATTTATTGTCAATGACAAATATAAAACAAATTCAATATATGCGGAGGGGTTTTATTTATCTAAGCCCCTCACAACTCCTCTGGAGAGATTGTACATAATGCCAAGACAAATGGACTGTTGTGAAACATGTAGTGTGGAAACCCAGAGGTGTAAAATTCTCATTGATATCGTGAGAAGTAAGATAGTCCCCAAGTGAAAATTCTTCTCACTGATGCCATAGCAAGTACTTCACAGATGGAATGAGTCATTTGCAAGCCCTGCCGTATCTGAGGAAGGGTGCGCTGCTGTTGGAGAGGGTCCAGAGGAGGTTTGTGAGAATGATCCCAGGAATGATTGGGGTAGCATATGATGAGTCTGGAGAATGTGAATAGGCGACGTTCTCGGGTCAGGATCCTTCTTCTGACTGATTGTGGTGTGGGGGGGAGCGGGGAGAGAAAGCTGGAAGAGAGATGGAGGCAAGATAAAGCCTGGCAAGTGATAGGTGGATACAGGTGAGGAGGCCCTTGACCTGAAACATCACCAATCCATGTTCTCCAGAGATGCAGCCTGATCCGCTGAGTTATTCCAGCACTTGGTGACTTTTTTTGTAAACCAGCACCTGCAGTTCTTTGCGTGTCTAATACTTCCGGTCGAGATTCACATATCCACATGCAAAACGTTCTCATTGTCAGACATGCACCTAATCGCTGTGTAAATGGGGACTGGTCCTAATCGCTGTGTAAATGGGGACTGGTCCTAATCGCTAGGTAAATGGGGACTGGTTCTTGTCTCTGCTCAGTCAGGTCATCACTTATAGAAACATAGAACCATAGAAAATAGGTGCAGGAGTAGGCCATTCGGCCCTTCGAGCCTGCACCGCCATTTAATATGATCATGGCTCATCATCCAACTCAGTATCCTGTACCTGCCTTCTCTCCATACCCCCTGAGCCCTTTAGCCACAAGGGCCACATCTAACTCCCTCTTAAATATAGCCAATGAACTGGCCTCAACTACCTTCTGTGGCAGAGAATTCCAGAGATTCACCACTGTCTGTGTGAAAAATGTTTTTCTCATCTCGGTCCTAAAGGATTTCCCCCTTATACTTAAACTGTGACCCCTTGTTCTGGACTTCCCCAACATCGGGAACAATCTTCCTGCGTCTAGCCTGCCCAACCCCTTAAGAATTTTGTAAGTTTCTATAAGATCCCCCCTCCATCTTCTAAATTCTAGCGAGTACAAGCCGAGTCTATCCAGTCTTTCTTCAAATGAAAGTCCTGACATCCCAGGAATCAGTCTGGTGAACCTATAGAGTCATAGTCATACAGTGTGGAAACAGGCCCTTCAGCCCAACTTACCCACACCAACCAACATACACTAGTCCCACCTGCCTGTGTTTGGCCCCCATTAGTGCCCTATCCATGTACATGTCTAAATGTTTCTTACACATTGTGATAATAGCTGCCTCAACTACCTCCTTTGGCAGCCGGTTCCATTCACCCACCACCCTTTGTGTAAAAACAGTTACCCTTTAAGCTCCTATTATCTCTTGTTAATTGGCTTGATAAAATTTCTCCCTAGTCCGTGTAAGATAGTATAAGTGTGCGACGATCGCTAGTCGGCAAGGACGTGGGCCGAAGGGCCTGTTTCCGCACTGTATCTCTAAACTAAACAAAACTAAACTAAAAGTCACTGAGAGCTATCAAGCAGGTGCTGCAATTAAGACAGGTTGATCTTTGTTAACCTTTATTGCTGGATTTGTGTAAAGATGTCTCACTAAATTAAACAGGGACATGATGAGACCGCACCTGCACCATTGACTCCATCTACACTTCACGCTCCCTAGGACAAGCATAATATGGATCATGTGCAGGCAGAGGAGATTAGTTTAATTTGGCATCATGTTTGGCAGGGACATTATGGCCCGCATGTGCTGTTCCTGTGCTGTAATATTCTACGTCCTATAATGGTAATGTCCAATTTAATAAACATGACTTTAAATGTGTTTGCATCAAAAATCAATGGTTGAGAACATCATTCTAGATCATTGAATATAAATTTCATTTTCCATTAGGGCGGCGCGATGGCACAGCAGTAGAGTTATTGCCTTACAGCGCTTACAACGCCAGAGACCCGGGTTCGATCCCGACTGCGGATGCCTGTCTGTATGGAGTTTGTACGTGCTCCCCGTGACCTGCGTGGGTTTTCTCAGAGGACGTTGCTTTGCTACCACACTCCAAAGATGTACAGGTTTAACATCAAGGAGCTCGCAGTCTCGGGTTGAGACAGTCGTCGGGAAGTTGCAAAATCTGCACGACATTAAACTAGCCCCGACACGGGGTAGATCGCCCGGCGCGGGGGAGCTGCGATTGCCCCCCCCCGATGCAGGAGCTTGATCGCGGAGGCCCGCCTCCGGGAGTAAGATCGTCCCGTCAACAGAAGGTTAGAGGCCCCCGACCGCTGGAGGACAAAGAAGGGAGAGATTGAACTTTTATTCGCCTTCCATCACAGTGAGGAATGCGGAGGAGTCACTGTGGTGGATGTTTATGTTAAAATGTAGTTTGTGTGTTCCGTTGCATTTTATTGGTATAGCTGGAGGGGCTATGGGGAGAAGGCAGGCACAGGTTATTGATAGGGGACGATCAACCATGATCACTATGAATGGCATTGCTGGCTCGAAGGGCCGAATGGCCTCCTCCCGCACCTATTTTCTATGTTTCTATGTATGGCAAATTCCTCGTATGTTGCGAAACTTATTTGGCTAACAAAGTATGATTATAAGTTTGTACGTTAATTGGCTTAGTATAAATGTAAACAAATTGTCGGGTATTGTTAATATGCGGGTATCGCTGGTCGGTGCAGACTCTGTGGGCCATAGGTCCTGTTTCCGTGCTGTATCTCTAAACTAAACTTAAATAAATTACAGAACCTTCCTGCTGGCATTATCCATCTTTTGTGGTTTGGGAGTTAAGACAAACCATATGATGGTCTTCTTAATGGTTTCATGGTTTAGCGACACTAAACTGTGCATTGGAATGGCAGCACAGTCGTTAAATTATTGGACTCATCATCTACAAGCCTAACGTGAAGGTTCAGGAACATAATGTTGAATTTCACTCCAGCAACTATAAAATGTAGAATTCACTGACTTAATAACCTGGAACTAAAATGTTCGTAATGGTGATTGCAAAATTGCTGTTTGATTGTAAAACCTTATTTGATCCATTTTCAAACACTCCACATATCACAAGCTGGGAAAATAGATAACAAAGTGATGTACTCTCTCTCTCTAAATGTAATCTCTTCGCTGAATATAGGTTGAAGGAAATAATAAAATGCAAAGAGTTTGTAGATTTAGTGCAGGGATATGATTCTGAGTTAAATTTGATCCCTCCAAATCCACATTTGTTCCCTTGCTTCACAGCGCAAGGGTTCGACCCTTACCTTGGGTGTTCTCCCTGTGACCGCGTGGGTTTTCTCTGGGTGCTCCGGTTTTGTCCCACATTCTAATGATGTAGATTCATTGGCTTCTGTAAATGTGTAGGATCGAACTAGTGTGTGGGTGATGGATGGTTGGCGTGGACTTGATGGGCCAAATGGCCTGTTTCCACGCTCCAAGCGAAGCTAAAATCTCCTCCACCGACCCCTCCATCCAAGGGCATGGTGAACATTTAATGAGCATTTAAGATTTAAGTCTGGATTATGTCATTGGATTGCCAAACTGCTGGAGCTGTGGCCTAGAACTGAATTGACTTCAAGAAATCGGTCTACGAAAGGATTGACAAATTCAGCCAAGATTATATAGCAATGCAATGAAAAGGAGATTATATTATGAGTGTTATTAGAAATGGGTATATTACTGATGAGCCAAAAATAAAGTGCTGGAGGAACTTAGTGGTCCAGGCAGCATCTTTAGACTTTAGAGATACAGAGCGGAAACAGGCATTTTAGCCCACCAAGTCCGTGCTGACCAGATCACCCCGCAAACTAACACTATTCTACACACTAGGGACAATTACACAACTCACTGACGCCAATTAACCTACAAACCTGCGCATCTTTGGAGTGTGGGGGGGAAACCCGAGGACCCAGAGAAAACCCACGTGGTCACAGGGAGAATGTACAAACTCCGTACAGACATCACCCGTAGTCGGGATCAAACCCGGGTCTCTATCAGTGTGCCACCCTTCTGTAGTGGGAATAGGCAGCCCATATTTCGGCTGAAATCTCTACTCACATGGAATCATATAGCATGGAATCAATCCCTTCAGCCCAACGCCCACTCTGGCTAACCTGCCCCACGCCCCCATCTGCACTAGTCCCACCTGTCTGCATTTGGCCCATAACCTTCTAAACCTGTCCGATCCATATTCCTGTCCAAATGTTTCCTAAACATAACGATAGTACATGCCTCAACTACCTCTTCTGGCAGCTCGTTATATATACCCACCACTCTTTGTGTTAAAAAGTTACCCCTCAGTTTCCCATTAGATTTTTCCTCCCCTTACCTTAAACCTGGGATCTCTTGTTCTCAATTCCCCTATTCTGGGCAAAAGATGGTGTGTATACGCAATCTATTCCCTTCATGATCATGTGCACCTTTATAAGATCACCCCTCATCCTCCTGTGCTCCAAGGAGTCGAGTCCTAGCCTGCTCAACCTCTGACTAAAGCTCAGGCCCTTGAGTCCTGGGAACATCCTCATAAATCTTCTCTGCACCCTTTCCAGCTTGACAACATATTTCATATAACCTGGTGCCCAAAACTGAATACAATACTCTAAATGTGGCCTCACCAACGCTTTACACAACTGTAACATGGCCTCCCAACTTCTAGGCAAGGCAACTTTATTTATATAGCACATTTCATACACGAGGCAGACTCAAAGTGCTTCACATAGAAACATGTCATACAATAAAATGAAATAAAAAAATGAAATAAAATAGAAGAATTAAAAGAAAATAAAGCAAAATTAAAAATGCATTATAAAAAGTGCAAAAGTTAAAAGTGTAATGTAGTTAAGATTTAGCTGAAAGCTAAAGTAAACATAAAAGTTTTCAGTCTTGTTTTAAAAGTGGTCAAAGTTGATGCAAGTCTATACCTGCGCCCCTGTGCTGAACAGGTTTATGCCCTTTAACATTAAGTCAATTAACATTTCCTGATCTCTGTTCAAACCTGACTCTTAGCATTACTGGATGTCTTTACGTTATATAAAACACAGCACATAATTTAATATGACAACATGTTCATTAGCTATAGAAGTCCCTCTTCTCCCCTCTCCCATGGGGCAAGAGGTATAGAAGTGTGAAAACGCACACCTCCAGATTCAGGGACAGTTTCTTCCCAGCTATTATCAGGCAACTGAACCATCCTACCAACAACTAGAGAGCTGTCCTGCAATACTAGCTACCTCATTGGAGACCCTCGGACTATCTTTGATCGGACTATAGCGGACTTTATCTTGCACTTATTCACGGTATACCTTTTACCATGTATCTGTATACTGTGGGTGGCTCGATTGTAATCATGTGTTGTCTTTCCGCAGGCTGGTTAGCACGCAACAAAAGCTTTTCACTGCACCTCGGTACTAGTAGCAATAAACGAAAGTCAATTAGGAGCAGAATTCAGCCCATCAGGTCTGCTCCACCATTCAGTCATGGCCGATCTATTATATCTTTCCCCCTCAACCCCATTCTCCTGCCTTCTCCCCTTAACCCCCGACACCACATGACACCAATACTGGGCCACTATGTACGAGGTCCTCCTATGTATGTGTGCAACCACAAACCGTATACGGTACACGGCAGCATGAAAGATATCAGTTTGTGTGGAAAGAAATAGATAAAGACAACAAGAAAATTCAATAACTTTTTAGTCAATAAGTTTCAATAAAAAATGCCAGATAAATACAGAAGAAACATTTCATGGTATTTACTGAACCTTTCTTGTACAAATTATATCAACACTATTCATTACAGTGGAACCTACCTAAGATCAACACCTTTTCAGTTTCAAACATTCTCTTTGCTACGTTTGCAGAAAGGTGAGTTGGATGGGAGTGTCGCCCCCTGAGTCTTTTCTCCTCCATTTGAGGGAGAACTTCTCTTGACCAGTCCATCGGCAACCTGGAGCCCATAGGGGGGAGCCAAAGGTGGCGGTCAACCCAAGCCAAGCCCAGTGGCTTCCAACTCCTCATGTTGAAGGTTGTTAGAAGACACAGTGCTCAAATGTGGAGGTAACGCCACCAAGATTTTTTTTTTTTTAAGAATGTTTTTTTTTTTAAAGAGATTAGAGGAGGGGAGGGCAATTAAAAAAAAAAAAATCTTCCTGAAGAGGAGTTAATGTCATTAAGGGGTCCACTGCAATGATTTAAAAATAAATTATAACTGGAAATCCATTTACATTCCAGTGCACGTCTTGTGAACACAGGAACACTCGACCACAGCTCACATTCACCAGTTTCACGACGCCGCTGTGTAAATCATGTACCACATAGAGTTTCACCAAAAATTCATGCAGAACTTATCCTGTCTGTGCCTGGCTTGGGGGGGGGGGGGGGGGGGGGGGGGCTTTATGATGGGTGGTCCTTTAAAAAAAAAAAAAAACAGCCCAAGAATGTGTCTGTGTAGCTAGGTGAGACCTGTCGGTTCTTGTCGAATGGAAGCACTGACTGGAGAAATGAGGAAATCAACAAACGTACCGCAATGTTGCTCATCGCCAGCCTGGCCCCGGACCACAATAGACGCGTGAAACATTCATTCCACTGGTGGGAGCTTTCGGGCTTGTAAACTTAATACATTCTATTTGCAAATGCTGCGCTCTTCTCTCTCCCTCCTCTCCCCTCCCCTACCTGTGGCCGCGGCTGAGCTTGCTAACGTGAAATTAATTACACGGACCCCAGGGATAAAGCTGCTTCTTTCTCGCCAAAGGGAGCAGCCGGGCAAAGTCCACCGCACTACGCCGCGGAGCCGCCGCTCTCCAGTTGGACTTGGACGGGCAGAAGGGGAACCAAAGGCACAAAGTGCGCGGGGAAGGAATTGTACAGATGCTGGTTGAGACCGAAAGCTGGAGTAACTCAGCGGGACGGGACGGGCGCAGCTGCACTATCCCTGGAGAAAAGGAACGGGCGACATTAGATATTGATATGTTTTAGTTCTAGGGATACAGCGTGGAAACAGGCCCTTCGGCCCATTGAGTCCGTGCCGATCAGCGTTCACCCCTTACACTGCCAGCTCTACCCTACACACTAGAGACAATTTCACAGAAGCCAATTAACCTACAAACTGCGCGTCTTATGGGTGTGGGAGGAAACCCGAGCACCCAGAGAAAACCCACGTAGTCAAGACTAAACACTTATCTATACTCCCAAGCCTTCCTGACATCCACTGAGCGAGGGCCATATGTATATATGTATGTAGTTTGTTTGTTTATACTATTCTTATAACAAATGTAAAGCATTTGGCCAACGAGAGTTGTTTTTTAAATGTGCTATATAAATAAATGTGACTTGACTTGACTAGTCACAGGGAGAACGTGCAAACCCCACGCAGAAGTCAGGATGAAAACCTGGTCTCTGTTAGGCAGAGACTCTACCGCTGTGCCACCGTGTCATCAGGGGATGCTGCCCGACCCATTGAGTTACTCCAGCACTTTGTGTCCTCCCTCTCTCTGTAAACGAGCATCTGCAGTCCCTTGCGCCCGCAAAAGAAAAACTGGGCGACCCATCAAAGGGGCAATCATGACTTGCTGAGCTGGGGTCCCGCCGATCTAATCAGGACAGCAGTCAGGTGCTTCAACGCCAACTAATCAGAGCAATTAGCTCAGGTCCAGGGGATGCGCCTAGTATAACTATTGTGCCTTACACGCTGATATTCAGCTGGTTGGTCTAGGGAGGACACGTTTAGAGATATCATGACAAGAAAATAACACATCCGCACAACTACTTAGCTGATCAATGGCATTTTTTGCTCCAGATCTGCAGAGTGGAGGGATATGGATCACGTCAACCTTATGAGATTAGTTTACCTAGGCATTTATATTCGGCACAGACTTTGTGGGCCTGTTCCTGTACCGTACTGTTCTATGCATCCCGCTGATCTATTCACTGCATTAATGGCGTCGTTGTATATGTGGAACTTGTGTCCCCCAGGGAAAGAGTTCCTACAGGGTAGGTAGGCGCTATCTAAATGTACGAAAGGTGTTCCCCAGCTGTCCTGAGTTAAATGCAAAGGGCCAAGAGAGAGGCGGGAGGGGGCATGTGGAATTGGAATACTAATACTTTGTCACGTGTAACTAGGCAGTGAAATTCTTTGCTTGCATGTAATGTATGGGCGAGGCAAGCAGAGAGCTGTGTGCAACTGTTGTCTCCAAGACCCTTGCGACTTGCAACTAAAACCCGCACCCCCATTGCATATCTTTCTGTACGCGTACAGAACACGGGGAGGATGCAATAATACCGACCTGCGATCTTACAAACCATGGGTCTGCCATTGTCTGATTGTGTGTGTGTGTGTGGTGGGGAGTGGTAGGGTGTGGGGGCTAGAACAGCCTTGATGTGCCGAACGGCCGCGGCCGAGCTTCACGCCCACTGTGCGAGCCCCTGGACAGGGTGCAGTCGCCCTGTATGGTGAGCTCATGGAAACACGAGAACGTGGTGAGCATTTGGCCCCCGTCGCTTTTGTAAAAGAGTCACACACGGCACAAAAACAAAAAAATAAATAAATCACGCTGGAACCCGCAAAACAGAATGTACATCTCTGGATTTTGCAAAAAAAAAACATTCCTTTATTACAAATAAATCAGTCATATAAAACGTCGACATGCTTCTTCAACCCTTGCATTTATTTATTGTACGCCACGCTATGCTGTGATCCACATTGAACGCCCTGTTTATTGCATTGGCTCAGGGCACAAGAGCCTCTCGAAAACTAGGGTGCAACAAGGGTAGATAGACCACAGAACCGAAAGGATAGATGCACAGTCACTAGACTTACAATTAGAACATCAGGCATGGGTTTCCCTCTGGCCCAGGGCTCAGGGCCCGCGCACAAGGAGTGCAAACAGTCGATGGCCCTTGTGTGTCTTCCTCGTCACTGGGATGCCGTGTCTCGGAATACACAAAGGGGAGGGGGGGTGGGGCAATCTCGCACTTGCCGAGCCCGGGGGGAGGGGGCTTCTCTCCCCTGTGGCCCCCCCATCCCATCATCACCACCGCAGGCCGTCCTTCCTCCCCAGAGCGCTTTCCAAATGATGGGACGCGAAGGTGGGCTTCACGCATGCAGTCCCCGTTGGACTACTTCAAGCTGTGCACCAGATACGCTCAGTTTGCATGGTTGCTGTAGCTGATGTAGGTGGTCTTGGTGGAGGAGGCTGCGGGAGAGAGAGAGAGAGGTTTGCCAGACAGATTAGAGCCGACATATTCATTTCACTTGCACTTTATGCTATGTGACAAATTGTATTGTATTGTAGCAAATAACCGCAGATGCTGCTGCAGAATGATGAAAGTTGCTCACTGGAATTTGGAAGGATGAGAGGGGATCTTGTGCATATAATATGCTTAAGGGATTGGATAGAAACATAGAAAATAGGTGCAGGAGTAGGCCATTCGGCCCTTCGATCATCCAACTCAGTATCCTGTGCCTGCCTTCTCTCCATTCCCCTGATCTCTTTAGCCACAAGGGCCACATCTAACTCCCTCTTAAATATAGCCAAATGAACTGGCCTCAACTACCTTCTGTGGCAGAGAATTCCACAGATTCACCACTCTGTGTAAAAAATGATTTTCTCATCTCGGTCCTAAAAGACTTCCCTCTTATCTTTAAACCGTGACCCCTTGTTCTGGACTTCCACAACATCGGGAATAATCTTCCTGCATCTAGCCTGTCCAACCCCTTAAGAATTTTGTAAGTTTCTATAAGATCCCCCCTCAATCTTCTAAATTCTAGCGCGTACAAGCCGAGTCTATCCAGTCTTTCTTCATATGAAAGTCCTGCCATCCCAGGAATCAGTCTAGTGACCCTTCTCTGTACTTCCTCTATGGCAAGAATGTATTTGGCAAAGGATAGGTTAGATGCAGGAACAATGTTCCCCATGTTGGTGGAGTCCAGAACCAGTTTAAGAATAAAGGAGTAGGCCATTTAGGACTGAGATAAGGAAAAACTTTTTTCACCCAGAGAGTTGTGAATCTGGAATTCTCTGCCACAGAAGACAGTGGAGGCCAATTCACTGGATGTATTCAAGAGAGAGTTAGATATAGCTCATAGGGCTAATGGATCAAGGGATATGGGGAGAAAGCAGGAACGAGGACTGACTGATTCTGGATGATCAGCCATGATCATATTGAATGGCGGTGGAGGCTCAAAGGGCCGAATGGTCTACTCCTGCACCTATTTCCTATGTTTCTATGTTTGCACCTTAGACACAAAGGGCTGGAGTAACTTTTCCCCAGAGATGCTGCCGAACCCGCTGAGTTACTCCAGCACAAATGACCTCAGGCAGGACATTTACTGGTAGGTCCATTGTTCATAGGGAAGTTGTGATCTCATGAGGACGGGTCAGGCAGCATCTCTGGAGAAAAAGAATGGGTGATGTTTTGGGTGGGGGCCCTTCTTCAGACTGAATGTAGGGGGGGATGTGAAGAGCAGGAGGCGAGAAAAGACCAGGGTCGATCACGGCCAGCCACAAACAAGGGTGTTACATAGTGGACCCATTCTTGGCTGGGGTGATCTCAAGGTGTGATCTCAAGAGAAACAATGTGGAGAATTTCCACAGTTCAGCGGTAGAGTCTTTGCATTACAGTGCAAGAGACCCGGGTTCGATCCTGACTACGGGTGCTGTATGCGTGGAGTTTGCACGTTCTACCTGTGGCCGCGTTAGTTTCCCCCGGGTGCTCCACTTTCCTTCCCCCATTCCAAAGACGTGCAGGTTTGTAGATTAATTGGCTTCTGTAAATTGTCCCTAGTGTGTGTTGGATAGAACTGGTGTACATGAGGTCAGCAAGGACTCAATGGGCCAAGGACCCGTTTCCACACCGTATCTCTAAACTAAACTAACACTAAACTGCCTCCAGTGAGGAAACAAGAGGACAATCCAGTATCCGAACTCAATAGCCACAGGGCAGATGCAAGGAACTGCAGAAGGTACACAAAATTGCTGGAGAAACTCAGCGGGTGCAGCAGCATCTATGGAGCGAAGAAAATAGGTGACGTTTCGGGCCGAAACCCTTCTTCAGACTGATGGGGGGTGGGAGGGGAGAAGGAAGGAAAAAGGGGAGGAGGAGGAGCCCGAGGGCGGGGGGAACTGCAGGAACTGCAGATGCTGGTTTACAAAAAAAGGCAGAAAGTGCTGGAGTAACTCAAGTCAGGCAACGTGACTTATTTTGTAGATGCTGACTGATTTGCTGAGTTACTCCAGCACTTTGTGTTTTTTTATGTAAACCAGCATCTGCAGTTGCTTGTGTCCTCCATAGGACAGGGCCCTACATCAATATCCAGAGATCGTAAATCCAGAGGTAATAAACTGGAGAATATGGTGGGCCAGGGAAATATGGAGAACCTTCTTTTAACGCAGTACAATGCACTTTGAAGACCATCTTTTAAAATGAAGTGGAATTAGATTCCATTGTAACTTTCAGAAGGGAATTGGAAAGGGTTTTAAAGGGAAGGATTTGAACTCTGAGGGCAAAGAGCAGTGGAGTGGAACAAATCAGGAAACACATTTTCAAAGAGTTAGCACAGACCTTATTAGCCAAGTTATCTTCAGCACCGTACAATTCTATAATAAACAGTAATCATGAAATTTTCAATCTCATTTTAATTTAACTGTCAAGCTGATGGAATGGGAACTTAAAAGTCATTGAGCTGCACAGCATGGAAACCGAGTATAGAAACAGGGACTGCAGATGCTCATTTATATCGAAGATAGACACAAAGTGCGGGTCAGGCAGCATCTCTGGAGAAATAGGATGGGAGACGTTTCGGGTCGGGACAATTCTTCAGACTGAAGATATCTGAAGAAGGGTCCCCACTCGAAACGTCACCCATCCTTTTTCTCCAGAGATGCTGCCTGACCCGCTGAGTCACGCCAGCACTTTGTGTCTGTCCGTACTAAAGAAGGAGATGGTTAGTGTTCTTGGTGTATGTTCAAGGTGGTCTAATATTTCCATTATGCGGAGAGTTGCAAAGTTTTGATCCAGCATTAACGAAGGAAGCGTGAAAAAGTTTTGAGCGAGGTTGGATGAGAACTCATGCAGTGATCGTGTCCCATGCCCATGTGGTGTCTCTGATCATTTATTACGCTGATCTGACAGACAAATGGTGGGAAATTGTTTTAGATAGTACTTTATCTTCATAATTGCTGATCTTGGGGGAGATGAGAGGAACCTGGGGAGGTTGGGGAGGAAGATCCCCCCTGCCACGGGTACCATGTAATCCCGTGCTACCTGCTCCATGGTCGGATAGTCGACGACTAAACCGTCTCCACCACCTGGTTTGCCAGGTGAGGAGGGGGCTGTGGACCCCCAGCATGACCAAAAACAAGACCTATCAAAAGGCGGATGAGCCTCTAGCGAGCCAACGGCCATCCACACTTCAGTAGAACTTCCGATCACTGTCGTACATAGCATTGTAAGGAATGATGATAAAGCACACACACCAAAACCCTACACTTCGAGTGGCCGAAGTCTGCAGGAACTGGCGGAAATCAGCACCACTGCGTCGCTAATGTGTTCAACGATGATAAATGGAGAGGTCTGTTTCAGGGGAATACAATGGGAACAGGACCTGCCCTGTGAATTAACATGGGGCCTTCATTGATATCTTTATGTTTCAGGAATCGAGAACCAGAGGACATAGGTTTAAGGTGAGGGGGGAAAGATTTAATAGGAAGCTGAGGGGTAACTTTTTCACACAAATGGTGCTGGGTGCATGGAGGAGGTAGTTGAGGAAGGCTCTATCGCAACGTTTGAGAAACATTTACACTGGTAGATTGACAGGACAGGTTTAGAAGAATATGGGCCAAACGCAGGCAGGTGGGACATGCAGGTAGATGGGGCATGTTGGATGGTGTGGGCAAGTTGGGCCGAAGGCCCCGCTCGCACGCTGTATGACTCTATAAAAATGGAAATTTGGTAATCATTTTAATATAGTCTAAATCACTCAAGTGTGACAATAGCTTAAAAATATTAAACTAAGACTTAAAATTGAATGATAAAGAACTTCTCCATTTCTTAATACTTCTGTGTCTGGAACCAATTGTTTTTCAATTTGATGAAGCATTGCTTTCAATAAAAGACTGGACCAGGAGCACATCCTATCTATCGAACACCTAGTGGTGGTGTAACTCAGCGGGTCAGGCACCATCTCTGGAGGACATGGAGAGGCGACGTTTTAGCTTGGGACCCTTGACCCTTCTCCAGACTCTTCTGGGCAGCACGGTGGCGCAGCGGTAGAGTTGACTACTGATCCTGACTACTGCTGCTGTCTGTACGGAGTTTGCACGTTCTCCCAGTGACAACAAGGGTTTTCTCCAGGAGCTCCGGTTTCCTCCCACACTCCAAAGGTGTGCAGGTTTGTAGGTTAAATGGCTTCTGTAAATGTGTTGGATAGAACTGATCGCTGGTTGGCAAGGACTCGTTGGGCTGAAGGGCCTGTTTCCACACTGTATCTCTTAAACTAAGCTAACAAACTAGACTCTGAGGACTAACTGAACTACTCCAGCACTGTGTTCCACACAAGATTCTTCCCAGCTGTTATCAGGCAACTGAACCGTCCAATCCACAACTAGAGAGCAGTACTGAACTACTAATTACCTCATTGGAGACCCACGGACGATCTTTGATCAGACTTTATTGGCGTTATCTTGCACTAAACATTATTCACCTCGGTACACGTGACAGTAAACTAAACTCAAACTAAAACTAATTAAAAAGATTGCAGCATCTTCAATTCATCGTACCTCCATATTCCACCTATCCACAAGCACCCGGCACTTCAGAATACATCGTGACTGCAGAGAAAGGGCATTAGAAGGCTTCAAATACAAATATACCATCACGGGCGGCACGGTGGCGCGGCAGTACAGTTGTTGCCTTACAGTGCTTACAGGGCAAGAGACCCGGGTTCCATCCCGACTATGGACGCTCGTCTGTATGGAGTTTGTATGTTCTCCCCGTGACCACATGGGTGCCCTCCAAAATCTTCGGTTTCCTCCCACACTATATATGGCCAAATGAACCCACAAAACGTACAGCTTAGTAGGTTAATTGGCCATATCGGTGATAATTGTCCCTCATATGTGTAGGGTAGTGTTAATGTGCGGGGATCGCTGATCGGTGCGGACTCGGTGGGCCGAAGGGTCTGTTTCAGGGCTGTAGCTCGTAAATAACCTAAACTAAACTAAACCTTTTCCTGAGGACAATGACCCTTTAATGCATTAAATTAAAATTCAGGTGAGATTTAGTCGGTGTGTTAAATGTTCGATGCAAAATGACGCAACAATAAATATCCCTGCTCTATTCATCAGACTATTGTCGAGGATAACCTAATACATAAGTGGATTTAATTGCTCATCAAGAAGCCTTTTGTTTGCACTTCTGTTTGGTTTCTGAAATGTGCATTCAATCATTCCTTCAAATGTAATGAAATAGAGTGGAATATTGCCTGAAACCAAGGTCATCTTTTAACCCAAGATCATACGTGTAAAATCTAATTTACATTTGCTCTAATGCACCCTTGTGCTAGACAAGGTCTCTTTTATTTGTGTAACTAAATATTTCAGAGAAGAATAGACCAGGGTTTTCATGATAACAAAAGGCAAACACAGCAGGTCAGGCAGCATCTATGGAGGGAAATGGACAGCCAATATATCATACAAAAAAGGACACAAAGTGTTGGAGTAACTCAGCGGGTCAGGCAGCGCCCCTGGAGAACATAGATAGGTGATGTTTCGGGTCAGGACCCATTTTCAAACTGAAGAAATATCAGTCTGAAGAAGGGTCCCGACCTTTGTCCTTAGCTCAAGATTCCAGCATCTGCATTCCTTGTGTAAGCGTTTCACTCTTTAACTTGTCATATACTGTAGTCATTCTGCATGCAAACAAGCCTCTCAGCTCAACCTGCCTACGCCGACTAACATGCCCCATCTACACTAGTCCGACCTGCCTGCATTTGGCCCCTTATCCTTCCAAATCTTTCCTGACCATGTACCTGTCCAAATGTCTTTTAAATGTTGTGATAGTACCTGCATCAACTAGTTCCACTGGTAGCTCGTTCCATACACCCACCTCGGGTTCCTATTAAATCTTTCCCCTCTCACCTTAAACCTATGTGCAGTTGTCCACTGGTTCTTCATTTATTCTACATTTACTCTATGCATTTACCCTAGCTATTACTATGATATTGGGAGGTACAGTAGCACAGAAGTAGAGTTGCTGCCTGAAGGGCCTGTCCCATTGTGGCGACCTAATTCACAAGTTTAGAAGAGTTTGCCCTCGACTCATACTCGCAGCATGGTCGACATGAGGTCCTAGGAGGTCTTTGGAGCTCTCCTTCATGCTCAAGAGTAGTCCCCGTGTACTCGAGGCCTCAGCTAGCTCGCAGCCTTTTTCTGAACATGCTGAAAAAAGCCCGCAAGTAAAAAAAGGTCGCCATGGAAAAAAAAAAAAAATTTTTGACTCATAGGTTTAGTCGAGGTAGGTCATAATAGGTCGGCATGCTATCCTAGGTAATCAGGCAATCGAAGGTAGTCGAAGGTAAAGCGGGTTGGGAAAAGAAAGGTAAGTAAACTGGTAATGTTAAATGCCCGCTAAACTTTATTAAACGTTGTCTGCCTTCTTAAAATTGACTCCATTCCTTCTCCCTCCTTCTCTCCCCTTCTCTTCCCCACCCCCCTCTCCGCGCTCTCTAGAGGACTTACCGTACTGTGCCAGCCGTCTTCCTGTGTGAATTTCAGTCAGTGCTCCCCCGCTGTCCCTGGTCCCCACCCGGTGGTGTGTGTGGGTGTGTGTGTGTGTGTGTGTGTGTGTGTGTGTGTGTGTGTGTGTGTGTGTGTGTGTGTGTGTGTGTGTGTGTGTGTGTGTGTGTGTGTGTGTGTGTGTGTGTGTGTGTGCGTGTGTGTGTGTGTGTGTGTGTGTGTGTGTGTGTGTGCGTGTGTGTGTGCGCAGACGGTCGATCCGGCTCGCGCTTTCATCGCTGTCGGTCGATCCAGTTCGAGATTTTTCAGGCGAGTGCCCTCGAGCTTGAAAGTCGAAGACAGTCGCTGAAAAGTCGCGTCAGTGGGACAGGCTCTTTACAGCATCAGAGACCAGGGTTCTGGTGCTGTCTGCACAGAGTTTGTATGTTCTCCCCATGTGGGTTTTCTACAGGATCTCCAGTTCCTCCCACATTCCAAGGATGTACAGGTTTGTTGGTTAATTGGCTTTAGTAGGGTGTGTAGGGTAGTGCCAGTGTGCGGGGATCATTGGTCGGAGAGGATTTGGTGGGCTGTTTCCACACAGTTTCTCTACACTAAAACTAAACTAAACTCGGTATAGCATGGAGGCAGCACCTTACTGTTCTGTACCGATGGGCCAAATTTCTGGACCCTTCCTAACTAATATATTAAAGGAGGACCTTCAGCGCATTGTCAGTAGCAATCACCATGAAATTACAGTAGTTGCAGCCTTACTGTTCATCTCGTGAATGATTTTATTTTAAAAATAATTTGCTACAATTAAAATGAAATTGGATTATACAATAAATGGGTTTACAATGAATTTTAATTGTCAGGTCAACTCTGTAATTGGCAGGTTAGCTTGCTGAGGGTGTTTGCAAAAGTGTTTGGAAATTGTTTTGGCCGAGCTTATTCAAAAGCTGTCAATGAGTATTTTATATGTGCACAAAAAATTGAAACATCTTATAGCCTTTGCCAATGTTATCTTCTGTTAATGGCACAATTACTATACCCCATTCCAGAAATATGCTGAATGTTTCACATAATTACTTGCACGATTACCAGAGATATCAGGGAAGAGCGATCAGTCAGTAATCTAATATCACATCTAACAATAAGTGTTAGGTGTGATATTAGATTACCCACTTAGTGCTCTGTAGCAAACTGGGGACACAATGTGAGAGCTTACATGGGTAGACAACAATTCAGGTTGGGACCCTTCCTCAGAGTCTCTGGAGAAAAAGGATGGGTGATGTTTCGAGTCGGGACCCTTCTTCAGACCCGAAACGTCACCCATTCTTTTTCTCCGGTGATGCTGCCTGACCCGCTGATTTACTCCAGCACTTTGCGTTGATATCTTTGGTGTAAACCAGCATCCGCAGTTCTTTGTTTCTACATCAAACCCTAATGATCTTCGTTTGCTATGTCGCTCTTGGTCAATGGGAAAAAATAAAATTGAATCTGAATCAATGGGAAAAAATAGCTTCAACAAATAGCTAATAAGCTATTCGTAAACCGGGGAGATCATACATACTCTGTACAGACAAGCATCTGCAGTCGGGTGTCAAGGTGTAAGGCAGTGACTCTACCGCTGCGCCACTTCACCACAGAGTTTATTAAAGGTTGCGATAGTAGAGTGTCAACCAATCGTTCGATGCTGAAAATTGTACTTACTGTTTGTTTCTAGGCTTTCGCAGAGTTCTGTTTTGACCTCTCCATTTGGCCTTTCACTTGCTTTCTGTGACAGTTTGGTAGTCATCGTGGCTGCCGTCACCACCGCCTTGAAGCTACGCTTGCGTTTTTGCATGTTCTGCTCTGGATGAAGGATGATAATGTAAACCTTAGGCATGTACAGCATGCCCAGGGATACAGAAGCACTTAGACTCATGGATATGGTGAGGGTGGTCGTCTGAATGTACATCTGCAAGGAAAAGAAAGGACATGTTAATTGGAGTCCAAGGACCGCTGATATGTACTGATCAAATTACATATGCATTGCTCCTATCAAACAGAGTATGACATGATTGAACAGTGGAAAGATGTGATGCATAAAGAATGTAATTTGTTCATACAACAGGAGGCCAAATAAAATTCGCATAATTTTTCTGCAAAGTTTTAAAGGCTAGTTTTGCGCCATATCGATGTTAAGTTCCAAAATTAACTGAGTTACAATTTCCACTGATGGTGAATTCATGTTTTACGGATAAGATTCCTAAGACCATTACTTTATTGGCGAAGTGGATTTAATATGCTGAGTAAATCAAATCAGACACATGAACTGTTCCCTATCTGTGATGATAAAAAATGACTGGAAGGTGATTATTTTGCAATTCTGCTTCAATCTTGGAATTCAAACCGTACTGATGCTAATTTACAAAGTACTCATTTTAATCCAATCTCTTTAAACCTGCGACAACATAATAGAGAATAGGTGTAGGAGTAGGCCAGTTGGCCCTTCGAGCCAGCACTGCCATTCAATGTGATCATGGCTAATCATCCACAATCAGTACCCCGTTCCTGCCTTCTCCCCATATCCCTTGACTCAGCTATCTTTAAGAGCCCTATCAAGCTCTCTCTTGAAAGTATCCAGAGAACGGGCCTCCACCGCCCTCCGAGGCAGAGAATTCCACACTCACAAGTCTCTGTGTGAAAAAATGTTTCCTCATCTCCGTTCTAAATGCCTTACCCCTCATTCTTAAATATGTACTTAGTCAAAATCCAAATATGTACATCTGCTTAATGAAGCTAAAATCCGGTGTGGATGGAAATCAATTTCTATAGATTCTATAGATTCACGGCAAGGTGGCGCAGAGGCAAAGATGCTGCCTCACAGCGCCAGAAACCTGGGTTGCCATCCCGACTATGGGTGCTGTCTATACGGAGTTTGTACGTTCGCCCTGTGACCACGTGGGTTTTCTCCGAGATCTTTGGTAGATGTACATGTTTGGAGGTTAATTTGCCTGGTAAAATTGTAACGTAAATTGTCCCTAGTGTGTGCAGGAGTGGATAGGCGTGTGTGGCAGTCGCTAGTCAGCACGGACTCGGTGGGCCGAAGGGCCTGTTTCCACCCTGTATCTCCAAACTAAACTAAACTATAAAACGTATCCTCCTAGGGTGCATCACAATTTACAATTGGTCTGCCCGAGATCACAAGAAATTACAGAGAGTTGTGGACGCAGCGCAGTACAACTCACAAGCCAGTCTCACCCACCATTGAGTCTATCTATACTTCATGCTGCCTCTGGAAAGCAACCAACATAATCAAAGACCACTCACAATCCGGTCATTCCCTCATTTCCGTTCTCCCGTTAGGCACAAGATATAAAAGCTTGCAAGCACATACCACCAGATTCAAGGACAGTTTCTTCCACCAGTTCTTGAAGGGACTTCTCAGCAACTAATGCCCCTGTCCCACTTAGGAAACCTGAACGGAAACCTCTGGAGACTTTGCGCCCCGCCCAAGGTTTCCGTGCGGTTCCCGGAGGTTTTTGTCAGTCTCCCTAATGGTCGAAAGTGGTTTCTGCTTCTTCTATGTTCTGGCAATTATTTTAAAAAATTCAAAACCGGCCGCTACTAAAAATAGGTTGCCGTTTTAAAAATCGGTAATTTTTTAGTCGAAGCCGGTTGCGATGCTAGTTGAAGGTGGTTGCCGGAGGTTGCAGGTGGTTGCCGGAGGTTGCAGGTAGTGGAAGGTAAAACCTCCCTGGTGGAATAAAACTGGGTGAAAATAAGGTCTTACCTTCCACTCCCTGCAACCACCTTCAACTAGCATCGCAACTGGCTTTGACTAAAAAATTACCGATTTTTATAACGGCAACCTAATTTTAGTCGCGGCCGGTTTTGAATTTTTTGAAATAATCGCCGGAACATAGAAGAAGCGGAAACCACTTTCGACCATTAGTGAGACTGACAAAAACCTGCGGGGCCCAAAGTCTCCAGAGGTTTCCGTTCAGGTTTCCTAAGTGGGACAGGGGCATTAGGATGTATTCCAAATACCCCAATCTCCCTTGTTGCAGCTTGTGCATATTTTCTTTCACCTGCACTTTCTCTGCCACCGTAACAGGACATTCTCTACAGTTTGATTTTATTTTATTTTACGCTGGTGCTGTAAGGCAGCAACTCTGCCTCAAGTACTTTGTGTTTCCATAGTAATTCAAAGCATTTTAATTTGCAGACGCTGATTGGCCATGTATGTATTACCAACTTCTTCAAAATAGTTCACTGAGTAAAAGCAAATCCCAGTGTGAATGTTTATCACATGTTTTTTTGAGTCAATGCCTTGCCCTTGCTTTGACAAATGGGACCGCTGATGGAATTGTGCCTTCAGATATTGTCGGTGGCTTCAGCAAAATGGAGCCTCCCTCATCTAAAGACATTCGATCATAAAGAGTCTGTTGACTCATCTCTCACGGTCCAGACAACAAACCCCTCTCCACACTACAACACTTGTCACTGCACAGTGCATGAATGATCCCTTGGGAGAGCCCAGAAAATGGTTCTTCCCCTCACATCCTGCAGTGTAATGCAGGTGCACTAAATATAACACAGCAATAAAAGTGTCTTTGACCTTATAACTTACACAGCGTTCACCTGCATTTCCTGGTGAGTGGGGGCTCAAACACACTTGAGACCATTGTAGAAAATATACCTGAGATCAGCTCAACATTGCAGTAATGGATGTTGTTTGCGATCTATTTTAGCTTAGTTAAGTTTGGGGTGGCACGGTGGTGCAGCAGTAGAATTGCTGCTTTACAAAGCCTGAGACCCGGGTTCGATCCTGCCTATGGGTGCTGCATGTACGGAGTTTGTGCGATCTACCTGTGGCCTGTGCGGGCTTTCTCCGGATGCTCCGGTTTCCTCCCACACTCCAAGGGCGTACAGGTTTGTAAACTAATTGGCTTGGTAAAATTGTCAACTGTCTCTAGTGTGTAGGATAGTGTTGGTGTACAGGGGTAGCTGGCCAGCGTGGACTCAGTAGGCCGAAGGGCCTGTTTCCATGCTGTATCTCTAAACTAAACTATACTGGTTTATTGTCTCGTGTACTGAGATACAATGAAAAGCTTTTTGTCGCATGCTAACCAGTCAGCGGAATGACTACACGTAATTACAATCGAGCCAACCACAGTGTACAGATACATGATAAAGGGAATAACATTTGGTGCTATATAAAGTCCGGTAAAATCTGATTCTAGATAGTCCTAGGGTCTCCAATGAGGTAGATAGTAGCTCAGGACAACTCTCTAGTTGTTGATAGGATGGTTCAATTGCCTGATAACAGCTGGGAAGAAACGGTTCCTGAATCTGGAGGTGTGCATTTTCAGATTTCTGTACCTCTTGCCTGATGGGGGAGAGGGGAAATGAGGGAGTGACCAGGGAGAGGCTGGTTCTTGATTATGCTGCTGGCCTTGCTGAGGCAGCGTGAAGTGTAGATGGACTCAATGGAAGGGAGGTTGGTTTATGTGACGGTCTGGGTTGCGTCCGCAACTCCTTGCGGTCTTGGACGGAGATGTTCAAACTAACGCTCCTAGTGTATATGATAGTACGGGTGTCGGGGGTTATGTGGTGAAAGCAGGAGAATGGGGTTGAGACAGGAGATAGTTCAGCCACGATTGAATGGCAGAGTAGACCTGATGGGACAAATGGGCTAATTCTGCTCCTTATAACTTATGAACTTATGAAGTGGCCATTGGTGTTGTACAGGGCACAGTAAAGCTCACCAGAGACGGGCAAAGGCATAGCGTCATACAGAACAAAAACAGGCCCTTCGGCCCAACTCGCCCATGCCGACCAACGTGCCCCAGGCAACAGAACTCTCTCAAGGGTCTCATCAAGTGTTGGACTGGCTTCGCAGCAGAATGTTTTGCTTCTAAGATCATCCTGCTCTTCATTAAATGCCTTTTCCTGCTTCAAAGTGAAAAAGCATGCCTCTTAGCAAAAAATAAATAGACATTATCTGTAAAGTTATGTGGTGATTTGTCATTGTCTGCACAGTCTATTCATGTGGACACAACAAATGTATGTGCCTAGAAGGAGATTTTAATGAAGCAACAAATATAGTCTTTTACTGTTCGATGCATGAACAGCCAAGTAACCACTGGCCTGAAGTACAGGATAAAAGCAAGGTCAGATGACTGGTAATGCATTTTAAAAATGCATCATCAACTCTGGGTTTAGCTTGTGGAAGAGGCAACTGCAGGCCCAATTTAAAATCGGAGGCCAAAATGCTCCCAGAAACATTAATCCCACCAGCATCTATGGAGGAAGGATATCGCTCCAAACTTCGTCCCGAAACGTTGCCTATTTCCTTCGCTCCAAACATGCTGCTGCACAGCCTGAACTACCTCCTCTGGCAGCTTTTTTGTACACCCTGGGTTTGTGCTTACTGAATAGCCCAGATTCTAACTAAGTTGAAGAGAAAGCTTCAAGTAACTCAGCGGGTCTCTGGCAGCATCTCTGGGGAGAAAGGGAATCTGTGACGATTTTCTTCAGACTAGAGAAAGGGAAAGGGAAAGAGAGATTACCACTCATGATGTAGAGAGATATAGAACAGATGAATGCAAGCTATGCAAAAAATGTAACGATGAGCAAGGAAATCAGCCGTTGTTAGCTGTGTGCTGGGTGAAAACCAGTTACAAACAATGAGACGCAATAAGAAGACTCTGCGTAGAATCGGAGAGCAGAATCACAGAGGGAGAGCAACGAGACTCATAGTCATAGAGTGATACAGTGTGGATGCAGGCCCTTCTTTACACCCTACGACATACGTCTCCTCAGCCGGATCCGCCAAGTTTGAGATCAGCTTCCAAGAGGTACCAGTAACCACTAAATATGTGGTGACCATTATTCATCCTCTGGTTGTACCCACCCCATGGTTCAGTGCCATCAACCTTGTCTCCGAGTCAGAAACCTGTGCTGTTAGGTCGCTGAAGATTCTTGCTAGACAAGGGAGTGAAAGGTTACCGAGAGTAGACAAGAATATAGAGTGCAGGTTAAAATTAGATCAGCCTTGACATTTTGAAACAGACCTGAGGGGGTCAGTGGTCCACCCCTGCAACTAATCATATGCCGGTGTTATTGAGCGATAGCTAAAGCAATTAGATGTCATTTTTTGACCGCTATTTACAGTCATGCACAAATGAACAGCTTTTACTTGTGGCCTTTACAACAATCTCTCGGCTCTGCATCTAATCAAAACAGACATTAAAGAAACTGATGGATAGATTTTGGTTCTGCGCAAGATGAGAGCTTCGTTTAAGTCATTTCTGCGTGTCCCTAGTTAATCGTGTATTCAGTGCGAGGATTAACAGGCAATATTTCATCGGAAGGAATGCACAATGTAGACACAGATGAAATGCTCTGTAATTTCAAATGTGGAAATCCTAGCACAAATTCATTTACAGGTAAGGTATTGCCCGCGGCCATGAGATATCATTGCATACAGCAGTATAAATAAGCAATAACATGAAGATGTTAGGCACAGATTCAACTTTCAACAATCTAAACAAGAAATATCTCTGATGTTTTAGATTTTTGTTCTCTACATCTCTACTTCAGTGCTGACCCTCGGACTATCTTTGATCAGACTTTACTGGCTTTACCACGCACTCAACACGGTTGGGCAGTGGTAGAGTTGCTGCCTTATAGTGCTTTCAGCGCCTGAGACCCAGGTTCGATCCCGACATCTGGTGCTGTATGTACGGAGTTTGTACGTTCTCCCCGTGACCACATGGGTTTTCTCCGAAATCTTTGCTTTCCTCCCACACTCCAGAAACATACACATTTGTAGTTTGATTTGCTTGGTATAAATGTGAATTGTCCCTAGTATGTGTAGGATAGTGTTAATGTGCGGGGATCACTGGTCGGCGTGGACTCGGTGGGCCGAAGGGCCTGTTTCCACGCTGAATATCTAAACTAAATGTTATTCCCTAATCATGTAAATGGCTCAATATTAATTATGTATTGTCTTTGCACTGACTGGTTAGCAGGCAACAAAAGCTTTTCATTGTACCTCGGTCGAATAAATCAAACTCAAACTCAGTACATGTGACAATAAACTAAACTAAACTAAATCCCAAGCAACATTCAGTGTTGCAGTGTTGTGCTCATATTTCACTTGGGCAGCTTACAACACAGCGTTATGAAAATTAAATTCTCTAACTTCAAGTAGCCCTTGAAACCCTCTCTCTCCCCGTCCCTCCTGCACCCAACTCATTGAACTAGCTTCAAAGCCGTCTTGTTGAGTCTCATTGTATGAATGAATGAATAGGTTTATTGGCCAAGTATGTACACATACAAGGAATTTGCCTTGGTGCTCCACTCGTAAGTAACAACACGATATACAGTAAACGATTAGGAATAAAACATTAAAACATTAAGAATAAAACATTATAGTTTAAACATGTGAATGAAATAAAATACCAGAGCACAAGGAGGCTACAGACTTTTAGTTATTGAGTAGACCTACTGTTCATGGAAAAAAAAGTTTTTATGTCTGGCTGTGGCAGCTTTGACTTTCTCATTTTTACCCAGGCCACAGCTAATAATGGCCTGGTTCCTTTATCATTGTTATTTGCATATCCTTCATTCAATTGTTCTACGTATATCTCTCTACATCACCATCTATATCTCTCATTTCCCTTTGCCCTGACTCTCAGTCTGAAGATGGGTCTCAACCTGAAACGTCACCCATTCCTTTACTCCAGAGATGCTGCCTGACCCGCTGAGTTACTCCGGCTTGTTGTGTCTATCTGCAGCGTTGAGCTGCTCTCAGGAAGGTACATTTGCAACAATGGTCTCGAGAACAGGAAATTCAGACGACCTGTCGCACGCCGTGCTTTTCACTGTACCTCGGTACACGTCACAACAAACTAAACTGAACTTGTAACTGACGCCTCGTTAATTTTCCGCCCTGCCTGTCGGAGTAAATACCTGTGTCAGATTTTAAACACGATTGCATTTGGGGAAACTGAACCCACTGGTAGAAGCAGAGGGTGGGATGAGATGCGGAGAAAATGGCATCGCAAATGTACTCGTCCCAGTTAATGTTGATAGCTTGAACAGCTTCCCAGCACTTTGGCATAATTTAGAACAGCAGGAAGGAAACAGAAGGCTTCATTGACTATTCTTTAGTATTACATTTCCACTGATGTGCCGTCCTATCATGTTTATCCTCTGGTCTATCAGGGGAAAAAATTTGTTTATCCTCTGGTCAAAATGAAAACAAGCAGCATCACCCCTAGTTAACAATGATCAAGCTTTCCTTGAGCTTCGTCCCCTTTGATGTCTCATTTTCACACCCTACCCTACCATATCTCAGTGTCTCACTCCCGTGATTCTCAGTATGAAAAAGGGTCTCAGCCCATTCCTTCTCTCCAGAGATGCTGCTTGTCCCGCTGTGTTACGCCAGCATTTTGTGTCTATAATCAGTATCAAGAACTGTTCAAGGCTTTACTGTCACACGAAACATTCTTCAGTGCCAAATGCAGGTCTGCTTTTAGTAAATTTCAAATGGCTTCTTTGAAACCAGATACATTTTTTTAAGTAAGTAAGTAAGTTTATTGGCCAAGTATTCACATACAAAGAATTAGCCTTGGTGCTTCACCCACAAGTAACAACATGACATACAGTGACAGTTACGAATGACTCAGAAAACACTAAACATTAATAATAATAAAACATGAATGATAAAACACCATTGATCAAGCATGTAAACCAACAAAATACCAGATCAAAGGGAATCTACAGATTTTTGGCTGTTGAGTAGAGCAACTACTCATGGATAAAAACTTTTTTATGTCTGGCTGTGGCAGCTTTGACAGTCCGGAGTAGCCTTCCAGAGGGGAGTGATTCAAAGAGTTTGTGGCCAGGATGAGAGGGGTCAGAGATGATCTTGCCTGCTCGCTTCCTGGCCCTTGCAGTGTACAGTTCATCAATGGAGGGATGGCTCCTATGCTATAATAAATCTGTCATAAATTAAATACACCTCCACTTCCTGAGAAGACCGCGTTGTGTGATGGCCATGAAGGCACATCAACGCCTCTACTTCCTTGAGTGAATTTGGGGAAATTCGGCACGTCTCCATCGACTCTTACAACCTCTATGGATGCACCATAGAATGCATACCGCCGTGTTGCATCACAGTTAGACACAAAATGCTGGAGTAACTCAGTGGGCCAGGTAGCGTCTCTTGAGATAAGGAATGGGTGACGTTTTAGGTCGAGGCCCTTCTTCAGACTGAAAAAGGTTTTTATTGTTCCGACTTCATTTGGAAACATCTCTGCCCACGGCTGCAAGAAATTACAGAGAACTAGATGTATCCCAGTCCATCCCACAGACCAGTCTCCCCCCCATAGACTCCATCTACACTTCCCGCTGCCTCAGAAAAACAAAGGAGGACTTTGTAACGTTGTCGACGCCCTTTATGTAGTGACTCTTTGCATACCTTCGGTGTGCAAACCAAAGAATATCACTGTAACTTGTTGCATGTGGCAAGAAAGTATCTCTGATTCATTCATTCATAGTATAGAAGGGACATGTTGGTCGGTGTGGGCAAGTTGGGGCAAAGGGCCTGTTTCAACACTGTATGACTCTGTGACTAATCCTCGGTGCACGTGACAATAAACTAAACTAAATGATCTTGGGAATGGCAAAAGACAATAGACAATAGACAATGGGTGCAGGAGTAGGCCATTCGGCCCTTCGAGCCAGCACCACCATTCAATGTGATGATGGCTGATCATCCCCAATCAGTACCCCGTTCCTGCCTTTTCCCCATATCCCCTGACTCCGCTATCTTTAAGAGCCCTACCCAGCTCTCTCTTGAAAGCATCCAGAGAACCTGCCTCTACCGCCCTCTGAGGCAGAGAATTCCACACACTCACAACTCTCTGTGAGAAAAAGTGTCTCTGTTCTAAATGGCTTACCCCTTATTCTTAATTTATATGCCTTCGGATTATTTTATACGTAATAATTCTCAATTGCTGCGTGCCAAAAGGCTAAATGGCATGACTGAGAAGGCAATCTTTGTGAATAGTCCCAAAGCAAGTATGATTAGGTCAAAGATAGACACAAAATGCTGGAGTAACTCAGCAGGTCAATGATTAAATCAAACGGGCTTTCCTGGGCCTGGTCCTGGGCCTGGGCCTCCTCCATTGTCAGAGTGAGGCCCAACGCAAATTGGTGGAACCCTTGATTTCCCTCTCTCTCCATAACTCCCCCTGCCTAATTTCCCAACAAGTCAGACTGTCCCTGATTAAATTTTTATCTCTGTTTGCTTTGTTGTCATCTTCTCCTGGCTAACAATGGTCTATTCTACATTTTCCGTGATCCCCATCGCTTTTGATGTCTCATTTTCACACCTTACACTTCCTTATCTCTGGGTCTCCCTCTCCCATGACTCTCAGTCTGAGGAAGGGTCACCCATTCCTTCCATCCAGAGATGCTGCTTGTCCCGCTGAGTTACTCCAGCATTCTGTGTCTATCTTCAGGCAAACAGACTGCTTGGGAAACAGCTGGATGTTCTTCCACAACAAGGGCCAGCTGTTGGCACTGGAAATCTCCACCTCTGGCTAAAATATGTTGTTAATTAGCGCCCTATGTTAAAATAGCACAGGGAGGATAAAAATAAAGCAAACACAGATTTTTGCAAATTCCTCACAACGTTAAATCACATAGTGTCATGAGCTTTGAAACAACGCTTCATTTATTTCATGTTTCACAAAAGAAATGAAGCTCAATTGGCACCTGCGTCCAAAGATTATTTAGTGGGGCCGGTTAGCTCAGTTGGTTTGAGCGTGGTGCTCACAACGCCAGGGTCGTGGCTTCAATCCCTGTCAGGGCCACGTTTTACACGTGCAGCGGTAGAGTTGCTGCCTTGCAGCCTCAGAGACCCGGGTTAGAGTCTTACTACGGCTGCTGTCTGTACAGAGTTTGCATGTTCTCCCCGTGATCGGGTGGGCTTCCTCCGGGTGCTCTGGTTTCCCCCCCACACACCAAAGACGTATAGGTTTGTAGGTTAATTTGCAAATTGTCCCCGGTGTGTAGGATAAGGATAATGCTAGTGTACGGGATGATCGCTGGTCGGCGCGGACTCAGTGGACCCAAGAGCCTGTTTCTGCGCTGTATCTCTAAAGTCTAAAACTTGGAGATTATGTTCCATGAAATACTCGAAACTTAATAGATTTGTGCAAACTTTGCAGACTTTATTATCACAAGGCTCAGATGTAATGCTATAACACTGGTAAATAGTGTCAAAGCTCTCATTATGGTTCATAAGTTATAGGAGCAGAATAAGGCCATTCTGTCTTCAAATCTACTCCGCCATTCAATCATGGCTGATTCATCTTTCCCTCTCACCCCATTCTCCTGCCATCGCCCCATAACTCTTGGCTCTCGTCCCTGTCACTATGTGGGTCACGGTTCAATGACCGGCACTGTTGTGTCACCATGGCAACGGGTTCTTCTTCTTATCGAGTCCACACACAAGATTAGAAGTTGTTCAGCCGGAGCTGAACACACCTCGCGGCATCTGCATACAATGGTGTCTGTCTTGTCGCTTCTTGTGCGTTGTGGTGGAAAGATCGGTGGAAACAAGGCCGCGACGTGAACGCTCTTTCCTTGATCCCCATGGCAACGGGTGAGACCAGGCGTCAGGCAGCATTTCAAGTATCTGCAAGCAACCCGTTCTAATTATGAGTGACCAAAAGCCAACCATATTCTCATCATCTGCAGAGAGTTGACTTTACCCATCTTTACGCAAGGCGTGCATTATGGCGACTGACTGGTTACCCGTTTAATGTAACAGCATTTCTCACGCGTCTCAACATTCAAACAGAAACGGGCTAAAAAAAAAAGACACAAATGCTAGTTTAAACCATCAATCATAGTAACTTAGGAAAGAATGGGTCACGGCAGATCATCTATCATTTGGAGACTACCTGAAATATAATTTGACAATATTTTGTCTTCATTTGTGGCCCATAATATGCCTTCAGACACAAGCAATGAAGTCACCTATCCATCATTTTTAGAAATCCAGAAAAGATTGCTGCAAAAGAGACTGACATTACTACAGGTGCATAAATGTTCGTTCCTCCAGCGCAATTTTTTGTCTAGATTATTTTTGTTAAAAACCTAATGTTTCACCTGCAGAAGCTTCTCTTGTATCCAAAAATTCTGGTGTCGATATTTTTTAATTGATCTTGTACCAAAATAAGGCTCGTACGACGACGTAAACAGAGTATATCTTTAATTTAGCAACTCTGTACAACAGCAGCAACAGCAACAGCCTCGTGTGCAAGCCCAGGCAACTCCCTAACTGCCCACACCCCAGGGTTCCAGTCACATCCGGTTACTGGAGCCTGGCTTCTGTCACACAGGGTCCTAGTGCCCGTCTGCCCAGCCTTACACTATTATTGCATAATACCACACACAGAAATATGTTCAGTTTCATGTCTTGTATTGTGAAAAAATGTCTTGTATTGTGAAAAAAAGAGGGGGAAATGTAGACACAAGGAATTGTAGATGCTGGAATCTTGCATAGAGCATAAAGTAGTCCAACGGGTCAGGCAGCATCTCTGGAGGACATGAACAGGCCACGATTTGGGTCGGGACCCTTCTTCAGACTCTTAATACTGAAGGGTCAATCTGAAGAAGGGTGCTGACCCAAAATGTCACCTATCTCACTCCTCCATAGATGTTGCCTGGCCTGCTGAGTTACTCCAGCATTTTGATTTGTCCTCAACGTTCCAGAGTTTGCAGTTTCTTGTGTCTACATTTTGCTTCTCTACTGTGAAACCACTTCAGGGAATGCCTACTTTGAAGAACTTCTCCTCCTCACTCCAAAGGGAATTCTGTGAAACTCACTTTTCACTGCTCCCTCTCTGCTTGCTGAGAGTCTGAACAAGGTTCCTGTCCCAAAACGTCGCCTAGTCAAGTTCTCCAGAGATGCTGCCTGACCCGCTGAGCTACTCCAGCACTTTGTGTGCTCCGTTACAATGAGCGGAAAATCTTCTGGGAACTCTGGCTGATTCCAATTCAAGTTCACAATGCTCAACATCGAGGCTTTTAACCATGGTGACACCTGCTAGTTGTAACGTGTGTTCAGTTGAAATGAAAATCAATGCCCAGAGAGAAAAATTTAAATTAAATAAAGCGTGCCTATCCGTTAGCATTTTTCGTGCTGACAAGGGGAACTGTGCATTTACAGTAAGCAGCCAAACTAATTTACAGCATCAGTTTAGCCTCTGCTGCTCTTGGAAGATAGACTTCCACCGCTAATCCTTTAATCCCAATAGCTAGCGTATTATTTATAAAGGCAGATTTGATACATTTTAAGTATTGTATCTTCCAGTGGGTTGTAAATATAGTGAATACATTATGTCATGTTGCCGCTAGTATATATATATATATATATGTAGTGTATACTCTCCAAGGGGCAACACTTGAACTCACCAATATAAAAGCCGACCAAGGAGGAAGGAATAACTAAAGTCAAGGGGATAAAGAATAGAATGGAACAGTGTCGCCCATCTGGGTAGTGGGAGAGATTTGGGAACAATCATTCGAAATAAATGTTTTAATTGATTTCTAAAATTAATTTGGAAAAAAAAAACAAATTAGAAAGAAGACCAAGAATGATATTGGAAATTAAAATAAGGAAATGGCAGGTATATTAAATTCATAATTTGCATTTTTATTTATGGTTCTTTTTTAATTCCTCTGATATTACATGAAGCTAATATTAATCCCCGTAGAATTAAAAATACATGCAGGCAGCCAGCTAAACTCACTGATTCATTTCTCATCATTAAGAACTAACTATCTTCTCATCTCTTTTTTCAATTGGTATGAACGTCACTTGAAGCCAATGAATGATGCTTTATCCACAAACCAAGAATCTGGTGTGGGTAGCCGAGGTCTTTGGTGGAATTACTGTGAATGGCTACTTGTTTAACATTGAGGCAGTCTGAAGAAGGGTTTCGGCCCGAAACGTTGCCTATTTCCTTCGCTCCATAGATGCTGCTGCACCCGCTGAGTTTCTCCAGCATTGTACCTTCGATTTTCCAGCATCTGCAGTTCCTTCATATAAACAATAACATTGAGGTATTACTGATGCACCCCGTTAGTTCAGATCAAAATTAACACGAGTAAAGTAACAGTTGCAAGATAGACATAAAAATGGTAGAGTAATTCAGCGGGTGAGGCAGCACCTATGGAGAGAAGGAATAGGCGATGTTTCGGGTCGAGACCCTTCTTCAGACTGATGTCCGGGGGGGGGACACACTAAAGATGACATAGAATGCTGGAGTAACTTAGCAGGTTTTACAGCATCTCTGGAGAAAAAGAATAGGTGACATTTTGTGTCGAAACCCTTCCTTAGACTATATCTATATATAAACATATATATACACACACATATATAAATAGATGATATACATAAATATTATATATATATATAAAATAGATGATATACATAAATATTATATATATATATATATATATATATATATATATATATGTGTGTGTATATATAAATGTGTGTGTGTGTGTGTGTGTGTGTGTGTATATAAATGTGTGTGTGTGTATACATTGCATTCAGAAAGTATTCAGACCCCTTCACTTTTTTCACACTTTGTTACGTTACAGCCTTATTCCAAAATAAATTAAATTCTTTTTTTTCTATCATTAATCTACACACAATACCCCATATTAAAAAAGCAAAAACAGATGTTTAGAAATTTTTGCAAAGTAATTACATATAAATAACTGAAATATCACATTTACATCAGTATTCAGACACTTTACACAGTACTTTGTTGAGGCACCTTTGGCAGCGACTACAGCCTCAAGTCTTCTTGGGTATGACACTACAAGCTTGGCACACCTGTATTTGGGTAATTTCTCCCATTCTTCTCTGCAGATCCTCTCAAGCTCTGTCAGGTTGGATGGGGAGTGTCGATGCACAGCTATTTTCAGGTCCCTCCAGAGATGCTCGATCGGGTTCAAGTCCGGGCTCTGGCTGGTCCACTCAAGGACATTCACAGACTTATCACAAGGCCAACTCCTGCATGGTCTTGGCTGTGTGCTTGGGGTAATTGTCCTGTGGAAGGTGGACCTCCGCCCCAGTCTGAGGTCCAGAACGCTCTGGAGCAGGTTTTCATCAAGAATCTCTCTGTACTTAGCTCTGTTCATCTTTCCCTCAATCCTGACTAGTCTCCCAGTTCCTCCCGCTGAAAAACATCCCCACAGCATGATGCTGCCACCACCATGCTTCACTTTAGGTATGGTACTGGCCAGGTGTTGAGGGGTTTCCTCCAGATGTGAAGCTTGGCGTTCACACCAAAGAGTTCAATCTAGGTTTCATCAGACCAGAGAATCTTATTTCTCATGGTCTGAGTGTCCTTTAGGTGCCTTTTGGCAAACTCCAAGCGGGCTGTCAGGTGCCTTTTACTGAGGAGTGGCTTCCATCTGGCCACTCTACCATAAAGGCCTGATTGATGGAGTGCTGCAGATATAGTTGGCCTTCTGGAAGGTTCTCCCATCTCCACAGAGGAACTCTGGAGCTCTGTCAGAGTGACCTTCGGGTTCTTGGTCACATCCCTGACCAATGCTCTTCTCCCCCCGATTGCTCAGTTTGGCCGGGCTGCCAGCTCTATGAAGAGTCCTGCTGGTTCCAAAGTTCTGCCATTTAAGATTGACGGAAGCCACTGTGCTCTTCGGGACCTGCAATGCTGCATACATTGTTTTATACCCTTCACCAGATCTGTGTCTCAACATAATCCTGTCTCGGAGGTCTACAGACAATTCCTTCATCTTCATGCCATGGTTTTTGCTCTGACATGCACTGTAAACTGTGGGACCTTATACAGACAGGTGTATGCCTTTCAAACTCGTCCAATCAATTTAATTTACCACTGGTGGACTCCAATCAAGTTGTATAAACATCTCATGGACATCTCTGGATGAACCTAAGTCTCAATTTTGTCATGGCAAAGGGTCTGAATACTTATGTAAATGTGATATTTCAGTTATTTATTTTTCATTACTTTGCAAAAATTTCTAAACACCTGTTTTCACTTCTGCATTCTGGGGTATTGTGTGTGTATTGACAAAAAAAAATGACTTTAATCCATTTTAAAATAAGGCTGTAACATAGCAAAATGTGGAAAGAGTGAAGGGGTCTGAATATTTTCTGAATGCACTGTATATACAGTATTATATATTTATATATATAAATAAATAGACACACACACACACACACACACACACACACACACACACACACACTCACACTCACACACACACACTCACACTCACACACATATGTACTCACACACATATATATCCTCACTCTATCATTCACCTTTCTTTCTTTCCATTGAGACCTGATGCAATAATTCATAAAATGAGCACTAGATCAGCTAGCCACGTGAAAAAATGCTTCCCAACGTGGCTGAGAAACATTTTAACCCTAATATTAAGATTACGGATTTAGACTAAAATGTAAATTTTTGAAAGTACATGAATATATTAAATAATTGAAAATGCATAACTGGCATGATGGTATGCTCCACTGAAGTCAGACTTGCAATTAAGATTTGAACTGTAAATTAAAATTCCAGAAGCACAATGGAAGATTGTTTGTACGAAAGGCTTCCAATGTTGTTTTTTGATGATTGGCCTTTACAAAAGCTCCTTCCTCCGTTATGGGGGGGGGGGGGAGGGGGGGGGGGGGGGGGGGGGGGGGGGGGGGGGGGGGGGGGGGGGGGGGGGGGGGGGGGGGGGGGGGGGGGGGGGGGGGGGGGGGGGGGGGGGGGGGGGGGGGGGGGGGGGGGGGGGGGGGGGGGGAGGGGAGGGATGATCGGCAGATCAAAATAAACCCCGCCTGTGGTTCCGAATGCAATACTCAGACTAAACTGCAGCAGGGAGCCGCTTTGCAATATTAATGCATCCTTTCGTTTTATTGCGTATTAGCTCGTGTATTTCCTTGGCTGAGAGTTAATCTTTGAATTGGAGCACTGTTAGGTCAATTTAAATGTTAATATCATTGTTGAGCGGGGTGCACAGATGTTCTCTCTGGGTGATGCCCTGAATAGTTAATGAGCAATCTGGAGTTTTGCATTTAAGCACTCAAGTTTACATTTTAAAACTTTTAATTGAAAATTGGTTTTGTCAATACAATTATTGCATTCTGCACATCTGTGCCCTTCTACATTGCAAATTATAGAATGCCGTGGACTAGATTGATGGATGATCTCAGAAAATCACAAAGCATTTTGTACCTAATTAAGCCTTTTTGTGGTAAAATCTTGATTGTTCTGCAGAAAATCCAGCAGAATTTTACTACATCGGGATATCAAAATCGTTGAGGGTTTAAAAAAAAAAGTGGTCGGGCAAGGTATCGAGAACGTCCCTCTCTCTTCGACTAGTGCCCTGTGATCTCTCATCTCAACAGGCAAGAAAGAAGGCTTCACCCACCATGCAAGATATAAGTGGGAGCGTTGTTCTCTTTATCTAGAATGGGATTTAAACCTTCTGGTCTAGAGATAAGGTAGCTGCCATTTAACCAAAGCCAGCATCAACCATATTGCTAAATAACGATGTTGCCATATGTTGACATTGTGTTTCTGTTTTGAAATCATTAACAATGCAATTTAAGGTCACGTGCAAAATCATAATGGTGTGCAGTGAATGGAAATCCAAGTATAATGGCCCATTCTCCCTCCCCACCAAAATATGGGAGGCCAGTTTTTTTTTTACTCATCTGCCCTTCCTTGCAAACATCAGTGAACAGAGGAAACTATAGCAGTGACTGTAGGAACACACTTACATCAGGCACATGCCCTGAATAATAAAATAGACATCTGTAATAAAAAGGAACTACACCATAGCTAGACACAAGGAACCAAACCATAGATAGACACAAAGTGCTGGAGTAACTCAGTGGGTCAGGCAGCATCTCCGGAGAACATGGATAGGTGACATTTCGAGTCGGAACCCTTCTTCAGGCTGATTGTAGGGAAAGTGTGACATAATATGAGAGATAATATTAAAAATATATTAAAAACAGTATATATATGTGTGTGGCTGTGTATCATGTATATATATAGATATGTACACACACACTCACACACACACACACACACGTGTGTGTGTGTGTGTGTGTGTGTGTGTGTGTGTGTGGCTGTATGTGTGTCTTTGTATTATATTGTAAATCTAATTGAAATTTTGTTACCAATTTCTGCAGATAATAGTTTGGACTGACGTTATTCATTGCTGCCTTACATAGAGTTGCTGCCTTACAGTGCCAGAGACCCAGGTTCGATCCCAACTGTGGGTGCTTGCCTGTGCGGAGTATGTACATTCGCCCTGTGTGGGTTTTCCCCGGTAACTGCGGTTTCCTCCCACATCCAAAGACGTACAGATTTGGGAATCAATTAGGTTGGTAAAAATTGTAAATTGTCCCTCCCGTGTGTACGATAGTTTTAGTGTATGGGGGATTGGTGGTCGGTGCGGACTCGTTGGGCCGAAGGGCCTGTTTCCGCGCCGTACCTCTTATTTAAACGAAACTAAAAAAAGTCTCTCCACATTTTCTAATGGAGGAATGGTCAGGAAGAAATTGACATCAAGGCATTTAAGTGACGAGATTTAAGAATGGTATGTACATGCAACTTCGTGTGCATTAAATCATATGCTGAAAATGGATTAGAATGGGAGGTCCGTTTGGCAACTTGAAGGCTGATGGTGCCAGGTCTAACAGCATCATCCAATTATAATCGCACAATATGCACCGTGATGGTACAGCTGAGTCAGGAAAATAACAAGTAAATAAATATACCAAGGATGTCCACTGAATAAAAGCTTTCACCTCAGATTTCACTGACAGTGTGTGTTCCTTACATGTACTGGCACCTTGTCAATTCAAATACTACACTCTCGCTCACTGTTATTTTCCAGTCAGTAATGATGTGATGTTGAGTTCATATAATAGAAAGTGATTCCACATGTCATTCTATCCAGTTTCATTTTGTTCCCCTAAAACATCCTGAAAGGTGTTGCCAGAACTCGAGGGCCTGAGCTATAGGGAGAGGTTGAGCAGGCTAGGACTCTCATGTTGTTGTACACCTCTGTAAGATCACCCCTCATCCTCCTGCTCTCCAAGGAATAGCAGTACAGGAGGATGAGGGGTGATCTTATAGAGGTGTACAAAATCATGAGAGGAATAGATCGGGTAGATGCACAGAGTATCTTCCCAGAGTAGGAGAATCGAGAACCAGAGGATATAGGTTTAAGGTGAGGGGGGGGGAGATTTAAAAGGAATCTGAGGGGTACATTTTTCACACACAGAGGGTGGTGGGTGTATGGAACAAGCTGTAGGAGCAGGTTATTGAGACAGGTACCATTGCCACATTTAAGAAACATTTGGACAGGTACATGGATAGGACAGGATTAGAGAGACATGGGCCAAATGCAGGAAGGTGAAACTAGTGTAGATGGGACATGTTGACCGGTGTCAGCAATAGACAATAGGTGCAGGAGTAGGCCATTCGGCCCTTCGAGCCAGCACCGCCATTCAATGTGATCATGGCTGATCATCCCCAATCAGTACCCCTTTCCTGCCTTCTCCCCATATCCTCTGCTATCTTTAAGAGCCCTATCTAGCTCTCTTGAAAGTATCCAGAGAACTGGCCTCCACCGCCCTCTGAGGCAGAGAATTCCACAGACTCACACTTTCTGTGTGAAAAAGTGTTTCCTCATCTCCATTCTTCGTTCTAAATGGCTTACCCCTTATTCTTAAAACAGTGGCAAATCGGGCCGAAGGGCCTGTTTACATGCAATAACACTATGATTCTATGACTCTAAGACTCTCGTAATAATGGTGTTTGAAAGGAGAGAGTCTTATATTGTGTGAAGCTGGACCCTAATGAAGCAACTGCCTTACCAAAAGTGGATGTGGTGTACTATCCAAATAGTGAGCCACCTTTACATCTGGGCAGATGTGTGAGAGGTGGAACAGACAGACTTTAGGCTTTAGACTTTAGAGATACAACGTGGAAACAGGCCCTTCGGCTCACTGAGTTTGCACTGACCAGTGATCACCCCGTACACTCACACTATCCGACACACAATGGCAACTATTTACAATTCACAGAAGCCAATAAACCTATAAACTTGTACATCTTTGGTGTGTAGGAGGAAACCGGAGCTCTCAGAGAAAACCCATGCAGGCCACAGGGAGAACGTGCAAACTCCATGCAGACAGCAACCATAGATAGGATCGAACCGGGTCTCTGCCGTTGTATGGCAGCAACTCTACCACTCCGCTCCTGTGCCAACAGGAGAGGGTTACTGACATGGTCAGCTGATGAAGTGCTGGAAGAACTCAGTGGGTGAGGCAACATTTAGACCGTTATGTGGATAGGAATGGTTTTGAGGAATATGGGCCAAAGGCGGACAGGTGGGACCCGCTTAGATGGGGCATCTTGGATGGCATGGACGTGTTGGGCCGAAGGGCCTGTTTCCGTGCTGTACAGATCTAAACAAGGGCTGGATGGCTCTGCAAGTTTGCTCCACAAGTTGTTTTTGTTTTGACAATAACACTGGAGAAAATGATGCAACTGTGTACATCCTTCCACACAGTAGCAAATGCAGTAAAATGCTCGAACTTCACTCAGCCGTGTTATGGGAAACTCTGCTTAGCTCCTTGTCATTGTAAGGATTTTAAGCCCTGGGGTTGTCTGTCACTCCAATTTGCTTACTGAGTTTGGCAAATTCAAATCAATACTCCTCTCAGTCTTTGTGTGGTCGGTCAGGCAGAGGTGAAACGTTTCATCTCTGTGGAAAAAAGCTCTCAGCCAGCCAGCCATGATGAAGGAAGGCTGTGGGGCATTAATGATGCCCGAGCCACAACAATGGTGCAGCAGAAAGCGGCACGCTAACTTCAGAGCTCATTCCCGCTAGTGCTTCGCCATTTCCACTTTCCACCCCAAACAACAGCAAGGTGGCACAGCGGTAGAGTTGCTGCCTCACAGCGCCCCGGGTTCAATCCTGACCACGGCTGCTCTCTGTATGTGCGGAGTTTGTACACTCTCCCCGTGACCCGCGTGGGCTTTCTCTGGGAGCTCCGGTTTCTTCCCACACTCCAAAGGCGTACAGGTTTGTAGGTTAACTGGCCTGGTATAATTGTAAATTGTCCCTAGTGTGTGTAGGATAGTGTTAATGTGCGGGGATTGCTGGTTGGCGCAGATTCGGTGGGTCGAAGGGCCTGTTTCAGCGCTGTTTAGTAAACTAAAAACGAAACACCTGTTTATAAAATAAATGCAGTGAAAATATTGAACGCACTTCAATGGAAGAAAGCAAGTTCATTGATCTTTGGTTAATGTAATAAAAATTATGATCAATGACTCCAGTTTGTGGTCCTGTTAAGACATACTGTTTATTTCTGAAGACCTTGGATCAATAGTCCACCACAGGACACTCTAGTCCAATCAATATGTATTCCCATATACGATGTAAATGAATGTTAGTTCAATTCCCCTTTGGTTTAAAGGTGAATTTACTTCAGAATACTTTCTCCATCCTTACATCAGTTTTTATTTCCTCCTACCTCGTTCCGTACACCTACCACCCTTTGGGTAAAAATGTTACCCCTCAGGTTCCTCCCCCCCCCACCCCCCCCCCCCCCCCCCCCCCCCCCCCCCCCCCCCCCCCCCCCCCCCCCCCCCCCCCCCCCCCCCCCCCCCCCCCCCCCCCCCCCCCCCCCCCCCCCCCCCCCCCCCCCCCCCCCCCCCCCCCCACCTTAAACCTATATCTTCTAGTTCTCGGTTCCCTTACTCTGGTCAAGAGACTCTGTGTGTTTACCCAATCTATTCTTCTCGTGATTTTGCACACCTCTACAGATCACCCCTCATGCTCCAGTGTTCCAATGAATAGTCCCAGCCTGCTCAAGCTCTCCACAATGCTCAGGCCCTCGGGTCCTGGCAACATCCTCGTAAATCTTCTCTGCACCATTTCCAGCTTGACAACACCACTCCGTCATACAGCTGAGGCAGGGACCATCGCGATGATTAAGAAACATTTAGACAGCGTTTGTGTAGGAACGAACTGCGGATGCTGGTTTAAACCAAAGATAGACACAAAATGCTGGAGTAACTCAGCAGGACACTCAGCAGGAATGGGTGACGATTTGAGACAAGACCCTTCTTCAGACGTATCGGGTCAAGACCAGTCGGGCCCAGTGAAGTAGGTCTGTGGATGCGACAGGTTTAGAGGGATATGGGCAGGTGGGACTAGTGCAGGTGGGACATGTTGGTCGGCGTGGGCAAGTTGGGCCGAAGGGCCAGTATCCACGTTGTACGGCTAAAGGACTCCAGAGATTCACAACCTTTACGAGAAGAAGTTTCTGCGTACTACAATTTTGAATACCAGTCCCCTAATCTTGTTGCCCCCCCCCTCCACCAACACCACCCTTCAATAAACCTTCTGCACAAAAGCAGCAGAGTCTCCAAACTGGCTATCCCCCTGTGATCTTGCTCAACAATCCAGTCACACCATTGCGAAAACAGAGCACAAAAAGTCAAGGAACACGGCTTAAAAAACGGCGTGATAAAGAACCCATCCATTCGCACTAAAACTAAAGTAAAATTGATGGCAGCTTCTCCTAATAGTTGCATTTGCTATTCTACGAATGAACCGGTGAATAATTTTCTGCCAAGTCTAAGCATCCTTTGAGATTAAACCATGAAGAAATAAGGTTGCAATCAAGTTATAATACAAAAGCTTGCAAAATACCTATTAACTGCACAGTGAAGTAGAGTTCTATAACAGAATCTTAAGAACAAACGAACAAATGCCTTTGATCTCATCTTAAAACCGGTCTTTTGGGGCATAAACATAAAGAGTACCGTTCAGCTCCTGGAACCTGTTCGACTCCCATTCGAATTGTGATTAATCTGTACATTGATTCAATTTATCTGCATTTGGTTTACTCCGCTTGAAATCCGTCACCAGCTAAATTTCAATTTCAGCTCTTGCAAGTTTCAGGTCATTCTGCATTTACAATGATTTGGATGAAGAGGATACCATACTTTCATTATTTTGCCAGATCTCTGAAAGCACTTCCTAATTTCACCCCTGCTTAGAACCCAACCTTGGTTTGGAGATACAGCGCGGAAACAGGCCCTTCGGCCCACCGCGTCCGTGCCGACCAGCGATCCCTGCACACGAGCGCTATCCAACGAGCGCTATCTAGGGACAATTTATACTTATACCAAGCCAATTAACCTACAAATCTGTACGTCCTTGGAGTGTGAGGCCTGAGCACGCCAGCCTCAATCACAAAATGGTGGCCCTCAATTCTGTCCACAATTAGAAGATAATTGCATCTATTCAACATTTACAAAACATTTGCTATGTCAACCTTCATGACCATGCAATGTGGCCATCACTGAATCCTCTAAGCCCCACTATCATTCTGGCTCTGTTCCATTTACAATGTGGTGCTGTGCTACACCCTACACTTAATCAAGGTGATCGTATCAAAAGAGTTCAGAATTTCACATGTTCTAGGAGCAGTATTCGGCCCATCAAGTCAACTCCGCCATTCAATCTATCTTTCCCTCTCAACCCCATTCTCCTGCCTTCTCCCAGTAAGCCCTGACACCCTTACTAATCAAGAAATCAAGAGCCCCCTCAATGAATGAATACTCTTAAAAAATTGGATAGGATCTCAATGCCTATCATCAACAGTTCAGGATTGCTGTAGTTTAGCAGTAACGCCCACGTTTCTATGCACTTGCGTCAAACTGTGACTTGCTGATGGATTCGGAAGACTGAAGTCCTGAGGTCTTTCACATCCTTCTCCCTACTCACAATCCCAACTCGTCAGCAATTTTCAAAATGAAACGGCTCCATCTTTGATATAAATCCTAATTTGTCTGCACAGATGTTGCACGTTCTCCCCGTGACCTGCGTGGGTTTTCTCAGGGATCTCCGGTTTCCTCCAAAGATGCACAGGTTTGTAGGTTAATTGGCTTTGGGATAATTGTAAATTGACCTTAGGATAGCATTGGTGAGCAGGGATTGATGGTCGGCGCGGACTCGGTGGGCCGAAGGGCCTGTTTCCCCGCTAAACTAAACTAAAGTTGGGTTCTAAGCATCGGTCCCACCAGTCATAACTGACACACAGCGGACACAAGATCTCCAGTATTGAAAAGGAAATCTAAAGGTAATGCATCCATTGATTCCCCCCCCTTAGCTATTCCACCAGTCGCATCGTCAAACTCCACGGGATTAGTCAAGACACCATTTTTCTTTCTTCTCGTGTTGTAGTTATTACATCTTTAATTGTAGACTCACTCCTATCTTCAGCTCAGGCATGACCTACTTCAGCTACCACCTGAGATCTCCACCATGACAGAGATCATTCTTCAGCCACTTCAACTTATTGCACATGATATCAGGCAATAGTTTAGAGCATTGGACACGTGAAGAGGACCAAACAGTATCCCAGCTATAATCCTAGACTCGTGGGCTCGAAAACTAGCCCAATCTCTATCCCAGCTGGGATGTAATCCTGGGGCTTTAATAAGGCTCTGGTCAGACCACATTTGGAGTATTGTGAGTAGTTTGGGGCCCCATGTCTGAGGAAGGATGTGCCAAGCTTTGGAGAGGGTCCAGTTTACGAGAATGATCCCAGGAATGATTGGGTTAACATATGATGAGTGTTTGTCGGCCCCGGGCCTGTACTCGCTGGAGTTTAGAAGGATGAGGAGGGACCTCATTGAAAGTTACCGAATAGTGAAAGGCCTGGATAGAGCGGATGTGGAGAGGATGTTTCCACTAGTGGGAGAGTCTAGGACCAGAGGCCATAGCCTCAGAAAAAAATGAGTTACCTTTAGAAAAGAGACGAGGAGGAATTTCTGTAGTCAGAGGGCGGTGAATCTGTGGAATGCATTGCTACAGAGGGCTTGGACACCGAGTTAATGGATACCTTTAAGTTGGAGATTGACTGATTTTTGATTAGTACGGGTGTCAAGGGTTATGGGGAGAAGGCAGGAGAGTGGGGTTGAGAGGGAAAGATAGATCAGCCATGATTGAATGGCCAAGTAGACTTGATGGGCTGAATGGCCTAATTCTGCTCCAAGAATTTATGAATTTATGATTTTCTCCAGTACAGTTCAAACAATGGCATCTGCCCAACAATATGTAAAATTGCCCAGATATGCCCTGTACACAAAACATGGGGGAAAATTCCAATCTGACTAACTATTGCTGAATGCTCTTGTTGGTTGGGGGATTAGAACATTTTTTAGTGCTTGAGCTCAGATGGAGTTCAGATTTGTCCTCGCTGAGTATATAAACTACCCAAGCAGAACGCTAGTCCACCAAGTCTTTGGCATTATTAGCATTTACACATCAGTTGTTGTAAGTAAGAAATTAATTGTTCCTTTGTGGGACATATGATAATATAACATTCGTAAATCTTGATGTTATCACCAAGTTTTTGTGTTAACATTGCAAAGAAAGTCCAAACAGTCCCCAGAAGACATGTTGATCACATTGATATAGTGGATCTTGGTCTCTCCTGCTCCATGGCACCCATACTAACTTAAGCAGTTGTTTCTTTCAATGGCCCTCTTCTTGTGAATGCGGCTGAATAGTTTAGTTTAGTTTAGCGATACAGCGCGGAAACAGGCCCTTCGGCCCACCCCGTCTGCGCCAACCAGCGATCCCCGTACGCAAGCACCACCCTACACACACTGGGGACAATTTACAATCTTTACCGAAGCCAATTAAACCTACAAACCTGGGCGTAATTATAATGTGGGAGGAAAACGCAGCATCCGGGGAAAACACATGCGTGGGAAAATGTACAAAGTCGATACAGACAGCACTAGTAGCCAGTACATACTGGGGTCTCTGGCACTGTAAGGCAACAACTCTACATCTGCGCCACCAGGGAATACTTGATCAGGTACATGAATTAGAGCGATATGGGCCAAACACAGACATATGGGACTAGCTTAGATGAGGCCCAGATTTGTTGAGCCAAAGGGCCCGTTTTACGTGCTGTCTGACTCTATGAGAATTGTATTAAACGTCAAACGATACACACTTCGTTTTGTCGCTCTGAAATATGGAAACTTTCCCTGTTGTAATGGCAAGGATAATAATCTGAAACAGATAAGACATTGTTTGCTGGTGCTTACAATATAAATATGGATAGCCATCATACCTCAATCAACTCAACCAGTTGGGTACTGAAACTGTTGATAAAACAGCTGTTTTAACTGTTCAGCCACGACATCACTCCATCCCTCTTCCAAAGCTTCAAGGTTGGGCAAGTTTAATATGCGCCTGATTATATGAAATCTTCCAGCCATCCCCATCAGTTTGAGACAAAAGGTATAATTGCCTATACATCATCCACGGTGGATGGCCATGCCACTGTTTCAGACTTGTATCTATCTTGCCACTAACAACTCAAATAATCATCAAAGTGTCAGAGTATCACAAAGGCAAATGTTCCTCTGACTGTCAGAGAAAACTCATGCCCCTTATTTTTTTCTTTATGCACATTGGAACTCATGATGGCACCATTAAGAACCCCAACTTCACATGGGGAACGTCATCTAAATCCTCCCACTGGCAGAAAGGTTTCGAGGGATGAAGACAGATGCATTTTCAGTAAAAAATATGTAAACTTTTTGGGGGTGGACACAAAACGCTGGAGTAACTCAGCAGGTCAGGCAGCATCTCTGGAGAAAAGGAATAGGGATGTTTTGAAGAAGGGTCTCGACCCGAAATGTCGCCTATTCCTTCTCTCCATAGATGCTGCTTCACCCGCTGAGTTTCTCCAGCATTTCTGGTCGACCAGGGTATGTTTTGGGTCTGACCTAAGGGTCTCAACCCGAAACGTCACCCATTCCTGCTCTCCAGAGAGGCTGCCTGTCCCGCTGAGTTACTCCAGCATTTTGTGTCTATCTTGAATTTCAATGTACTTCGGTGCATATGACAAATAAAGAACTAATGTTGTGAAAGAATCGCAGAATGTAAGCAGTTTCGTTTTTTTATTTTAATTTAGAGATACAGCGCGGAAACAGGCCCTTCAGCCCACCGAGTCTGCGCCGACCAGCGATCCCCGCACACTAACACTCTCCTACACACACTAGGGACAATTTTACATTGATACCAAGCCAATTAGCCTACAAACCTGTACGTGTTTGGAGTGTGGGAGGAAACCAAAGATCTCGGACTAAACACTCGCAGGTCACGGGGAGAACGTACAAATTCCATACAGACAGCACCCGTAGTTGGGATCGGACCCGGGTCTCTGGCGCTGTAAGGCAGTAGCTCTACCACTGCCCAGGTTGCAGAAAATTAAAACGTAATTATCAAAATCATTCCCATGAAGTTCAAATGTCCAAGACCAATTCAAACCTTGATATAAATAATGGGTGGTACACAAAATTGCTGGAGAAACTCAGCGTGTGCGGCAGCATCTATGGAGCGAAGGAAATAGGCGACGTTTCGGGCCGAAACCCTTCTTCAGACTGATATATAATGGGAAGTTGTTTTGCATTATGATATTGGCTTCAAATGTGGTATAAAGGGGTTGACAGGAGGAAAGTTAATGTCTGGAAGAGAATGATTGTCATTCCCGCAAATTTCAATAAGAAATCATTGAAGCTTTAGTAAAGTCCATCTGAGTGAATTCAACAGTACAGATTGATCGCGACTTAACAATGCAACGTAGACAGCTCATTTCTCAAATCTGTCCAACAATTGTATAGTACTATTTTTCTCGATGAACTGCAGAAAATGTAAAGTATATTGGGGGTACACAGCGAATAATGGGAGAGAAATCTCCTTTCTCGCAACGATTCTCCATGTGTTTTCTGTGGGTAATGTCCGTAGAACAAATCTCCTCCGAGTCAACAAGATTGCTCAGCGGTAGAGTTGCTGCCTCACAGCGCCAGACACCGCGTTTGGTCCTGACTACCGGTGCTGACTGTAAGGAGTTTGTACATTCTGCCCATGACCTACATGGGTTTTCCCTGAGAGCTCTGGTTTCCTCCCACACTCCAAAAGACGTACAGGTTTGTAGGTTAATTGGTTTGGTAAAATTATAAATTGTGTTAATGTGCATGGATCGCTGGTCGGCACGGACTCGGTGGACCAAAGGGCCTGTTTCCGTGCTGTATCTCTAAACCAACAATTGACAAATCAGCACAAATTACCTCAGGGAGATAATAGCAGACACGGACAACTGGAAATTTGTCCAGCGGGACAGGCAGCATCTTTGGAAAGAAGGAATGGGTGAAGTTTCGGGTCGAGACCCTTCTTCAGACTGAGAATCTGAAGAAGGGTCTTGATCCGAAACGTCACCCATTCCTTCTATCCAGAAATGCTGCCTGTCCCGCTGAGTTACTCCAGCCTTTTGTGTCTTGCGATGTGAAAGATCCTGCCTTTCATAAAGTTTAGTTTAGTCTGGAGATACACTGCGGAAACAGGACCTTCGGCCCACAGAGTCCGCACCGACCAGCGATCCCCACACGTTGGCACTATCCTACACACACTAGGGATAATTTACACTTATACCATGCCAATTAAGCTACAAACCTGTACGTCTTTGGAGGGTGGGAGGAAACGGAAGATCTTGGAGAAAACCCACACAGGTCACGGGGAGAATGTACAAACTCCGTACAGACAGCGCCCGTAGTCAGGATCGAACCCGGGTGTCTGGCGCTGTAAAGCAGCAACTCTACCGCTGCGCCACCGTGACGCTCACTGATATATTATGATACAACATTTACATAATATAACAAATTATTGCTCTCCCTCTTCAGTGGGAATATGTTCCATGCCGTCTCTTTGGAGGGGAGTGATAGAGATTACAAAGTAATATTTAGTCATTATCACTAGCGATAATCACATATTATCACAAATACTAGTGATTATATATTACTATATCATATGGTGGTATGTAATTATATCCCTATATGATTATATATAGTAATTTTAGAAATACAACGCGGCAACAGGCCTTTCTGCCAACCGAGACAGTGCCGACCACGACTTCTATGTTATCCCAATTTTGAATCCTACACACTAGGGCCAATTTACAGAGGATAAGTGACCAACAAATCTGCACGTCTTTGGAATGCGGGAGGAAGCCGGAGCAGCCGGAAAAGAATATGTAAACTCTGTACAGAAAGCAGAGTTTGTGGTCCGGATCGAACCCGGGTCACAGGGCACTGTAAGGCAGCAACTCTATCGCTGTGCCACCATGCCGCCCTGTGTTATATCGTGATATGATTTTACTTCGGAGTCACGTGAGTGACTTCGTGAAGAACCCCGCTTCCACGCATGCGTGTCATATCGCTACACGCATTGCAACGAGTCACACAGGGGGAACGGCGTTCCCCAAGCGGGAGAATTTGAAAGTCGGGAACAGCAGGTAAGAGACTCTGCGTTCCTTTTTTACTACCTACTTTTAGGTGGCTGCGGAAAGCCGGCAGGGAGACCCGTGGAGGGCGAGCAGCCAGCAGCAGCAACAGCACGAGTTTCCCTGGAGGGGAACAACCTGAGCCCGACTTTGCTCCCGCACCGGCAAAATTCACCTCTCGGCCGGGCGGGAAGCAAAGTAAAAAAGGTCCCTATGCCAGTCTCAAGCGAGACTGGCTTGGGAGCAGTCGGTAGCAGCCAGCACAGAGGCTGCGGGACAGACAGCTCAGACCAGCGAGGGGCTCGGAACACTCAGCGAGTGCAGCGGCACTGATGGAGTCGGAACGGGACGTTCGGGCTGAAAACCTTCTTCAAAAGGTAAGGCCCAGGGTCCAGGGGATCCATAGGTACAGCCGGGGTTACCGGCTGCGGAGCTGCCGCGAAGGACCAGGCCCGTGAACACCGGGGTCCAAGCGGCTTGAACCCGACACAGGGAACGACGGTCACCGGCGGGAGAAGGAAAGTCGGGAACAGCAGGTAAGAGACCCTGCGTTTCCTTCAACTTACCTTCTAGGTGCAGACATGGACCAGGTCCATGTAAGGCCGGCGGGAGAACCACGGAGGAGCGGCAGCGGCGGCGGCAGCGGCAGCGGCAGCAGCAGTGGGAGCCGGCAGCTGCAGGAGCACCGGCAGCTGCAGCAGCACTAACAGCGGCAGGAGCACAGACAGCAGCAGCAGCACAGGCAGCAGCAGTGGCAGCTGGCACTTCGTGAGGAGCTGGCAACGGCAGGAGCAGCATGGGCACATCGATTCCCGGAGAGGGAAAAACACCTGCGCCCAACTTCGCTCCAGCATGGTGAGAAAGTTCATTTCTCGGCAGCAAAGGACTTTGCAATTGACTGGCTGCAATCTACTACAAGGGACCAGTATGTGAGTACCAGGATCGGTCCCAGCGGGGTTTTTTAGTTACAATAATCGCTTCTCGGCTTTTTGGCTAAGATCAAGTGTAGTATCTGTTCTTATTAGTTTAATATCTGATACACCCCTTATCTACGGACCATATATATTATATAAAAACTATAGTAGCTGTTATCATCAGTTTTAATGTCTTATATGTCCCTTAGCTAAGGACCATATAAGTAGGAGTGCCCAGAATTGAGGGCATTAGAGTGGGGTTGGCCGGCTGCAACGACCACTAGGGACCAGTACCGTCAGTACGGGGGTCGGTCCCAGGGGTCTAAGATAAAGGGGCAGCCAGGAGTGCTGAGAGCGTTGAAGCCAGGTTAAAGGAATAGATGGAAGCAGCTGTGCCAGTTATCCCCCTCACCGGCCATATCCACTTCACGGAAGGAAGGACAAAACTGGAGAAGGAGGACCATGGAACAGCGGGCAGCCAGCAGCAGCCAGCGGCACTTGGATCAACCGTAGTGGGATCAGCTGTGCCCGATGTCGGCCCCGCACCGGCCAGATCCATGTGACCGAGCGGTAGGCTAGACACAAATTAAACAAGGTAGTGGACTCAGAAGGGTCCGACTTTGCATAAAACCACCGGCAACCAGCGCCCGAGAGGGCTGGAGCGGGAAGAAGCGGTGTATGGAGCCTTGCTCCAACGTGATAAAACCACAGCAGTACCTCTTTGAGGGCTGCACAATGCTTCTACCCCATCAGAGGGGAGCACTGTGGGTCAGTTCTGGGTTGACTTGCAAGAGGGGTCCGCAGAACAAAAGACAAGTGGGCAGCAGTTAAGCCCCACATGGGTACCCCGTGTGGGACCCTAGAGATCTCTAACTCTATAAAAAAGAGTAGGCAGGACCCTGATGGGCCAGAGCCTGGTAATACAGCGTCCCATGATCCTAACACAGCAGGGACTCTGCTGGACATGGTGGCTGATTACTTTAGCCAAGTCAAACATGGGTAGACTTGGATCCAGGATGGCAATAGTATTACTATATGTCTGGCCACATACGCCAACAAGGGAAAAAAATTACAAACACTGGCCAGACATCTGCCACCTGGCAACGGTGAGGCATTACAGGTGCCCAGTGTAAACCAATGCATTTGGCAGCATATGGACGAACATCAGGAACCAGGACCTCAAGATCCAGAGAACCTTCAAGGGATTGACGGAAGGCATCATAGCATACACCCGCACCCTGGACTAAACGTAGGTAACCAAAGACCATCAAGACGCACTAGATCTGTTTAATAATATGCAATATGACCTGAACTACAAGTGGAAGGCGGCCATTCAGCCAGCACTAGGACCCCAAAAATGCTACCATTTGCAAACAAAGAACCGTGTGTGGACTAAGCCAAGACACTGGGGCTCATTAAGGCCAGCGCAAGGGCCTATTTTGGAGCATGATACCAGCCACAGGCAAGGCCATAAAAAATGTGGCTCATACCAGTAGCAGTGTCAGAAATCAATATAACCTGCAGGATCCGTTTTAGGGTATGGCCAGGGCGGCCACCCTGGAAGATGCGGAAGCCTAAACCTCCCACACAACCCCGAACAAGAAATATTAAACCAGAACCTTATTTTCTTCTGTTAAAATAGGGACCTACGAGGGTAGGGGAGGTTGCAACACTACAGTTATGTATGGTATATAATCACTACAGATTCATATAATCTCAGCAGTATTCAGGGTTATCTGATAGGGTTTTTTCTCATCCCAATAACCACAGTACATCATACACCAGAAGGGCATTTTGTCCTTACATAAACCAAACAATCTAAAACCCACATGGTGCTACAAGATTTGTACACGAAAGATTGGATTGAACATATTTATTAAAATAAAATAGAGTAGGGTTGCAGGATTATCATTGATTTAACCCTAAACACATTTGTTCTAGATATTCATTTTAAGATGGATGCTCTTATTATTGATAAAGACTTGGTGTCAGTTGCGGGTTTCTATATGGCAGGCATTGACTCAATAGAGGAACTTTGGCAATATAGAGCTTACAAAAGGGGCAATCATTAGCCCCAATATTATGTACTAAAATTCGTAAACCAGCTTGGCATTGTTATGTAAATAAGCCATAGGGTGAGGTTTTCCCCCCATTCGGACCCATCAATGGGGTACTAGGGTAAATTCAACCACACTCGGCATCTGGAATTTTCAGAGTACCCGACTGACCTTCTCAATCATGGTTTTCAGTCTTACAGGGGATGGTGTTAGAACCATGTTCCCTATGAACATTGCCAAAAAATTGTTGATTTATCCAGTGACTGGAGACTCCATGCCATAACACTATGGATTTATTGATTTGTAGAGTCTAACAGACCCACTATACTGTCAGACAGGACGATGAATCTCATCTCATCTGCACTAAGACTGTCAACACGGAAGCAGTACCTTGGACACATCAAGAAATGGGGCATATACTGCTTGGACAACAATCTCGGCCAAAAACATTCTGGCCGTATTGGGATTTTAACAAGCCTCCATTAGGATAATCGATGGAGCTACAGTGCCATTAATAGTGCCACAAGTGCACTCTCCAATTACCTATCACAAGGATCGGAACGGCACGCGGTGGGAGCGCACCCCTGGTAAGCAAACCAGGTACTCCGAAATCTGGGACGTGGGTGTCGTTTTCTCAACATGCTGAGGAGCTTGTAGCTCATAACAGCGTTGTCACTTCAGTAACAGACCAGGAAGATGGTTATGCTCATGGTGTTATTTACCGCACAACTAGTCCAGCCATTAAGCAAACAGAGCCTGGACTCCCTGATCATCTCACCGAGAAACTGGTGTTGTCATACAGGATTTAATAAAAGAAAACAGATCGGGTTCCTCGGGTCTAGGGTTTGATTTTATGGTACACCCATATGGCAAACGACTGTGTATAACAAGACACATCTAACAATACATAGCATATACTCGGAACATTCGAGGTCAGAGTATGGAGTTGTTTATCTCTTACAAGAAACTGCATGATAGGGTCACGACTCAAACTATATCAAGGTGGCTCAAAATGGCAGGAATAGACACTGATGTTCCAACTCTCATTCCACCAGGACTGCAGCAACATCCGCAGCAATATTGTACAGGTACCCACAGACCAAATCCCCAGAATGGCAGGAGGGTCATTTTAAAAAAGGGTTTTTTCCACAGGTTGTATAATAAACCAGTTTATTTGGAGCCATCATTGTATTAAGAAAACATTTTAGGTTCAACAAAATAATTTGCCCGATAGGTTACAGGGTTATGATTCTCAAAATTTTAAAAAGTGTTATATTTTTTCGTTATACCACACAACTCTTTGTATAATTGTGTTTTAAAACTACTAATGATGCTCTCTCCCAATACCCAAGGCAGTTGTGAAGCATGGACTCGTTCCACGGCATGAGGTCACAGAGCTTTGAAATCTTCACGAAGTCACTCACGTGACTCCGAAGTAAAATAGTAAGATTAAACGAGAACTTACCAGTTTGAAGTTTGATCTGTATTTTATGAGGAGTTACGATGAGGGATTTCGTGCCCTCCGCTCCCACCCTCGTATGATCATATCAAAAACTGGTATCTCTTTGATAATCTTACTATGTTAGATCATTATAGGTTCCTGTGACCTCACACCGCTGCTTTGAAGTATGACACGCATGCGTGGAAGCGGGGTTCTTCACGAAATCCCTCATCGTAACTCCTCATAAAATACAGATCAAACTTCAAACTGGTAAGTTCTCGTTTAATCTTACTATTAAATATAACCATATATTGATATCACACGAGTATATGTACAATAGATGATATATATTGATGTACAGGTCCACCACCGATTTTCCAGCAACTGGAAGCTGGAAAAAAATCCCCTCCCACATCTTTAATCTGGACAAAAATCCCCCCCCCCCCCCCCCCCCCCCCCCCCCCCCCCCCCCCCCCCCCCCCCCCCCGGAGGTCCCCCCAAAAATGTGCCTCCTAGGCCGGGTGAAGGGCCAGCCTCAACCTCCTCGGGACTTCCGCAGCCGATCAGTGGGTTGAATTTGCCCCCTGCTGCCGAGGCTCTGGAACTCCGGCCCAGCCAGAGCCAGCAGATCCGTTCCCACGGCCGACTATCGAGGCCAACTTTGTGGGCCGGTATCTCGGTCCCCCCCAAAGCCATGACCTCTGTTGGTCCGGCAAAATGGATAAACCGGAAAGGCTCTGGAACCAAGGGTGCCGGAAAATCAGTGGTGGACCTGTGGTATGATTATATCATATCACTGGTCATGTTTTAGCATGTCTTGACCTTCTGCTGACTGGTTAGCACGCAGCAAAAGCCTGAAAAATGCAACGTCAAGTTTCAGGATCAGCTTCTTCCTGACAGCCATCAGGCTATTAAACACGACAACCTCATAGAGGCTCTGAACTACAATAGGCTATTATTATTATTAGTGTTGCACTGTTCTGTTTATTTTTTGAGTATGTGTGTATGTGTATATATATATGGGTATGTTGTAAGTATGTGTACATATACACATATATTGTACATATACACATATATATTGTATAACCTCTTCTTTTCTCTCTCTCGTTTGTCATATCAAACAATGTTTGCATTTTCTGTTGTGCTGCAACAAGTAAGAATTTCTTTGTTCTATCTGGGGCACATGACAATAAAACACTCTTGATTCTTAACTCTTTTCACTGTACCTCGTGACTATAAACTAAACTGAACATATATCAGATCATTATATGAGATATAATCACACACTTATATTAACTATAACTGAAGAGTAATTAACTCTCAGATAGACACAAAAAGCTGGAGTAACTCAGCGGGACAGGCAGCATCTCTGGAGAAAGGGAATGGGTCGAGACTGGTTAGGGATAAGGGAAATCAGAGATATAGACAGTAATATGGAGAGAAAAAGAACAATATATGAAATATATGCAAAAAATTAACGATGATAAAGGAAACTGGCCATTGTAAGCTGTTTGTTGGGTGAAAACCAGAAGCTAGTGCAACTTGGGTGAGGGGGATAGAGAGAGAGAGGGCTCCTGAAGTGAGAGAAATCAATATTCATAACACTGGGCTGTAAGCTGCCCAAGCTCTCAATCAGCATAAATGAAACTTTGGTCATCATCTTATTAGTGTCTGTAGAACGACGTCATGTACAAGCTTACTAAGGCATTTCCAGCACTACTTTTGTCACTGCTCGTTGGAAACATCTAATTGTACATCAATGCATTGAGAGCTTATACAAGCTTACCGAGGTTGTGAAAGCTGCTGAACAATTCATTGACACCCTACTTTCAACACAGTGAGTGATTTCTCTGCCGTACTGTTCACTCCAGCACATACCCCTTTTATACAAATGCTGGAAAGAATGCAGCGGAGATTTACAAGGATGTCGCCAGGACTCGAGGGCCTGAGATATAGGGAGAGGTTGGGTGGCCTCTGACATTATTCCTTTAGAGCTCAGGAGGCTGAGGGCTGATCTTATAGAGGTGCACAAAATCATGAAGAGAACAGATATGGTGAATGCATAGTCTTATTACCTAGAGTAGGGGAATCAAGAATCAGAGCGGCCCCATAGCAGAAGCATCCACAGGGCTGGAAACTGGAAGTATCCTGAGCTAATTCTGCTACCACCATCATCTATTTACAAGTGATGGCTCCCACTGATTGTCGCCGGAAGCTTGCGTCCTTTTCAGGACGGATGATGACAACGATGTCAACATTTGAAACATGGAAGACGGACATGAAAGAAGAAGAACCAGAGTTCATAGGTTTATGGGAAAGATTTAATAGGACCCTAAGGGGGAGATTTTTCACTAAGTGTTCAGTGGGTATACTGAATGAGCTACCAGAAGAGGTAGTTGAGGCAAATAGTGTATTAGCATTAAAAAGACTCTTGGACAAGTATATGGATAGGAAAGGTTTGGAGGGAAAGGGACCAAATGTGGGGAGATGGGACTAGATTAGATGGAGCCTTGTGGCCAGCATAAATGCGTTGCCCTGTTTCAGTGCTGTGCGACTCTACCGGTCTAAAGGACAGCTATGTTAACGCAAGCAAGGTTAGCTTGCAGAAAAAATCCTTTCGGATGTCTCAACCTTCAACGCTTCCTAATTTAAGCCATATTTCTGCTTGTCACTATTAATAAATATGTTGAGTGATCAAAGTAATACTGGTGTGACACAAGCAAATATAAAGAATATATAATGCAACTTTTATTAATGCAATCGTTATTCTATGAGCACGATTCTTTAAAATAACTCACGGGATTAAAATTAGATTTAAAAATTGATGCTCTGTTACATGATCACCTGAAAATTTCAGCAGAAAAAAGCTATTATCTCTAATTTATCAATGCTCCTGCGTATGCTCCAAATACTCCTCCATTTTCACTCACTCAATCCCAGCACAACAGTCTACTTCTTTCTCCCTAATGTACTTATCTAGCTGCTTCTGAAGTGTATCATAAGTTCGTGTTCATAAGTGATAGGAGCAGAATTAGGCCATTCGGCCCCTTCAAGTCTACTCTGCCATTCAATCATGGCTGATCTATCTCTCCCTCTTAATCCCATTCTCCTGCCTTCTCCCCACAACGCCTGACACCTGTACAAATTGAGAATCTATCAATCTCTGCCTTAAAAATATGCATTGACTTGGCCTCCAGAGCCCTGTGTGACAATGAATTCCACAGATTCACCATCCTCTGACTAAAGAAAATCCTCCTCATCTTCCTTCTAAAGGTATGTCCTTTAATTCTGAGTCTATGGCCTCTGGTCCAAGACTCTCCCACTAGTGGAAACATCCTCTCCATGTTCACTCTACCCAGGCCTTTCACTGTTCGGTAAGTTTCAATGAGGTACCCCCCCCACCCTCATCCTAAACTCCAGCGAGTACAGGCCATGTCCCATCAAAACGCTCATCAGATGTTAACCCATTCATTCCTGGGATCATTCTCGTAAATCTGCACCCCTCTGCACCCCTTCCAGAGCCAGCACATCCTTCCTCAGCTGTGGGGCCTAAAACAACTGCTCACAATTTTGTAAGGCATTAAAAAGGTATGAAAACACTCACCTTTTCTGCGGACTGGGCTGTGCCAAAAAATATTGGAATAAAAGCTAACCATATAATGCAGGTGGTGTACATGGTGAAACCGATGGGTTTGGCTTCGTTGAAGGTCTCTGGAACGCCTCTGGTTTTAATTGCGTACACAGTGCATGTGACCATCAGCAGAATGCTGTACCCCAGGGAGCAGATGAGAGAGAGGTCAGAAATGTCACACTTGAGGACGCCCCTGGCCTTCTCCGGGTCCACAGTCCGCTGCTCACCGTAGTCCACGATGGTGTGGGGAGGGTCCACGGCGAACCAGATGAAGACTCCCAGAAGCTGCAGGGAAATGAGGCTAAAGGTGATCACCAGCTGGGAGGCCGGGCTGATGAACCTGGGTGCTGAGACCGAAGCCTTACCCTGCTCAAAGATTCGGTGAATTCTGTTAGTCTTGGTGAGCAGCGCGGCATAACTAATACACATGCCCAGCCCCAGGAAGATCCGACGGAAGGAACAGAGAACGATATCGGGGGTGGCAATCATTAGGAAGGTGACGGCGTAGCACAAGAATATTCCAGTCAGCAAGACATAACTCAGCTCCCGGCCGGACGCCCTGACTATGGGGGTCTCGTTGTAGCGGATGAAGGTGGTGATGACAAAGGTGGTGGCGATGATGCCAAGCATGGCGATGAAGACGGGCACGATGGCCCACGGGGAGTGCCACTCCAGCTTGATGATGGGGATGAGCTGGCAGTCGGTGCCGTTGGCGTTGGGCTTGCGGTTGAACGGGCACATTTGGCAGGTCGACTCGTCCACCAGGTAGTGGTAGCCTTCGCAGCGCTCGCAGTGCCAACAGCAGGGCACCCCTTTCACCGTCTTCTTTCTCTCGCCAGCCTTGCAGGGCAGGCTGCACACCGACTGCGGGATGGTGGGATCTACTCCGCCCCAATGCATGTCCTTCACCTGAGGAGAGGTCAAAGAGCGAGTAGAAGGCTTGCCAGAATGTCATACGGTACAGAAACAGAATTAGGCCATGCGGCCCATCAAGTCTACTCCCCCATTCAATCATGGATGATGTATCTTTCCCTCTCATCCTCTCTCTCCTGCCTTCTCCCAGTATCCCCTGACTTATCAAAAATCTGTCAATCTCTGCCTTAAAAACATCCATTGACCTGGACTCCACGGCCTTTTTGCAGCAACGATTAAGAAACAGTTAGACAGGTGCATGGATAGGACAGGTTTAGAGGGAAACGGACCAAACACTCGCAGGTGGGACAAGTGGAGATGGGACATGTTGGTCGGTGTGGGCAAGTAGGGCTGAGGGGCCTGTTTCCATGACTCTATGACTCTAACTGAGCTTTCATGCATCATTAGCAGCAATAACATCACTGGATGAGATGGGGCAGCACAGTGGCACAGTGGTCGAGTTGCTGCCCCACAGCACCATAGAGCCAGGTTCGAACCTCACTAACGGGGACTCTCTGAACGGAGTTTGTACGTTCGCCCTGTGACCACGTGGGCTTTCTCCAGGTGCTCCAGTTTCCTCCCACTCTCAAAAGGCGTATAGGTTGGTAGGTTATTTGGATTTGGTAAAAATTGTAAATTATAGAATCATAGAATCATAGAATCATAGAAAGTAGGTGCGAGAGTAGACCACCAGGTCCGTCGAGCCCGCACCGCCATTCGCTCATGGCTGAACACTAAACAGACACACTTACCCACAAACAGTAGACACAAGACACAGAACACAAGACACTACCCTCCCCTTTTTACCGCTATCACCCCTCTCCACCCCAAGAACCTCGTGATGTCTGGGGGAGGCAAAAAACCGGAAAAAACCCAGGTCCAATTCATGAAAAAAATCCGGGAGATTCCTCTCCGACCCAAATCCAGGCGATCGACTGTGTCTTAGGAGATCACTCAGGTCTTACTATACTAACCATACCTAGGTCCATATCCCTGCCCTCTCCCCGTAGCCCCTTATCCCCTTGGCAGCTAAAAAACCATCTATTTTAGTCTTAAATATATTTAAAGTTTCTTTTTAAATATTTTAAATTGTCCCTAGTGTGTAGGATAGTGCTAGAGTATGGGGTGATCGCTGGTCAGTGCGAACTCGGAGGGTTGAAGGGACTGTTTCCACGCTGTATCTCTAAAGAATAAAGTCTCATGTCTAATTGCTCATACCAAGTCATTTAAAGCAAGGATTGATAGATTCTAGATTAGTACGGGTGTCAGGGGTTATGGGGAGAAGGCAGGAGAATGGGGTTCAGTGGGAAAAAAATAGATCAGACACGATCGAATGGTGGAGCAGATTCAATGAACCAAATGGCCCAGTTCTGCTCCTGTGTCTTATGGCCGTTCATTAGTAAATTACATTCATTTATGGGTGATCAACAAAAAAAATGGTGTAATTTTAAATATTCCATCACTCACTGCAAGTGTCGCGGATTAATGAGTATAATAATGTAGATGGGTGGAAAGATTCTTTGCTCGGTCAGTTTTATGAGGAGATCCTCAGGTGAATGGGGCAGTGGACAGGACTCTTCCTCAAAGAGTCATAGAGTGATACAGTGAAAGTGTGGAAACAGGTCCTTCGGCCCAACTTGCCGATAGCAGCCAACATGTCCCAGCTACACTAGTCCCACCTGTCAGCGCTTGGTCCATGTCCCTTCAAACCTGTCCTATCCATGTACCTGTCTAACTGTTTCTTAAACTTTGGGATCATCCCAGCCTCAACTACCTCATACACCCAACACCTCTTTTGTGAAAAAGTTACCCCTCAGATTCCCATTAAATCATTTCTATGTCTGAGACACTACATCTTGAAGATATGAGACTTGGCTGAGCAGGAAAATCAGAGCAATTTTCAAAGATATGGTCTCCCTTCATTGATTCATTACAAGGATAGTATGGTGCAGCACAACTTCGGAATTAAACTGATTTCCGGACTGTGTGATGGGTGTGGTGAGAAATGAAGCTGGTATGTCAACACTCTTTGGTGGGGTTTGTTTTACCTTTTTTTCGTTTTTGTCTTTTAATTTTTTTTAAAGTTTTTTTCTTACTCACTCTTTGATTACACTAATTTGGTAGTTTAGGAGTTCTATTTGTACACATTCACTTTCCTGCTCTTTCTCTCTTTTTCTATTTCATCTTTGTTAAAATTAAAATGGAAGCTGTACAATAAATGTATTATGTCATATGCCGTGGTATATACTTTTGTACACTGCTTCTAATAAAAAAAATATTTAAAAAATAAATAAATTATATAAAATTAAAAAATCTGAATGCTAAAAAAAATATATATATATTCTCCTTCACCTTGACCCCGTGTCCTCTGGTCTAGGTTCCCCTACTCTGGGCAAGAGACTCTGTGCATCAACCCGACCTATTCCTCTCATGATCTTATACACCTCCATAAGATCACCCCTCATCCTCCTGCACTCCAAGGAGTAGAGTCTCTTCAGCCATTTTATTTTTTGAATGCGAGGTAAAGCAGTAATATTCTGCTTATTACATCCTATTTCCGATCAATCTTGTTGTTATAAAAGAAAGACACCAAGTGCTGGGGGAACTCTATGGATCAGGCAGCAGAACCGGAGAATATGAATAGGTAATGTTTTGAGTTGAGACCCGAAATGTCCCCAGAGTTGCTGGCTGATCTGCTGAGTTACTCCAGCATTTGTGTGGGTTTTTTTTGTAAACCAGCCTCCGCAGTTCCTTGTGTCTCCATTTTTGTGGGCGCGGTGCTACTAGTAGAGATGTTGGCTCCAGAGCTCTTACAAGCTCAGTTCAATCCTGACTTTTTGTTGCCTGTGTGGAGTTTGCACGTTCTCTCTGTGACTGCACGGAACTACTCCAGGTGTCTTGGTTTTGTCCCACTCCCCAGAAATGTGCAGGTTGATAAATAGCGTCTAGTACGTGTCACTGGTTGTATTTAGAGGGAGCTGTTGGCAATGCAAGGAGAAACTGGAAAGGGTGCAGAGAAGTTTTTCGAGGATGTTGCCAGGACTCGAGGAATAGATTGGGTGGGCGCACAGAGTCTCTTGCTCAGAGTAGAGGAACGGAGAACCAGAGGACATAGGAATAAAGTGTGGAGGGGAAGATTTAATAGGAACTTAAGGGGCAACTTTTCCACCCAGAGAGTTGTAGATCTATGGAATTCTCTGCCACAGAAGGCAGTGGAGGCCAATTCACTGGGTGTTTTCAGGAGAGAGTTAGATATGGCTCTTAGGGCTAACGGAATCAAGAGAAAGTAGGAACGGGGTACTGATTTTGGATGATCAGCCATGATCATATTGAATGGCGGTGCTGGTTCGAAGGGCCGAATGGCCTACTCCTGCACCCATTTGTATGTTTCTGTTTCTGTTTCTATGTTTAGACAGGGGCATGGATAGGACAGGTTTGGAGGAATATGGGGCAAACACAGACATCTGGGACTAGTGTAGATGGGACATGTTGGCTAGTGTGGGCTAGTTGGGCCAAAGGGCCTCTTTCCACACCGTATGGTTCCAGTACTATATAATAGGAATCAAGGAAAAATTAGTGGGAAATGGATAGCTTTGTGAGTCAGCACAGACTTTGTGGGTGAAATGGCCTCCTACCTCATATGAAAATATAATAATATGATGTCTCAAAGCAATTTGGAAACAATGACCTTCTTCCAGTCAATGTAGAACATCAGAGGCAATTTCCGCACAGCAGGCCAACACTAACAGCAACATAAGCAGGTATCTCACTTTAGAAATACTCAACAAGCGATAAATATGGATCAGATTACTTGTGGTGAAAGAATCTTTCCAAAATTGTGCTCAGTTTATTGTTTCCAAAGTAAGGCAGCACCTCCTTGGAGGCCTGGATGGAGTGGATGTGGAGAGGATGTTTCCACAAATGGGAGAGTCTAGGACCAGAGGGCACAGACTCAGAATGAAGTGACGTACCTTTAGAAAGGAGATGAGGAGGAATTTCTTTAGTTCTTTGGTGGTGAATCTTTGGAAGTCATTGCCACAGAAGGCTGTGGAGGCCAGGTCAATGAATATTTTTAAGGTGGAGATTGATAGATTCTTGATTAGATCGGGAGAAGGCAGGGGAATGGGGTTGAGAGGGAAAGATTGATCAGCCATGATTAAATGGCGAAGTCGATTTGATGAGTCGAATGGCCTAATTTAATTTAGTTTAATTTAGTTGAGTTTAGAGATACAGTGTGGAAACAGGCCCTTCAGCCCACCGTACACTAGTTCTATCCTCCACATTAGGGACAATTTTAACCAAAGCCAATTGACTTACAAACCTGCAGGTCTTTGGGATGTGGGAGGAAACCGGAGCACCCGGAGGAAACCCATGCGGTCACAGGGAGAACACACAAGTTCTGCACAGACAGCACCCGTGGTCAGGATCGAACCGGGTCTCAGGCAGCAATCTACCGCCACGCCACTGCACCGCCTAAAGTCGCTGACTCTTAAGAGGCCGAGTTAGTTAGCGACACAGATTCACAGCCAATAAATGCCTCTCTCGCCAGCAAATGCTCTGATTCTCAACACTATGATTCGAAAAGCTGAAGATGTGGCTCGGTAATCAATTTTGAAACTTCAATGGATGTTTTAAAATCAATTTCAAGGAAACTTTCTGACCCGCAGGAGATAGAGCGGTCAGAAAATGACAGGAGAATTGGTGAAGGTAATATCAATGAGAATGTTCGTTCCGACCCAACATCATTACTGCCTCAATGGGCCTTATTACTAATCCATCCAATGCTCACAAAAGCAAGAAAAAACTCTGTATGTAATGGCCATATAATATCCCCAATTCAAGAAATTAAGTTATTTTGATGATAATAATTCCTAGTGAAAGGATAATGCACATTGTACATTGCTCCAGAAAGCAAATCGTGCTACATTAGTGTGCATGAAAAGTGGGATAGACAGTTTGAACGCATGAAGACAAAGCACATATTCAGCCCACAGTGAGACGCATGCTTGCTAATGCTTTTCTGATTAGACCATTGTTCAGCATGCAGTGAATCCGATGGATAAGACTTAATAAACAGCTTGGTTTCTCGAAAAGTTCCCAACAGAAAATCTAAACCAAAATTGGGTCATAGTCATAGATGGAGTCATAGAGTGATACTGTGTGGCAACAGGCCCTTCGGCCCAACATGTCCCAGCTACACTAGTCCTACCTGCCCATGTTTGGTCCATATCCCTCCAAATCTACCCTATCCATGTTCCTGTCTAACGGTTTCTTAAACGCCGGGATAGTCCCAGCCTCAACTACCTCCTCCGGCAGCTTATTCCCCACACCTACCATCCTTTGTGTGAAAAAGTTACCCCGCAGATTCCTATCTTTTTCCCTTCATCTTCACCTTAAACCTATGTCCTCTGGTCCTCTATTCACCTACTCTGAGCAAGAGACTCTGTGCATCTACCCAATCTATTCCTCTATATTTCACCGGGATGGGCACATGGGATGAGGGGTTTAAAGGGATACTAGACCAAGTGCAGACCCGTTGGGTCTGCTCCCCCAATGGTGTGATCCCCCAACCCAATATTCCACCATGCACCCGTCTCCTCCAATGGAACTGAAGCCGTTCTCAAAAGTAAGATTCCAGTACTGCCCTGCCTCTTTAAAAAAAAATCCAATGGCACCTCCCCTGCCTGCTGCAGCAGTGAAAAGTTCAGTGTTCCTGTCTTGCAACTTTGTTTCGAAGTGTGTTGGAAGCTGACATGTAAATGGAGAAGCCTGTTTATTTTTGAAATACTTGGGGGTGGGTGGGGGGGGGAGGAGAAGGATTTGATTAAAAACGTGTACTTCAACACGACGAAATGTAATGAGGAGCGGATACTTAGAAAGAAAAGCGAAATCTCTACCGAAATGGAAAATATCTCAGAGATTGAGCGTCTGGATTGGGCGTAGCAGTGAATCAAAGGAAGAAATGCAGCCGGCAGCCGTACATGCAAATTAATCCATTCCGATTGGACATCTGCGAGCATCGGCCATTCCGATTGGACATCTGCGAGTATCGGGCACGAATCGAAAGGCAGGAAGGGCGCCGGACGGCAGTTGGTCGGATGGCCCCAGAGTTTTATAGATAGATAGATAGATAGATAGATAGATAGATAGATAGATAGATAGATAGATAGATAGATAGATAGATAGATAGATAGATAGATAGATAGATAGATAGATAGAGGCCAAACAAGAGTGCAGTCCTGAACTACTATCTACCTCATTGCCGACCCTTGGATTTTCTTTGATCTGACTTTACCTTGCACTAAACATTATTCCCTTATCATGTATCTTGAACACTGTAATAACAAGGGTAGACTGTACCTAGATGAGGCATCTTGGTCGGCATGGATGGGTTGTGCTGAAGGGCCAGTTTCTAATTCTATGACTATGTTGCTTCAGTTTAGTCCAACTTAGTTTAGCTTAGCTTAGCTTAGAGATACAGCGCGGAATCAGGCTGTTCGGCCCACAGAGTCCACGCCGACCAGCGATCACCCCGTACACTAGCACAATAGGGACAATTTACAATTTTTTTTACCAAAGCCAAATTAATCTACAAACCTGCACGCCTTTGGAGTGTGGGAGGAAACCGGAGCACCCGGAGAAAACCCACACGGTCACTGGCAGATTGTACAAACCCCCCTACCTGTAGTCATGATCGAACCTGGGTCTCTGGCGCTACGTGGCAGCAATGCCACCGCTGCGCCACCGCGCTGCTCTTTCAATGTCAACAAGTAAATCTTGATTGCTTACGTTGAGATGAAGATTGTCAGTCCACTGTCCAATAACCCGATACCCATGTGAGGACGTGTTGGTGATCTGATATTGGTAGATGTCATATCTCCCAGGAGCATCTCCATTTTTATTAAACATCACAGGAGTACCGGCACTTCCTGCAAGACAAATAAACATCACAAGAAACAGTTGGGAAACACAGAGTAACACAGCAAATACAAGTGACCATTTCCCCAGTAAAGAGTGCATTATTTGGTAAGTCTGAAGAAGGGTTTCGGCCCGAAACGTCGCCTATTTCCTTTCGCTCCATAGATGCTGCTGCAACCGCTGAGTTTCTCCAGCATTTTTGTGTACCTTCTATTTTCCAGCATCTGCAGTTCCTTCTTAAAAACATTATTTGGTATTGTTAGGTATTGTATATATTATTGCTATAATTGATTCAATTTATTTTTGTTAAAAGAAGCAACATTTAAAAAAGAGTACATTATTTGGTATTGCTTTGTATCGTACATATCGCAATACAGGTGCACAACCTTTTATCCGAAAGCCTTGGGACCAGACACTTTTCGTAATTCAGAATTTTTTCGGCCTTCGGAATGGAAATTTTTTTAGCGTACATTTTAACGGCTGGCTCAGTGGTAGAGTGCTCGGCTCATATCCGCAAGGTCGCGAGTTTGCGCCTTGATCCCGGCAGTTACTCGGTCACGAGTTTGAGTCTTCAATGTCGTTTTTTCTTGCAGAATAAATGTCTGTATGAAATGCAGTGTGTTGAATGAATTCCTGAATTTGTAAATGTGCCCGCAGCATTGAATCACCTCTCGCACTCATGTCACCCTAGCGGGGCTACATGCCCTTAGGCGGCCTAGCTCGGGGATTCCTGAATCCCCGAGCTAGGTCGCGAGTTTGCGCCTCGATCCTGGCAGTTACTCGGTCGCGAGTTTGAGTCTTCAATGTAGTTTTTTCTTGCAGAATAAATGTTTGTATGAAATGCAGTGTAGGAGAGGTGTACTGACTGTGTGGGCAGAATTTTGGAAGTGATTGCCCACCAGTCTAAAAAGCCGCTGTGTCTCCCTGTCCCTGGGATAGCAGGGGGCGATCAAACAGCACAATACCCCCCTCCCCCTCCAACTCCAGAGTAATCCTCTCCCCGATGGGCTGCTACAGCGACAAGTGGCAGTTTGCCCACAGCCCGAGCTGCGCCACCCCAAGAACAAGACGTACCTTGCACACCATCAGCTTCTTCCCCTACGTGTTCCTCTGGAGTTGGAGTGGGGCTGGGCTGGAGTTGCTGCTGGCTGTGGGTCTCTGGGATCTCCGTGCTTGCAGTGGGCCTGGGGGTCGGTGGCCCGTTGGTCCTGACGTCTCCGGCCACCCCCCTGGACTGGAGCTGAGACTGGGAACTGTACCGCCCTTGCCCCCTCCCTCTGCAACTGCAAACAACCCCACTCTCCTGCAAGGGCGGTACAGTTCCCGGAGGATAGCAGGTGGCCGGAGACGTCAGGACCAACAGGAACCCGCTCCCCGATGGGCCCCTACGACGCCCCGAGCTGCGCCCCGTCATCCGCAACCCAGGTTCCTCTGTAGTTGGAGCGGGGCTGGGCTGGGCTGCTGCAGCGTCCAATTGGTCCTGACGTCTCCGGTGACTGCACTGACCTGCTGCCATCGCCGACGTGAAGACAGTACAAAGCCCCCGCGCCGGTGCAATGAGCGGGGAGCTGGAGAGGGGAGGGATGGGGTCACACACATGGCCGGGAAGCAGAGGGGTGTAGGTGGGGTGAAACTGAAGGGAGCGACAATCTGCTGCTGCCTGCACGCTGAGTTAAAAAGTTCCCACGCAAGACTCAAGATACACTGTGTATCGTGAGTCTACCGTGGGAACTTTTTAACTCAGCGGGCAGGTAGCAGCATATTGTCAATTATTAACCCTCCCGCGCAATATACCCTCACCTTCTCTTTTATGAATGGGGATTTAGTTCCCCTTTCTTCGAGGACCGACCGGAGGTTCCGCTGTCACCTCTGTGGGCCGCCCTCGGTGAACGTTTTCAAGGACCTTTCTTCAAGGACCGAAAAAATGTCCGCTATTCGAAGGTTTTCGTTATTTGGATCTTCGGATAAAAGATTGTGCACGTGTAATTGATTAAATTTATTTTTGTTTAAAAATCTTTTTTTTTTAATTTAAAAAATGACATTATTTGATTTGGGAATAGGTGGCGGAAGATTTTGTAAAGGGTGGCACGGTGGCGGAGCGGTAAAGCGCCGGAGACCCCGATTCAATCCTAGTCTGTACGGAGTTTGTACGTTCTCCCCGTGACCTGCGTGGGTTTTCTCGAGGTTCTCCAAAGACGTACAGGTTTGTAAGTCAATTGGTTTGGTATAGTTGTAAATTGTCCTTAGTATTATTACGGTAGCGTTAGTGTGCGGGGATCGCTGGTCGGGGCGGACTAGGTGGGACGAAGGGCCTGTTTCCACGTGGTATCTCAGAACTAAGTTGAACTAAACTAAGCTCTGAACCCCATAATTCAAATTCATTTTGAACAAAAACATCTCACACGTTTTCAGTTAGTTTTAGTTATAGTTTTAGAAGCAGGCCCTTTGGCCCACTAACTTCGTGCCGACCAGCGATCACCTTGGTCAGCATGAGCTTGTTGGGACGAAGGGTCTGTTTCCGTGCTGTATGACTTCACGACCCTAAAGCCAAGTTGACCAGGTTTAGTTTAGTTTAGTTTAGAGATACAGTGTGGAAACAGGCTCTTCAGCCAGCGAGTCCACGATGACTAGCGATCCCAGCAAGTTAACACCATCCTACACACACTAGGGACAATTTACAATTTTACCCATACCAATTAGTCTACAACCCTGTATGTCTTTGGAATACGGGAGGAAATCAGAGCACCCGGGGGAAACCCCATGCAGGTCACGGAGAGAGCGTACAAACTCCGTACAGTCAGCACCCGTAGTCAGGATCGAACACGGGTCACAGGCGCTGTGAGGCAGCAACTCTGGTTTGCGCTGTATCTCTAAACTAAGCCAAAAAGAACTTTATGACGATCAGGTGGGACTACAGAAGATGGTCCATCTTGGTCAACATGGGCAAGTTGGGCCGAAGGGCCTGTTTCCGCGCTGTGTGACTTCACGACCCTAAAGCCAAGTTGACCAAGTCTAATGACGTTACGACCAACTTATCATGGGTTTCCCATTTATTCCTCTCTCCTTCAGTAAATCGCTCCCCATCATTTGTTACTTTCCAATCTGCCGGCATTTCCTCTTAACCCTCGGGAATTTTTGCAGAAGATAAATAACGCGCCTGTTATCTCTTCAGCCACCTCTTCACTGGGGGCGGCAGGCTGTCAGGAGGCAAGGAGTTGCCTGGTTGTCTGTTAGTGTCTCCAGACCGCCCCTTCAAACTTTATGCCCACAGTTATGTGTCAAGTCGGTGAATGATTGGTCAGCTGGGACGCACGGGAGGCCAAGACTAAATCTGCTCTACTTGTTTTTGAAAGGTAATCAATATTCAATCACACTCGCTGATGTGGCACATGGCAAGAGCTCTGGTTTTATAAGGTCAAACTCCCTGGGATAGCTGATATTCTCACCGGTGACGTTAGTGGTTCCACGTCCCATACAGAGAGTGCAACCAAACACAGCTGGAGAGAAATGGATTTGGCAGCAAGAGAGGACTGACATGAAGCAATGATTTTCTTCGATAATCGTTATAAGTTTGAAGTAAATTTTGTTTGAAGTGCCATCCTGGAACAAGGCTCGTTTTGCAAAGTGTGACATGAAGCAATGATTTTCTTAGATGATGGTAATAAGACTTTGAGACTTTGGACTTTAGAGATACAGCGTGGAAACGGGCTGTTCGGCCCACCGAGTCTGCGCCGACTAGCGTTCTCCCCACACACCAGCACTAACCTACACACCAGGGACAATTTAGAATTTACAGAAGCCAATTAACCTACAAACCTGCACGTTTTTGGAGTGTGGGAGGAAAACAGAGCACCCGGCGAAAACTCATGTGGGCATGGGAAAACGTACAAACTCTGTAGAGGCAGCACCCGTAGTCAGGATCGAACCTGGGTCTAAGGTGCTGTAAGGCAGCAACTCCACCGCTGCACCACCATGCCGCCCTGCTGCGCCACCGTGCTGCCCTAATCTAGTACTTTGTGTCCCCTTACTACACTTGCAATTGTGAATGAAGTTTCGTGGCGGGTTATAAAAAGTGCAGCAACTATGTTATGTAGGGCAGAGACAGCGGCCATTTTGATTGAGGCAAGAACGACGTTCCAAAATGGCATCGCAGCATTTGAGGTAATTGTGGCCTAATCTTTACCGCAAATGGAGGTCAGGAAGGCAATGGTTATTCCAGGTTACATTGCAGTGGTTATTTCACAGTACATCAATTTCATCTTATAAGCACACTCCATTATGAGTCACAGCCAGTGATGTGAATTTAAATGCTGACCACAACATTATTACAGCAGAATATCTACCTGCGGCAGTCTTTGAAGTTAAGATTGATCAGATGGGTAGCTTTCCCACACCCATGGGAGGGTGTGGATTTCAGTTCCTTAACGACTCAATTCTTGTTTGCAAAAAAACACTGCACTGACTTTACTGAGTCTCTTTAGATTACGAAGAGACAATGCAAGCTTCCAACCAACATAAAAGTGCTGACCCATACAATTGATCATTCCCAGTTCACCAGATTGCTTCACTGGTAGTCAGCCCAAAATATGGACAAGCTTATCACGCAATGGTGGTTATCAAGCTTAATGCGGTTGTATTTCCATTCCAAACAGGCAGACAGGAATCGAAGATGAGCAGCGTGTGTATCTGAAAGGGGTTTTGGAGTTTAGAGAGAGACAGTGGCACGGTGGGGCAATGGTTGCGTTGTTGCCTTACAGCGCCAGAGACCCGGGTTCAATCCTGACTATGGGTGCTGTCTGTACAGAGTTTGTACGTTCTCTCCATGAGCTGCGTTAGTTCGCTCCACGATCTTCGGTTTCCTCCCACACTCCAAAGACGTACAGGTTTGAAGGTTAATTGGTATGGTAGGTATGATTGTAAATTGTCCCCAGTGGGTGTAGGATAGTATGAGTGTGCGGGAAGAGCTGGTCGGCGTGCACTCGGTGGGCCGAAGGGCCTGTTTGCGCGCTGTATCTCTCAACTAAACTAAACTACGCAGCGTGGAAACAGGCCCTTCAGTCCACCGCATCCACATCAACCGTTGATCACCCTTTTGCACAAGTTCCATGTTGGCCCACTTTCTCATCCGCTCCCATCACACATCAGGGACAATTTACAGAGGCCAATTAACCCGCAAACCCGCACGTCTTTAGAATGTGGGAGATAAATGGAGGACCTGTAGGAAGCCCACATGGTCAGAGGGAGAACGTGCAAACTCCACATAGACAGCAACTGAGGTCTGGATCGAACCCAGGTCACCAACTCTAGAGGTGTACCATTTGGGACAAGCAGAACCTGTGGTACACGGTGTTGTTTGGATTAAAGGCACCAGAACTATTACATTTCTCTTGATACATTCTGACTTGTGCAAAAGCAAAGATATTCAGTACAAAAGGATCACCAGTACGTAAGCTCTTTAGAAATCCTCCAGGCTTTGCAGATCGAGTACATCATTGCTTTATACTTTAAGAGTGATGATAACACCGTTTGTCCAAAGAGGTCTGAACAACAATTATTTGTCTTCTCATTAATCCCCATTTTCAACACCACAGTATCTAAATCAATGATGAAACCATTTATTGTGTCATCTGTTCCTGACCAAGTCACCACCTCATTTTTATTAGATGAGATTAGTTATAAATCTCGAATCCAGTGAAAATCAAAGGTGGAAGGGGATAACGTTGCACTATAAACAATCAGCTGCGGCACCAGCAGTTGGGTGGCTCGGTGGCGCAGCGGTAGAGTTGCTGCCTTACAGCGCCAGAGACCCGGGTTCAATCCCACCTACATGTGCCGGAGTTTAGAAGGATGAGGGGTGACCTCATTCAAACTTACGGAATAGTGAAAAAGCCTGGATAGAGTGGCTGTGGAGAGGATGTTTCCACTAGTGGGACCAGTCTAGGACCAGAGGCAAATTCATCAGAATAAAAGGACATTCCTTTAGAAAGGGGATGAGGAGGAATTCCTTTTGTCAGCGGGTGGTGAATCTGTGGAATTCGTTGCCACAGATGTTGTGGAGGCCAAGTCAATGGATATTTTTAAGGTGGAGATTGATAGATTCTTGATTAGTACGGGTGTCAGGGGTTATGAAGAGAAGGCAGGAGAATGGGGGTTGAGAGGGAAAGATAGAACAGCAATGATTGAATAGCGGAGTAGATGGGCCGAATGGCCTGATTCGCCTCCTGTAACGTAGGAACTTATGAAAATTATACATAGTGCTCCACTAATTTGTGGAAACACATTGAAACATAAGAGCAAGACTCATTCCATTCACCATCATTTTCTGGACAGAAGTGAAGACACACAGGCCAAACAGTCTGGCCTATCGCACCCTGGTGGTCGGCTGCGGGAGGGACCCCCGGGGAACAAACGTGAAGAGGTGAACAAACGTGGCGTCCAAGGAAGGAGATGGTTGGAGGCCCGGCAACAGCCTGGGACTTGCCTGCAACAGGAACCGCTCACAAGAATTAGAGCGCGGACTTCAAAATGGCGCCAAAACATGGTGCATCTTGCGTGCGGGCTCAGTAGACTATTTCTATACACCTGCTAATCGAGGTTCAGAGATATGGCAATACTCTACTGGGCTGTGTATAAGATGAAGAATTTCACAGCATTAGCACTTTGCACAAACAAGTGACAATAAAAGCATCATTGAAACACTGAGCCATCGAACAGAATCAAGCTCAAATGTTGCGTTCGTAAACTCGCGACCACATTAGAAAGAACAGGCTTTAAAGAAATACTGAGTCGGCAACCTATTAAAAAAAAACAATTGCTCATTTTGTGTGGCAGCTTTTGGCAATGTAGGAAAGGACGCGTTCCTGCAGGCAAGGTGATGGCGCGCAGTTTTCATAATGACAATCAGTGCACGGTTCGGCTGCGTTAGCAAACCGGGCTGCCAGAAACACGACTGATGCCGACAGTGATGGTGTCGTTCGCTTGTGAGAAGCGGCAGAGTTTGTAATCTTCCACTGATGGGGAGAAAGATAAGAGTGTCGGAGCACCCGGAGAAAATCCACGTGGTCACAGGGTGAACGTACAAACGCCGTACAGGCAGCACCCGTAGTCAGGATCGACCTGGGTGTCTGGTACTGTGAAGCAGCAACTCTACCGCTGCGCCACCGTATTTTGAACCGTTACAATTGAACCATTATCAATGTTACTCCCTTCCCGGTGCAGATCAAGGAGAGCACACTAGCCGATTCTAAAGCCTCAAAGCTTAGTCTCAAAGGAGCCTGAATGATGACTATGATGATAGTGTAAAGTTTTACTGAGTGATTCCAGCACCACTAATAGCAGACAATCATTGTCTACATAGCAGCATCTTTCCGAATTAAACTCCAACCATTACTGGATCTGTATTGGGCCCACCAATTGTGAGCTACTGTGCCGCCCACAAGATGAGAGGGAAAAAAAATCATACTGAGGTGATGGAATATGGAATTTTCTACCACAGACTGGTGTGGAGGAATTGTTGTTGACTTCCTTCGGAAAGATCAATGGGGAGCAAGGTGGCACAGCGGTAGAGTTACTGCCTTACAGCACCAGAGACCCAAGTTCGATCCTGACCATGGGTGCTTGTCTGTACAGAGTTTGTGCGTTCTCCCCGTGACCTGCATGGGTTTTTTCAGAGTTTCCTCCCACATTCCAAAGACGTGCAGGTTTGTAGGTTAATTGGCTTAGTATAAATATAAATTGTCCTTTGTGTGTGTAATGTACGGGGATCGCCGGTCGGCGTGGACTCGGTGGGCCGAAGGGCCTGTTTGCATGCTGTAATTCTAAGCTAAACTAAAGAAAATTAAACTAAATAGATTTTGGGATGTTAAATTTGTAATACTTTTTATAGTGAGAAAAGATATCACAATGTAATAATGCAGTTTGACACCTCTGGGGTATCTTGGTACTTCAGCAAGCAGAGAAATCCCTGCAGTAGAGTCACTTGGGGGGCACGGTGGCGCAGCGGTAAAGTTGCAGCCTCACAGCGCCAGAGACCCAGGCTTGATCCTGACTACGGTGCCTTCTGTACGGAGTCTGTACGTTCTCCACGTGACCTGCGTGGGTTTTCTCCAGGAGCTCCGTTTTCCGCCCACACTTCAAAGACATATACTTTTGTAGGCTAATTGGCTTTGGTGACAATTGTTAATTGTGTGTAGGATAGTGTTAGCGTGCGATGTATGGGTGATCGCTGGTCGGCTTGGACTCAGTAGACCCAAGGGCCTTTTTCCACGCTGTATCTCTAAACTAAACTAATCGAAATTAAATGGAACTAAACCAAACTAAATAGATTTTGGACTGTTAAATTCCTCACAATTTTTTTTTATGAGAAGAAAATCACAGTAACATTACCAATGCACTTTGACACTTCCCGTGTATCTTGGCACTTTCGCAAGCAAAGAATGCCCTGCAGTACAGCCACCTTGTATTCCAAGCGGGGTGTGGAATACTGGAGTTTACACTCTTGTAATTAGCCCTCTGTAGGATACAAGCCCAAATCTAGCTGCTCCTCTGAAGAATACAATGGGCGACTCAGTGGGAAGTTGCAAAGACCACGCACGATTGCCTGATCAACGGGAAGTTCACGGCACTTTCAAGAGTTGCAAAAAATAGAAATGGATGTTCCGATGAGAACTGGAAGATCTAACTTCGAACGGAGCCAGAAATGGAAGCACTTACCATTGAAGTTTATAGCTCGGATGAACTGAAGCAATTCCCTGCCATCTATGGAGTTCATCGATGGGCAGAGGCCAACGTAACCAGGACACAGTTCCTTGTGCATGTTGTGCAGGGCATGTGCCATGGAATACACTGCGTCAATGACAAACTGCACTTTCCCCTCCTGTTCATATGACGAGTCCCTTCCAATTCTTTCCAGTCCTACAATGAATAATTAAAAGGTTCAGAATTCAACACAGTGTTTCATTACAAAATGCTAATGGTTTTGGAACGTCAATGCGATAACACACTTTAAACACCATTTGACTTTTCACTGCTTGGTTTTCCTTAACAATGTGACAGATACCACTCGCTCTCCATTTATACCTGCAACTCAGAACTGGCTAAGATCAGGGTGGCACAGTGGCACAGCTGGTAGAGCTGCTGCCTCACAGCGCCGGAGTACCGGGCTCGAGTCTGACCTCAGGCACTGTCTGTGTGGAGTTTGCATGTTTTCCCTGTGACCGCATGGGTTTCCTCCTGGTGCTCCGGTTTCCTCCCACATCCCAAAGACGTACAGGTTTGGAGGTTCATTGGGTTGGTATAATTGTCCCCAGTGTGTGCAGGGCAGTGTTTTGGGTTTAGACAGACAGCACCCGTAGACAGGATCGAACCCGGGTCTCTGGCGCCGTGAGGCAGCAACTCGACCGCTGTGCCACCGTGCCATAATTAGTGGGTCAGAGGTGTATTGTTGTCTCATTGTTTCTCTGGCAGAATGGATAATAGTAAAATGGATACAAAACTCTGGAACCAAGGGTGCCCGAAAATCGGCGGTGGACCTGCGTTAATAATGACGGTGACAGAATTGAGAGGTGTAGATATTATACAAGATATTGCTTCCACTCTTTCAGAAATGGCTGGATGGGGTTAGAGTCATCGAGTGATACAGTGTGGAAACAGGCCTTTCGGCCCAACTTGCCCACACTGGCCGACATGTCCAAGCTGCACTCGTCCCACCTGCCTGCGCTTGGTCCATATCCCTCCAAACTCGTCCTATCCATGTACCTGTCTAACTGTTTCTTGTACGTTGGGATAGTCCAGGCCTCAACTCCCTCATCTGGTAGCTTGTTCCATACACCCACCATCCTTACCCCTCAGATTCCTATTAAATCTTTTCCCCTTCACCTTGAACCTATGTCCTCTGGTCCTCGATTCCCCTATTCTGGGCAAGAGACTCTGTGCACCTGCCCAATCTACTCATCTCATGATTTTATACACCTCTATAAGATCACCCCTCATCCTCTTGCGCTCCAAGGGATAGCGACCCAGCCTGCTCAACCTCTCCCTATAGCTCACACCCTCTAGTCCTGGCAACATCCTTGTAATTTGGAATCATTTGGAAACCCTACATTCCACCACAGGGGACTTGAAGGTACCTGAAGGGAAGGGCCAGTGGGAGGCTAGTTAACGAGTTAGTGCGTTCCCCTCCTGCTTTGAAAATTGCATATTAAGAAACGATAGGGTCAATTCTGCAAGAAAAAAAAAAATGTTTAAAAGGCCATCAGCACTTTGTGAGTGGATGTTTTAGGTTCTATTTCTGATTTATACAGCGTGACATCTGAAAGGGCAAAGCCTTTGATTTCATTCTGAACACTGTTATGGCATTTAAAAAAAAATACTCCAGACATTTATTCATTATTGCAGTCGACATCAATACCCCTTAGGTGGCATCTGCCCCCAAAAAGAAAAATCTGTTTTGACATCTAGAATTTGTCCCTCAGAATTTGCTTCATGTCCACGACATCAAATGTATTTCTTTTTGTGAAGTCGGTATCACGTTTCCGGACTGCCACCACAACTCCAGGGAATGGGAAATGTATTCCCAGGAAACAGATTTTCCGTAACGCAGAGATACATTCTCGATTAGAACGCAGGATCCTTCATTAGATTGGGAGATGGATCAGCCATGATTGAATGCCGAAATGGGCTTAGTGGGCCGAATGGCCTAATTCTGCTCCTATCACATGACCTTATGTCTTATATAAAATCAATTATTTCCAGTGTAATTAAATAATAAGGATTAATTCAGTTTAGTTTAGTTTTTTGTCATGTGTACAGAGGTAGTTGCGTGCTAACCAATCTGCGGTAAGACAATACATGATTACAATCGAGCCGTCCACAGTGTACAGAGACATGACAAAGGGAATAACGTTTAGTGCAAGATAAAGTCAGTAAAGTCTGATCAAAGATAGTCAGAGGGTCTCAAATGAGGTAGATAATAGTTCAGGACTGCTCTCTGGTTGTGGTTTAGTTTCCAATTAACAGCTGGGAAGAAACTGTCCCTGAATCTAATCTAGTTTATTAAACCTGTGCAAGTCATTAAGATACTGACACATAATGTCATATGTTAAGTACCTTAATGTTAAGTTTCCTTAATTGTAAACAAAAAGACACAAGGTGCTGGAACAACTCAACGGATCATGCAGAACATGAAGGAGAATTGGGTTCAGAGGGAGAGATAGGTCAACCATGATTGAATGACTTGATGGGCCGAATGGCCTAATTCTGCTCCGAAGACCTTACGATCTTATGGCATTACCTGTGTATGTGTCAAATAATTATATTTATGATTGAATATAATACATTGAAGAAAGGTCTCGACCCGAAAGATCACCTATTCCTTTTCTCCAGAAATGCTGCTTGACCCGCTGAGTTACTCCAGCGTTTTGTGTCCATCTTCCAAATAATGATAGTTTCGTTTTAGTTCAGGTTAGAGATACAGCGCGGAAGCAGGCCCTTCGGCCCACCGAGCCCTTGCCGACCAGCGATTCCCGCACACTTACACTGTCCTATACACACGGGGGAATTCACAATTTTTACCGAAGCTCAATTTTAACCCAGTGATTCCCAACCTGAGGCCATGGCAAATTTCAGGGGGGCCACAGAAAAATTTGGGGATTTAGGGTGCCACAGGTTCAATGAAGGGGGCCACAAAGCTACCACCCTGTTGCCTCCTAAATTTCAGTTCTAATAAATTAAAATCTATGTAGTTGAAATATTTTTGATGTTTGTAGAATAGAATAAAAGAGAATATATGTGCAATTAATAGACACTGATATTTTTATGGAAGGTATTATAATATTGAAGTACTTCTTTTCTGCTAATAATGTCAGGGGGGGAGGGGCACAGAAAAATTAAAAAATCCCAAGGGGGCCATGAGCTATAAAAGGTTGGGAACCACTGAATTAACCTACAAACTTGTGCGTCTCCTGGACCTCCCATATCAAAAGCAACGAACCTAAATATTTCACACAGAGAGTGGTGAATCTCTGGAACTCTCTGCCGCAGAGGGTAGTCGAGGCCAGTTCATTGGCTATATTTAAGAGGGAGTTAGATGTGGTCCTTGTGGCTAAGGGGATCAGAGGGTATGGAGAGAAGGCAGGTACGGGATACTGAGTTGGATGACCAGCCACGATCATATTGAATGGCGGTGCAGGCTCGAAGGGCTGAATGGCCTACTCCTGCACCTAATTTCTATGTTTCTATGTTTCTAAATATGAAAGAATCTCTGGGTTTATTTATTGGAATTTCACTTGATATTTTCTGATTTAAAGTCAGGGCTGAAACTCTGGTAAACTTGCATGCGTATTTCAAACATGATAAGCGTCGATATTAAATTGTATTTTTTATATTCTCAATGATTGGGTTTTTTTACAAAGGGCGAGCATTGACAGTGAATCCCTCTCCCTCTCCAGGAACGGTGAGCCGACAGGTCGAGTTAAAATCTCCAATACTTCTGAGTAATTCACTCAACATTTCCAATTCACGGATTGGGATGGGGAAGATAAAGTAGAAAGGCCTAATATAAACACCCAGTATAACTCCCCTACCCATTCCCACACTGACCTTTCTCTACTGGGTCACCTCCATTGTCAGAGTGGGACCAAAAGTAAATTGGAGGAACAGCATTTAATTATGTATTATATAAAAATAATGTGATTAATATAATTGTGCGTGTGTTTTTTGAATGAGACTGCTGGAGACGTCTGACTCCTGAACCAGCCTAATTAATGGGTGAGGGCAGTTCCTGTGGGTTCCCCCGTTTACTGGGAAGTCCAGAACAAGGGGTCACAGTTTAAGGATAAGGGGTAAATTTTTCAGGACCGAGATGAGGAAAACATTTTTCACACAGTGGTGAATCTCTGGAATTCCCTGCCGCAGAAGGTAGTTGAGGCCAGTTCATTGGCTATATTTAAGAGGGAGTAGATGTGGCCCTTGTGGCTAAAGGGATCAGGGGGTATGGAGAGAAGGCAGGTACAGGATACTGAGTTGGATGATCAGCCATGATCATATTGAATGGCGGTGCAGGCTCGAAGGGCCGAATGGCCTACTCCTGCACCTATTTTCTATGTTTCTATGTTTCTAACCCCATCGACCGCCAGTGTGCAGAGTGGGGGGTCACGGCCATAGTGGGACTGGGGCAGTGCCCGGCTGGGGGATGGCTAAAACATCTTCCACTGACAGGAAAATGCCTAACTCTAATTCGCCCCCGCCCAGAGCTGCCCATGGCTGGAACTGGGGCCGCTTTGGGACCGGCTGTGGGCTCCGTACGTGTGGCCGCTCAGCGAGTCCACCTCGGCCAGCATGCCCTTCAGGATCGTCGTGGTGATGATGGTGGTGAGCAGCACTGCCCTGCACACCACCCGGGCCGTCTTCAGCACCACCTCCACCAGCTCCATCAGACCGCCCGCTCGCTCGCTGCAACACCAGCCTACCGCTCGCTCGCTGCAACACCAGCCTACCACTCTCCGACAAGCCCGACCGACAGGCTACCTGACCGACCGACCGACTGACTGACTGACCTTGACCCGGACCCTAACCCTAACTCTACATTTGTTATTTATCATTTTTATTTAACAGTTCACATCGTAACTTTATAAAGATAAATCAATTGAAAATCAAAATTATCATCAAGGTTAGCATTACCTTTATTCCTTGGAAACCTTGCTATTGTTTTTGATGTAAGGAGGAGGCAGCCATGGTCCCAGGGTCCTCGCTGCCTAGCGACCATAAAACAAAGCGCGGGATTGGTCAATTTGCGTCCGACCTCAATGTCAAACGTGCATTGATTGGACAATTACTACTCGGAAAATTGGAAAATTGGAACGTTCGCATATTTAAAGAAAATGGGCAGGTTTTGGTCGACAAATTTCAGGTATGATTTATACAATATTTTTACACAATATGTTCAAAATTCAGGTAGTTCCGTGAGTTGGGTCACGAACTTGAACGAAAAAGCTCCTCGGCCCACAGCCTACTAGCAATATTTTACCTTTGTTAGTGTATATTATTTTCATAAAACATTTCATTTTTAATGTATCGATGTTATAATTTAGTATAGGGGTCATGTTAATGGAAAATATTATGGATAAATGCAGTTTCTTTTTTTATTCATATGTGTATTGGCACCATACTTGCCCACAGGAAAGAACCCTGCCAGTGACCAATATTAAGTTGATCGATTTTTTCCCCCTTCCCTTCCTCCTACATTCCTTTATCTGCTTCACAATTCGCAACTCTTCAATCCTTTGTGTCCACCTTTTTTTCCATCCTTGACCTTTGTTCAAATATCTGCCTATCAACCCCCTATGTTTGAGATTCCAGTATCTGCAGTTGCTTCTGTCCACTTTGTCTCCTGCTTGTTAAATTCATCTGTTTGTAAGTTTAAACACAAATCTGAATCTAGCTTTATCCATGCCTTCCATGTTAATTATTTAACCTACGTACGACACCATTGACTAAATGCAATTGGAAAATTGTTCCGTAAAGCCCATTTACGAGAAGACATCAGAACATCAGGTTGGGTCTCGACCCAGAAACGTCATCTATCCATTTTCTCCTGTGATGCTGCCTGACCCGCTGAGCTACTCCAGCATTCTATGTCTTCTCAAGACATTCTGAATTCCAGAGATATTGAAGTTGCTGTTTTGTTGTAACTACAGAAGATGACAGAAGGTCGAACTCATCAATTAAAATACAGAGCAGAGTTGTGACAAAAATCATCAAAATTAGGATAGTGCAGATTCACAACTGTTTGCGATGTACTGCCAAGCAGAAAGTGTTGTCTTATTGACTCAGATTAAAGGCACACCAGCAACCATCTGGTCCTTCGTCAAATCTACGTCAGTTAGCAGGCATTGCGATCAATTACTGTAATAAGTTACACAGAATTTAGTTAACAGAAGATTTTACTGTTTATTCAATACCAGGCTAGTCAATGAACCATGGACCAAGGCGTGGTGGATATTCAAAGATTGCTTCATGTTTAGAGTTTAATTCACCAATACACATGGATACAGGACCTTCGGCCCATCGAGTCCGCACTGACCATCAATCATCCGCTAGCACAAGCTCTACGTGATCCCACTTCCACATCCACTCCCGAGAGGAAAATTACAAACCCACATGTCTTTGGCAACTGGGAGGAAACTGGAGCACCCGGAGGATACCCACGCGGTCACTAGGAGAACGTGCAAACTCCACACAGGTCAGGATTAAACTGGGGTCTCAGCCGCTGTGAGGTGGTAGCTCTATCAGCTGCGTCACTGTACCATCCTATGTTTTTATATATGTCATGGGGAACACAACCACCATTCTACAGCGGTGGAGCAGTGGCGGAGGACACCAGGGCTACGCTTGGCCAGGCCGACCCTGCAATGCCGCCAGGACAACAGACCTTCATGGTCAGGTCAAAATCCCTGCACTTACAACAACTGGGACTTGAAAATAGCGCCAAACTGGCGACTATGCATACTGTCTCAGCTATACACTTGTACTGTATAACCATATAACAATTACAGCACGGGAACAGGCCATCTCGGCCCTACAAGTCCGTGCCGAACAACTTTTTTCCCTTAGTCCCACCTGCCTGCACTCATACCATAACCCTCCATTCCTTTCTCATCCATATGCCTATCCAATTTATTTTTAAATGATACCAACGAACCTACCGCCACCACTTCCACTGGAAGCTCATTCCACACTGCTACCACTCTCTGAGTAAAGAAGTTCCCCCTCATGTTACCCCTAAACTTCTGTCCCTTAATTCTGAAGTCATGTCCTCTTGTTTGAATCTTCCCTATTCTCAAAGGGAAAAGCTTGTCCACATCAACTCTGTCTATCCCTCTCATCATTTTAAAGACCTCTATCAAGTCCCCCTTAACCTTCTGCGCTCCAGAGAATAAAGACCTAACTTATTCAACCTATCTCTGTAACTTAGTTGTTGAAACCCAGGCAACATTCTAATAAATCTCCTCTGTACTCTCTCTATTTTGTTGACATCCTTCCTATAATTGGGCGACCAAAATTGTACACCATACTCCAGATTTGGTCTCATCAATGCCTTGTACAATTTTAACATTACATCCCAGCTTCTATACTCAATGCTCTGATTTATAAAGGCTAGCATACCAAAAGCTTTCTTTACCACCCTATCTATATGAGATTCCACCTTCAAGGAACTATGCACGGTTATACCCAGATCCCTCTGTTCAACTGTATTCTTCAATTCCCTACCATTTACCATGTACGTCCTATTTTGATTTGTCCTGCCAAGGTGTAGCACCTCACATTTATCAGCATTAAACTCCATCTGCCATCTTTCAGCCCATTTTTTCAAATGGCCTAAATCACTCTGTAGACTTTGGAAATCCTCTTCATTATCCACAACACCCCCTATCTTGGTATCATCTGCATACTTACTAATCCAATTTACCACCCCTTCATCCAGATCATTGATGTACATGACAAACAACAAAGGACCCAACACAGATCCCTGAGGCACCCCACTAGTCACCTGCCTCCAACCCGACAAACAGCCATCCACCATTACCCTCTGGCTTCTCCCATTTAGCCACTGTTGAATCCATCTTGCTATTCCTGCATTTATACCCAACAGTTTAACCTTCTTAACCAACCTTCCATGAGGAACCTTGTCAAAGGCCTTACTAAAGTCCATATAGACAACATCCACTGCTTTACCCTCGTCAATTTCCCTAATAACCTCTTCAAAAAATTCAAGAAGATTAGTCAAACATGACCTTCCAGGCACAAATCCATGTTGACTGTTCCTAATCAGACCCTGTTTATCCAGATGCTTATATATATTATCTCTAAGTATCTTTTCCATTAATTTGCCCACCACTGAAGTCAAACTAACAGGTCTATAATTGCTAGGTTTACTCTTAGAACCCTTTTTAAACAATGGAACACCATGCGCAGTACGCCAATCCTCGGGGACTATTCCCGTTTCTAATGACATTTGAAATATTTCTGTCATAGCCCCGGCTATTTCTACACTAACTTCCCTCAATGTCCTAGGGTATATCCTGTCAGGACCTGGAGACTTATCCACTTTTATATTTTTCAAAAGTGTCAGTACTTCTTTTACTTTGAAACTCATAGTATCCATAGCTACTCTACTCGTTTCCCTTACCTCACATAATTCAATATCCTTCTCCTTGGTGAATACCGAAGAAAAGAAATTGTTCAATATCTCCCCCATCTCTTTTGGCTCTGCAGATAGCTGCCCACTCTGTCTCTCCAATGGACCAATTTTATCCCTCGTTATCCTTTTGCTATTAATATAGCTGTAGAAACCCTTTGGATTTACTTTCACCTTACTTGCCAAAGCAACCTCATATCTTCTTTTAGCTTTTCTAATTTCTTTCTTAAGATTCTTTTTACATTCTTTATACTCCTCAAGCACCTCATTTACTTCATGCTGCCTATAATTATTGTAGATCTCCCTCTTTTTCCGAACAAGATGTCCAATTTCCCTTGAAAACCAGGGCTCTTTCCAATTTTTACTGTTTCCTTTCAACCGAACAGGAACATAAAGATTCTGTACTCTTAAAATTTCCCCTTTAAATGTCCTCCATTTCTCTTCTACATCTTTCCCATAAAACAAAATGTCCCAGTTCACTCCTTTTAAATCATCTCGCATCTCATCAAAGTTAGCCTTTCTCCAATCAAAAATCTCAACCCAAGGTCCAGTTCTGACCTTCTCCATAATTATGTTGAAACTAATGGTATTGTGATCACTGGACCCGAAGTGCTCCCCAACGCATACCAAGTGTATCTGAGACACTTATCTAATATGTATCTAAGTACTTATGTATAGTGATACTTATACTGAACTATATACAAAATTGTATTGCACTGTACCTCGGTACAGGTAACAAATAAATTATACCAGACCATGCTATATCCATTCATCATTCTATAGCCATTCCTCTCTACAATCTGCAATCCGCAAGAAAACTGGCAGGGAACATAAAAACTGACTGCAAAAGCTTTTATAGATATGTGAAAAGAAAGAGATTAGTTAAAACAAATGTAGGTCCCTTGCAGTCAGAAACAGGTGATTTGATCATGGGGAACAAGGACATGGCAGACCAATTGAATAACTACTTTGGTTCTGTCTTCACTAAGGAAGACATAAATAATCTGCCGGAAATAGCAGGGGACCGGGGGTCAAATGAGATGGAGGAACTGAATGAAATCCAGGTTAGCCGGGAAGTGGTGTTAGGTAAATTGAATGGATTAAAGGCCGATAAATCCCCAGGGCCAAATAGGCTGCATCCCAGAGTACTTAAGGAAGTAGCCCCAGAAATAGTGGATGCATTAATGATAATTTTTCAAAACTCTTTAGATTCTGGAGTAGTTCCTGAGGATTGGAGGGTAGCTAATGTAACCCCACTTTTTAAAAAGGGAGGGAGAGAGAAAACGGGGAATTACAGACCAGTTAGTCTAACGTCGGTAGTGGGGAAACTGCTAGAATCAGTTATTAAAGATGGGATAGCAGCACATTTGGAAAGTCGTGAAATCATTGGACAAAGTCAGCATGGATTTATGAAAGGTAAATCATGTCTGACAAATCTTATAGAATTTTTCGAGGATGTAACTTGTAGAGTGGATAAGGGAGAACCAGTGGATGTGTTATATCTGGACTTTCAGAAGGCTTTCGACAAGGTCCCACATAAGAGATTAGTATACAAACTTAAAGCACACGGTATTGGGGGTTCAGTATTGATGTGGATAGAGAACTGGCTGGCAGACAGGAAGCAAAGAGTAGGAGTAAACGGGTCCTTTTCACAATGGCAGGCAGTGTCTAGTGGGGTACCGCAAGGCTCAGTGCTGGGACCCCAGCTATTTACGATATATATTAATGATTTGGAGATGGAGCTTGGATACTGAAGCAGAGCATAATAAATGAAAAATAAACATGTTGCACGTTGCAGGTAATATCGCAACGTTTAAGAAACATTTAAACATATGTGTGGATAGGATAGGTTTAGAGAGATATGGGCCAAACGCAGGCAGGTGGGACGAGTGTAACTGGGAAATGTTGGTCGGTGCGGGCAAGTTGGGCCGAAGGGCCTGCTTCCACACTGTATGACTATGATAAACACATCACATTCATCTTGTTGGAAAACTTCTTATGGATGGGAAATAACTTCAAAATAGCTTCAAAATGAGGCAGTCAGTCAGACACCTGTAAGGAGGCTCTTGCAATAAGTCAATTGAGGAAAATTGGTACCAATTCAAGCAGCCGTTGTGCCTGTTTAATATATACTATGCAGCGCAATCATTATTTTCATGTGGTTAAACAGAGAAACGTTGATTGAGCTACGTAATTCACATTATAATATTGGCCCCGTTTATCGCTGAGTAACAATCCGGCTTAATATTTAAAACCAAGTCTGTGCCACCTGCTTAGTTTAGTTTAGTTTAGTTTAGTTTAGTTTAGTTTAGTTTAGTTTAGTTTAGTTTAGTTTAGAGCTACAGTGTGGACACAGGCCCTTTGGCCCAACACACAGTCCGCGCAGACCAATGATCCTTGCACATTAATACACTCCACCCACACACTAGGGACAATTTACATTTAAACCAAGCCAATTAACCTAGAAACCTGTACGTCTTTGGAGTGTGGGAGGAAACTGGAGCACTCAGAGAAAACCCATGCAGTCACAGGTAGAACATGCAAACTCCACACATACAGCACTCGTAGTCAGTGTGGAGGGTGGGAGGAACCGAAGATGTCGGGGAAAACCTACTTGGTCACAGGGAGAACGTACAAACTCCGTACAGACGGCACCCATAGTCGGGATCAAACTGCGTCTCTGAGCCAAGTCCCATTAAATTGTTTAAGTGAATGGACCCATGAAGGCTGAGATGGTATTTATAGCATATGCTAACTGGTAACATATTGCAGAGTGAAATATAGTTATTAAAAGCGTTTTGCCAGATGTGAGGAGCAGGAGTATTTTTCTCTTATTGACAGGAAAACAAGTGCATGTTAAGAAGGAGGAAAATTAATGAACTAACCTGTTGCAAAAGGAAATGTCAAATCTTTAATTGATTTGAGATCAGAATATATTGCAAAACCATGTATCGATAGAAGAATAAATAAAGTTAGTGTTGGCACAAGTTATAATACATCTGAAATGGGTTTTTTTGAGGATGTGGAAGAATAGTAACACATAAAGGTTTAGTTTAATTTAGTTTTGTTTAGAGATACAGGGCGGAAACAGGCCCTTCGGCCCACCAGGTCCGTACTGACCAGCGATCCCCGCACACTAACACTATCCTACACCCACTAGGGACAATTTTTACATTTACCAGACCAGTTAACCTACAATCTTGTATGTCCTTGGAGTGTGGGAGGAAACCGAAGATCTCGGAGAAAACCCACACAGGTCACGGGGAGAACGTTCAAACTCCGCACAGGCAGCAGCCGTAGTCAAGATCGAACCCGGATCTCTGGCCCTTCAGGCAGCAACTCTACCGCTGCACCTTCGTGCCACCATTCCCCACCTCAACTTTTGTTCTCATCTGCAACTAGTCTGATCCGGAAAAGGGTCTCTGTTTAATCCGACAAGCAAACCTGGCCTGGATGTGTGGTGGAAAAGATGCCAAAACGACAAGGCAGAATCATTGACACCTCATTGCATCTTATGGGTCGGTAGATTATGTGGCCGCTGCAAATTACCCCTTGTTTGTAGCTGCGTGGTAGAACATGGAAGGAAATGATGACAATGTGGAGAGAATAACATTGGATTAGATTTTTGTAGGTTTAGTTTTAATGGGTAGGGTTATTGTCAGCGATCGTCTTACCGAATAGTGAAAAGCCCGGATAGAGTGATTGCAGTGAGGATGTTTCCACTCGCGGGAGAGTCTAGGACCATAGCCTCAGAATTAAAGGATGTGCCTTCAGAAAGGAGATGAGGAGGAATTTCTTTAGTCAGAGGATGGTGAATCTGTGGAATTCGTTGTCATATAGGGGCGTGGAGGCCAAGTCAATGGATATTTTTAAGGTAGAGATTGATAGATTCTTGATTTATAAGGGTGTCAGGAGAAGGCAGGAGAATGGGGTTGAGAGGGAAAGATAGATCAGCCATGTTTGAATGGTGGAGTAGACTTGATGGACCAATGGCGGCCTAATTTTGCTCCTCGAACCTAGGAACATGTATTTTACACTGTTCCAACAACGCCCAACCTAAGCTCAAGAAATAGCATCTCTTAGTATCCACCTTATTTGTGCCTCTCTACTTTTAGGCTTTGTCTGCAGTTCCCTGTCACCACATTAGCTCAGTCCACATCGCTATTTGCTAGTTATTAGCCCTCACCACTCTTAACCCGACAACACTAACCTACCAGTAGTTACAGTGTTTCTTTATTTTATTTCAATTTTCTACCATCTGCAGTATTTGGTTGTGTCGAGTCTTTTGTAAGTTTCTTTCATATCTCTCCATCCCTTGCCTGTCCAAACGCTTCTTAAGAGTTATTATTATATCTGTTTCTATCCACCACCCCCCCCCGTCAGTGTGTTCCAAGTCCCAACACAATGACTTGTTAAAAAAAAACTTGCCTCATATATTTCCTTTCAACTTTCCCCGTCTCACCTTAAGCCTTTTGTACTCAACATTTCCATCTGGGACGACTCTAAAACCTAAACTCCATCTTCACCTTTCAAATGTTAATACCTTTCAATCAGGTTCCCCTTCAACCTCCGACGCCCCAGAGAATATAATCTCCTGCCTCCCCGTGAATATTCTCTAAAGCCGCCAATATCGTGGTGAATCTTTTCTGCATCTTCCCCAAAGCCTCCAAATCCTTCCTGTAGTGCAGCAGCCAACACTGCGCATAAAACTCCTAATTGAAGTGTTATACAATACGACTTCCCAACTTTTACACTCAATGCCCTGAAGGCAAGCAGAACATACACCTGCCGTACAACACAATCCAATTTTAAAAATAATGGTGCACTAATGTAACTTTAGCTGTGCCATCTCTGGATCTATAATTTAAACAGGGCAGAAAACATGTTCTGCTGTTCTGAAGTGAGAGGCGGAACTCTCTCTCTCTCTCTACAGTGAAATTCTCTCTTCACATTAAAACACAGGACCAAAAGAACTCAAAGTGAGAGATTCAGCACTAGCTGTTGTGCCATTTGACTAGTTCATGCTCTGGGAACCACGCCACGGATCCATCGAGTCCTTTCCCTGCAGTGCCTGCAGGCATTCCGTGCTGACCACTGCCCGATGGACTTGTGGTCAAAGGTGTTGGTCCGGAAGAAGCTTTCCACAGACGACAGATGGGGCGGCAATGTCCAGCTGACTGGCACATTGCGTGGCATCTGCGCCAGGCCCATCCTTCGCAACACCGGGGACAGGTAGAACCTCAGCAGGTAATGACACTTAGTGCCCACGTGCCTTGGCTCTACACTCCGCCTGATGCAGCCACACACAGCAGACTGCCCAGCTTGTCTCCACCAACCTCACCAACAAGCACCAAGACCTGGCTTGGCTGGCGGTGAGGGGAGCCCTCCCAGTTAGATCCGTAGGTACCGTCGTACCTCACCACCAGCTGACGCTGCCCCCGTACGGGTACTCATGGAGAGGAGACAGGCCCACCTCTTTGCTAGACCTGGGTTTGCAAAAAGAGTCTGGAGAGGTAAAAAAGGGTCCCTGAACGATTAGGTCCCGAAAGCTCCGTCACAGAGGACTCTGTGATCTACGGACTGTTCCCAGGGACACATTCAGAGACTGACATCGAGTGCTGCTGGAGGGTCATCAACTCGGTCAAAGACGCTCTTTGGTCTGCCCGAGCGTTGCCACCACCCAGCAGAGCGAGATGTCCGTCAGGGAATGATGTCGACTGGCCCACTGCAGACTGCAGGAGTACGTGCTAAGGGACTCGCTGAAGCTTGGTGCAGCCAACCTACAACCTCTCGTACAGGGGAGGACCACAGTCTAGGTTCGAACTTCCGCTGCTGGCGCCGTAAGGCACGGCATGGTCTACGCCCCTCGCGACCGTTAAGGGAAGGTATCCCACGCTAGGGGGCCACAGAGTGGCACGGGTGGGGGACTGTTTGGTGAAATTTGAAAAATGTAAAAAAATTGTACTGAAAAAACTTGTATAGTCTCCGAAAATGTCGGATGAATTTTGTTTGTTTGAATGGTTCAGGAATTGTATATATTTATCAATGAATAAAGTCTATTTTGAAATTAAAAAAAAAAATTTGACTAGTTCATGGCAGACATGTTACCTCAGTGTCATTCTCGCCACAGTCTCAAATTATTTTGATAAACTAAAACTATTAACAATGTTCAGTTTAGAGATGCAGCGTGGAAACAAGTCCTTCAGCCCACCGAGTCCGCAACAACCAGCGATCCCCGCACACTTAAAGGGCCTGTCCCACTTTCACAACCTAATTCATGACCTCTGCAGAGTTTGCCCTTGACTCCTACTCGCAGCATGGTCACGAGGTCGTAGGTAGGGCGTGATGCTAGTCGTAGGTACTCGTGGCATCAGGCGTTTTCTAGCCTGATGAAAAATGTCCACGAGTAAAAAAGGTCGTGAATTAGGTCGTGAAAGTGGGACATGCCCTACACTGTCCTACACACACTAGGGACAATTTACATTTATACCAAGCCGATTAACCTACAGACCTGTACGTCTGTGGAGTGTGGGAGGAAACCGAAGATCTCGGAGAAAAGCCACACAGGTCACGGGAGAACCTACAAACTCCGTACAGACAGCATCCGTAGTCAGGTTCGAACCCGGGTCTCCGGCGCCGTAAGGCAGCAACTCTACCGCTGCGCGACCGTCTTAAATATCCAGCATAACCGAGCCTCCTCTGCCCACTTGGTTGGAATTGTCCATAGATATGCTGTCCTCTGGGTCAAAGGAATTCCTCCACATCTCTGTCCTGAAAAGCTGAACTCTTAATTTAGCGTTGTCCTGTTTCGTGCTCCGCTCCGCTCGAAGCAGTGGGAACGAGCCAAACGGAGAGCCTCGAAGCAACAATCAAAACAGATCAGTAAATCTGTCAGTGAGTCTGTAGCTTTCAAATGGACGTGGTCAGGCTTCGAGGAGATTAATGTCAATGTTTACTGATCGAGACAGTTGCAGATGGTGATCTATGAAGAGTGATTTGTTGTGCTGCCTCCTAGTTCCACTTCATGGAAAACATACTGCTGCAAGCAGTCATCACGGGGTCATTCATCTGGTGAGCTATGCTTCCATTTAATCCTAATGTTTATGCAAAGATAATGAACTAACTCCATCAATGCGCGCTTTTAATTTCCTCATTGTAAATATCGGTCCATTAATACTTGACTTTGCCAGCCCCTCTTGTACCTGCTACTTATATGCAGAGGCATCAAGTAGGCAGCTAACAAATGAACTTCTCTTAGTACTGATGTCCTTCAATGAAGGAGGGCTGTTTGCTGACTTTTCCCCATCTGGTCTACATGTGTATCTGCGCCCACGGCAATGTAGATTAACTCTTAACCAGCTCATGAAATAATCAGCTAAGCGCTCAGTTGCTTCACAAGTACTTCAAAGCACAACAATGGTTTACTTCAAGTAACCCTTGCATCCCCTCTCTCTCCGTCCCTCCCCCGCCCCTTAGTCAACGTATTAGTTTCGTTGTCGTCCTGTTGAGGTTCACTGTCTGCACCAAAGATTTTAGAGCAGAGCAAGATACGCCACTCTGCGAAAAAAGCGTAGTATGACATGGGTCTGACATGACGACATTTTATTGAGCTGCAATTTACAATACAGGTAATATTAATAAAATTCACAATACAGGTAATATTCACTAAATATGTGAAGTGATGGATGCTGTATCCCTACAACACTGTTCCCTACAACACTGATTACACCAAAGATGATAGAGCAGATCAATCTTTGGAACGGATTACACCAAAGATACTAGAGGAGCATTGCCCGCCCGCTGCCTCGGGAGCGCTGATTGCGGGCAGATGCTTGAGGCTCTCCCGCCGGCCGCCTTCATCTGGTATTGGTGGGGACCGAGAATCAGTCCTGGATCAACTCAGGAGTGGAGGAAACATCCTCTTCCCCCAAAGATACTAGAGGAGCCTCTAGTATCTTTGCTTTTTCCCTGCGACCTGATGTAAGAGCAGATTGTAGAACTGTGGAGTCTGTCCCCTCTACCAAAGATGTCGCGTTTGGCATCAACAAATGGCGGCCGAGACGTTCCGTCACGTACTACACGTCAGCCCATTGGATTTCGGAGGAGTGGCCTATCTTGCTCCTCTAGTATCTTTGGTCTGCACCACTCGTTATCACCCATCCCACAGCCAACAATGGACCATTGTGGGCTCCACCTTTCCCTTGATCACGGTTTCTTTCTGCGTATCTTTCACTCATTTGATCTGTGTACCTTCTATATCACTAATTTCCCTTTCCCCTGACTCTCAGTCCGAAGGAGTTGTCTCGACCCGAAACATCACCTATTCCTTTTCTCCACAGATGCTGCCTGTCCCGCTGAGTTACTCCAGCTTTTTGTGTCTATCTTCGGTGTAAACCAGCGTCTGCAGTTCCTTCCCGCACAAGGATTAAACCAGGCGGTTCATAACTGGAATGTTTAAACCACAGGTGGTGTATTGTGTGCAGTTCTGGTTGGAAGAATGAAATTGCACAGGGTTAGAAATGTGAAAGCTTTTCAGTTTAGTTTATTGATCGTGTGGAGAGGTACAGTGAAAAGCTTTTACTGCGTGCTCACCAGCCAGCGGAACAAACTATACATGATTACAACGGAGCCGTTCACAGTGGCCCCACAGCAGAAGGGTCCATGTCACGGGGCTGGGAACTGGAATTCTGCTACCACCATCATCTATTGCAACAAGTGATGACTCCCACTAATTGTCGCCGGAAGCTTGCTGCCTTTTCAGGATGGACGATGACTGCGATGTCAACATTTGTAACATGGAAGATGGACATGAAAGATGAAGATGGTGTACAAATATTTGATAAGGGAATAGGCGAGCAGGCAGAGTCGATTCAACAGGATGTTGTCCTAACAGCAGCATGACTGAGAGACTGAAGAGGAGCCCTGGTCCAATATGTCGCCTATCTGTGTCCTCCACAGATGCTGCCTGACTTGCTCCAGCACTTTGTGCCTTCTTTTGTGTATAGGTTTAGGTTTATTATTGTCACCTGTACCGAGATACAGTGGAAAGCTCTGTTTTGCCTGGTAATCCAGCCAAACAGACCAGGTATAGCCTACAAATTGCAATGAGTTCCAACACTAGCATCTGCAGTTCCTTGTGTCTGCAAGGAGAGGCTGGAACTGGCTGCGTTTGCTTTCTCTGGAGCGAAAGAGGCTGGAAGGTTTAGTTTAGTTTAGAGATACAGTGTGGATAAGGTGCAATAATAAGTTATAACATAAAGGCTACCAAGACCTGGAAACGGGGGGTATAAAATAAATTTTTAATAAAAACACGGTTGGTATATCCTTTTTTGCGGAGTTTTGTGTTATTATTATAATTGATTTTCAGCGATTGATTTTCCTTTCTTCTTTTTTTTTCTTTTCTTTCTAGGGTCTTATTTCTTTTCTTTGCTTCCTTCTCTAATTCCTTCCCTAAGGGGTTCTCTTCTCCCAACACTTTCCTGCACTTTCTCGACTCTTGTTTATTTTCCTTACTTCTTTTATTTCTATCTTTTTTAAAGCTCAAAAAATGAAGTGGTCCAACATAATGTAATAAGATATATGCGATGTATTAATGTGATTTACTGTACTGCTAATAAAAATAAAATTTAAAAAAAAAAGAAAAAAAAAGAGATACAGTGTGGAAACAGGCCCTTCGGCCCACCGAGTCCACGCCGACCAACAATCGCCCGTACACCACCTCTTTCCTGTAAACTAAGAACAATTTATAGAGGCCAATTAACCTACAAACCTGCGCGTCTTTGGAATGTGGGAGGAAACCGGAGCAGGTGGAAAACACCCATGCGGTCAGAGGGAGAACATGCAAACTCCGTACAGAAAGCATCCGTAGTCAGGATTGAACATGGATCACTGGTGCTGGTCTACAATGTCATGAGGTAGGTTGCAAGGATAGACTATAAGAATCTTTTCCCCACAATGTCTAACACAACGGTACAGTATAATATCAGAGATAGACCAGAGGGGCAATTTTTCACACGGTGCGTATTGGAATCTGGAATGTGCTGCCTGAAGAGGGGATGGACACGGATCCAAACCTTTCGACAGATAAATAAGAGTCTCCACCTGAAACCTCATCTATCCATGTTCTCCAGAGATGCTGCCTGACCCGCTGAGTTACTCCAGCACTTGGTGTCCTTATGTGCAGTAACCAGCATCTGCAGTTCTTTGTTTCTTCTGCTTATTAAGAATGTGGTTAGATATGAAGTAGATAAGCATCATACTCTGAGAAAGGTCTGTTTATGATTTAGTCAGTCATATTAATAAAGATTGGCAGATGCCTGAGGTGGATGGATAAATTAGATATATTTATAATCTCCGCTTGATTAAGGCTGCAGAAAAATAATATATACAGGATTAAGTTACTTCAACCTCAAAGGATTCTTCATCTACTCCGCCTAATGCGATGTGTAGAAAGCCGGACTGCTATTTACTTCCAATTCCAAGCACTGTATTTGCACAGATAAAGGCACTTAGGACTTAGACAACTTTCTGATGCATCTCCTCTTAAATTCTCTGCAACGATATTGTCTGCAAATAGGTCAGCGTACAATGCCCATCACATCGCCTCTGGTGCTCTTTTACAGCCTCAGTAACAGGAGCACTTTAAAGCCTTTGCCTCCACATTATCTGAAAGAAATTCACCGAAGCAGAATCGATACAAGCGTGACCAAGATTCCTGTCCCAATCAAGGCTCCAAAGAGGTTTGATGATACTGCCTTTGGGAATTGGAAGCAAAGAATAAATAGCATCCATGGCGTGCGTTCCCGAAGAATGAGATGTATTACGCCATTACCTTTCACCAATTCTATGAAGCAAGATGAACATAAGCAGCTGAATCAGTTTTATCTATTTGCTTGTGCACAGATAGGTCATCTAAATTGATAGAATTAATGACAAGTTTGAAAAAGAATTCTACTGGAAGTCCTACCAAAGCAATTCTCCAAAGACACCGTATAAATATCACAGGACATTTAATCTATCGCTTGTTGGTATTACAGTATTTCCCATTATGCCATCATTCTTCATGATGTACCTGTATATATGCTCTAAATTATAAATGAGTTTTGTGCATTCATTCTCAGACAGCTACACATGTGCCTGAATACTAACACCCATCTATTACATTTCAGCTGTTGGCTTCAAACAAGCTCTAAAGAAAACTATTAAATCAAACTACAATTAAGTTTGGTTTCGTTTAGAGATGCAATGCAGAAACAGATCCTTTGGCCCCCCGAGTCCGCGCCGACAGGTAATCACCCCGTACACTGGCACTACCCGACACACTAAGGGCAATTTATAATTTTTTACTGAAGACAATTAATCATATACAATTACAGCACGGCAGGCCATCTCGGCCCTACAAGTCCGTGCCGAACAAATTTTTTTTCCCCTTAGTCCCACCTGCCTGCACTCATACCATAACCCTCCATTCCCTTCTCATCCATATGCCTATCCAATTTATTTTTAAATGATACCAATGAACCTGCCTCCACCACTTCCACTGGAAGCTCATTCCACACCGCTACCACTCTCAATTAACCTGTAAACCTGCACGTCTTTGGAGTGTGGAAGGAAACCGGAGCACCCGGAGAAAACCCACGCTGTGCGGGGAGAACGTACAAACTCCGTACAGACACCACCCGTGGTCAAGATCGAACCCGGATCTCTGGCGCTGTGAGGCAGCAACTCTAACACTGCGCCCCGTGCCGTTCAAAGTGAATGGTTAAATACAAACGCTAGTTCCTCTCAACCAGTCCATTAACATTAAGTTCCCTTAAGATCCCATTTCCTAAATAAATCCAATTGACTCCTTTGGTTCTCCTGTGAAAACTGAAATTTCCAAACTAATTTGTATTTCACAAGTTTTAAGTGTTTTGTTGTTGAACTTGTAAAGACGCAGAGAAACAGGAGGAACTGAAAATGCTGATTTGACAAAGAAAACACAAAGTGCTGGAGTAACTCAGCGGGTCGAGCAACATCTCCAGAGAATCTCTGGATCGACTCTCTGAAGGATTCTCGAGGATTGTTGATCAGTAAAAGTGTCAGGGGTTATGGGGAAAAGGCAGGAGTGGGAAAAGTAGATCAGCCATGATTGAATGGTGAAGTAGACTCGATGGACTGAATGGCCTAATTCTGCACCTATGACATGAACTTATGAAAACATGGACAGTTTCAGGTCTGAAGAAAGGACCCAACAAAAACGTCATCTGTCCATGTCCTCCAGAGGTGCTGCCTGACGAATGAATGAATGAATGAATGATTGAATGCATGAATGAATGAATGATTGAATGATTGAATGCATGAATGAATGAATGTATGAAAGAATGCATGAATGAATGAATGATTGAATGGATGAATGAATGAATGATTGAATGGATGAATGAATGAATGATGAATGAATGAATGCATGCATGAATGCATGCATGAATGAATGAATGAATGAATGAATGAATGAATGCATGCATGAATGAATGATGAATGCATGATTGATTGAATGAATGAATGATGAATGAATGAATGATTGAATGAACGATTGAATTAATTAATTAATTAATCAATGAATGAATTAATGAATGAATTAATTAATGAACTAATTAATGTATGAATGAATGAATGCATGATGAATGAATGCATGATGAATGAATGAATGCATGAATGCTGAGTTACTCCAGCACTATGTGGTTTTTTTTTAAGAAAGCCAGGATTGTCACCGACTTTGTTATCGCCATCACCCTATTGCCGAATTTCTCTGCATGCATTCAGTTTTGTTGGAAGATTTGTTTGCTCCCAGCCTTGGAGGGCATCTACCACACACGGTGCCTCAGGAAGGCCGTCAGCATCCATAAAGACTCCTCACACCCTTGTAACTGACTGTTCGAACTACTTCCCTCCGGCAGACGTTACAAGGCCTTCTACGCCCGAACCTCCAGACTCAGAAACAGCTTTATTCCCAGAGCTATAGCAGCTCTGAACCGGCCCTGCTGAGTGCCCCCCATGACAATTAAATGTATCTTGTATCTCCCCTGGACTGTCTCCCTCGGATGGTCACGTCACACAGCTTATTTATTTATTTTACTTTTCTTTTACATCGGTTGGAAGCTGCATACTAAATCTCGTTGCACTGATGTGCAATGACAATAAAAGATATTATTATTATTATTATAAAAAACATTTTGTTAAGAAGATTAACACAGGAGGGAAATCATTCTGGATCATGGTTGAGGGGCAGCCCTTGGGGGAGGGATTCACAACATGAGAAGAACGCAGGTCCACCAGGGTTGAGCCCGAGCTTTAGACCAGAGTGTTACCCAACTCCATCACTCTTTGGGGGATGGGGGGAGGGGGGAAGCAGTGGCATGGCTAGTAGATCTGCCGTCTCCTGAATTTAGTGATCTGGGTTCAATCCTGATGGGACTAGAGTGAATGGGTGCTTGCCAAACAGTGCAAACTCAATGGGCCGAATGGCCTGTTTCTGTGCTGTAAAAATCTCTTGCCAAACAGTGCAGGCTCAATGGGCCGAATGGCCTGTTTCTGTGCTGTAAAAATCTCTTAACCCTGCTGAATGTCCTGTTAAATATTACAATCCATCTCCAAAATCTTGTCACATTTTACTTGGATTGGGAGAACAGTGTGGAGAATAAGGAATCTGAAGAAGGGTCTCGAACTGAAACGTCACCCGTTCCTTCAATCCAGGGATAATGCCTATCCCGCTGAGTTGCTCCTGCATTTTGTGTTTACCTTTGGTGTAAACCAGCATCTGCAGTTATTTCCTACACCCTACTGTGGTTCCATACCGTATAGAAACATAGAAAATAGGTGCAGGAGTAGACCATTCAGCCCTTCGAGCCTGCACCGCCATTCAATATGATCATAGCTGGTCATCCAACTCAGTATCCTGTACCTGCCTTCTCTCCATACCTCCTGATCCCTTTAGCCACAAGAGCCACATCTAACTCCCTCTTAAATATAGCCAATGAACTGGCCTCAACTACCTTCTGTGGCAGAGAATTCCATAGATTCACCACTCTGTGTAAAAAACGATTTTCTCATCTCGGTCCTAAAAGATTTCCCCCTTATCCTTAAACTGTGACCCCTTGTTCTGGACTTCCCCAACATCGGAAACAATCTTCCTGCATCTAGCCTGTCCAACCCCTTAAAAATTTTGTAAGTTTCTATAAGAACCCCCCTCAATCTTCTAAATTCTAGCGAGTACAAGCCGAGTCTATCCAGTCTTTCTTCATATGAAAGTCCTGCCATCCCAGGAATCAGTCTGGTGAACCATCTCTGTTCTCCCTCTATGGCAAGAATGTCCTTTCTCAGATTAGGAGACCAAAACTATTAGAGAGATCCATTGAAACTTTGTATTACATTTATGTTTCAGCTCTTGGGGATATCTTTGAGAGCCGCACCAAGGGAGACTTGGTAATATTATCAAAACACCTCCACGGTGTATATCCTGTCCACCATCCCAGCCCCTTCATCGATCTCACTTTGTCCCACACAATCTCCGGTTTGCACTTCTTTACAAAGGCGCCACAGTTGTTCGAATATTCAGAGAATCATCAGTCAGACAAGAATAATGCTAACAAGCCTCCTAATTAGTGTTACCAATTACACTAAAAAAGGCAATCAAAGACAAAAATATACAGACTAAACATCAAGTAAATGCAACCAATGCTCTCATTGTTTATTTAAAAGCAGTTTGTTGCCTTCCACTTAAAATTACATTTTCACATCAGCATGGGAAGAATACATCATGGAGTGTGTTAATTATGCGTTTCTTTTGTAGGGCTGTTTAATAATAACTTTACATGGAGAGAGAGAGAGAGAGAGAGAGAGAGAGAGAGAGAGAGAGTGAGAGAGTGAGAATGAAAAATAGAGAGAAGAGAGATGAGAAGAGAAAGAAAGAGGAGAGAGAGAGAGAGAGAGAGAGAGAGAGAGAGAGAGAGTGAGAGAGAGAGAGGAGAGCCTATGGCAGGGTTGGGGGAGGCCTATGGCAGGGATGTCCCTCGGTCTCCACTAACCACGGGGTCTCACCCACCGCATGTTTCCCCATTCTGTCCCCGCAAGCCTCTCCCGCCCGCGTCATTCTCGCCTCCTGCATCTCCGTCCCATCTTTCAGGAGAGGGAGGGGAGGGTTGGGTCTGCACGCGCTCGGTATGTGTTAGCAGACCACCAGACAGATATGGCGAGTATGTTTAACTCCATTGCATGGGTGCCCTTTCCACATTAATCCCAAGGGGGCAGGGTGTAGATTGATGGTGGATGTGAGCCAATCACACACAGGCCAGCACCACTAACTCCACCCCTCCACAACACTTATACTAGCGCTCCATACCGGCACTTCAGTTCGAGCAGCCAGGATGTATTGCTAACCTGGTGTCCTAAATTCTGCTGAGTGCTCATTAAAGATGTGTTTAAATCACACAATGACTTTGGCTCGTGTTTACAGTTAGGATAAGGGTATCAATGAGGCTGCCATGGAAAAACGCAAAACTATTGATGGGGTTGTCAATTCCTGAACTATTGGACAGGAATGTATTCTGGCCGAGCAATCGTAATGCCTCCTGAATCTGCTGGGGTCAAATCTTTCAGGAGAGGGAGAGGAGGGTCACACTGAAAGCGCTCGGTATGAAAGCACACCACCGACAGATATGGCGAGTATGTTTAACTCCATGGCATGGGTGCACTTTCCACCAAGATCTTTGCTTTCCACATTAATCCCAAGGGGGCAGGGTGTAGATTGATGGTGGATATGAGCCAATCGCACACAGGCCAGCACCACTAACTCCACCCCTCCACAACACTTATACTAGCGCTCCATACCGGCACTTCAGTTCGAGCAGCCAGGATGTATTGCTAACCTGGTGTCCTAAATTCTGCTGAGTGCTCATTAAAGATGTGTTTAAATCACACAATGACTTTGGCTCGTGTTTACAGTTAGGATAAGGGTATCAATGAGGCTGCCATGGAAAAACGCAAAACTATTGATGGGGTTGTCAATTCCTGAACTATTGGACAGGAATGTATTCTGGCCGAGCAATCGTAATGATTAGAATCTGCTGGGTCAAATAATGAAGATCTAATAGGTCACACTGAAAGGTCACTGAAAGGACACCAACGCCATTGCAGGTGATGGGAGGAGAAGAGAGCGATTCTGAGAGCTGCGAATCGTGACGAGGTCAAACACGAAGAGAAAGTGTACAGTAGATGGCCTCATCTCCCCTTTAGCTCTCGGGTTTGCTGATTCCAGTGAATCAATGGAGGTCAAATCTGGGGACATGACGGATTCCCAAAATAATCAATTCGACCAACCTGCCCCAGAGAGCTGGCTGGCTAAGACTGGAACAACACTGCTGTGAGGCCATGTTGTTCCTGCCCATTTAAGACTGAGGTGAGAAAAACATGTTTTCACCCAGTGAGTTGTGAATTTGTGGAATTCCCTGCCACAGAGGGCAGTGGAGGCCAAGTCACTGGATGGATTTAAGAGAGAGTTAGATAGAGCTCTAGGGACTAGTGGAGTCAAGGGATATGGGGAGAAGGCAGGCACAGGTTATTGATAGGGGACGATCAGCCATGATCACAATGAATGGCGGTGCTGGCTCGAAGGGCCGAATGGCCTCCTCCTGCACCTATTTTCTATGTTTCTATGAAAAGAGGGCAGGGAAGTGGCACTGGCTGGATTTCTTCGGCTCACTGGCCCTTCGGCCCACTGGTTCCATGCTGACCATCAGCCACCCATTACCACAAGTCCCACACAAATCTAATCCAATGTTACGCTCTCCATATTGCCATCAATTCCCCCCAGATTCTACCTACGCACAAAGGATAATTTACAGTGGCCAATTAATCTACCTATCCATAAGGTGCCATAAGCTTTCAGTGACAGTGATTCTGTCTTGTTTTCATCAGGGGATTTTCGACACCACACATCCAGGCCTGGTTTGCCTGTCAGACTAAACAGACCATTGCTGGACCAGACATGTTGTAGATGAGAAACAAAAGTTGCGGTGGGGAATGGCGTCACGGAGGCGCAGCGGTAGAGTTGCTGCCTCACAGCGCCAGAGACCCGGGCTCGATCCTGACTACGGCTGCTCCCTGTGTGGAGTTTGTACGTTCTCCCTCTCTCTGCGTGGGTCTTCTCCGGGTTCTCCAGCTTCCACCCACATTTCAAACATGTACAGGTTTGTAGGTTATTTGACTTTGGTAAATTTGAAAATTGTCTCTGGTGTGTAGGTTAGCGCTAGTGAACAGGGTGATTGCTTATTGCCGTGGGCCGAAGGGCCTATTTCCACTGTATCTCTAAAGTAACAAATAACTAAAAGGGCAAAATTGAGTTTGAGGTTTTCAAATACCCCAATCTTGCATGTTTAGTTTCGTTTAGTTTAGAGATAAAGCATCGAAACAGGCCCTTCGGTCTATGATGACCAGCGATCCCTAAATATTAACTCTATCCTACACACACTAGGGACAATTTACATTTATACCAAGCCAATTAAACCTGTATGGCCTTGGAGTGTGGGAGGAAACCGAAGATCTCAGAGAAAACCCCCGCAAGTCACAGGGAGAACGTGCAAACTCCACACAGACAGCCACCCGTAGTCAGGCGCGTGGCCCTCTGACAAGGGCAGCAAATTCTCACCACTAAACAAATTAATTGGTGATTGGTTCATCACAGAGGCGAGATTAGATACGATCCGAGACACCACCGTTTGTATCAGCAGGTCCTGCAGGACTATGGCCCACCAGAGTCCTTGAACATTTGTTACTTCATCGGGACCCTAACACACAACACATCACTCACAAGGCAGTTAAATACTGACAAAGTATGCCTTGGATCACAACCCAGAATACAGATAAGGAAGGCATCTGCTTCATCAACAATCTGTTGCCATGTACAGTATACAGTAAAGAGCCAGGGCCGCCTCTGCCAATGATTCCCCATCCGTAAAGGTCAATGCAAAGTTAAAATAGCTCGCAGCACAAACCCCTCTGTGAATACTAACACAAAGCACGGAATATAAAACGTGCAACTGGGCTGGAGAATGTGAATCAAATACCGGAGATTTGAATGTAGGCAAATCACATTAATCAAAGATTCAAGAGTCAACAAGGTTTATTTGTCTTAATCACCGGATATGAACCAGATTAAAATTCCCACTTGCTGTAGTTTTTCAGGTATATTGGACGCAACTGCAATAAAAATGCATCCACAATGAATTATCCGTCATTCTAAGTAAGCTAGACCATGATGCCGCAAGACTAATGTATGTAGAGCAACAATAGTAGTACAAGTCTGTAGTGATTCAGTGTTGAGGTAAGGAAAGGTCAGACTGCCAACAACTAGACATCTACACAGCAGTCCTGAACCACTATCCACCTCATGGGAGACCCCCTGACTATCTTTGATCGGACATTACTGGCTTTATCTTCCACTAAACATTATTCATGTTTTTCCCTTTATCGTGTATCTGTACACTGTGGATGGCCCGATTGTAATCATGTAATGTCTTTCCGCTGACTGGTCAGCGCGCCACGAAATCTTTTCACTGCACCTCGGTACACGCGGCAATAAACTAAACTCAAATCAAACTCAAACTCAACTCCGTACAGACAACACCAGTAGTCAGCATCAAACCCGGGTCCCTGGCACTCTAAGGCAGCAACTCTACTGCTGCGCCACCCAGGAATGTCAGGCAAGATATTATAGAAACTTACAAAATTCTTAAGGGGTTGGACAGGCTAGATGCAGGAAGATTCTCCCTCTTGAAGGCAGTTGGAACACCTTTGTTTAGTCCGCCTTGGCGTACGCGATCTCCCAGTTTAACTCCCCTTCCCATTCCCACACTGACTTTTCTGTCCTAGGCTTCCTCCACTGTCAGTGAGGCCGTATGCAAATTTCAAGGAACAGCACCTCATATTTTGCTTGGGCAGCTTACAACCCAGCGGTATGAATATTGATTTCTCTAACTTGCATCCCTCTCTCTCTCTCTCTGTCCCTCCTCCACCATAGTCATCCTGCTAGTTTCACTGTTTGTATCCGACTCGTTATCACCTTCTCCACAGCCAACAATGGACCTTTGTGGGCTCCACCTTTCCTAGATCATCGTTGCTGGCTTTGATTTGTTCTTTTCGTACCTTTTGTTCATTTGTTCTTTGTAACTATTCATACATTGAGTTTCCCTCTCTCAGTCTGAAGAAGGTTCTCAACCATAAAACGGCACCTATTCATTTTCTCCACAGCTGCTGCCTGACCCGTTGAGTTACTCCAACATTTTTTTTGTCTATCTTTGGTATAAACCAGCATCTGCAGTTCTATTTCCAAAAAAGGTCTGGTTTGACAGAAAACATTTTGCAGATTAAGGATTCAATGAAAACCTGTGAAAAAAGACTCAGACCCACAAATTAAACTATTAAGATAATAGTGAAATGTGAAAAATGGTTCCTGCAGAGAACAGCAACACACTTGTTCCAAACATTGCACAGTTTCACATTTGAATCCCTTCCCACTCGCTAATTGAGTACAAACGGTTCCACCATGGAAATTCAATTGTCACCCGATTATAATCAACTTGATGCCAGATTAAAAGACAACAGGGAGGATGTGGAGGAAGGAACTGCTGGTTTAAACCGAAGATAGACACAAAATGCTGGAGTAATTCAGTAGGGTCGGGTAGCATTTCTGGAGAAAAGGAATAGATGATGCTTTAAGTGTTTAAGAAGGAACTGCAGATGCTGGAAAATCGAAGGTACACAAAAAAGCTGGAGAAACTCAGCGGGTGCAGCAGCATCTATGGAGCGAAGGAAATAAGAAGGAATTGCAGATGCTGGAAAATCGAAGATAAACAAAAAAGCTGGAGAAACTCAGCGGGTACAGGTGATGTTTTGGGTCTGGACCCTACTTCAGACTAAGAGCCAGGGGAGTCAGGGATTGATCTGCGGGGGTTGGAGAGGGACCAGAGGAGGTTTATGAGAATGATCCCAACACTGATAGGGTTAACATATGATGAGCGTTCGACAGCACTAGGCCTGTACTCGCTGGAGTTCAGAAAGATGAGGGGGCTCTTCATGGAAACTAACCGAATAGTGAAAGGACTGAAGAGGGTAAATGTGGAGAGCATGTTTCCACTAGTGAGAGAGTCTAGGTCCAGTGGCCAGAGCCTCAGGGAAAAAAAAACATACCTTTCTGATTTTTGATTAGTGAGGGTGTCAAGGGTTATAGGGAGTAGGCAGGAGAATGGGGTTGAGAGGGAAAGATAGATTACCCATGATTGAATGGCAGAGTGGACTTGATGGGCCGAATGGCCTAATTCTACTCCTAGAATTTATAAACTTATGAACAATGACCATTTCATGGTCATTTTTCTTCACTTAAAATCTTCGGTTGTGAACATTCCTGTCAACAATTAGAGAGTTCTTACAGAATTTTGTGAGTAATTTATATCTATCTATTAATATATAAAACTCAAATCCATCCGACGTCCGCCTGCAGTACGGATCCCTTCCTGCCTTTTGATTCGTTGACGGCTGCTCCTTCCTATCAGCTTCCAACACACTTCGAAACAAAGTTGCAAGACAGGAACACTGAACTTTTCACTGCTGCAGCAGGCAGGGGAGGTGCAATTGAGGGAGGCAGGGGAGTGCTGGAAACTTACATTTGGCAATGGCTTCAGTTCCATTGGAGGAGATGGGTGCATGGTGGAATATTGGGTTGGGGGAATCACACCATTGGGGGAGCAGACCCAACGGGTCTGCACTTGGTCTAGTATAATTTATTTTTTAGTACGTAGAAACGAGGAACTGCGGATGCTGGTCTACAAAAATAGGCACAAAAAGCTGGAGTAACTCAGCGGGTCAGGCAACATCCCTGGAGAACAAGTTACTTGTTATTCCAACATTTTGTGTTTTTTAAATTATTTTTTAATACGTATGTCTGAGTCTATGTGCCTGTAATGCAACTGAAAGTAAGATTTCCATTGTACAGTACCTCACTGTACTTGAGGTCCAATGCTGAACTCCCAATTAAGGTGGTGCAGCGGTAGAGTTGCTGCCTTACAGCGCCAGAGACCTGAGTTCGATCCTGATCACTGGCGCTGTCTGTACGGAGTTTGTACGTTCTTCCAGTGACAGCGTGGGTTTTCTCCGGGTGATTTCCTCCACACATTACAATGACGTGCAGGTTTTTAGGTTCATTGACTTCTGTGAATTGCCCCCAGCGTGTCGGATGCAAAACTGGTCAAATATGGAACTGGTCGGCGCAGATACAGTGGGCAGGAGAGCCTGGTTCCACGTGGTATCACTAATCTAAACTTCAATCCATGCCAACACGCTGTCGAAACCTCAACGCTCTACGGACTTCAGTCTTCCCAACTCCAGCGCACTCAGTCCCTACACAACATTTGTTGTTTATTCATTTCATGAGAATCTTCAAAGACAAGATGTTGCTCAAGGTCTCTCTGCAAATGTTGCAAAGGCAATGTTGGCAGCCTACGATGAACATGAACTTTCAGGCACCCAGCCGGGACTGTTTGTGCTGTTTCAGTAGACGGCAAGGAATTGGCTGCCGTTCAATTCAGGTATATACACAAAATATCCCGATTGGGCGGGTAAATCACGAATGTGGTGCCCGTGATGACACAGTTATATGTTTGAGGTAAAAGGGCAAAGATTGCGAGGGTATTGATGATCATGGTACAGTACAGCACCAGGCCAGGCCCTTCGGCCCACTATGTCTGTGCCAAACACAATGCCAAGATCAACTAATAGAGTCATAGAGTGGAAGCAGGCCCTTCGGCCCAACTAAATATTTTCCCCTTCACCTTGAAGTATGTCCTCTGGTCCTAGATTCCCCAACTCTGTGCAAGAGACTCTGCCGGATCTAATCCTCTCATGATTTTGTACACTTCTACAAGATCATCCTTCATCCTCCTGAGCTCCAAGGAATAGAGTCCCAGCCAACTCAACCTCTCCCTATAGCTCACACCCTCTAGTCCTGGCAACATCCTTGTAAATCTTCCCTGAATCTCATCTGCCTCCATCACCACCTCAAGCAACACACTCCGGGCACCCACTACCCTCTGTGTAAAACAACTTGCCCCACACGTCTCCTTTAATGTTTGCCCCTCGAACCGTTTTTTTGGGGGGATTTTAACAAAATTTAATCGGTTATTTACAATAAGATGTACAGTGCAAAATAAATCAAAACAAAACCCACCACCATAACACAAGTCAAAGAAATATGCAAAATAAACTATTATACAATGTTATTAAGGATGCATCATCCCCCCCCCCCCCCCCCCCCCCCCCCCTTCCCCTCCCCCACCCCCGCAGTGCCCAGCGGTCCTGGAAATCCCCCAGCGCTTAGTCTATTTCAAGTATCCCCCGGGCACGGATGTAACCATGGAAAAGGGGGGGGGGCTCCTCTCACCATAAAGCTATGCCCTCCAGTCTTTGACATGTTCACCTGGGGAAAAAGATCCTGATTATCTACCCCTAGCTGAGCCCCTCATAATTTTACACACTTCCATTAGGTCTCCCCTCAACCTCTGACGTTCCAGAGAAAACTATCCAGGTTTCGCAGATCTCTCCTTCACAGATGCCGTGCCCTAATCAAGGCAGCCTTCTGGTAAACCTCCTCAGCGCCCCTGAGCAACGCCTCCACGTCATCTCTGTAATGAGGTGAGCAGAACCGAGTGGGGCGGTGTGAGCAGGACAACACAATCATTACTGGCATCGGGGCTTCTGCCCCCCACACTTGCTTGATGGCTCGAATGCAATTCACCCTACATGGTGTGGCTTGACCAGAAACACTCAGCTCCGGGCTCTGAGACACCGACCCACCAAATAGCAGCAATTGGGCAACAGCTGGGCTTGGCAACAAGGTGGCATTTGACCAACTCGGATACCAACACCAAGGTCAATGGAAGTCACCCAACGCAAACGAGGATGACAGTCGCTGCCGCGGAGCGTTGTGGCTTCAGGCAGAGTTCATAGTTCAGCCGTGCTCAAATTGCATCATTAATGTTCCTTTCCCAACATCCCAAGATCAGATGCAGTGCATTCACCAAAATATAACTCTATTCCCAATTCCAATGATTAGAATGCAATCCTATCTGCTGTTCACTTGCAGCAAACATGCCAACATGCCAGGAGATAGTTTTCTTACACAAGTACAATTACAACAGGTCCAATTCCTTTTCCCAGTCAGTCAAAGGCACCACCGAGTCCCCTCCATGTCAAGAACGGTGGGTTAATCTGGGCTGGTGATATCAGTAGAATGGCTGTATTGCAGAGACAGTTACTAGTTGAGGAGGGGTCTCATTGAAACTTATCAAATAGTGAAAGGCCTGGAGTGAGTGGATGTGGAGAGGATGTTTCCACTTGTGGGAGAGTCTCGGACTGGAGGCCGCAGCCTCAGAATAAAAGGACATACCTTTAGAAAGGAGATGAGGAGGAATTTTTTCAGTCAGCATTCATTGCCACAGAAGGCTGGGGAGGCCAGGTTACTGGATATTTTTACGGCGGGGATTGACAGATTCTTGATTAGCACAGGTCTCAAAGGTTATGGGGAGAAGGCAGGAGAATGAGGTTGAGGGGGAAAGATAGATTGGCCTTGATTGAATGGCGTAGTAGGCTTGATGGGGCCGAATGGCTCAATTGTGCTCCAAAAACCTCTGAACTTATGAACTCATAAACTTAGTTCATCAGCAATGATTAGCTCTACACACAACGATTCAGAAAACCATTCACCATCTGCAATGTAATGAAGGGTCTTGACCTGAAACGTCACCCATTCCTTCTCTCCAGAGATGCTTCCTGTCCCGCTGAGTTATGCCCCTGTCCCACTTAGGAAACCTGAACAGAAACCTCTGGAGACTTTGTGCCCCACCCAAGGTTTCCGTGCGGTTCCAGGAGGTTGCAGGTGGTTGCCGGAGGTTGCGGGTAGTGGAAGCAGGTAGGGAGACTGGCAAAAACCTCCGGGAACTGCAAGGAAACCTTGGGTGGGGCACAAAGTCTCCAGAGATTTCCGTTCAGGTTTCCTAAGTAGGACGGGGGCACAACTCCAGCATTTTGTGTCGATCTTGTTTGGTAACGTCAGGCAGGCAACAGACAGGAACCATGCCAAGAGTGAAACTTTGAAACTATTCATCAATATCACACAATGACCAGCCTTGGATAATGCCTTGCGCTGACATCTGGTCAATATCAATGAAGAGTGTTTGTCATCCATAGGTATTTTTGAAAATAAAAAAAAACATTGATTTACCTGTGCATTTCTTGATCTTGCTGTTCCGCTTCCCGTGCCAGCTCAGTTTGCAATTGAAGTTCTCCTCCCAGAACTCAGCAAACCAGACATTTCTCCTGTTGTTCTCCAACGTGCGGCTTCTGAAGTACCTGTCGAAGCCTGGAGGGGCAAGAAAATAAATAACTCAGCCGTGTTTCCTGAGGAGGATGTCCATTGGCCAGAGTCTGTCAGGTCTCAGATCAGAGAGTCAGGAGTTTCACTGTGATATGTTGCAGAGAGAACAATGACATTCACACTTGCAGCAGCACAACAGAATATGTAAACATCGTACACTGCAAACAATATAATAAACAAGAGAGAAAAAAATGTTCAGTGTGTGTGTATCTACACATACCCACATATAGATATATAATATGTACACACTCATATATATATTTTTATATAGTTATATATATATATATATACACACATATATAATAAATACACACACTACACATGCGTATGTATGCGTGTGTATATATTATACATGTGTATATATAACTATATAAATATATATGTGTGTGTGTACTGTATACACAAATATATATATATATATATGCGCGTGTGTATATACCACACACAGACACGCACACACACACACACACACACACACACACACACACACCCACACACACACACACACACACACACACACACACACACACACACACACACACACACACACACACACACACACACACACACACACACACACACACACACACACACACACACACACACACATATATATATATCATCTCTGGGGAAAAGGAATAGGTGACAGTTCGGGTCAAGGCCCTTCTACCGTGGAATGGAGGTTGGTTTGTGTTGGTCTGGGCTGCGTCCACAATTCTCTGCAATTTCCTGTGGTCTTGGTTGGAGCAGTTCCCAAACCACGCTGCGCTGCATTGTGACAGCACCCAAGGTCACATTTGAGCCCGAATCCTGCGATTTGCGCGCTGGCTGCACCACCTGCGGTGCCACAATGCCGCTTCCATATCGTGCACCGTGACATGCACAGACCGTCACCAACTATCAGGAACACACCCATGGTAAAGTGTGGATCACACCTTCACTAACAGGAAAGTTGAGGCTGTATTGTCACTTCTTTCCTTTCTGAGCTCTCAAACATTTTTTTTCCAAACAGAAACCCACTGAAATGTAAACACTTAGTTTAGTTTAGTTTAGTTTATTGTCACAGGTACAATGAAAAATGCTTTTGTTGCGTGCTAACCAGTCAGCTGAGATTTCATTCAAGATTTCAATTGATTACAATCGAACCATCCACGTTGCACAGATACATGACAAAGGGAATAATGTTTAGTGCAAGATAACGTCTGCTTAAGCCTGATTACAGATAGGTCGAGGGTCTCCAATGGGGTAGAAATAGCAGCTCAGGACTGATCTCTAGTTGTTGGTAGGATGGTTCAGTTGCATAATAACAGCTGGGAAGGATGTCCCTGAATCTGGAGGTGTGCATTTTCATACCTGTACCTCTTGCGTGATGGAAGAGGGGAGACAAGGGAGTGGCCGGGGTCCTGGCAGTTTTAGCCATGTAGAACAGTGCAGAAAAACCTACTACCACTGTGGCTTTGACAGCAAGTAGAGCACAGAAAGCAACGTAACCCCCAGCCAATTTCACTCAATGCTGATTATCCTGAATAATTTCTGGAAACTTTTAATTGGGAACCCGAGTGGTATCGTTTTTCACAAAGGGTGTTGGGTATATGGAACGAGCTGCCAGAGGAGGAAGTTGAGGCTAGGATTATCGTCCAATTTAAGACATTTGGATAGGTAAATGGGTGGGATGGGTTGAGAGGGGTGTGGGCCAAGCGTGGGCAAATGCGACTAGATTAGATTAGATTAGATTCGTTTATTGTTATTCAGACCTTTCAGTCTGAACGAAATTTCGTTTCCCTGCAGTCATACATATAATAAAAAATGACAAAAACACACAATCAACACAAATTTAACATCCACCACAGTGAGTTCACCAAACACCTCCTCACTGTGGTAGAAGGCAAAATCTTAAAGTCTCTGTCTCTTCCCTCATTGTTCTCCCTCTGCGCCGAGGCGATCCAGGCTCCAGATGTTGTGACCCCACCGGGTGATGGTAAACCCCGCGGCTCAACCGTGCTCCGCGAACGGGCCGGTTCAAACTCGCTGCTAGAGTCATGTTGGCCAGCATGGGCAAGTTGGGCCGAAGGGCCTGTTTCTATGCTCAATGACTGTGAAAGGCCTGGATCGAGAGAGAACGTGGAGAGGATGTTTCCACTTGTGGATGAGTTTACCACCAGAGGACATAGCCTCAGAATTAAAGGAAGTTCCTTTAGGAAGGAGATGAGGAGAAATGTCTTTAGTCGGTGGTGAATCTATGGAATTCATTGCCACAGTGGGCTGTGCAGGCCAATGTCACTGGATATTTTTAAGGCAGATAGCTAGATTCTTGATTAGTACAGGAGTCAGTGGTTATTATGGGGAGAAGGCAGGAGAATGGGGTTAGGAAGGAGAGATAGATCAACCAGGAATGAATGGTGGAGTAGACTTGATGGGCCCCATTCACCTATGAATTTCACTGAACCTTAACTGGTGCATGTGACAATACACTGACCTTGAAACCTTGAACTTACAAACTTTATGACCTTTTCAACCCTGAGAAGAATAGTTTGGCCATCTCACGTTGTGCGTGGTCACGTATGAATGAATTCCAGCCAGGAGTCACCAGGAGCTGGTTGAACCAGGGAGCGGCATCACCAGGAATCCTACCTTCAATCGAGGCTCTCTTTGGCAGGATGGTCACGGCCCCTTCAGCGACCTCTTCATGAAGGTGAACCGGGGCGACCTTTGAACCCCAGCTGTCTGAGCCGACCCAGAGGAAGTGCTTCGTCTGATTAGATCTTCTGGTGGCTTCCAGTAGACGGCTGTGTAGGAAGGAGGGGGGGTGGGGGGAGAGCAGAAAGTCGATTGGGGAGGGCGGCAGTGGTTAATTGTTGCACAGTGAAACAACGCCAGTCTTTCCAACTCATTCCCTCCTCCTCTCCACCCCTCCACCGAAGGGCAAATAGTGCAAACTATTCAAACAATCACTTTGACAGGCCAAAAGCAGCAGGGAAAAAAAAAACCCCATCTGTTTGAAGGCTGCTCATATCTCAGCAAGAACTCATCTCTTTGTTGATGCTCTAATCTTCTCTAATGTTGCAGTTATACACGACGTCGGGGGAGGCCGCATTTTAGAGTACCGTGTTACAGGAAATGAGTTGTCAAGTTGGAAGAGGGTGCAGAGAAGATTGGCGAGGACGTTGCCAGGACTCGAGGGTCTGAGCTATTGGCAGAGCTTAAGTGGCCTGAGTCTCTACTCCTTGGAGCGCAGGGGGATGAAGGGCGATTTTATAGAGGTGTACAAAATCATGAGGGGGAATAGATGGGGTAGAGTCACAGAGTCTCTTGCCCAGAGTAGGTGAATCGAGAATCAGCGGACATGGGTTGAAGGTGAAGGGGAAAAGATTTAATAGGAATCTGAGGGGTAACTTTCTCCACACAAAGGGTGGTGGGTGTATGGAACGAGCTGCCAGAGGAGGTAGTTGAGGCAGGGACTTTTGCAACGTTTAAGAAACAGTTGGACAGGTACATGGATAGGACAGGTTTGGAGGGATATGGGCCGAAGGCAGGTAGGTGGGACTAGCGTAGATGGGACATGTTGGTCGGTGTGGACAAGTTGGGCTGAAGGGCCTGTTTCAATGCTGTATGACTCTATGACTCTATTGGATCTACAGCAAATCATCCCATCTGCCCGCGCCTCCAGTCACTCTCTACCTCGTCGTCTGTTAGTTTCTGACCTATTGCATCTGTAAGCGTGTGAAATCCCGCTTTATTTCCCAGAGGATTGAGGTAACGTCAGATATGTAATTGCGTTATAATCCCCTGCGCTGCTCAGGAAAATACGTGGCGATTTCAAATCAATTTCCTTTGAACTGCTTTGCTCAATTCCAATATTTCCAAAACTCTGACTGAAATCTTCAATCTCATCGAGACGGACAATAAGACGGCTGAAGATTCTCCTAAGTTTAGTTTAGTTTGGAGATAAAGCGCGGAAACATGCCCCGCGGCGCGCCGAGTCCGCGCCAACCAGTGATCCCCGTATACTTACGCTGCGCTACCCACCGGGGATGATTTACAAATTTTAACAAAGTCAAATTGACCAACAAACCTGTACGTTCTTGGAATGTGGGAGGAAACCGGAGCACCCGGAGGAGCACGCGGTCACGGGGAGAACATGCAAACTCCCTACAGACAGCACCCCTAGTCGGGATCAAACCCTGGTCTCTGGGGATGTGAGGCAGCAACTCTAGCGTGATGCGCCACTGTACCAATGTACCGCAGTTCGTAAGTCATAGGAGGAGAATTACGCCATTCAAACATAGCTGATCTATCTTTCGCTGTCAACCTCATTCACCTGCCTTCTCCGTATAACTCTTGACACCCTTACCAATCAAGAATCTGTCAATCTCCGTGTTAAAAATATCCATTGACTTGACCTCTGCAGCCGTCTGCCTAATGAAATTCCTCCGCATCGCCACTGTAGGTTTTGCATACGTTTGGACTTTGCTTTCTCAGGAGTCTAACTATACACGATCAAGAAAGGACACAGAATGCTGGAGTAGCTCAGTGTTGTCAGGCAGCATCTCTGGAGAAAGGACACAAAATGCTGGAGTAACTCAGTGCGTCTGGCAGCATCGCCTGGAGAAACATGATAGGTGACGTTTCGGATCGAGACCCTTCTTCAGAGCTCAGAGATGCTGCCTGAGCTACTCCACCACTGTGTGGCCTTTCGTGGAAATGTCAGCATTTTGTGACTATCTTCAGTGTAAACCAGCACGTGCAGTTCCTTCCTAAGCAACTCCGGAGAACATGGATGGGAGACGTTGTGGGACAGGGGCTCATCTCCAGACTATCAAACACTATCAACATGGCTACAATTTATATAAAGAATGCGCACCTGATATCATCTTCATTTGCGAATATAATGATCCCACGAGCGTTAGGCGTTTCCAGCAAGCGTTTTATAATCTTGTCAAATTCTCCCTGTCTCGGCTCGCGAGGGATTTTCAGCGATTGGGCAATACAAACAGTACCTAGGGGGAAGGAAGAACAAAAAACGTCTCATATTAATCAAGCCATCCAAAGCCGCTGCAGTTGTTAATCATGTATATTAATATGTTGATGTAATTCATGGTTGCCAATCTATCCTGACCCTTATTGATTGGACCAATACATACTAAATGGGCGATCGTTTCACGAAACACCTTCTCTCAGTCAGCCTGGACCTACCTGATCTCCCAGTTGCCAAACACTTTAATTCTCCTTCCCATTCTCACACTGACCTATCTGTCCGGGGTCTCCTTCATTGTCAGAGTGAGGCCAAACGCAAATTGGAGGAACAGCATCTCATATTTCGCTTGGGCAACTTACAACCCAGTGGTATGAACGTTTATTTCTCTAACTTCAGGTAACCTCTGCATTCCCTCTCTCTCCATCCTTCCCTACCCAGGTCACACCAGCTTTTCGTTCTCACCTAGCAAACGGCTAACAATGGCCTGTTTCCTTTGTCATTGTTATTCTTCTGCAAATCTTTCATTCATTTGTTCTGTATCTCTCTACATCACCGTCTATATCTCTTGTTTGCCTTTCCCCTGACTCTCAGTCTGAAGAAGAATTAAGAAAGATTCCAAGGGGAGTAAGAGGCAACCGTGGCTGACAAGGGGAGTTAGGGACGGAATAAAACTAAAAGAAATGGTGTATAACATAGCGTAGAGTAGCGGGAAGCCAGAGGATTGGGAAACTTTGAAAGGACAACACAAGGTAACAAAAAGGGCAATACGGGGTGAAAAGATGAAGTACACGAGTAAGCTCGCCAAGAATATAAAGAAGGATATTAAAAGCTTCTTTAGATATGTTCAGAAAAAAAGATTAATAAAGACAAATGTGGGTCCCTTGAAGGCAGGAACAGATGAAATTATTATGGGGAACAAGAAAATGGCAACAGAGTTGAAGGAGTCACAAAAGAGGACAGAAACAATCTCCCAGATGTGCTAGAGGACAGAAGATCTAGGGAGAGAGAGGAAATGAAAGGTATTTGCATTAGGCGAGAAATAGTATTGGTTAGACTAATGGGACTGAAGGCTGATAAATCCCCAGGGCCTGATGGTCTGCATCAGTGGCTCTAGAAATCAATGACGCATTTCCTAATGTTCTATAGATTCAGGATCAGTTCCTGTGGATTGGAGGGTAGCTAATGTTATCCCACTTTTCAAGAAAGGAGCAAGAGAGAAAACGGGGAATTATAGACCAGTTAGCCTGACATCGGAGGTGGGGAGGATGCTGGAGTCAATTATTAAAGAAGTTATAGCGGCACATTTGGATAGCACTAAAAGGATTTGTCCAAGTCAGCATGGATATATATGAAGGGGAAATCCTGCTTGACTAATCTTCTGGAATTTTTTGAGGATGTGACAAGTAAAATGGATGAAGGAGAGCCAGTGGATGTAGTGTATCTGGACTTTCAGAAAGCCTTTGATAAGCCTCCCACACAGCCTCCCACACAGGAGATTAGTGGGCAAAATTAGAGCACATGGTATTGGGGGTAGGGTGTTGACATGGATAGAGAATTGGTTGGCAGACAGGAAACAAAGAGTGGGAATAAACGGGTCCCTGTCAGAATGGCAGTCAGTGGTGAGTGGAGTGCTGCAAGGCTCGGTGCTGGGGCCGCAACTATTCACAATATATATTAATAATTTAGATGATAGTATTAAAAGTAACACTAGCAAGCTTGCAGATGACACAAAGCTGGGTGGCAGTGTGAACTGCGAAGAGGATGCTAGGAGGTTGCAGGGTGACTTGACAGGTTGAGTGAGTGGGCAGATGCAATATAATGTAGCTAGATGTGAGGTTATCCACTTTGGCAGCAAGAACTAGGAAGCAGATTATTATCTCAATGGTGCCAGATTTTTTTCAATAAAAGGCAAAACGTTCGATTATATTAGGATAATTGCAATGCCATAAACCCAAAACTACCAAGATTTAAATACAGATGCAATACAAATACAAGATATAGAGTTCAGTTTGATTTATTCCGTTTAGTTTATTGTCACGTGTACCGAGGTACAGTGAAAAGCTTTTGTTGCGTGCTAACTAGCCGGGGAATTATTACATGATTACAATCGAGCCATTCGCAGTTTACATGCTAAGGGAATAATGTTTAGTGCAAGGTAAAGCTAGTAACAGCCGATCAAAGATAGTCTGAGGGTCCCCGGTGAGGTAGATAGTACTTCAGGACTGCTCTCTGTTTGCAGAAGGATGGTTCAGTTGCCTGATAACAGCAGAATTCACAGAATACAAGATATACATAACTATTTGGAATACAAAATTCATATTCATTACACAGATACAGCCACCTTGTGTTTTATGGCATGTTTACCTTCCTGAAATGCAGCGAGCATATTAAATATCAGATAAACTAAACATATCCATTTAAACAGGTGGAAAATCGAGTGTGTTATTACAAAGATGCAACACGCAAATTTGGATTTGGTACTAATTAAACAAGCACGTTGTTTCAAAAACGGGTAAATCAAACACGCAGGAACCGCGAGCTGCCCGTATATTTTGGATGCCCTGATTGAATTTACGTTCCATAATTTTATTTGACAGAATATAGGACGGCACAGTGGTGCAGCGGTAGAGTTGCTGCCTGCCGTACAGCGCCAGAGACCCAGGTTCGATCGTGACTCCGGGTGCTGTCTGTATGGCTTTTGTATGTTCAGCCCGTGACCTCGTGGGTTTTTCTCCGGGTGCTCCGGTTTCTTCCCACACTCCAAAGACGTACAGGTTTGTTGCTTAATTGTCTTTGGTACAAATTTTAATTTTCCCTATTTGTGTGGGATAGTGCTCGTATGCGGGAACTTATTGGATAGTAAAAGGCCTGGATGGAGTGGACATGGAGAGGATACTTCGAACTAGTGGGAGAGTCTAGGACCAGAGGCCATAGCTTAGGAATAAAAGGACGTACCTTTAGAAAGTAGAGGAGGAGGAATTTATTTAATCAGAGGGTGGTGAATTTGTGGAATTCATTGCCACAGACGGCTGTGAAGGCCAAGTCTTTGGTATTTTTAAAACAGAGATTGATGGGTTCTTGATTAGTTTGGGTGTCCAAGGTTACAGGGAGAAGGCAGGAGAATGAGTTTGAGAGGGAAAGATAGATCAGCCATGATTGAATGGTGGAATAGACGCGATGGGCCGAATGGCCTAATTCTGCTGCCATCACTAATGAAATGATGACCATACCTTGAAGAATGTGCAGGGTGCAAGCAGAACTGGATCAGCTGCTGAAATATGCAGGAGATGGACAAGACTCTCTTCCCTAAAGCTCATTCATTATGGATGTGCTGCTGTGCTGCATCTAGGAGCGACATTTGCCACCTCCTCTTTAAATAGAGCATGCGAGCTTTTGATGCTAAAGATAGACCCACAGAGTGCTGGAGTAACTCAGCGGGTCAGGCAGCATCTCTGGAGGGAATGGATGGGTGACATCTCGGGTCGGGACCCTTCTTCAGACTTTGAGCTTGTTGGCGTCTTGCCTCATTGAGGTCTCTGCTGAGCTGTGCCCCTACTTAGCATTGAAGGGAGGCTGCAGTCACCTTACTCAGCACATAACACAGAGTTGGCACGTAGCCAACAGAAACGAGCAGTAGCGCATAACCCCACATTTTCAGCCTCTTCCCTCAGTAACAAGTGGTTAAAGAGCAGGAGCACAGAAATACATTGGAAAAATAAGTTTTGAAGAAGAAATATTTTGTTTTTAAACAAAAAGGAGCTGAGAAATAAACAAATGTGAATAAATCGATAGACACAAAGCGCTGGTGTAACTTGACGGGTCAGACAGCAGCTCTGGAGAAAAGGGATGGGTGATGTTTCGGGTCGGGACCCCTCTTCAGACCTGAAACGTTACCCATCCATTTTCTCCAGAGATGCTGCCTGACCCGCTGAGTTGCGCCAGCACTCTGTGTCTATCTCTGGTATAAACCAGCACTGTTTCTACAAGTGTGAATATATTGTCCACTTCTACTCAAGGGAAAAAAGGGGTCAGGAATTAGGCCATTTGGCCCATCATGTCTATTCCAACATTCAATCATGGCTGATCTATCTTTCCCTCTCAACCCCATTCTCCTGCCTTCTCCCCGTAAACCCTGACACCCTTATTCTCTTTCAGTCTTTCATCTTGAAAGCGGCAGAGTAGATTTGGTTAACATCCAGATTTATCATTACCTTAACTGTGAAATGTATCATGAAGGCTTGAGTTTCTTCTTGCAGTTTTCTCACCAACATCGAGGGGCAATAATGTAACTCCCTCAAACCCACAATGGAAGCAGCTCCATCTCAGTACAAGGAGTCAGATGTTGGTAAACCGGGTTCTTCCCTGCCCCCCTGCCCCCCCCCCCCCCCCCCCCCCCCCCCCCCCCCCCACCACTCCCCTTCCCCAGCATCTTGCTTTCTTGCATAAATGTGGCAAAGAGGAGGAACTCAGGAAAAACAAGGCAACAGGCTTAGAGGGACGGGAAGAAGGCAAGCAGGAGGGACTAGTGCAAATGGGGCATGTTGTTCGGCATGGGCAAGTTAGGCCGAAGGGCCTGTTTTCGCGCTGTATGACCCTATGCACCTTGTGCACATGTAAAGCCTTTTACTCATGTAGGAACTCCGGTTTTCAAATAGAAGCTTGAAAACGCACATCTCCAGATACAGGAACAGTTTCTGTCCAGCTGTTATTTGGCAACTAGACAGTCCTGGGCGACACAGTGGCGCAGCGGTAGAGTTGCTGCCTTACAGCACTTGCAGCTCCAGAAAGACCCGGGTTCGATCCCGACTACGGCTGCTGCCTGTACGGAGTTTGCGCATTCCCCCCATGACCTGCGTGGGTTTTCTCCGAGATCTTCGGTTTCCTCCCGCACTCTAAAGACGTACAGGTTTGTAGGTTAATTGGCTTGGCAAGTGTAAAAAATGTCCCTCGTGGGTGTAGGATTGTGTTAATGTGCGGGGATCACTGGTCGGCACGGACCAGGTGGGCCGAAGGGCCTGTTTCTGCACAGTGTCTCCAAACTAAATTAAAAAACCTAAACTGGACAGTCCTCAAATCAGCTGGAGTGCGATCCTGACCTCCCATCTACCTCATTGGAGACCTTTGAACTGTCTTTAATCCGACGTTATCGTCCTTCAATGTTATTATTTTTGCACTAAATGGCGTATCATCTTATCCTTTATCTGTGCACTGTGGACAGCGTGTATGTATTCATGTACAGTCTTTTCTTTGACTGGATAGCATGCAAGGAAAAGCGATATTAGCTTTGCAAGCTATACAATGGCTGGAATAGCTATTGTCACCGTACCTCGATACATGCAACAAGAATAAACTAAACTAAACAAATGGCCTTACAGTCACAAAAGTATACTTGAAATATAGTCTCTGATGCAAGCGTGAAACATCAGCTGATATGTGCTCCTCTCCGTCTCAGCAATGGTATCATAATATCAATAATAATCTATTTAAGAGTGCATTGCTGAATGAGTCTTGGCGGGTCTGAATCACCATAAGATCGTTAGCCTTTGAGAAAAGCTTTAAAGGGCGGCACGGTGGCGCAGCGGTAGAGTTGCTGCCACACAGCGCCAGGGACCCAGGTTCAATCCTGACTGTGGGGGCTGTCTGTACGCAGTGTGTACGTTCTCCCCGTGACATGCGTGGGTTTTCTCCAGGTGCTCCGGTTTCCACCCACATTCCACAGACGTACAGGCTTGTAGGTTAATTGGCTTGGTAAAATTGTAGATTGTCCTAATGTGTGTAGGATACTGTTAGTGCATGGGAATCACTGGTCAGCATGGATTCGGTGGGCCGAAGGGCCTGTTTCCACACTATATCTTATACTATACTATACTATACTATACACACTATATAACTAAACTTAAAGTAGGCTGGGTTTGGGAACTGATTTGTCATGGGGCAACTCCAGCCAACCTTTACGGCCCATGCTTGACCCCCATCAAGTAGGTGATAGTGGATTGGCCCTTATCCTCCTGCGCTCCAAGGAATAGAGTCCTTGCTTGCTCAACCTCCCCCTGAGCTCAGGCCCTTGAGTACTGGCAACATGCAGATCTGCAGATGGGTGGCACGGTGGCGCAGCGGTAGAGTTGCTGCCTTACAGCGCCGGAGACCCGGGTTCGATCCCGACTATGGGTGCTGTCTTGTACGTTCTTCCCGTGACCGTGTGGGTTTTGTCCGAGAACTTCGGTCTCCTCCCAAACTCCAAAGACGTCCAGGTTTGTAAATTAATTGGCTTGGTGTACGTGTAAATTGTCCCTAGTGTGTGTGGGATAGTGTTAATGTGCAGGGATCGCATGTCGGTGTAGACTCGGCTGGCCAAAGGGCCTTTTTCCACGGTGTATTTCTAAACTAAACTAAACTAAACTAAACGCACGCTTAGCCAAAGCCCTATTTCCTTAGTCCTACAATGGGATTTCAGTCGGGATTATATTTATTCAATATCTGGAGACACACAATCTCTTAAGCCAGGCAAGATGATTTCCAAAGATAGATGCAATAAACTGGAGTAACTCAGCGGTACAGGCATCATCTCTGGAGAAAAGGAATGAGTGACGTTTCGGGTCGAGGCCCTTCTTCAGACTCATGCCCATGGCTGTTCTATACCCAGTTAGGCTTCAATCAATGAAAGAACACTGTTGTGAGATGGAAATCACTGGATTTACTATAAACAATGAAGAAAGCCATTCCCCACGATGATAGTCCAAAGAAGAGTCTCAACCCAAAACATCACCTTTTCCTTTTCTCCAGAGATGCTGCCTGTCCCACTGAGTTACTCCAGCATTTTGTGTCCATCTTTGATACCGCTGAGTTACTCCAGCATTTTGTGTCTATCCCCACTATGACAGGGCCTGTTTTCCAGACTTCATAAGCACTTTTTTTAATACAATCTCACAGGGATCACAGACCAGTAGGAGACAAACATGAGAGAACGTTTCGCAAACTAGATTTATGTACTGGTTCAAAATTCATTTTGAAATCATCTGCCAACTCGCGCTAATTAAATTTTTCTTGGCTCAACGTGAACCATGAAAGGTCAGTACTCTAATAAAGTCCTTTCTCCACCCATTCCATTTACAATCCACAGATTCAATGAATTGAACATTGACTATAGGATATTGAATTCAGAAGCGCAAAATTGCTTTGGCGTTACAGTGGCTGTGAGATGTTAGTACCGTTGCTGGATGGAGCTTCATACTCCATGACAAATTGCTTGAGATGAGTTTTATTGCAACCAGACTGCGGGCTGATCATTCACAGTGTCGGGGTGGGCAGAAGAACAGATATTCCATTTATCTTGTGTTGAGAGCAACTGCAGATAGACACAAAATGCTGGTGTAATTCAGCGGGACAGGCAGCATCTCTGGATGGAAGGAATGGGTGACGTTTCGGGTCGAGACCCTTCTTGAGACTAAGTGTCTGACAGAGGTGCTGCCTGTCCCGCTGAGTTTCTCCAGCGTTTTGTGTCCATCTTCGGTTTAAACCAGCATCTGCGGTTCCTTCCGACACGAGAAACAGCGGTTGCTGGAATACACCGAAGATAGACGCAAAATGCTGGAGTAACTCAGCGGGTCAGGCAGCATCTCTGGAGAAAGAGAATAGGTGATGTTTTGGGTCGAGACCCTACTTCAGACTGTGGGCAGGGGGTGGGGATGGTGATTCCAACTTTGGTAAAAGATCTAACTTGGGTAAGGGTTCACAGAATGTAACCCGTACGCAAGTTGTGGAGTGCCTTTATTGGTATTCACTATGTTCACATCTATATCTCTGCCGGCTTGATTTTCATTGCCGAAGACCTGTGGTGAAGATAATACAATTTTAATGATGTCCTGATAGTGAGGAGACAGATTGTGCCAGTGGCCTGCTCTCACGGTGTGAAGGCAAAACGCATTAAACCAGCCCCTGAGGATCAGTGGCAAATCTGCTCCATTTTAGTTTGGATTAGTTAGGTTTAGTTTAGATACAGCGTGCAAATAGGCCCTTCGGCCCACCGGGTCCATGTTGGCCAGCGATCACCTGTACACTAGTTCTATCCTACACACTAGGGACAATTTACTGAAGCCAATTAACATACAAATCTGGATAGACACAAAACGCTGGAGTAACTCAGCAGGACAGGCAGAGAGAAGGAATGGGTGACGTTTCGAGTCGAGACCCTTCGGAAGACCCTTGACCTGAAACGTCGCCCATTCCTTCTCTCCAGAGATGCTGCCTGTCCCTCTGAGTTACTCCAGCTTTTTGTGACTATCTGCAGATGCTGGTTTAAATCGAAGGTTGGCACAAAATGCTGGAGTAACTCAGCGGGTGAGGCAGCATCTCGGGAGAGCAGGAATGGGCGACGTTTCGGGTCGAGACCCTTCTTCCAACTGATAGTCAGGGGAGGGGGAGGGACAAAGATAGAATGTAGGCGGAGACAGTAAGGCTAGTGGGAGAACTGGGAATGGGGAGGGGATGGAGAGAGAGAGAAAGCAAGGGCTATCTGAAGTTAGAAAAGTAAATGTTCATACCGCTAGAGTGTAAACTACCCAAACAAAATATGAGGTTCTGTTCCTCCAATTTGCGCTGGGCCTCACTCTGACAAACCTGTACCTGTTTGGAATGTGGGAGGAGATCGGAGAAAACCCACGTGGTCGCAGGGAGAACGTACAAACTCCGTACAGACAGCACCACCCGAGATTAGGATCAAACCAGTTTTTAGTTTCCATCCTCTCACATATTCTTTCTGCATGTGCGGCAGTCCTGCTACAAATAATAGCTTGTATCTGTCTGTGGAAGTGAGGTCAACTCAGGACAAGGTGCAGTGCAGCTGTTAAGTGTTTGGGTGGCAATGACAGGTTGCAAAGTGCAAAACTGCTTGTACTCTTTTGACAACGGCAAGAACAGGGGGTGAATCTGTGGAGATCATTGCCACAGAAGGCTGTGGAGGCTAAGTCAATGGATATTTTTTTTTTTTTTTAAAATATTTTAGTTATTAGAAGTAGTGTACATTACAGTGATATAAGCCAAAAAGAACATAATACATTTCCTGTACCACTTCTTGTTTTAAACTTTAAACAGAAGAAAAGCAAAGAGAGTTAGATAGAATAGTAAGTGCGTGCAAGAGTGATCGAGAGAGACCCTTAGAAACGTAAAACACGAAAAAGAGTTAAGAAGAAAGCCAAAGAAAAAGGAAGAGAGAAGAAGAGAACAGAAGATATAAAAAAATGAAAATAAGATAAAAAGGGATGTACCTACTTCGTATCTTTACACACCCGTCACCAGGTCCTGAAACCATTTATTTTCAAAGTTATGTTGCACCCTATACTTGTAATAAGTCAATGGATATTTTAACGGTAGTGATTGATAGATTTGTGATTAGCACGGGTGTCTGGGATTATAGAGAGAAGGCAGGAGAATGGGATTGAGAGGGAAAGATAGACCAACCATGATTGTTCAAGAAGGAACTGCAGATGCTGGAAGATCGAAGGTACACAAAAATGTTGGAGAAACTCAGCGGGTGCAGTAGCATCTATGGAGTGAAGGAAATAGGCGACGTTTCGGGCCGAAACCCTTCTTCAGACTGATGGGGGGGGGGGGGGGGAGAAGGAAGGAAAAAGGGAGGAGGAGGAGCCCGAGGGCGGGGGGATGGGAGGAGACAGCTCGAGGGTTAAGGAAGGGGAGGAGACAGCAAGGGCTAGCAAAATTGGGAGAATTCAACGTTCATGCCATCCGGACGCAAGCAACCCAGGCGGAATATGAGGTGCTGTTCTTCCAATTTTCGGTATTGCTCACTCTGGCAATGGAAGAGACCCAGGACAGAGAGGTCGGATTGGGAATGGGCGGGGGAGTTGAAGTGCTGAGCCACCGGGAGTTCAGGTAGGTTATTGCGGACTGAGCGGAGGTGTTCGACGAAACGATCGCCCAACCTCCGCTTAGTCTCCCCGATGTAAATCAGCTGACATCTAGAGCAGCGGATGCAGTAGATGATCAACCATGATTGTTTAGTTTAGTTTAGTTTGGAGATAAATGGCGGAGTAGACCTGATTCGCCGAATGGCCTAACTCTGCTCCTATAATTTATGAACATGAACTGTCCAGCTCAGGCAACAATGTTTATATTTAGTTTAGTTTAGTTTAGTTTAGTTTAGAGATATAGCATGGAAACAGGCCCTTCGGCCCACTGAGTCCACACCGACCAACGATCCTCACACACTTACACTATCCTACACACTAGGGACATTTTCACAATTATATCAAGCCAATTAACTTACAAACCTGTACAGCTTTGGAATGTGGGAGAAAATTGGAGATCCCAGAGAAAACCCACGCAGGTCACCGGGAGAATGTACAAACTCCGTACAGACAAGCTCCCGTAATCAGGATCGAACCCGGGTCTCTGGCGCTGTGAGGCAGCAACTCTGCCGCTGCGCCACCATTTTGGACATGCTGACCTCCGGTACGTCAAAAGCCAATTCAAATGTGCCTTTGACTTGCTGAATACTGATACAATAACTCAGCAGGAGTATCACATGCAGCGAAGGAGTGGAAAGAACAAAGTCTGCCTGTCTGTCGACCTCCCTGAATCAGATCACGCTTGCCAATGCAATCATGCAAAGGCAGATGGGCCCTGCGTCCCGCCCTCACCGAGCTGCCATTCACACACTATGCTAATAAACGAATACGCTTCTGAAGGCAAAACAAATCATTAAAGGGAGTTCATGGGGCATCTCAGTCTCTCCACCAGGGGTCCACCAGCAAACCCATGCAGAAGGGACTTAATCCAGCTGGATCCAGTCATAGAGTCGTACAGCGCGGAAACAGGCCCCTCAGCACAATTTGGACCACACCGGCCAACATGCCCCATCTACACTTGTACCATCTGCCTGCGTTTGGCCCATATCCCTCTAAACCCTGTATAACATGTACCTGTCTAAATGCTTCTTAAACGTTGCGAAACAAGACTGGAACACATGGCCAGCAGGAATCTCAGGAGCTTTTGGGATTCCTGCCTCCCTCAGAGTTTTTTGTTTTGGAGATACAGCGCAGGAACGGGCCCTTCGGCCCAACAAATCCATGCTGACCAGTGACCACCCCGTACATGGGCTCAATCCTACACATTAGGGACAATTTGCAATTTACAGAAGCCAATTTAACATGCTGAAGCAGATTGAAGTGGCATTTAAGAGACGTTTGGATAAACATATGGAACTGCAGGGAATGGAGGCGGGATATGCATTATGTGTAGGCAGATGAGAGATTGTCTTGGCATCATGTTTGGCACAAACATTGTTCGTGAGCTGTACCATTTTTATGTTCAACGTCTATGTTCTATTGTTTGCAGTGGATCAGAACGTGTGAGAGGTAAGTACAAGCGGTGAGTGATACTATTGAAGATAGGCTCAAAGAGCTGGAGTAACTCAGCGGGTCTGGCAGCATCTCTGGAGTAAAGGAACAGGTGACGTTTCGGGTTGAGAACCTCCTTCAGACTGAGAACCAGGGCGGAGGGAAAACGAGAAATGGAGATGGTGATATGGAGAGATATAGAACAAATGAATGAAAGATATGCAAAAAAGTAACGATGATAAACGAAACCGGCCATTGTTAGCTGTGGCCTGGGTGAAAATGAGTTGCAGACACTGAGACTCAACACCTCAACTTTGAAGCTAGTACGACTTAGATGAGGGAGGGGGGAGGGGGGTTGGAGAGAGAGGGAATGCAAGGGTTACTTGAAGTTAGAGAAATCAAAAATTATACCGCTGGGGTGTAAGCTGCCCAAGCGAAATATGAGGTGCTGTTCCTCCAATTTGCATTAGGCCTCACCCTGACAATGGACGAGGCCCAGGGCAGAAAGGTCAGTGTGGGAATGGGGAGAGCGGTGTTTTTAGAAAATTGCATTTAATTTTGAAATATGACACTATACTTCCAACAATATTAACAACCACAGAGTCCAGCGTCACCCTTTTGCAGGGAGGATTAAATTAACGATTTTATTTTTCTGATATTTACAACGATGTATTTGTAAAAGCGACAGACATTTGGGTTGAATTTTGTCTGCCATTTAACTGTGGCTCATGAAGTGTGCGTTTTATTTATCTTCATTGTCACTGTTCCCGTCTTTTGGGAAACTGCTACAGAACATAAAGTTCGATTTCTGAAGGACATATTTATTGTACAGCGCTCTCGCCAATACTCATAAAAAAAAAAACCCACACAGAAAATACCGGGATTAGCCAACAGGAGAGGTAGCATCTATGGATTAGGAAAGAGAGTTAACATTTCAGTTTCACGACCTCTCAATGCTCCATCAGTTACATCTCAAAGCTGGGTTATGAATTATAGTGAAAGGCCTGGATAGAGTGGACGTGGAGAGGATACTTCCACTGGTGAGAGAGTCTAGGAGCAGAGGTCATTCATAGCCACAGAATTAAAGGACCTTCTTGGTTCTTGGTCCTCCAAAATATTCCAAATGGGATTTAAACTGGAGGTGGTGGAGGGACCAAGAAGACCAAGGAGTTCATTGTAGACTTCAGGAAGTCTAGGGGCAGCACACACACCCCCATCCACATCAATGGGACAGAGATGGAACGTGTTTCCAGCTTCAGGTTCCTGGGGGTCAACATCTCCGATGACCTCTATTGGACCCACAATACCTCAACTCTGGTCAAGAAGGCTCACCAGCGTCTCTTCTTCCTGAGGAGACTGAAGAAGGTCCATCTGTCTCCTCAGATCCTGGTGAACTTCTACCGCTGCACCATCGAGAGCATCCTTACCAACTCTATCACAGTATGGTATGGCAACTGCTCTGTCTCCGACCGGAAAGCACTGCAGAGGGTGGTGAAAATTGCCCAACGCATCACCGGTTCCTCGCTCCCCTCCATTGAGTCTGTCCAAAGCAAGCTCAGCATCGCCAAGGACTGCTCTCACCCCAACCATGGACTGTTTACCCCCCGCTACAGGTCTCTCCGTTGCCGGAGCTTCTTCCCTGCGGCTGTCACACTACTCAACAATGTACCTCGGTGACTGCCAATCACCCCCTCCCCCCCCCTCCCCCGGACACTCCTCCCACAGGAAAAAAGAAGTCTATGACTGTATGCATGTATACAGATTTATTTATTGAAATCATATTCAATGTCGCTCTTCCAGGGAGATGCTAACTGCATTTTGTTGTCTCTGTACTGTACACTGACAATGACAATTAAAGTTGAATCGGAATCTGAATCTGAATCGGAATCGGAGAGCTTAAGCCAGAAAGGGTTATTGGGAAGAAAGAGCTACTTTAAATTTAGTCGCATCTGGTTGGGTAACTATAGTTGGGTGGAGATTATTCCATGCTTTAATTGTGCGGGGGAAGAACGAATTGCTGTACACATCTGTCTTTGCAGCTGGAATCACAAATTGGATCGAATGCCCTCGTCTGCTCCTAATTGGTTTGGGTTTGGTGTGGGTCTTGTAATCCATGTCGATCTGACCATTTAACATTTTGTAAAAACAGGTCAAACGGTGAGCTTCACGTCTATCTTGGAGAGGGTTCCACCCCAGAGAATTCAGAAGTTTGGTGACACTTGCTTCTCTCTCATAGGTGTTAGTAACAAATCGAGGAAGGAGATGAGGAGACATTTATTTAGTCAGAGGGTGATGAAACTGTGGAATTATTTGCCACAGAAGGCTGTGGAGGTCAAACCAATGGATATTTTTAAGGCAGAGATAGATAGATTTTGATTAGCAAGGGTGTCGGGGGTTATGGGGAGAGGGAAGGAGAATGAGGTTTGCGGGGGAGAGGTGGATCAGCCATGATTGAACGGCAGAGTAACTTAATGGGCCGAAATGGGCTAATTCTGTTCCTATCACATGAACATATTTGTGATGGTCTAACGTCTGTGGTGAGGAAGTTGACCTGGCACTAAACAGCAAGAAATTCTGACCCTGAGCCTTTCAGTTGAAAATGTAACTCTGTTTCTCCCTCCACGGGTGCTGCCTGACCTGCTGAGTCGTAGATTTGTAGAGGCGTACAGCACGTAAAAAAGGTCTTCTGATCTGCCACATTCACCAGGTACCAATCGACATCAATCCTCTTGCATCCCAATCTACTCCCTGTCTCCAGCCTCCTCTGCCATTACCCAATGCTACAGCTCACCTGTCATAGTGGTAATGTACCGGAGCCAATTCACCTAACTAATTTCATATGCTTTGTATAATTCAAAGAACTGCAAATGCTGATTTATACCACCCAATGTGCTGGAGTAACTCAACAGGTCAGGCAACATCTCTGGAGGAAAAGGGTAGGTGACATTGCCGGTCCAGACTGTTCAGAAGAAGTAAATGTTTGAAGATGGACTCAAAGCATCTATCGGAAGAAGGGTCCCGACCCGAAAAATCACCTATTCAATAAACAATAGACAGTAGGTGCAGGAGTAGGTCATTCGGCTCCTCGAGCCAGCACCACCATTCAATGTGATCATGGCTGATCATCCCCAATCAGTACCCCGTTCCTGCCTTCTCCCCATATCCCCTGACTCTGCTATCTTTAAGAGCCCTATCTAGCTCTCTCTTGAAAGCATTCAGAGAACCTGCCTCCACTGCCCTCTGAGGCAGAGAATTCCACAGTCTCACCACTCTCTGTGAGAAAAAATGTTTCCTCGTCTCCGTTCTAAATGGCTTACCCCTTATTCTTAAACTGTGGCCCCTGGTTCTGGACTACCCCAACATCGGGAACATGTTTCCTGCCTCTAGCGTGTCCAAACCTTTAACAATCTTATATGTTTCAATAAGATCCCCTCTCATCCTTCTAAACTCCAGAGTGTACAAGCCCAGCCGCTCCATTCTCTCAGCACATGACAGTCCCGCCATCCCGGGAATTAACCTTGTAAACCTACGTTGCACTCCCTCAATAGCAAGAATGTCCCTCCTCAAATTAGGGGACCAAAACTACACACAATGCTCCAGGTATGGTCTCACTAGGGCCCTGTACAACTGCAGAAGGACCTCTTTGCTCCTATACTCGACTCCTCTTGTTATAAACGCCACAATGCCATTCGCTTTCTTCACTGCCTGCTGTACCTGCATGCTTACTTTCATAGACTGATGAACAAGGACCCCCAGATCCCGTTGTACTTCCCCTTTTCCCAACTTGACGCCATTTAGATAGTATTCCTTTTCCTCCAGAGATGCGGCCTGACCCGCTGAATTACTCCATCACTTTGTGTCTATCTTCAAATGTTTTATGGTGTTCAGAACTATAATGACTAAGAAATTATAAGATAGTATCAGTCTACTCCTCCCAATTCAATCATAGATGTATTTACTTCAGAATCCTACTTCCGACCTGTTTTTAGCTCAGGCTATGAAATCTCTGTTCATAGAAAAAGATAAGTGCAGGTGATCATTCACATTTCCCCAGTCCCCATCCTCTTCCTCCTACATCCTTTCCTCTGGCTTCATCATTGATGCCTCTTCTCTTCTTATCTCACATCCTTTTGTCTCCTTCTCACCTCTGACCTCTGTCCACCAATCTGACAATCAACCACCCCTCACTCCCTCACATGCATCCACCTATCACTAGCCAGGCTTTGTGCTGCCCGCACCTCGCTTCCAGCTTTCTCCCATCTACTGAAATCAGTCTGAAAAAGGGCCCCGATTCAAAACTTCACGATATGATACGATTCCACACGACAGAACTTTATTTACCCCAGAGGGGAAATAAATTGGCCAACACCTATCCATGTCCCCCAAACATGTTTAAGAAGGAACTGCAGATGCTGGAAAAATCGAAGGGAGACAAAAATGTTGGAGAAACTCAGCGGGTGAGGCAGCATCTATGGAGCGAATGAAATAGGCAACGTTTCGACGTTTCGAATGAAATAGGCAACGAAACATTGCCTATTTCCTTCGCTCCATAGATGCTGCCTCACCCGCTGAGTTTCTCCAGCAATTTTGTCCCCCAAACATGCTGCCTGTCCCAATGAGTCACTACAACACTCTGCTTTTGAAGCCTGGGTTATTCTTACTGGTATTTTAATATGTTTTAATCAGATGTATTATTTTTATTTATTTAATACATTTTTACTTATTTTTGTGTCTCAACCAGACAAGAATAAACCCTGCAGATGGCTGAATGTGCTCTTGTGAGTTTGGGCGCAGTGGAAGAGTTGCTGCCATACAGCGCCAGAGACCCGGGTTCAATCCTGGCTACGGGTGCTGTCTGTATGGAGTTTGTACCTTCTCCCCGTGACCGAGTGGGTTTTGTCCGGATGCCCCCCCCAACATTCGAAAGACGTGCAGGTTTGTATGTTAAATACAATTAAAATATAATGTATGCCTGTTAAATTATATCTTTTGGATCAAATAAACTTAATTAAATTTTACAATCTGCGTAAATTAGTGATCAGATTATTACCTCATGATCATCTTGAGGTAGTTTTCATTCAAATTAAATCAGTGCATGTATGAAATTGAGTCGATTTACATCAAACGGTGTTGAATTGACTGATGACAATATTTCATCAGTTGAATTCACTTTCAACTGAGTATTAATTACTTCCACCCCAAGGATTATGGAAGCTTTATGATCATTGCTTTTCATCTTGTCTCTTGTCTGCCAAGATAATAACAAGAGAATTGCTATCAAACCACAACTTTATTTCTCATATAAGTTCATTGATTTGCCTACTTGTATTTCATGCAGGTCTCTGATGTTAGGCACAGTCCAACCAAGACTTAAAGGTGATGAAAGACGTTGGCGTATACATGAGATGCACCCAATACGTCAAAGAGAGAATTCAGGAGAATACTTCCTTCCACATTTGTAAATGAGGGTTCCTCCAGGGCGGCACGGTGGAGCAGCGGTAGAGTTGCTGCCTTACAGCACCAGAGACCCAGGTTCAATCCTGACCATGGATGCTGTCACAAGTTCACAAATTATAGGAGTAGAATTAATCCATTCGGTCCATCGGGTCCGCTCCGCCATTCAATCGTGGCTGATCTCTGCCTCCTAATCCCATTTTCCAGCTTTCTTCCCATAGCCCTTAACACCCGTTCTAATCAATAGTTTGTCTACCTCTGCCTTCAAAATATCTGTTGACTTGGCCTCCACAACCCTCTGACTAACGAAGTTCTTTCTCACGCCCTTTCTAAAAGAGCGCTCTTTAATTCTGAGGCCATGACCACTGGCAGTAGATGGTCCCAACAGTGGAAACATCCTTTCCACAACCAATCTATCTATGCCTTTCATTATTCTGTAAGTTTCAATAAGGTCCCCCCTCAACTTTCCAAACGCCAGCGAGTAGAGGCCCAGTGCTGTCAAATGCTAACCATCTCATTCCTGGAATCATTCTGGTAAACCTCCTCTGGACCCTCTCCAGAGCCAGCACTTCCTTCCTCAAACAGGCTCCCAGTACTCCAAATGCACCTGACCAGCGCCTTATAGAACCTCAGTAATACATCTCTGTTTTTGTATTCCAGTCCTCTTGATATGAATGCTAGCATTGAATTTGCCTTCCTGTCTGTAACGGACTTTGTACGTTCTCCCAGTTTGTGCGTTCTCCCAGTGACCTCGTGGGTTTTATCTGGGTGCTCCGGTTTCCGCCCACACTTCAAAGACGTACAAATTTGTAGGTTAATTGGCTTTGGTAAGAATTGTGAATTGTTCTTTGTGTGTAGGATAGTGCTGATGTGCAGGGTGATCACTGGTCAGCGCAGTGGGCCACAGGGCCTGTTTCCGCGCTGTATCTCTAAAATCGAAATCTGATCAAAAACGTGACTGAGCATTGTTTGAGCAAATATATTTGATATGTTTATACCCAAGATGTCCATCTTCATTCAGAGAGCGGTGGGTTTATGGAACAAGCTGCCAGGGGAGATCATTGAGGCAGGTACAATCACAGCATTTAAAAGACACTAACATGGATAGGCAGTTTTAGAGGACATGGCCCATATGTGGGCTTAGGTGGAGTCTAGATGTGGCATCTTAGTCAGCATGGACAAGTTGGGCTGAAGGGCCTGTTTCCCTGCTGTATTGCTCTTTCTCTATAAATGACATTTAAGTGATCTTGCCAGCTACTTAAACAAATGACTTGCACTTCAACGAAATAGAAGAACCATCTCAATCCACAACCTAATGAGCCTGTCCCATTTACGCAATTCTTTTGGCGATTTGCTGGCACCCGTCATAGGTCGTTGCAGGTTGCCGAAAAATTAAACATGTTGAAAATCCAGCGGCGACCAGAACAAGGTACGACTCTTTGGGCGACTACTCACGACCATAAAGGCTTCACCCCCGCGACATGTTGCCAGGGTGTCGCCTGCCTGGCCGTGAGTCGTCTCCTCAGTCGCCCATAGAGTCGTAGCATCTTTCTGGTTGCCGCTGAATTTTCAACATGTTGAAAACTTTCGGCGGCCTGCAACGCCCTATGGCGGGTGCCGGCAGTCGCCGAAAAAGTCGCGTAAGTGGGACAGGCCCATAAGATAGACACAAAAACGTGGAGTAACTCAGCGGGACAGGCAGCATCTCTGGAGAGAAGGAATGAGACCCTCGACCCGAAACGTCACCGATTTCTTTATCTCCAGGGATGCTGCCTGTCCCGTTGAGTTACTCCAGCTTTTATAACCATATAACCAGATAACAATTACAGCACGGAAACAGGCCATCTCGGCCCTTCTAGTCCGTGCCGAACACTTATTCTCCCCTAGTCCCATCTACCTGCACTCAGACCATAACTCTCCATTCCTTTCCCGTCCATATCCTATCCAATTTATTTTTAAATGATAAAATCGAACCTGCCTCCACCACTTCAACTGGAAGTTTATTCCACACAGCTACCACTCTCTGAGTAAAGAAGTTCCCCCTCATGTTTCCCCTAAAAGTCTGTCCCTTTTTGTATCTATCTTTGGGTTAAACCAGCATCTGCAGTTCCTTTCTATACAAATCCCCAACCTAACTGTGTGACCGAAGGCTAATAAATAGAGAACTAAGCGTTTAGATTTATTGTCCTCGGGTGGGAGTAAGCAAAGATTGAATGGATAGTCTCTTTGTTTGCTACAGCCATGGGTGTTGGATAATAGAAGTCATTTGTGTTGAAGAAAAGCAAGTGGCAGAATCTCAGTGAGAGAGAGCATTGATGATGATGATGAGCGGCGATGAAAAGGCAGCCTCGGATTGATTAAATTCCTTTTGAGTCTAATATGTAATAACATTCTCCTCTTTCAAAGTCTCACATCAAAGATGGAAATACACCTAGTTACATATTCATTGGTGACCCAGTGAAAAGACCGAGAGTGGCAAGAAGAAGCAAAGAACTTCAGCTGCATGTTTTTAGTTTAGTTTAGAGATACAGCGTGGAATCAACCTGTCGAGTCCGCACCGACCAGCGATCCCCGCACACAAACACTATCCCACACACACCAGGGGCAATTTACATTTATACCACGCCAATCAACCTTCAAACCTGTACGTCTTTGGATCGTGGGTGGGAACCGAAGATCTCGGAGAAAACCCACGCAGGTCACGGGGAGAATGTACAAACACCGTACAGACAAATAGTCGGGATCGAACCCGGGTCTCCGGCAGTGTTAGACAGCAGCTCTACCACAACCCCACCATGCCTGGTGTACAAAGAAAGACACAAAGCGCTGGAGTAACTCAACGGGTCAGGCAGCATCTCTGGAGAAGAAGGATAAGTAACGTTTTGGGTCGTGAGAGGAATAGATCGGTTAGACGCACAGAGTCTATTGCCCAGGGTAGGGCGATCGAGAACCAAAGGACATTAGTTTAAGGTGAGGGGGAAAAGACTTAATAGGAATCTGAGGGGTGACTTCTTCACACAAAGGGTGGTAGGTGTATGGAACGAGCTGCCAGAAGAGGTAGTTCAGGCAGGGGCCATGAGAAACAATTAGACAGGTACATGGATAGGACAAAAAAGCTGGAGTTCACAGGGATAGCAGCATCAAACACAGGCAGGTGAGCAACGTTTAGCGCCGAAACCCTTCTTCAGACTGGAGGGTTTCGGGCCGAAACCCTTCTTCAGACAAGGGTTTGGGCCTGAAACGGGCCTATTTTCGCCACTGATGTGCTGCACCCTCTAAGTTTTCAAGCTTTTTTGAATAACCTTCGATTATAACCGCAGAGAGTTCCCTCAACCAATGGATAGGACAGGTTGACAGGGATACGGGCCAAACAGCGAGGTTGGACTAGCGTAGATCGCTTTTTGGATCTGTGGGAAGTTGGGCTGAAGGGCCTGTTTCTCTGTGTGACTCTCTAATAGAATGGGTTTGAGTATAGAAGCCTAATATGTATTGTTGAAATTGTCGATTGGTGAGACAAATCTGGATATGGTGTACAGATTTGTCAGATTACACGAAACAACAAAATAGAGAAGTACAGATGAGAGTGTAGAAGTTGCCTGGGTTTAATGAGCTACAGAGAAGTGATAAAGTCTTTATTCTCTGGAGCGCAGAAGGTAAGGGGGGAGATGATAGAGGTCAGAGTAAAAGTGATGAGAGGGATAACGAGTTGATGTGTCACATTTTGGTCCCTTTGAGAATAGGGAGAGGCAAAAAACAAAGGACATGATTGTATTAAGGGGAAGTTTAGGGGTAATAGTGAAAATGAACTTCTTTGCAGAGAACATGGCGGTGTGGCATGAGCTCCCAGTGGAGACAGGGGTCATTAGAAATCATTTAAAAATAAATTGGATAGGCATATGGACACAGGGAATGAAGGGTTAATGTCACAAATGCAGGAGGTGGGAATTAGGGGAAAAATTTGGCGCATGGACTTGTAGGGCCTCCGCTGGCCTGTTTCATGTGCTGATTTATCTGGTTATATGGTTAAGATGATGGAATAGAAGCAGTTATAACCGCAGAGAGAGAAACTCAACCAAGCAACATGACAGCAAACAGCGAGTTGTATTAAAAGGTCGCTTTTCAGATCTGTGGGAAGTGTACAATAACATTCTCAAGGGACTGGTAATAGAATCACTGCCTTGCCTAATATATATTGATGAAATTTCGATGTACAGGATACAGGTTGCAGATTTGCAGATGACACGAAACCTGGAAGTTAAATGAAGTGTGAAGAATCTGGTAATGAGCTCAAAGTGATAAAGACAGGCTGGTGGGGAGAGATGATAGATGGCAGAGTAAAAGTAATGCTGAGAAACGCGAGATGTCACATTTTGGTCGGAAGAATATGAAGAGGCAAAAATCAGAAGGGATTGTAGGAATGGGACGTTATGAGAGTGAAAATGCATTGTTTGTTAAACATGGCAGGGCAGATTGAGACAGGGGTCACAGAAACATGCACCTTTATAAAGATGCACACAATCCAACACCAAGACCCGAGCAGTGCGACTTCGGCGCATCACCCGGCGTCCGCTATTGAATCATGGCTGGGACCCTCGCCATCCCCATTCTCCTCCCCATTTGACACTTGTACTAATGAATCTATCTATCTCTGGGGGGGGGGGGGGGGGGGAGGCCTCCACAGCCTTCTGTGGCAATGAATTCCATAGATTCATCATCCTCTGACTGGAGAAATTCCTCCTCACCTCCTTCCTAAATTAACGTCCTTTAATTCTGAGGCTACGACCTCTGGTCCTCTGCAGAAACGTCATTTCGTTTGGACCTCAAGGGGTCCAAATGACAATTAAATTGAATTGAATTGAATTGAGAGGTTCCCTCTACTGTTATTTTAAATATATTGTACAGAACCACTGTAATACTTGAAAGCATTTAGATTTAGTTTTAAACCTTCACTCTATTGCCAAAGTTGTTGCAGGCATTCAGTTTTGAATTCTGCTGCTTATGTTTTATGAACTTAGTGACACCTGAATTATACAACTGGCAGGATTTGTCCTCTCAACTCAACACACCCTGAAAGAAAACTCCCAGCTCTCAAGAGACGGCATGTCGATACTTTGCCCTTTAACTGCTCCCTGCACACTCCTTATCAATATCAAAGAACTTCACAGACCCAGGAATGATTTTCTCTGTAATAACATCAATCCTGTACACATTAGAACTTAACAAACATTAAATTAATACCCCAAAGAACCTTAAGCTGATAGATAATATGGAGTTATTATGATTTAGACTGCAAGGTTAATAGTGTATCTCAAGGCACCCAGAACTTTAAATAGTGGAATTAAATGAGGTTGTGCCACAACTTGTAATTTCTTATGATTTAATGGTTGCCGATGTTATTTCTACTGGACATGCAAATGTATAACCAATCTTATGACTTGGCACCAATTAACTGAGGCACACTAAAAGCAGAGGTTCTCTCTGCAGCTGTTTCAAAACGATGTTAAGCAGAGGTATAAAGCATATTGCTTAAATTATTGGAAAGGTATTTAAAAGATGTGGATGAATCAAGCAGGGTTCCAATCCCACAATGGAAGCTAGGCACTTAATCTTAGTACATATTGAAACGTAAAAAAGCTTTCATTAATGTTATTAAAATTACTGCACTGGCATCATAAAATATATCGTTCATGGTTGAAAATGTGTCGTGTTTAAACAGTTTGGCCTGTGTGAGACTCCATTTTTCGATTTGGTTTTAGTTTTAGAGAAACAGCGTGGAAACTTGCTCCTCAGCCCACTGAGTCCACGTTGACCAATAATGCACCCATGCACCATCACCCATAGCGTATTGTACGCGCTAGGGACAATTTGCAGAAGTCAATTGACCTACAAACCTGTACGTCTTTGGAGTGAGGGAGGGAACTGGAGAAAACCCATGCAGCCACAATACACACAATACAATTTATTTGTCACTTGAACCTCATAGAGGCTCAAATGAAATGTTGTTTCTACAGTCATACACATAAGAAAAAAAGACCCAAGACACAACACAATTTACACAGACATCCATCACAGTGCATCTCCTCCTCGCTGTGATGGAAGGCAAAAAAACTTATCTCTCCCCTGCACTCCCCGTTTCCCCTCCCGATGTCAAAGTCAGAGCCCCCGGCGGGCGATGGCAATTGTCCCGCGACCATTAACGCCGCGCCGGGCGATGCAAGGTCGCGCTCCGGGTCTTGATGTTGGAGCCCCCGGCGGGCACTAGCAAAGTCCCGCAGCTGTTGAAGCAGCGCCGGGCGGTGATGTCAGGCCCCGCTCCAGGTACTCTTCAACCCCGCAACTCGGGCGGGTGAAGTCGCCGTTGCGGAAGCCCCGAAAAGCGGTCTCCCAGCAGGGACCCGCGGGCTCTCGGTGTTACTGTCTACCAGACCTGCGGTAAGCCTCAGAATCTCCGGGGTCAGGTCGCAGCAGCGCGCCACCACCGCTCCACCCGCTCCGGACTCGGCCAGCTCCACGATGGTGGGTAAAGTCCACAGGCTCCACGACTGGAGCCCCAGGTCGTTCCTGCTGGAGGCCGCTCCACGGTGCTAGGCCCCAACGACAACGGAGACCCGACAGGGAAAAGGTCGGGTTCTCCGTGCAGGGGATAGATTTAAAAAAGTTTCCCTTCCCCCCCCACATATATACACACACACATACACAAAAAAATAATAAAAACTACATTCAAACGGGACAAAAAATAACAAAAAGACAGACGGACTGCAGAGGCCGCTGCGACGTGAGTCACAGGGAGAACGTACAAACACTGTACAGGCAGCACCCGCAGTCAGGATCGAGCCCGGGTCTCCGGCGCTGCAACTCTACCGCTGCACCACCGTGCCGTCCTGACACGTTGCCCTCTGAAAATAAGAAGATTCAAGAAACTGCAGAATGTAGACACAAGGAATTGCAGATGCTGGTTACAAAAAAAAAGACACAAGTGCTGGAGTAACTCATCTCTGAAGAACATGGATAGGTGACATTTTGGGTCGGGACCCTTCTTGTGGGGGGGAGGGGGGGGGAGAAAGTTGGAAGAGAGGAGGGGCAGGACAAAGCCAGGCGAGTGATAGATGGAGGCAGGAGAGGAGGCAAATGGTTGGACAAAGGCCAGAGATGAAAAGATAGAATGTGTGAGACAAAAGGATTGAAGAGTTGCGAATTGTGAAGCTGGAGGAGGGAATGTCAGTGAAAGGGAAGGGGGAGGGGAGACATAGGTGAGAATTCAGGGGACAGAGCACAGGGAAGAAATTGGATAATTTGATGTCCGTACGGTCAGGCAGTCAGCTACCCAAGCGGAATATGAGGTGCTGCTCCACCATTTTGCGTGTGTCCTCACTCGGTAGAGGGGCTCAGGACAGGGTCAGCGTGCAAATGGGGAGCTAAAATGGTTGGCAACCGGGAGATCCAGTCGGCCTTGACGCAACAAGCACGAGTCCGGCAAAATTGTCGCCGAGTTGTGGTCTGTAGGTCAGAAAGTCAAGGATCCAGTGGCAGAGGAGGGGGATGTCTCCTGGGTCCAGGAGTTTAGTTGTGAATGCGGATGAATTTTTTCGTTTAGTTCAGTTTCGTTTAGAGATACAGCCTGGAAACAGGCCCTTCGGCCTACAGAGTCTATGCCGACCAGCGATCATTCCTTACACTATCTACACACGAAGAACAACTTACAACCTCACCAAAGCTAATTAACCGACAGACCTGCACGTCTTTGGAGTGTGGGGCAGAACCGGAGCACCCGGAAATACCCAGGTGGCCACGGGAAGAACATGCCATCTCCGTACAGGAAACACCCGTAGTCAGGATCGACCACAGGTATCTGGCGCTGTAATGCCACTGTCCCACTTAGGAAACCAGAACGGAAACCACTGGAGACTTTGCGCCTCACCCAAGGTTTCCGTGCGGTATTTGGAGGTTGCAGGTAGTTGCCGGAGATTGCAGGTAGTGGAAGCAGACTGACAAAAACCTCCGGGAACCGCACGGAAACCTTGGGTGGGGCACAAAGTCTCCAGGGGTTTCCGTTCAGGTTTCCTAAGTGGGACAGGGGCATAAGGCAGCAACTCTAACGCTGCGCCACTGTGCTGCCCTTATGGCGTTGACGGCTGATGGCTACATGGCTGAGACCCCCAAATTCAGTGAACGAATAAATAAAAATACATATTGCTCCTGGAGAAAAATCCATACGGGAAACATGTAGTTTATTTCCTGAATGTTCCTGAGCTGGTGCGTGTGGGAGGGCCAAGAGTTGTGAATTGTCGGCCCAGATTTTCTCGAAGATAAAAGAAATTCATAAAACATCTAATCGTTCACTAATACCGTCGGGACTGCACATCCAAACACAATGTAATACCAATTGCATTAAGGACATGGAAAATGATGGCGACAAAACTGAAGGCACATAACGCTTGTAAAAAAATGTCAGTGAATAGATGACACAAATATAAATAATTGACCCCAATCTAATAGCCGTAACAAATTTGTGTTTACAAAGTGACCGTAACTGGGAATTAAATTTTCCTGGCAATTATTCCAGTTGAATCAGTTTGACTGGGGTTAAGAAATAGTCATGGGAATGCAGTGCATAATGTAGGCAAGGAAACTGAAGGTACATGATACAGTAATTACAGGGGAGTTTAAGCTATATTTAGAGAGAACAAATCAAATTAGCAGCAGTGGCGTGACGAAAGGATTCATGAAGTGTGTAAGAGATGGCGTTCTAGATCAGTATGTACCGTACATGGAGCGAATGATGGAATTCAGCTATTTTAGACATTGTGGCAACGGGAAAGGATTAATTAACGAGAAAGGAGTCTGAAGAAGGGTCTCGACCCAACACATCACACATTCCTTCTCTCCAGAGATGCTGCCTGTCTCCAGAGCCTGAAGAAGGGTTTCGGCCCGAAATGTTGCCTATTTCCTTCGCTCCATAGATGCTGCTGCACCCGCTGAGTTTCTCCAGCACTTTTGTCTACCAGAGTTACTCCAACAGTTTGTGTCTACCTTAGGTTTAAACCAGCATCTGCAGTTCCTTGCTGCAAAGAAAGGATTCATTGATGTGCTGAAAGGGAACTGGCAGATGCTGGCATATATTGAAGATAGCAGGCAGACAGTCGGCAATACCATGATTCTAACCACATCAATTATTTTCAGTGCACATGAAAGTTGCTGCAAACAGGACCACAGCAATCTAAGTAGGATAAAGGGTAGGAGGGAACTGCAAGATGCTGGTTTATAGATTCAGATTCAACTTTAATTGTCATTGTCAGTGTACAGTACAGAGACAACGAAATGCAGTTTATACCGAAGATAGGCACAAAATGTTGGAATAACCTTCAAGCAGAAGGGTCAAGCAGAATCTATGGAGAAAAAGGATGGGTGATGTTTCCAGTCGGGACTCTACTTCAGATGGAACAATTGATTGATGATCAATTAATTCAGAGATTAATTGATAATCCAGTGATTAAGGAGCCTTTGTGAACAGTGATAATAACACGATAGAATTTTACATGGGGAATAAAAATGATTACGTTCAATCTGAAATCATGGTCTCAAATCAAAATAGAACAAATTAGGGAGGCTAATTAGGAAGGTGTGGGTCGATTCTGTTTGCTGGATAACTACATAGAAAGACACGACAATAAACACACAGAGGCCAACTCTTAACAAATGAGTACAAATGTGGTTTCGATCCCATTAAGGCAAAATAAAAAGAAGTCATCCATCCATAACAATGGGAAGCTGAAGATAGTGCAGCGCAAAGGAAAAGGCTTCTCATGTTTCCAACAGTAATAATTAAGGTTTGGGAAAATGTCATAGTTTAGTCAAGGTACATGATGCTAATAAGGGAAGGCAGGATATAAGGGTCAGCCAGAGAGAAACCATGACACATATCAAGAACTGGTAGATATATCTGAAAAGATTGACAAAGTTAATGCGAGTCCCTTGCAAACCGAGACAGGAGAAGATATATTGAGGAAGAGGGAAATGTCAGGGTAATGCAGGCCCACCAATTATTTTCTGGCAACTAATATCCGGCACCTCCTTTAATCCGGACTAAATCACAGGAGCGCACTTGAAATCTCCCCCCAATAATGTGGTGCCTAGGCCGGCTGAGATTTGCGGGCCAGTATCTCGGCCCCTCGGCGGCCTAGGTGGACCGTTCCAGTACCGTCAGTGTCCGTGTTCTCTGTTGGATAGGAGCTGAATTAGGCCATTTGGCCCATCAAGTCTACTCCGCCATTCAATCATGGCTGATGATTGAATGGCGGAGTATCTCTCCCTCCTAACCCCATTCGCCTGCCTTCACCCCATAACCCCTGACACCCTTACTAATCAAGAAAGTAATTCTCTGCCTTAAAAATATCCATTGACTTGGCCTCCACTGTGGCAAAACATTCCACAGATTCACCACAACTCTGACTGAATAAATTCCTCCTCATCTCCTTCCTAAAGGAAGGGGTCCTTTAATTCTGAAGCTATGACCTCTGGTCCTAGACTCTTCCACTGATGTAAACATCCTCTCCACATCCACTCTATCCAGGCCTTTCACTATTCGGTAAGTGAGTATTTGAGTATTATCATCATAGAGTCCCATCTCTGATATTCCCTCCAAGCGATTTTCATGTAATTTTGGCAAACGTCCACTGAGCACGTACGAGAATATTTGTGTTGAACTCAAAATTCTGTTGCTAGGAAGCGAGGGACACCTCATTTCTCAGCAGGGTCAAGTGCACAAAACAAAATTATTTCACCAGACATGACCCTACCGCTGAAGATGAACAACTCCAGATGAACGAGCCTGCTCCTCAGACTGGGTTCCGGTGAGGAAAAAACATGAGGACTTCATTCATTATGAAACTTTAATTTAAAGTTCCGTTCGGGTACAAGCACGTAGAGACCATTTATGCCGAAGCTTGCAGGGCCGTATCATTAAATGTCAGGGTTCAGGCAGAATGTAGCTGCAAGAATAAGGAAACTAGAAATGATAGCAATCCATCAGGCATTGCCATAAGACCATAAACCTAGGAGTGGAACTGGGGCATTGGGCCCATCGAGTCTACTCCACCATTCGATCCATTTTACCCTCTCAACTCCACTCCCCTGCCTTCTCCCTATAACCTTTTGATGCCGTTACTAATTTAGTTTAGTTAAGTTCAGTTTAGTTTAGTTGAAGGGCCTATCCTACGCAGATTTTTTTGGCGTGGGACAGGCCCTTAAACTGCGTCATCGCCTGACCTGTCAGGTCGCCAAAAGATTTTGAACATTTCAAAATCCAGCGGCGACCAAAAAAACGCTGCGACACTTGAGAAGACACCGCGCGTGAATACGTCATCACGCAGCGTCACGCCACGACCATGGCCGACTTTTTCTGTGACCATATACGTCAGTCAATGACGCCAACAGTCGCCGAAAAAAATCGGCAAGTGGGACAGGCCCTTTAGAGAAACAGTGCAGAAACAGGCCCTTCAGTCCACCGAGTCCGTACCAACCAGCGATCCCCGCACATTAACACCATCCTACACATACTAGGGACAATTTACATTAATAACAAGCCAAATTATGTTGCTGCCTTTTGGTAAATTGGTGGCAATCGTGGGACATACGCTCTATCCTCTTTGAGTGGTTGTCAAGTAGGGAAAGGAGTGTATCTGGGCCGAGGCAAAAGCAGAAGAGACAGACTCTGTGGTAAAAATCTTTCATCCTCTTCCAAATAAACAGGGAAGGAAAACAAGGAGGAATCTCCATTGTAAAACCCATTTTCCAAATTAGAATGACAGCAATTAAAATTCTGGCAATCAAACTCCTGGCCAACAGGCTAAGAGCATAAACATAGATTAGCATTGAAAATAACAACCAGCACATAACAATGTAAAAAACCACTTGCTGAAAATCAAAACAGAAGTCAACCCATTTTATTCACTGGCTTCTCTCGTGTAGTTGGCTTTGGAAGAACAAAACTTGAGTCAAGGAGATATTTTTTTTGCAATGGCAGGACTTACACAGTGAACGCTAGGGCTCTGGGGAGTGTTGTAGAGCAGAGGGATCTAGGGGAGCAGGCATATAGTTCCTTGAAAGTGGCGTGAATAAAACATTTTTCAGTTTTAAATTCCATCGACCATTCTTCAGCCAAGTTGCCCAAATGATCAGGTTCCGGCTGCAATTTGCATTTCCAAACCAAGTCGTAATTCAATCAGTCAATATTTTCTCCACTGTTTAAACCACCTGGGCATTGAAGGCTACAAGATAGTGTTTGAAGATGGAATGAAGATGGACGCATGTCCACTGGTCAGTGTACACATGAGGGCAGATTGGCCTGTTTCCATGCAGTGTAATTTTATTTAATGGGTGCGCAGCGGTAGAATTGCTGCCTTACAGCGCCAGAGACCCGAGTTAGATCCTGACTACTGGTGCTGGTCTGTACATAGAGTGTACGTTCTCCCCGTGACCTGCTTGCGTTTTCTCCGGGATCTCCAGTTTCATAGAAACTTAGAAAATAGGTGCAGGAGTAGGCCATTTGGCCCTTCGAGCCATTCTATATGATCATGGCTGATCATCCAAAATCAGTACCCCGTTCCTGCTTTCTCCCTATAATCCCTTAATTCCGTCCCACACTCCAAAGATGTACGGGCTCGTTGTTTAATTAGCTTGGTACAATTGTAAATTGTCCCTCGTGGGCGTAAGATAGTGTTAGTGTGTGGGGATCGCTGGTCGGCATGGCCTTGGTGGGCCGAAGGGCCTGTTTCTGCGCTGGATCTCGAAACTAAACTAAGACTGTCACAGTTCAGTATGATAACCCTCTGGTAGTTCAGCAATCACATGTTTTTGAACCATGAGCAAAAAAAGGAATCAGGATTTTTAAACCAGGCATTTTGTTTTACAATTTCAGAGCTGGGAAACCAATTTGGCTCCTCTTAAAACTCCTCACCTTTTCAGGATTAACTGGGGTGACAAATTCAAAGAGAAGCCAATTACTTTCTGGTTTCCATGTAACACGCTGGCTTCTGAAGGGGTTCCATTGATGAGTGGGTAGGAGCTTGACATGACTCTGAATAAAACATCGGTGTTGAAAAATAACATCTCTATCATGGGAAAAAATAAAAATTGCTGTAAGTGCAATCAAGATGGAAACAAAGACAGACAGATACATTAATAGACAGACAAATAGATAAATAGATTGACAGGCCTTTAAATAGATGAGCACATCAATGCTCAGACAGACATATAAATAGACAGAAGGAGAAAGAAGGTACGTTTTGCATTCAGTACACATTGACTGGGATGCAAGAATTCTATTTGAAATGAGTGAAAGAGAGGAAAGGCAGTATTGACCGATTTTCTGATCTTGAATGCATCTGAGAATATCTTACAACAGACCTCAGAATGTACCATTTTCTTTGCCTAGTTTATTTCAGAGACACAGCTCAGAAACAGATCCTTCGGCCCACCGACTCCACGCTGACCAGTGATCCCCGTACACTATCCTACACACAATAGGGACAATTTACAATTTCACCAAAGGCCAATTAAGCCTACAAATCTTTATATACGTCTTTGGAGTGAAGGAGGAAACCAAAGATTTCGGAGAAAACCCACGCAGGTCACCGAGAGAACGTACAAACTCCGTACAGACTGCACCCGAAGTCAGGATCAAACTGGGTCTCTGGAGCTATAAGGCAGCAACTCTACTGCTGCGCCACCGTGCCGCTCGTACATAGCTTGTGCAGAGGTTTGCAGTGAAATCCCTTGCTAATTCTCAACTGCATATCATATAACATCATACTGCTTCTCATTATGTACAGTTCCCATTCTTATGTATGAGCAGCAGAAATCCTCAAAGTAACTTTAATTCAAGGACATTTATATCTTTATGTAAACAATGATGCTTTGGGATGCTGAAACCAGATACATAAATAGCTCTGATGTACTCGTGATCTTGTACTACAATAGCAGTTATTTACGTCAAGAAAATTAATTGCACCAAAATTCATTTGGTAATTGAAGACACAGCTGATTTATTAAAGTAATTCTACTAATATCTGAATGCTTTTAATCATGAATGTATTTCACATTTTGCAGTTGTGCATCTGATGGATAATCATATGGGCGGCACAGCGGTAGAGCTGCTACTTCACAACGCCAGAGACTCGGGTTCGATCCGGACTACGGGCGCTGTCTGTACGCAGTTTGTACGTTCTCCCTGTGATCGCGTGGGTTTTCTCCGAGCGCACTGGTTTCCTCCCACATTCCAAGGACGTGCAGGTTTGTAGGTTAATTGGCTTCTGGTTAATTAGCTTCTGTAAAATCAACCCTGGTGTGTAGGATAGAATTAGTGTATGGGGTGATTGTCAGCATGGACTCGGAAGGGCTGTCTCCACACTGTATCTCTAGACTAATCTAAAGATTGAACCAGTGGACGGGTGATCATTACGTTTAAGAAGGAACTGCAGATGCTGGAAAATCGAAGGTACACAAAAGTGCTGGAGAAACTCAGCGGGTGCAGCAGCATCTATGGAGCGAAGGAAACAGGCAACGTTTCGGGCCGTTTTTCTCCTCCCCTTCCCTTCCTCAGCCCTTGGGCTCCTTCTCCTCCTTTTTCCTTTCTTCTCCCCTCCCCCCCCCCCCCCCCCCCCCCCCCCCCCCATCAGTCTGAAGAAGATTTTTGGCCCAAAACGTTGCCTATTTCCTTCGCTCCATAGATGCTGCTGTACCCGCTGAGTTTCTCCAGCATTCTTGTGTACCGACAGATGATCATTGATTGGCACAGACTCGGTGGGTTGAAAGATCTGTATCCATGCAGTATCTCTAAACTAAACTAAACAATCAAGTTAGCTGCCTTATCCAGGATGACACCTAAGGGATGATGGAACGGCACACCAACAGAGAACTAAAGCGTTCTTTCACACATCTGAGATGTATCATAAGTGGCGGAGAAGTTGAGTAGGCTGGGCCTCTATTCCTTGGAGCTCAGGAGGATGAGGAGTGATCTTATTGAGGTGTATAAAATCATGAGAGGAATAGATCGGGTAGAGGCACAGTTTCTCTTGCCCAGAGTTGGGGACTTGAGAACCGGATGATACAGGTTTAAGGTGAGGGGGGAAAGATTTAATAGGAATCTGAGGGGTAACTTTTCAAAGCAAAGGGTGGTGGGTGTATGGGACGAGCTGCCAGAGGAGGTAGTTGAGGCAGGGACTATCGCAACGTTTAAGAAACATTTAGGCAGGTAAGTGGATAGGGCAGGTTTAGAGTCGAACACAGGCAGGAAGGACTCGTGAAAATGGGCATGTTGGTCGATGTGGGCAAGTTGGGCCAAAGGGACTTTTTCTACGCAGTATGCCTCTATGACTCTGTGAAAAGCATTGGGAGTCAAGAGTGACTCACCATTAGACTCCACCGACGACTGCGGGGGCCAAGTCAATGGATATTTTTAAGGCAGAGGTAGATAGATTCTTGATTGGTAAGGTTGTCATGGGTTATGGAGAGACGGCAGGAGAATGGAGTTAGGAGGGAAAGATAGATCAGCCATGATTGAACGGCGGAGTAGACTGGATGGGCCGAATGCCGTCATTCTGCTTTATCACATGAACTTATGAACACCCACCCTCTGACCTGCTCTGAAGGCTCGGTAATCAACTGATTTCTCCAGGTACATCACTGGTTGGAGATGCAACCAACCCCTCACCTCCCCCCTGCACTTGATGTTGACACCGGGGAGATGTAACAACAGCAACAACATTCATGTGGACAGTGCCTACCATAGCTCAAATGTCCCAAGGCACTAAACCAAAAGTCTGTAGCCTTATTTTGCTCTGGGATTTTATTTCATTCACATGTTTAAACTGTAATGTTTTATTATTAATGTTTAATGTTTTGTGTGTCATTCTTAATCGTTTACTGTATGATGTGTTGTTACTTGCGAGCGGAGCACCAAGGCAAATTCCTCGTATGTGTATATACTTGCCCAATAAATGTATTCATTCATTCATTCATTCATTCATTCATTCAGGATTAACAAAGAAAAGAGGCATATTGGGTAGATAGCAGGGAGAATGATCAAATGCAGGTTTTCAGGAGAATCTTAAAGAAAGAACTGTGAATCAATAAATCCTTACAAGACATTTGGTTTTCAAGACCATGCTGGTTCTTTGCAGAGTAATCCAATCTTTCCCATTGTCCTTCTCTTTCCCCAGAGCCCTGCTCTTTGCTCTTTCTCCAAATCCAATCCCATACCCTTTGGAAAGCCCAGTTTCCCCCAACCTTGCAGCCAGAGATGTTTATTTAAGGAAAGCTTGGTATCTGAAAACAAGGATATGGATTTTAAACCTTTCTTCAACATGAGCGCATGACTGTCAACAGGACACACAGGGGCACAAGGATAGAGTTGTAATGCCCCTTATAATAGCCTTATAATGCCCCTGTCCCACTTAGGTAACCAGAACGGAAACCTCTGGAGACTTTGCGCCCCAGAGGTTTCCCAGAGGTTTCCGTGTTTTTTCCCAGTCTCCCTACCTGCTTCCACTACCTGCAACCTCCGGCAACCACCTGCAACCTCCAGAAACCGCACGGAAAACTTGGGTGGGGCGTAAAGTCTCCAGAGGTTTCCGTTCAGGTTTCCTAAGTGGGACAGGGCCATTACAGCGCCAGAGACCCTCGTCCGATCCTGACTACGGGTTGCTGTCTGTACGGAGTTTGATGGAACAAAATCGAGTAAAATTCAACAAAGTGTATTTCATTACAGGGTCTTAGGAGTGTGGGACAAAACCGGGGCACCCGGAGAAAACCCCACGCAGCCACAGGGAGAACGTGCAAACTCCATACTGACAGCACCCATAGTCTGGATCGAACCTGGGTCTCCGGCGCTGTGAGGCAGCAACTCTACCGCTGCCGCCCACTGGAATTAGGCTCGTTAGCGCTGGTGCGGGACAAACACAAAGGATGGGCAGCTGACCTTTGAACAGGATCAAATAGAAATGAAAACACTCATTTCATCAATGAATCCAAGTGCACAATTTATCCTTGAGCAGATTAAAGCTGGCACCTGAAACTTTCTTTAAATCAGATTAGACCTCAAATCTACTGAGATATTTTTCAAGGTGTCTCTCCCTAGAAGCCACATCACAATAATGGCAGCAATTAAACCTTGCACCTGACAATACTTCTTGCAATTAGCTTTTGTAATTTATGTTTTTGCACAACGGTAATTTTCTCATCAGGACACAGTCTGGTGTTGTGTTTAATGACAGGTGCCTCGAACAATATCAATACTGTCTCCGAAAGACAGTAAAACAATGCTTCAGCGCGCTAATGTGCCAACCTGCTCGTAAATTGTGAGCAATCCAATTCATTTATTAGGCATGAAGATTAACAATAGGTCGGTGCAAAAGCGCGATCTATCACACTCGCTCCTGACTAAACGAAAGGAAGCTGGAGAACATATCTCAACACGAGGGGGGCAGCATGGCAGGGCAGCGGTAGAATTCACAACTCCACAACTTACTCCTCTCCTCTGACTTCACTTTAGACTTTAACCATATAACCATATAACCATATAACAATTGCAGACTTCGGCCCTACAAGTCCGTGCTGAACAGATTTTTTTTTTCCCCTTAGTCCCTTTTGTTTTCTTTTATCCAAGGCCTTTGTCCGCCCATCATCCAGTGGGCGGCACGGCAGAGTTGCTCCCTCAAAGCTCCAGAGACCCCTGTTCAATCCTGACCGTGGGTGCTGCCTGTACGGAGTTTACATATTCTCCCCGTGACCTGCGTGGGCTTTCTCTGGGTTCGCCGGTTTCCTCTCACTCTCCAAAGGCGTGCTGGTTTGTAGGTTCATTGGCTTTGGTAAAATAGTGGGAAAAAAATGTCCCTGGTTTAGGTCTAGTGATACAGTGTGGAACCAGGCCCTTCAGCCCACCGAGTCCATGTTGACCAGTTAATCAGGAATGTGCTTACGGATGGGAATACTCCACTGGACTGTGTGTTTGCACATGACAATAAAAGCCCCTTTGACCATTGAGTTCTCATTACACCAGAACATCTCATATTCATACTTTATTGTCACCAGTACCTAGGTGCAGTGAAATTCTTTGTTTTTCATACAATACACAAAGTACACAAAAGTGTCGCCATGTTTCTGATGCCATCATAGTTACAAAGAATACTTGCTCATTGCTCCTTATCCCTCCACATCACCATCTACATCTGTCGTTGCCCTTATCCCTAACCAGTCTGAAGAAGGGTCTCGACCCAAAACGTCACCCATTCCCTCTCTCCAGAGATGCTGCCTGCCCCGCTGAGTTACTCCAGCTTTTTGTGTCTATCTTCGGTTTAATCCAGCATCTGGAGTTCCTCCTCACATGTACTTGTTAGAGTCATGTTTTCAAGAGAGATTTAGATTTAGCTCTTAGGGGCTAAAGGAATTGAGGGATATGTGGAAAGAGCAGGAACGGGGTAGTGATTTTGGATGATCAGCCATGATCATATTCAATGGTGGTGCTGGCTCGAAGGGCCAAATGGTCTACTCCTGCACCTATTTTCTATGTTTCTATGTTGGTCCCTCTTCACTCTCGCCGTCTCAACCCAACCCCATGTCGGGCCCCTCTTAGTTCTCGGCCGCTCCCCCACGCCTGGTCCCCCAGCTGAAAGACACATGATTACATGGTTGTGCTGCTGCAAGTAAGAATCTCATTGTTCTTGCTGGGACATATAACATACAACACTCTTGACTCTCGACTAGAGCTGTAGGAAATCAGGGACCTTCACGTGGTCCACCCTGTTTCGACGAATGCAATCAAGCCGGCCTGCACAATCAAATAAGATCAAACAGAACAAGTTGTCCTACAACTTTAGGCTGTGCACGCCATACGCAAGAAGAAGAAGGAGGAAAGGAGTAGATAGGGTAAATGCACAGAGTCTTTCACACACTGGGTGAGGGAATCAAGAACCAGCGGACATTGGTTGAAAGATTAGAGGGGAAAGGTTTAATAGCAACCTGAGGGGCAACTTTTTTCCATACAGAGGGTTGTGGGTACAGGGAACTTTGTTGCCAGAGGAGGTAGTTGAGGCAAGTACTATGACAGCATTAAAAACACACTGGGACAGGTCTGGAGGGATGTGGCACGAACATAGACAAATGGTACTATGCTACTGCCTAGAAACTTACAAAATTCTTAAGGGGTTGGACAGGCTAGATGCAGGAAGATTGCTCCCGATGTTGGGGAAGTCCAGGACAAGGGATCACAGCTTAAGGATAAGGGGGAAATCCTTTAAAACCGAGATGAGAAGATCTTTTTTCACACAGAGAGTGGTGAATCTCTGGAAATCTCTGCCGCAGAGGGTAGTTGAGGCCAGTTCATTGGCTATATTTAAGAGGGAGTTAGATGTGGCCCTTGTGGCTAAGGGGATCAGAGGGTATGGAGAGAAGGCAGGTACGGGATACTGAGTTGGATGATCAGCCATGATCATATTGAATGGCGGTGCAGGCTCGAAGGGCCGAATGGCCTACTCCTGCACCTAATTTCTGTGTTTCTGTGTTTCTGTAGATGGGGCATTTTGGTCGGCATGGACTAGATGGGCCGAAGGAGCTGTTCCTGTGCAGCATGACTTTATGCCTCTGCAAGCTAAAATCAATGGAAAGCAATAAAATGGAGCCGAATTCTACTCGCCCGCCACACTCAACATTATGACGGTTTACATGTAACCTCGTTGAATCTGTGTGTGTGTTATCCCATTGTAGCCATGTTTAATTAATTGACTGGAAGGATTCTTTCAGCCATCCCACGGCACAATTATTCGAGATCCACGTGGCACATGAAACAAGTTACACCTGCCAAACGTGCATTGTGAAGCGCACTGTGTTCCCTGGTTCACTTTGCTCGCTGCAGCATACACAGAGATGTTGGTGTTTGCTAACGAGTACTTTAAGCTGGCGTGATTCGCTTGGATGCACCGATTGATCCTTTATTCATCGGCAGGGAACGAAATCTGACCAGTTTTCTAATCGGGGGATTCATCAGAGAACGCTACAAAAGCAAATCTGCGCTATCGCAAGCAAGGCCGCTGCTCCTGCGGAACAGAAAGGCTCAACGGCAACTTTCACGAGAGAACTGCAATTTTTACATAAGCAAGAATACTGAATACTAAAAAACGGAATTAAAACCGTATAGTGAGAAGCCTGGATGTGGAGTGGATATTTCCACTGGTGGGAGAGTCTAGGACCAGAGGCTCCAGCCTCAGAATAAAAGGACGTACCTTTAGAAAGGAGATGAGGAGGAATTTCTTTAGTCAGAGGGTGGTGAATCTGTGGAATTCATTGCAGCAAATGGCTGTGGAGGCCAAGTCATTGGGTATTTTTAAAGTGGAGTTTGAAAATTCTTGATTAGTAAGGTTGCCGAAGTTTTATGGGGAGAAAGCAGGAGAATGGAGTTGAGAGGGAAAGATAGATCAGCCAATATTGAATGGCAGAGTAGATTTTTTAGACTTTCAATTTTAGAGATACAGCGCGGAAACAGGCCCTTTGGTCTCCCAAGTACATGTGAGCTAACGATCACCCCGTACACTAACACAATCCTACACAATAGGGACAACTTACAATTTTACCGAAGCCAATTAACCCGCAAGCCTGTACGTCTTTGGAGTGTGGGAGGAAACCGGAGCACCCGGAGAAAACCCACAAACCGGAGCACCCGGAGAAAACCCACATGGTCACGGGGAGAACGTACAAACTCCGTACAGACAGCACCTGTAGTCAGGATCGAACCCAGGTCTCTGGCGCTGTAAGGCAGCAACTCTACCACTGCACCACCTCGATGGGCGCAATGACCTAATTCTGCTCCTTTGACATGAACTTATGAAGTGTAAATTTCAAAGCTACGGGAAATGGGCAGGGTTCGGTATTAGTTGACTCGTTCTTCCCAAGAACCGATACGGCAATTGAATGGTGTCTTCCCGCGCATAAGCCTCGGGCTCAGACGTTATGGGTTGGCATCATTTCCTGGCTGGTTGTCTCCTGGTCTTGGTATTGTCGTTAGATTAAACCATGTCGCTGAAGACAACACTAGGCATTGGGCGGCAAGTTTACAAAGGCTATTGGAATCTCATGGCCATGAAGTTTAATAGCCGACCTCCTGAACCTGTTCAATTTAAAAGGAAAGGAACAATTAGGCATGTACATGGATAGGGTAGGTTTAGAGGGATATTGGCCAAATGTAGGTAGGTGGGACCAGTTGGTCATGTTGGCATAATGGGGCATGTTGGTCGGTGTGGACAAGTTGGGTGGAAGGGCCTGTTTCCACGCTGTATGACTCTATGATTCTAAAGAAAGAAATAAACAATGAAGAAGGGAACTCGGTGAATCAGAATCATTTGCGCCTCATTTACGCGTGTCATATGTAAAATAGGTCGACATGTTGTGGCGCATGGGTAGCGTGTGTGTAGCACGGGACGGGCGCATGGAGAGGCGCGGAGGAGTGTGGAATTGCGATCGGCGCTCCAGGATTTTGTACTGTACAAAATCCTCGCGCGCCACCTATGTGACGTATAGAATACGCACGCTGATGCATTGGCTCCGCCCGCTGGGTCCCGACATCTCACGTCACCGTGCGTAACCATCCGTCGCCGTGCGCCGCACGGTATTCTAATGACGTCACGCGCACCAGACGGCACGATGACACGTGATTTGCGCGCGACGTTGCGCGTAATGCCGCATCGACCTATTTTACATATGACACATAAATGAGGCGCAATTGACGGCCAAGTGGGACAGGCCCCTAAGTAAGTAAGTAAAAAGAGGAAGTAAAAACAGGATGAGTTTAAAGTGCGAAATAAGGACATAAAGGAAATATAACAATTAAAAATAATGAGCACATTATAACCCACTTTATTTCAAGTACTTGAGAAAGTGACGTCAGGGGAATGTGAATTGTGCGAACGTTTTAGCCCAGTGTCCCAAAATGACTTTCACAAAATAATCTTTCAGAAAGACGGCACGGTGGCGCAGTGGTAGAGTTGCTGCCTTACAGCGCCAGAGACCCGGGTTCGATCCTGACGTGGGTTTTCTCAGGGTGCTCCAGTTTCCTCCCACATCCCAGGTTTGTATGTTAATTGGCTTCGATAAATTGTCCCTGGTGTGTGTCGGGAAGAACTCGTGCGAACGGGTGATTGCTGGTCGGTGCGGATTCAGTGGGCCGATAGGCCTGTTTCCAAGCAGTACCTCTAAACTGAACTAAATAAACTAAACTAATCCATCTTATTGTTTAAGAAGGAACTGCAGATGCTGGAAAATCAAAGGTACACAAAAATGCTGGAGAAACTCAGCGGGTGCAGCAGCATCTACGGAGCGAAGGAAATAGGCAATGTTTCAGGCCGAAACCCTTCTTATTTGCACGTGTAAGCATTCAACCAACCTTGCACCAAGGAAGAGGCTGCCTTCTAAATCTAGCAGGACTGCACATCGCACAACTGGCACATGAGAAATATCTTTTCTGGCAACATTTAATCTCAACAAACCATTCATTGTCTGTTTGTCTGAGAACCTGCAGCTTCGATTATTCCTTCTCTGGATCTCCAAGGTTGCGTTTCGTGTCAGCTCTATAAATCAATAGCGCAATGAATGGAATGGCAATGTCCTGCCCAGAGTAACGATTTTGAATTGGCTGCAGATTTCTGCAATTTCACATCAGGTAATTAATTCCAATAGAGAGTCTCATTACATGTTTTTTTTCTGAAGTTAATGGGGGAGTGACAATAACACCCAGTGATTATAGGGATTAATAGTTTCTTAGATACTTGACTAGTAATCTTGAAGAGCACTTTCATATCCTATCATGACAATGGGGCATTTGAAGTTTAGCTAATTAAATAAAGCTGGGTTTAGTGACATGAAGTCAATTGGATAGGACACATTTGGAGGGGTATGGGCCAAACGCAGGTAGGTGGACTAATGTAGATGGGATATGTTGGTTAGGGTGGGCAAGTTGGGCCGAAGGGCCTGTTTCTACACTGTATGACTCTATGAGTCTATGATGATAGTTTAGTTTAGTTTAGAGATACAGCATGGAAACAGGCCCTTCAGCCCACCGAGCCTGCACCAAACAATGATCACATACACAAGTTCTATCCCACACACTGGGGGCAATTTACCAAAGCCAATTAACCAACAAACCCACACGTCTCTCGAGTGTGGGAGAAAACTAGAGCATCGCCAGAGAAAACCCCACGTGGTCACAGGGCGAACGTACAAACTCCGTACAGACAAAACCCATGGTCAGGATCGAACCCGGGTCTCTGGCGCTGTAAGACCGCAACTCGACCGCTGTGCCGCCGTGCCACCCACTCCTCCAGATTCAGGGTCATTTCTTCCTAGCTCCTATCGGGCAACTGAACCATCCTCTCAACAGCTGGAGGGCAGTCCAGACCTCCCATCTGCCCCATTGGAGACCTTCAAAATATCTCTAATTGATCTTTATAGTACATTATCTTTTACTAAACATTACACTCATTATCCCATGTCTGTACACTGTGGACGGCTTGATTGTAATCATGTATAGGCTTTCCGCTGACTGGATAGCACACCACAAGAAAGCTTTCCACTGTACCTCGGTACACGTGGCAATAATAAACTCAATCAAGTATGTCATCTATTTGTAACCAGATGCCTGCCGATCATTCGGTGGCCACGATCCTTCATTGGCTCTGGAAAGGTCTCGACTTGACTTGAAAAGGTCTGGCTAATGCCGAAAACTCACCGAAAAAGCAATTCCTATTCAGTGTCAGTCAAGACAAACAATTAATGTTGGCATCTAACTGTAGTTGCCTCCAGATAAGAGTGCAAACATTTCTGTTTAACAATGTCTACCTGTGTAAATAGCTTCAATGACTTTAATCATCGGTACCTACTCTAAGGGCCGCTGAGATCTAACTAGATTCAAATAGCATTCATATTCCAGAGTTGTTCTGCACAGACACCTCAGTGAATTTCCTCGTCCTTTAAGTAGAATACTAATATCATCATGTACAACCACAACTGTTTATTTGGAGAGATAATGACACATTGAATTATCAGTCCGTTCAACTTCATTTGTACAATCGTATTTTTCATGACTCATGGAGCATTGATCTGAAGACATGGCTTGTATTCGATTAATAGTGAACATAGACTTGAACACAAAATGCTGGAGTAACTCAGTGGGACAGGCAGCATCGCTGGAGAGAAGGAACGTGTGAGGCTTCGTGTCGAGACCCTTCTTCAGACTTAATCCTCTGACATTGTCGCCACTTCCAACGGGATCCCACCGCTAGCCACATCTTCCCACCTCCCCCCGTTTCTGTTTTCTGCAGAGACCGTTCCCTCTGCAACTCCCCTGTTAACTCATCCCTTCCCACCCAAACCACCCCCTCCCCAGGTACTTTCCCCTGCAACCGCAGGAGATGCAACACCTGTCTCTATACCACCTCTCTCGACTCCGACCAAGGACCCTGACAGGACTTTCAGGTGAGGCAGAGGTTCACTTACACCTCCTCTATCCTCATCCACTGTATCCACTGTTCCAGGTCAGTCTGAAGAAGGGTCTCGACCTGAAATGCCACCTATTCCTTCTCTCCAGAGACGCAGCCTGTCCCGCTGAATTACTCCAGCATTTTGAGTCCATCTTTGGTGTAAACCAGCATCTGCAGTTCCTTTCTACATAGATTAATGATGAACCAGTGCATCAAAATTAATGAGAATAAAATCTCTTTTGATCAGCTGATTAATCCCCAACTTGAATAAATAATGTACAGCCAAATATGCTTCAGGAAACAAAATGATAAAGTCGGAATGCATTCATGGACTTTTAAAGTAATTCATACAGGTCATATTGAAGCACGCAGTTACCAACATCATTACATGAGGCGGTGATCGATTGAATGGATATTGAGAACAATCACTGATTTTCAACAGCACGATAAAACCTGGCTTAAACAAGACCGATAGACAAGAATTTACACCACTGTTTTTTTAACATTGACTTTTGACAGCTTCAACAAACATACAGTTCGACCTGTAGATGTCAGAACAGTTTTAATTGAGAATGGATCACAATGCCCCTTCTCTGATCAATGTCCCCTTTTCAGTCTAAAGTGTGAGTGTCATAGAGACATACAGTGTGGAACAGGCCCTGTGGCCCAACTTGCCAACGCCGACCAACATGGCCCATCTACACTAGTCCCACCTGCTTGCATTTGGTCAATATCCCTCTAGACCTATTCTGTCTAAATCTTTCTGAAGTGTTGTGATAGTATTCTTGATTAGTAAGATATGACAGATTCTTGATTAGTAAGAGTGTCAGGGGTTACGGGGAGAAAGCAGGAGAATAGGGTTGAGAGGGAAAGATAGATCAGCCATGATTGAATGGTGGAGTAGACTTGATGGGCAGAATGGTCTAATTCTGCTCCAAGAACTTATGAAGTCCCTGCCTCAAATACCTCGACCGGCAATGCGTTCCATGCACCCACCACCCTTTCTATAAAAATGTTGCCCCTCGGGTTCATCGTAAATCTTTCCCCCCTCACTTTGAAGCTATGTCCTCTGGCTCTCGATTCCCCTATTCTGGGTATAAGACTCTGTGCCTTAACCCGATCTATTCCAATTGTTTGCTGATTTTTGGATCGATTTAAATCTGCCTTGGCCTCAAGTACGTTTCTTGGAGAACAGGGCCAACGGCTTTATACATTTCAGTAACCAGGTTTGCTCCTTATGTGTATCTGGGGTGATGTGGAGATTGATTATCGATTCATTCAAATGCAAGTTAGGCAAATTTAGTTCAGAAAATAGCATTTTGAATTGCGGTAACTTGAAACTAAATATAACACCATGGGCCACATTCGTGCATTATTACGGACTTGTTTGCTCATTGCGTTTTGGATGAATGTCTTGCTTTTTGCGCAGTTTTTTTCTTTCCACTGTCTTGTGGACATTAGGTGTACTTTATGTATCATTTGCGTTTCAGAATTGATGTGCCTGTAATGCTGCTGCAAGATTTTCATTGTACCTGTAGCTCACCGAACCTGTGCATATGGCAATAAACTCGACTTAACTGGACTATGTAATGCACATGGTGTTCTCATTTAAGATAATATTGTCCAAATAGATTTCTCTTGTTGACATGGATATGTGTTCATTGATACAATAATTACATTTCGAAAATACAGAAAACTTTTGTAAAGTTATAATCATGGTTCTTCCTCACTTTTAACCAATGCTTGTGACATTTGAAGCATCATAATTGATCTTACAAAAATCTCCATCATATTTAATGAATCTATTCCATTGCATTCCACTGAATACTAAGACTATGGATTGGGGATCTTTGAACACATAGTAAACATATGAAAATGGGCAAGGAAAGTCCCCCCCGGTCTATCAGGCCAACTCTATGTGTTGAATTGCCATTTGCATCATGGCCCATGTGCATCTCATCCAGTGTAGAAGAATTAACTTCCACAGATGTAGGGAGCATACTTGAAAACATTAGCGACGCAGTGGTGCTGGTTTCCAACGAGAATGATGACGGACGCACCACACATCTCTGTCCTCCAGTTCCTGCGGACTTCTGCCGTTGGAAGTATAGGATTTTGGCGTGTGTGCTTTATCATCGTTCCTTACAATGCTACGTACGAGAGTGATCGCAACTTCTACTGAAGTGTGGACGGCCGTTGTATCGCTAGAAGCTTATCCGCCCTTCGACAGGTCTTGTTTTTGGTCCTGCTGGGGGTCCACAGCCCCCTCCTCACCTGGCAAATTACATGGTACCCGTGGCGGGAATGCCCAGGAGTGAAGGAGACTGCAAAATGTGGTAAACACTGCCCACTCCAGCAGGGGCACTGATCTCTCCACTATCGAAGGGATCTACAAGAGTTGCTGCCTCAAAAAGGCAGTCAGCATCATCAGAGATCCATCATCATTTCACTACGGCCATCGGGAAGAAGGTATAGGAGCCTGAAAACTGTAACATCCATGTTCAGGAGCAGTTTCTTCTCTACACCCAACACTACAACCTCCAAATAGGCTCCGAACTACATAGACTTGGGCGTATTATTTTTGACTTTGCCCTACTATTGTCTATTTATTTGTCTGTTTGTTTCTATATCTACACTGAACTTTCTTTTGTTGTTTATTATGGGTTTTACAGAGTAACATGCTTGCAAATCTGTTGTGCTGTTGCAAGTAAGAATTTCACTGTTCCGTTTCGAGACAAATGACAATAAAACACCGTCGACTCTTGAGAGTGGGGACAAATCAAGGTATGGTCCCAGATCAATTAACTAGTTTAGTTTCAAGATACAGAAGAGGCCCTTCAGCCCATTGAGTCAGCACTGACCAGAGATCCCCGCACACCAACACTGTCCTACACACACAAGGGGCAATTTACTATTTACAACTCTACCTGAAGCCAATTAACTTATAAACCTGTACGTCTTTGGACTGTGGGAGGAAAAGAACTAACGCAGGTCCCGGGCACTCGGCGAAAACCAACGCAGGTCACGGGGAGCACGTAGAGACTCCATACAGACGGCATCTGAAGTCAGGATCGAACCCGGGTCTCTGGCGCTGTAAGGCAGCGACTCTACCGCTGCGCCACTGTGGCACCAAGTAGAGGGGGGTGTGGGGGGGGGTAATTTTGTAATAATCTTCTGTATTCTCCTCTGATGTTAAAAGTAAAGGTGGAGATTACAGCAGCCCTGACTAATGTTAGACAATTCCCTCCCCGTGTGTGAAGCGATCTCCACTTCAGCCAGAATTAGACTCGACATTAGACATGAAGTGAGAAGGCAGTCGGTGATGATCAAGCAATCTGCTCAGCTCTAACATGTACGTATAACTGAGGAAGCGTAACACCAGAGACCTGCAAAAAACTATTTAATTAAAACAATGATTGCACATAAACACTTATTTCTTTCAATCGAATAGTGAAAGGCCTGGATAGAGTGAATGTGGAGGGAATGGTTCCACTGGTGGGAGAGTCTAGGACCAGAGGCCCACAACCTCAGAATAAAAGGAGAAACAACATGAAACAACATGTGGGAATTTCTTTAGCTGGTGAATCTGAGGAATTCATTGCCAAGTCAATGGATACTTGTAAGGCGGAGATTGTCAGACTCTTGTTTAGTGTTAGGGGTTATAGGGTGAAAGCAAGAGAATGGGGTTGAGAGAGGAAGACAAATCAGCCATGATTGAATGAGGGAGTAGCCTTGATGGGCCGAATGGCCTAATCCTGCTCTATAGACAATAGACAATAGGTGCAGGAGTAGGCCATTCAGCCCAACACCGCCATGCACGGTGATCATGGCTGATCATCCACAATCAGTACCCCATTCCTGCCTTCTCCCCAAATCCCTTAACTCCATGATCTTTAAGAGCTCTATCTAATTCTCTCTTGAAAGCATCCAAAGGATTGGCCTCCACTGCCTTCTGAGGCAGAGAATTCCACAGATTCACAACTCTCTGGGTGAAAAAGTTTCTCCTCATCCCCGTTCTTATTCTTAAACTGTGGCCCCTGGTTCTGGACTCCCCCTATCATTGGGAACATGTTTCCTGCCTCTAGCGTGTCCAATCCCTTAATAATCTTACATGTTTCAATAAGATCCCCTCTCATCTAAATTCCAGCGAATACAAGCCCAATCGCTCCATTCTCTCAGCATACGACAGCCCCGCCATCCCGGGAATTAACCTTGCGAACCTACGCTGCACTCCCTCAATAGCAAAAATGTCCTTCCTCAAATTTGGAGACCAAAACTGCACACAATACTCCAGGTGTGGTCTCACCAGGACCCTGTACAACTGGAGAAGGACCTCTTTTGCTCCTATACTCAACTCCTCTTGTTATGAAGGCATTTGCTCCTGGAACGTTATGAACTTCCTTCACAAAGTACAGATCCCAAACACCACGAGTGTTCAATAGATACCCAAGCTGTGCACCTTCCAGGGGTTTTGCCGATGCCACAAAGTAAATGGTGTTCACAAACCCGGGAGCATCCAAGGTTGGGATCGCTTCTTACCAGTTTCCCTGGAGATGTGCATGAATGCCTCCACGCCGCTCTCCCCGTAGTTACCCTCGGAGGCCAGAGTGGAGACGTAGTTCCATCCCAGGGCGGTGACAATATCCACCATCGCCTGCACCTGGTACGAGTCGGGAGGGACCACTCGGGAGAAGAAGTCATACCGGCTGTTGTCACTCAGTTCCGGGGCCGTCGATGCGTAGCTGATCTGCGGGATCTGAGGGATCAAAAGCCAAGAGATAGCAGTCACAAACCCAGCAAATACAATTGCAGCAAGGAAGTTGAAGCAGAGGAGTTGGGAGGACATGTTGCAGTTTTATAAGATAGAGACTAACAGCTGGAGGAACTTAGCGGGCCAGGCAGCACCCATTCCTTCTCTCCAGAGGTGTTGCCTGTCCCGCTGAGTTACTCCAGCTTTTTGTGTCTATCTCCAGCATCTACCAGCATCTGCAGGTCCTTCCTACACACTTGCAGTTATATAAGACATTGGTGAGGCCTCAATTAGAGTCATAGTGATATAGCGTGGAAACAGACCATTTGGCCCAACTTACCCACACCGGCCATGGTGTCCCAGTTACACATAGAAACATAGAAAATAGGTGCAGGAGTAGGCCATTCGGCTCTTCGAGCCTGCACCGCCATTCAATAGGATCATGGCTGATCATCCAACTCAGTATCCCATACCTGCCTTCTCTCCATACCCCCTGATCCCTTTAGCCACAAGGGCCACGTCTAACTCCCTCTTAAATATAGCCAATGAACTGACCTCAACTACCACAGATTCACCACTCTTTGCGTAACAATAAAGAAAATTCACGCAGGTCACTTGAAGAGCGTACAAACTCCGTACAGACAGCACCTGTAGTCGGGATCGAACCCGGGTCTCTGGTGCCGTGAGGCAGCAATTCTACCGCTGCACCACCGTGCCGCTGACACAAGTCCCACCTGCCTGTATTCAGTCTACATCCCTCCAAACCTGTGGCCTCTCCATTTACCTTTCTCACTGTTTCTTAAATGTTGGGATAGTCCCTGCCTCAACTACCTCCTCTGGCAGCTTGTTCCCTACAACCACCATCCTTTGTGTGAAAAAGTTACCCCTCAGATTCCTAGTGAATCTTTCCCCCCTCACCTTGAACCCATGTTCTGTGGTCCTCGATTCATTGTGTAATAAGGAACTGCAGATGCCAGTTAAAATCAAAAATAGACACAAAAATTAGTGTAGGAAGGAACTGCAGATACTGGTTTACACCGAAGAGAAACAAAATAAATGCTGGAGTAACTCAGTGGGACAGGCAGCATCTCTGGATGGAAGGAATGGGTGACAATTCGAGTGGAGACACTTCTTCAGACTGAGAGTCAGGGGAGAGGGAAAGGAGAGAAATTGAAAGGTAAGGAATTAGTGTATTGTGTTCAATTCTGTGTACCATGTTATAGGAAAGATGTTGTCAAGCTGGGAAGGGTGCAGAGAAGAATTACGAGGATTTTGCCAGGACTAGAGGGTCTGAGTTACAGGGAGGGGTTGTGTTGGGTGGGACTCTATTCCCTGGAGCACTGGAGGATGAGGGGTGATCTTATAGAGGTGTATAAAATCATGAGAGGAATAGATCGGGAAGATGCACAGAGTCTCTTGCCCAGAGTTGGGGAATTGAGGACCAGAGGACAGGCTTAAGGCGAGGGGGCAAAAGATTTAATAGGAATCTGAGGGATAACTTTTTTACACAAAGGGTGGTGGGTGCATGGAAAGAGCTGCCAGAGGAGGTAGTTGAGGCAGGGACTATCGCAATGTTTAAGAAACAATTAGACAAGTGCATGGATCGGACAGGTTTGGAGGGATATGGACCAAATGCAGGCAGGTGAATGAGTAACTGGGACATTCTGGCCAATGTGGGCAAGTTGGGCCGAAGGGCCTGTTTCCACACTGTATGATTCTATAACTCTATGACTCTAAAAACTGCAGGTGCTGAAAACCTGAAACAAAAAACAGAAATGTTCACTGCTCAGACCTGATGACAGGTTCTTGATCTAAAATGGTGTTTTTAGTTTAGTTTAGTTTAGGGATACACCATGGAAACAGGCCCTTCGGTCCACTGAGTTCGTGCCGACCAATGAGTTTGAGATTGAGTTTAGTTTATTGCCACGTGTACCGAGGTACAGTGAAAAGCTTTTGTTGCGTGTTTAACCAGTCAGCGGAAAGACAATACATGATTACAATGCAGCCATCCACAGTGTACAAACACATGATAAAAGGTATAATGTGAATAAAGTTCAGCGCTAGATAGAGTCCAGTAAAGTCAGATCACTGACGTCAATTGACCTACAAATGTGGGAGGAAACCGGAGCATCAGGAGAAAACCCACACGATCACAGGGAGAATGTACAAACTCCGTACAGACAGCACCCATCCTCATGATAGTCCAAAGTAGTACAGGTTAGTAGATTAATTGGCTTGGTATAAATGTAAATTGTCCCTAGTGTGCATAGGATAGTATTAATGTGCTGGGATCGCTGGTCGGCGTGGGCTGAATGGCCTGTTTCCACATTGTATCGCCAAACTAAACGAAACAAGACTATTTTTCATTGATGAAATTGGCAGCCAAAGCCCATATAGATGGTTGCTATGCAACTCCATTTGGATGAGAATTCACAGCATTGAGTATAAATAAAGGTGTTGCAATGTTGCAGTGTACCATCTGGGGAGCATTTTACTTGTCTTCAGATTGATCCTGTTTAGCCACCAACGTCTGAAGAGAGACACAAAAAGCTGGAGTAACTCAGCGGGACAGGCAGCATCTCTGGAGAGGAGGAATGGGTGATGTTTCGGGTCGAGACCCTTCTTCTGACTGACACTCAGGGGAGAGGGAGTCTAGAGACATGGAAGGGTAAGGTGTGAAAACGACAGATCAAAGCAGATGGTGATAAGGAAATGTAGAATGATTCATTGTTAGCTGAGAAATAACTCAGTCTGAAAAAGGGTCTTGAGCTGAAACATCACCCATTCCTTCTCTCCAGAGATACTGCCTGCCCCGTTGAGTTACTCCAGCATTTTGGGTCTATCTTCAGTGTAAACCAGCATCTGCAGTTCCTTCCTACACATCTGAAGGTTGTTGCCTACTTTCAATGCCTTCCAGTGACAGTCAACCCAAGTACCTCCTGTGTCCATTTCATATCGGCGACCGATTCTTGATTAGTACGGGTGTCAAGGGTTGTGGGGAGAATGGGGTTGGGAGCGAAAGATAGATTAGCCATGATGGAATGGCGGAGTAGACTCGAAGAGCTGAATGGCCTAATGCTGCTCCTATGAACTTATGAACAAAGTCTGGATGGACGGAGGATTTGCGGGTCATCGGCAGATAGCGTTTGGAAGATCAGGTCAGTGCGGTGAGTATGGTGCCCAAGGAAAGGTGGCATAGCTGGAGCCTCATCATTACCAGAGCCTAATTGACCCAGGCACACATAATGCGCACATAACGCACGCACACACGTACATACACACACACACACACACACAAATGGACACACACAACGCACACATAACATATACATGCACACATACACACACACCCACACATGCACACACAACGCGCACAACGCATGCACACACAACGCACGCACACACACGTACACACAAACACAAACGTACACAAACGCGCACACACGCATAATATACATACATACGCACACACAACGCGCATATAACGCATGCACACATAATGCACGCACACACATGTACACACATGTAGACAATGCGCACACATGCACAACGCATGCATGCACACATACACACACATTGTACACACACACACACACACAACGTGCACGCACATGCATACACACACGCACAAGCACATGCACAAGCACACACAATGCACACAATGCATGCACACCATTTTCTTTGCTTGAAGCAATCATTTGTTTAAATATTTGCTTTATGCTGTTTTGATTGACAATTACCTAGATTATAGCTAACTTAATTTACTCATTTCAAACACCATAGATGACATAAATAAGCAAATCGATTTTTTGCCTTTTCTGAAGCACCATCTGAATGTTATTGGGAATAAATAGCTTTAAACATTAAAGGATTTTACGTGAAAAGCTACTCTCAATAACATTCAGATTGCAAAAGTCTCAGTTTGACTTCATTTTAAGTTTCTCTTATAAACGTTCAAGAGAAGATGTTTGCCTTTTATGCATGTTGCTTGGTTGTGTCTCTCTCTCTCTCTATCTCTCTCATTTTCTCTCGCTCTCTCTCTCTCTCTCTTCCCCCACACACCCTCTCCCTCCCCCACTCTCTTCTCTATTTCCTTCTTTCTCCCCTTCCTTCTCTCTCTCTCTCTCTCTCTCTCCTCTCTCTCCTCTCTCTCCCTCTCTCTCTCGCTCCCCAGCAGCTCTGTGTGGCTGAGTGCCTCCACATCAGTGAGATGAACACTGGCCCGGGTCAAGCAACAATTTCCCCATCGAGAGTATCTGTCACAGTTGAAACTGAATCCTGTCACTTCTCCGCCAACCTACCAGATGGAACTCTGTGCAATGATGGGGAGGTCTATCACATTAGGGACAAGGGAATACAGTTGAAGGAATGATATTATGCAGCTGAACCTGCTGCTGTTCCTCCTGCCAATGCATTATGGTGACCATAGAGACGTGAGACGTACCTTCAGCAGGTTGGGGAGAATCTGGAAATAACTTAACCGAAGAAAAAGCTACGCTTTGCAAAATGAATTCACGTTGAATGCACTGCAGATAGTAACTGGGTTGTGCATAAGACCAGTTTGTGCGTTTTTTACAAAATGTCTGCTTGCACGCCTCACTGTGGATTCATGCAAACGGCAAATCAATCACTCCTTCTTTGCTTCAGCGTTCATAATTCCAGGGCGACCACACGCCAGCTAACGCTGAACGCAAAGTGCTGGAGGAATGCAGCGGGCCAGGAAATTCCCCTGGGGGGGAATGGATGAGTCCATAAGACATATTCGTGCGCTGGGCGGCACGGTGGCGCCGCGGTAGAGTTGCTGCCTTACAGCGCTTGCAGCGCCAGAGACCCGGGTTCGATCCCGACTACGGGTACTGTCTGTACGGAGTTTGCACGTTCCCCCTGTGACCGCGTGGGTTTTCTCCAGGTGCTCCGGTTTCCTCCCACACTCCAAAGACGTGCAGGTTTGCAGGTTAATCAGCTTCGGTAAAGATTGCAAACCTGCGCGTCTCAAAAATGGTGGCACAGTCGTTGGATTGAGCACCCAGCTTCCAACCTCAAATATTCTGGCTGAAGTCATTGATAACTAGAAAGAGGTGCTGTTATTAAAGAAAGCATGAACACCGCTCCATGTGAAAGATAAACAAGCAGTGGAAAGGAGGTGACACAAGGAACTGTAGATGCTGGAATCATCAGTAAAAACACAAAGTGCTGGAGTAGGTCATTCAGCGTCCGCAGAGGATACGGATAGACAATGTTTTGGGAACAAGACCCTTCAGCAGACCCGGAACATCATCTATCCATGTCCTCCACAGATGCTCTCTGTCCCACTGACCCACTTTGTGTTTCAGGCAATGGAAAGAATATAGTTAGAGTGCGGTCCTGACCTCCATTCTACCTCACTGGACGCCTTTGAACTATCGTTGATCAGACTAAAGGTCGTGTCCTTTGTGTCTTCTCCATGGATTGTCACCTTGTCGTGGTGGAGAAGCTTGTGTGGTCCTGAGATCCTGAGAGCGATGCCGTCTGGAGCTGTGCTCTTGGTAGGGCCGCCCATGGCGGTAAGGTCCCTGACAAAGACCAATCCAACCAAGACCTCAACGGTGGAACAGGCGGAGTACGATGGCTGACTATAGTGGAGCGGCACAACGGCTGGGAAGGCGGATGAAGGCTGCAGCAGAAAAGGGTCTCCGGTCGTCTTGGACTCCATGCCACTGGATCCTGCCCCAGATCTGTCAAGGTGGCTGTCTGTGCACATGTCTCCCCACGTTAAACAAAGTCATGCACAGGCATCCTCCATGAAGACAGTCATACTCGTTACGAGTGACCACCGATGATGATGATGATGATGATCCGTCATCTGTACGCTGTGGACGGCTTGATTATATTCATGTATAGTCATTCCTTTGATGGGGTAGCATGCAAACAAAAGCTTTTCACTGTACCTCGGCACACAGTAATAATAAGAAACTAAACGGAATGATTGTGAAGAGCAGTGCATTGAATGGGAACTGTGGACATTGCCCCACTGCAAGGTTAGGTTCCCTGGTCTCACCCATGTCTCCAAGGTCAGTCTAAGTAACACATGACCAAATAAATGACATCTGCAAAATTGCCTTCCGTGTCCAACACCCTGAGTTGCCTCTTAACGATCACCTTTCTCATCTAAGTAGCTAGGTCAAAATTACTGACATAAGTTTCTTAAGTTCATAAGTGATAGGAGCAGAATTAGGCCATTCGGCCCATCAAGTCTACTCCGCCATTCAATCATGGCTGATCTATCATTCCATCTCAAACCCATTCTCCTGCTTTCACCCATACTAATCTAGAATGTATCAATCTTCGCCTTAAAAATATCCATTGACTTGGCCTCCGCAGCCGTTTGTGGCCATGAATTCCACAGATTCACCACCCTCTGGGCGGCACGGTGGCGCAGCGGTTGGGCTACTGCCTCACCGTGCCAGAGACCCGGGTTTGATCCTGACTACTGACGTTTGTCTGTACGGAGTTTGTACGTTCTCCCCGTGACCCACGTGGGTTTTCTCCGGGATCTCCGGTTTCCTCCCACACTCCAATGACGTACAGGTTTGTAGGTTAATTGGCTTGGTATAAATGTTTAAATGCAAAATGATCCCTAGTGTATGTTGGGTAGTGTTAAAGTATGGGGATTGCTGGTCGGTGCGGACTCAGTGGGCCGAAGGGCCTGTTTCCGCACTGTCTCTCTAAAGTAAAAACCAAACTCTGACTAAAGAAATTAACAAATCTAACTTGCAATTCACACAAGACAGAGAGAGCGATTTTAATTCCAGGATTTGTGACAGGAATAATCCTAACACTTAAAGGCTTATGACTCATAATGTTCACAGATATAAATTTATAGATTATTTTACAATCCTGCCTGCCATAAAAAATGTGCAGCCTTTTAAATCGGAAAGTAACGATTAGAAAGTCACTAGGTTTTAATTTTTACGGGGGACCTCACAGTGACACTTGATGTCTGTGAACTTTGACATATGCCTGAATCACCAAAAAGAATAAATGTGAAGATGGTCGCAAAAGGCTGGAGAAACTCAACGGATCAGGCAGCATCTCTGGGGAAAAGAAATAGGCGAGGTTTCAGGTCGAGCCCCATCCGCACACTGAAGAAGGGTCTCGACCCGAAACATCACCCATTCCTTCTCTCCAGAGATGCTGCCTGACCCACTGAGTTACTCCAGCTTTTTGCGTTTATCTTGAGTTGAAACCAGCATCTGCAGTTCCTCCCTGCACAAAGAATCAACGTGCTAAGTTGCAGTAGAATTACACGTCTAAAACAAGAATGACGTCAAAGTGAAAAAGTCACACAATCTGCTAACTAAATCTCGGACATTAAATTCTTGGTACAAGGAACCAGGTTTACATTATAAGCCCCTCAAGCCCCTGCCTGGTCATTGTATGTGGCAGTGATTGCTCTGTGATCTAGCTCCATGTGGCGGGCTTCTCTCCTTCATCTTTTAATAGTTTTAATGAACAAAAATCTATAGGTCTCCGACATAATTTTCGCAATCAGTGAGAGCAGCAATCCCAGCCTAGGAGAGTGCTCTGCCTTATCCCACTGCCTGTGTGTGGAACTGTTTCATTACCTGCACTCCAGACCCCAAACTCCAATCAACGGAAAGGGTTTCCAACACCCCGATCAATATCTTCGTCACATCCATCGTCACCTTTTCACTTCTTGCCTTAAAGCTTCTGAATTTCAGGCAATGCAACATAGGCTCTAAGTACTGTTCTTTTGGTTAAACATACAGCGCGGAAACAGGCCCTTCGGTCTACCAAGTCAGCATCAACCAGCGATCTCCGCACATTAACACTCTCCTACACACACCAGGGACAATTTACACATACTCCAAGCCAATTAACCTACAAACCTGTACGTCTTTGGAGTATGGGAGGAAACCGTAGGTCTCGGAGAAAATCCACACAGGTCACGGGGAAAACATCCAAACTCTATACGGACAGTACCCGTATTCGGGATCGAACCTGGATCTCTTAGACAGGTACATGGATAGGACAGGATGTGGGCCAAATGCAGACAGGTGGGACTAGTTCAGATGGGGCATGTTGGTTGGTGTGGGCAAGTTGGGCTGAAGGACCTGTTTCTGTGCTGTCTGAGGAAGGGTCTCGACCCGAAACGTCACCCATTCCTTTTCTCTGGAGATGCTGCCTGTCCCGCTGAGTTACTCCAGCATTTGTGTCTATCTTCGATTTAAACCAGTCTCTGCAGTTCCTTCCTACGCCGTATGACTCTCTGACTCTAATAAACTAAAGTATTACTCCATAACAGAAGTTCCCCAGAAGGAGCATGGAAGTTCGACAGAAGGGGCAAACAGCCAGAGTTATCTGAATAAAATGAAATTAATTGCCCAAACCAGATGGAGGCTGTGCCTCTATAAACACGGGACCTGAACAGTGGAGATTTTTGTTTGCAGGGCTTGTGCTCTCAGCTTGAACAAAGCGAGCATCTGCAAGCCTCAGGTGTATCTTATGGATAAACACAGGCCCCACATTTGCCGAATCCAGATGCCCAGGTTACAGCCCTCATCTGCTCAGCTCCGACTCATCCCGACAACAAGAATCTTCACTCCCTTTTTTACCTTGACATGCAGCCTGATGTCAATGGCAATCACAAACTCCAGAAAAACAGGAAGCTGTCCAAATGCCCCTGGGTTAAGTCAGCTCCGTCTTTACTGCTCACGCCTGACCTGGCCTTGATGAGTGAACCTTTTAGGAAACGGTTGGAAACTGTGAGCAATTAGGTCACTCATACGCCCGCTGTTAAAATGCTCATTATCTGCAAATCCCACTTCTTGCCTGTGGATGCAAAGCTCTGTCGCTTAATGTGACTCTGGAGGAGGTAATTAATGTTGACCATGTTGTCTACTCTTCCTCTCCTTTATACACTGCTTTGGGGCACCTGATCCATTATTCACCATCTCCATTGTATTTACATTTTCGGAACGATTGGTACAAATGTTGTGCATCTGAATACCTGGAAATGCAAAAGCAAATGGCTTTGTTTATAGAGGTGGCGCGGCTCGGTGGCGCAGCGGTAGAGTTGCTGCCTCACAACGCCGGAGACCCGGGTTCGATCCCGACTATGCTGTCTGTACGGAGTTTGAACGTTCTCTCCATTCTCTTTGGTTTCCTCCCACATTCCAAAGACGGTACGGTTGGGTAGGTTCATTGGCTTGGTGTGTTTAAAACACTATTGTCCTCAGTTTGTGTAGGATAGTGTTAATTGCGGGGATCGCTGGTCGGCACGGACTCAGTGGGCCGTAGGGCCTGTTTCCGTGCTGCATCTCTGAAAAACTAAAAAACTTTAAATTTATTTTTAAAGAGAGTTGAGAGATAGGGTGTGGATACAGTCCCATCGACCCCACGCTGATCACCGATCACCCGTACACTAGTATCCTACACACCTGGGGACAATTTTGCAGAAGCCTATTTACCTACAACTCTGTATGTCTTTGGAGTGTGGGAGGAAACTAGAGCACCCAGAGGAAAAACCCACGGGGTGACGGGGAGAAGGTACAAATTCCGTACAGACAAGTGCTGGTAGCCAGGATTGAACCCGGGTCTCTGCGCTGTAAGGCAACAACTCTACCGCTGCGCCACCGTGCCGCTCCCGGCAAATGAAAGAAATCATCAAACAAACAAAGCCAGATATAAAGGAAATTTCACCCAGTTCAAAATGCGATATCCCCATGTCTTCCAACGTGAGACTTGGATAGTTGCTTTTGGGTGAAAGGCTCTCAATTGAAATCCATTCCAGGGATTTGCATGGAGGAATCTATATTGTCAAAACACAAAGAGCTGGAGGAACAGTGGCGCAGCGGTAGAGTTGCTGCCTTACTGCGCCAGAGACCCGGGTTCGATCCTGACTACGGGCGCTGTCTGTACGGGATTCATACGTTCTCCCCGTGACCGCACAAATTCACAGCAATTCCTCATTTTGCTTGTTTAGGCTTAAATTTTATACCCACTCATGTCTGCTGCCGATCAACAGGAAAAGGTCCAAACTTGCCTTTGGTGGTGCAGTGTCAGTGCCCTGACATGTAGATGTCATCTTGTGGCGTCGAAGGAAGGGAGGTGGGGAAGGGAGAGGGTCAAGTGCTGTCAATGAAACTGCCGAGATACGCTGACTGCCAGTGAAGTCTAGTCCCTGGGCTTAGTCTGTTATCAAAACCCTGCAAAAGCTTTGAAAGCCTCCAACGTTCAGAAACGTTCAAAAACTCCAAATGCAATTGAAGCAAAAGAGAACCAGAGGGCATAGGTTTGACGTGACAGGGGGAACATTTTTATCGGAATCTGAGGGGTAACTTTTTCACACAAATGGTGGTGGGTGTATGGAATGAGCTGCTTCTTAAACATTGCGCTGGTAAACAGGGACCAGCGCAATGTTTAAGAAGCAATTAGACAGGTACATGGATAGGGCTGGTTCAGCGGGATATGGGCCAAACGCAGGCACGTGGGACTAATGTAGATGGAACATGTTGGTGGGTGTGGACAAGTTGGGCCGAAGGGCCTGTTTCCACGCTGTACGACTCTATGACTCTACGTCACACAAATCGATTTAAAGACTAAACAAAACCTAAAACATAACATGTACTCCATTTAATGTTTATATTGATCCCTGACAGACATTCCAATCCATTCAGATTAGTTTATTGTCCTATACAACAGGGTACGGAGTAAACAGTATACATACAATAATAAACATTTCAACCGTAGGTCCCACTGCATGCTAATGAGAAATAGTTCAAAAAGAATACTCAAATGCAAAAAGTTGAGTTTAGAGTATAATGCCCCTGTCCCACTTAGGAAATCTGAACGGAAACCTCTGGAGACTGTGCTCCCCACCCAAGGTTTCCGTGCGGTTCCCGGAGGTTTTTGTCAATCTCCCTACCTGCTTCCACTACCTGCAACCTCCGGCAACCACCTGCAACCTCCAACCACTTTGGAGTGTGGGAGGAAACTGACGATCTCGGAAAAAACCCACGGGGAGAACGTACAAACTCCGTACAGACAGCACCCGTAGTCAGGGTCGAACCCGGGTCTCTGGAGCCACAACTCTACTGCTACACCACCGTCAGGCAGCATCACTGGAGAAAAAGGATGGCTGACGTTTTGGGACAAAACCCTTCATCAGACTGGAAGGGGGGGGGGGGGGGGGGGGGGGGGGGGGGGGGGAACCATTGATTGAGGGTCTCACGGAATTCCAATGAGAGGTTGGAGGAGAACTTCAAAGTTGGCATATCTTGAGATTACGCAGTGGAGCAGGCAAAATATGGAGGAAGGAACCGCAGATGATGACTTATACTGAAGATAGACACAAAGTGCTGGAGTAACTCAGCGGGTCGTGAAGCATCTCTGGAGAAAAGGATGGCTGACACTTCAGGTCATACCCCTTCTTCAGGCTGAAAGTCATGGGGAGGGGGGAGCAGTGAGAGAGGGTCTCTGACCCGCTGTGTTACTCCAAAACATCTGTGCAGTATCTGTGAAGGGAAATGGACAATGCCTTGGGTCAGGGCTACTTTGTCAGATGAAGAAACACCCGCCCATCTGTTTCCTCCACAGACGTTGCCTGACCTTCTGAGATCCTCCAGCACTTTGAGTTTTCCACCATGAACATAGATGGGAAGGAAGGGAGTGGCGAGCATATGATGGACTGGGCTGTGAACACCATCCTCTGCAGCTTCGAGAGGTCATGAGCAGGGAAGATTGCATACCAGGCCGAGAGATAAACATGTAAAGAAAGATCGCTGGCCCACGCTACCACTTCACATCAACAATGCAGGAGTGGCGGCGAGATTAAGAATGATGTCAACCGTACCGAGAATGTTGGAAGAACAGAGAAGGAAGTGGTTCAAGGGAAAGGTCTAAGGCACAGTTTAATTTAGTTTAGAGATACAGCAGGAAAACAGGCCCTTGGGCCCACCGAGTCCGTGCCGACCAATGATGCCCGCACACACTAGGGACAATTTACAATTTTACAACCAGCATTTCACTGCGTCACCGTGCATTTGGTTTATTTAATTATTATTTGAGTCGATGCCTGCACTGCCCTGTATGTTTAGGCCATCGATGACCTTTATTATCATCAGTAACAGGAGGCAGAATAAGAAGCGCTGATGCAAATATTGTTTAAACCTTGCCCCCACACATCAACTCCAATTCAGACATGGATTCCCCTACAGCAGTGACACTCTGACAGCAGCCTTGTTGTTTTGCTGCTCGTTGACACTCCCAGAATAGAAGCCTCTGCTCGTGAAGGTGACAATCTCTTGTGAAGGTGTGTAATCAATGGCAGCCTAGACTTTGGGGATATCCTACGATGTTAGAAACAGCGCTGAAGCCGCTCTTCTCACTTTGCTGCCAGTTTCCACAAAGTGAAGGCCCACTGTATAGCTGGCATAGAACAGATAACTACCACAAGCTCATACGATCATAAGCTCTTGCCATTGAGGTGCAGTCCAGCGCAGGTTCACCAGGTTAATTCCCAGGATGGCGGGACATGACATATGATGAAAGAATGGGTCGACTGGGCTTGCATTCACTGGAACTTAGAAGGATGAGAGGGGTTCTTATAGAAACATATAACATTCTTGAGTGATTGAACAGGCTAGTTGCAGGAAAAATGTTCCAGATGTTGGGGGAGTCCAGAACCAGGGGTCACAGTTTAGGAATAAGGGGTAGGCCATTTAGGACTGAGATGAGGAAAAACCTTTTCACCCAGAGAGTTGTGAATCTGTGGAATTCTCTCCCATAGAAGATAGTGGAGGCCAATTCACTGGATGTATTCAAGAGAGAGTTAGATGTAGCTCTTAGGGCTAATGGATTCAAGGGATATGGGGAGAAAAGCAGGAATGGGGTACTGATTGTGGATGATCAACCATGATCACATTGAATGGTGGTGCTAGCCCGATGGGCCGGGTGGTCTACTCCTGCACCTATTTTCTATGTTACTATGTCCCTAGTGTGTGTAGGGTGGTATTAGTGTGCAGGGATCACTGGTTGGCGTGGAATCGATGGGCTGAAGGGCCTGTTTCCACACTGTGTAACTAGACTAAAACTAAAGAGATAGAAACTGCTTAGATTGTGGATCAGAAGGCAGCCATGCAGCACAGTTGGTCTTCACTCATGTTTATAGTCCAGTCGAGACTATCTGGTCATAATCATCTCTTCCCTTTGTTCTAATTACATCTGGTCATTATCACATTTGTCTCAGGTAGCAGATTGCAAATTAACAACTATATTGCCTAAATTACTGCAGTGAGCTCATCTCCGAAGTGAGTGACTGGCTATGAAAAGCTTTAAGTTATCCCAAAAGGGGAGTAATATAAAAGCTAGATTGAGGGTTGCTTCCCGTGAATCTCCCTCCCTTTACCTGCATCACCCTCAGTGCAGCATTGAAGTCGACTTCAAAAATAGACACAAAGTGCTGGAGTAACTCAGCGGGTCAGGCAGCATCTCTGGAGGAACAGCACCTATATTTTGCTTGGGCAACTTACATTCCAATGAATATGAATATTGGTTTCTCTAATTTCAAATAAACCTTGGATTCCCTCTCTTTCCGAACCTCCCCCCACCCTAGTCGGCCTACTAGTTTCACTGTCGTCCTGCTTAGTTTCCCTGTTTGGATCTACTGGTTGTCACCTTTTCCACAGCCAACAATGGACCATTGTGGGCTCCAGCTCTCTTTGATCATCGTTGCTGGCTTTGATCAGTTCTTTTCATACCTTTCATTCATTTGTTCTTTGTGCCTTTTTATGCCTCCTGTTTCCCCTCTCTGCTCAATCTCAGTCTGAAGAAGGGCATCGACCCGAAACGTCACCTATTCCTTTTCTCCGGAGATGTTGCCTGAACCGCTGAGTTACTCCAGAATTTTGTGTCTATCTTCGGTGTAAACCAACCTTCCTGCACATATACTTAAAGTCGTGTTACTGAGTTGTTTGGAAGTATGGTTCGACCTGTCATTTATTAAGTTGTAAAAAGAAATATGTTCTAACAAAGGAATTTAACCTCTCAGGATTGCACTTTGCCTCATTGTAATTCCACCCATTCTTAACATCTTGTTGGGTCTCACTGCTTCTATGAATTATTCAAAGTGTAAAGTGAATCTATTAATTCCGTCTTTTCACATCAGTCTGTGTTCAGTACTTTTACAAAGGGTTTGTGTGGTGCTCCCAAATGACTTGTGATTAACTAACTGCTAATCCCGGATTGTATCATGTATTCAGAGCAGGCACGGCAACTTGGTGCCTTCGAGTGTCAAAATTTGCTAATATCTTTCCATCATGAAAACAAGACAAAATCTTTGGGGGGGAAGCCTGACAAAACAGAAGCGCAACACGCTGTAAAAATGGAATTCTCCATTTTAGGTAACTAACGGACAAACAACCCTTCCCTCCCTCCCCTTTTGTCCGCTTCCTCCCCTCTCTTCCCTGGGCCCCACCTGGATTTGCACCCATTTCTCCCATTCTCTCTTCTCCCCCTCTTCCCTTCCACCTCTATCCTTTCCTCTGGCTTCACATTTCGCTCATCTTCTATCCTTCTATCCTTATTCACACTTTTTGTCATTTCATCTTTGGTCTTGGTGAACCACCTGCCTATTCAAAGACATTGTCTCCCTTTTGGCCCTGTTAGTATCCATTTGTCACGCTTTTCATCTCTAGACTTCATCCGCGCATCTGACAATCTAAATCACCTCCCTCACCTACATCCACCTATCACTTGCCAGACTTTGTCCCGGCCCACCTCACGTGCCCGGGTTCGATCCTGACTACTGGTGCTGTATGCAGTACAGCTATATCAGATACATATTTGACTTGTCATTCATGGGAAGAGCAAATCAGGTGTGTGTAGACATGTGTCCACTTTGGCAATCGTACATCCTATTTTGCAAAGCAGTTTAAAATACAACCTGTAACATAAATTAGGGTATGACATTGTGGCACAGCGGTAGAGTTGTTGCCTTACAGTGCCAGAGAGCCGGGTTCAATCCTGACTCCAGGTGCTGTCTGTGCGGAGTTTGCACGTTCTCCCTGTGACAGCGTGAGTTTTCTCCGGGTGCTCCCGTTTCCTCCCGCACTCCAAAGACGTACATGTTTGTAGGTTCATTGGCTTCTGTGAATTGTAAGTTATCCCTTGTGAGTAGCATAGGGCTAGTGTATGGGGATGATCACTGGTCAGCACAGACTCGGTGGGCCGAAGGGCCTGTCTCCACGCTGCATCTCCAAAATCTAAAAGTCTAAATCAATCTGAAGAAGGGTTCCGACTCAAATCGTCACCTATCCATGTTCTCCAGAGATGCTGCCTGGCCTGCTGAGTTACTCTGGCACTTTGTGTGTGTATTTAAACATACCGTCTGTTATACTGTGTTCGAAAAACAGCATTCAGCTCAAGAGCGATCTCCAGTCAACAACTTTCATACGATCGGGAGCTGTGGCAGAATGGCAACATTCGCCAAACCTTTAAAGTAACTGTGAAACTGTAGAGAAGTCTTGTCAGGTCACGTTTATTGTCATCTTCACCAGTACGATGAGATACAGCCCAACGAAAGCCTTGCTCCCGGCAGCATCACCGACACATAGACTCAGGCAAACATGCCATGACGCACCGTGTGCATAAACTACACAAAATTCGACAAGACAGTAAAAATAAAAGGCTGTGCATAATGACAAAACACAATTAGATAAGAATGTGCCCTGGAAGGCAAAAACAACACATCAACAATGTCAAACTAAGGGTAAAAAAAATCGCAAAGTGCTGGAGTAACTCAGCAGGTCAGGCTGCGTCTCTGGAGAACGTGGATAGGCGACTTTTGAAGAAGGGTCTCGACCCGAAACGTCACCCATTCCTTTTCTCCTTGTCCCGCTGAGTTACTCCAGCATTTCCTGTCTATCTTTGGTGTAAACCAGCATCTGTATTTCCTTCCTACACATTTTAGGATGGGGCCCTTCTTCAGAATGATTGTAGTAGGTAGGGTCTTCTGAAGAAGGGTCCCGACCCAAAATGGCGCCAATCCATAGGCGCTGCCTGACCCGCCGAGTTACTCCAGCACTCTGTGTCTTTGTTATGTAAACCAGCATCTGCGGTTCCTTGCGTCTATGTCAAACCACTGCTGCTTTGAAGGCACGGGAAACTGCAGAACTGAAGGCAAAGTGCCAGAAGAACTCAGAGGGTCAGGCAGCATCTGTGGAGGGACACTTCTGGGTCTGGACCCTTCTTCAGACACTATGAAGGAGGTCTTTATAAATGGCAGGCTTGTGCAGCCTCACTCCAGACACGGACTGTGCAAACCATCAGAGTTGAGGGTTATCGCCATCTAAAACTGCCAGGCGACAATCTAAAAGCAGCAATTTAACTGTGCCTAAAATTACAATTGGCATATTCATCCACATTTTAAAGCTGACAAGGGGATGAATAATGAAACCATGGCAACCATGGCAGCACGAATCTTAATACAGTTCTTTCACAGCCACCACCTCCATTTGTCAGTTGTCAAACATGAGCTGCTAGCATTAGAGCAACAACTTTTCAGTTCCGGTTAACATTTCAAATACCTTCAGTGCTGGCATTTTCCACATCAATCCTGTTTAGCGGCTAAATGTGTAACCATTTTATACGCATCACCATATTTACGCTCAATAAGTTTAGTTTAGTTTAGAGATACACCGCGGCCACAGGCCCTTAGGCCCAACGAGTCCTCGCCGACCCCCGCACGCCAACACTGTCCTAATGCGGTTACGGCGAAAACGTGCAAACTCCGTATAGACAGCACCCTCGGTCAGGATCGAACCTGGGTCTCTGGCGCTGTAAGGCAGCAACTCTAGTGCTGAGCCACCATGCCGCCCCCTATTGTTGAAATCTTATCAGCTATTAGTTGAAGCTTTTCTCCCCGTCGTCAAAGGCCATAAGTTAAGATGCAGAAACAAAGAACTGCAGATTTAATACCAAAGATAGACACAGTGTGCTGGAGTAACTCAGCGGGTCAGGCAGCATCTCTGGAGAAAATGGATAGGTGATGTTTCGGGTTGGGACCCTACTTCAGACTCAGAAGAAGGGTCCCGACCCGAGATTGCAACCTTCACATGGTCCACCCTGTTTCGACTAATGCAATCAATCCAACGTACACAAACAAGATCAAATAGAACAAGTTGGGCCTATAACTTTAGGCTGTGCACGGAAGAAGAAGATTAACTTTTACTTGACTGATAAAATTGTAAATTCACTTGAGAGGAAAATATTTAGACAAATTTATTGGGCCAGACAACATCTGTGGAGGAAAATGTTCAGACAACGATGTTTCAGATCCAGACCCTTCTTCACACTGATGATGGAGTCCCGGTCCAAAACGGTCTCTGTCCATTTCTATCCACAGATGCCATCTTGCCCGCTGACTTCCTCCAGAAGTTTGTTTTTTGCTCAGGATTCCAGCGTCCGCAGTCACTCATATCTCCGCAAATGTAGTATTCTTCGCTTTTTCTGTTGGAGGCCACATTTAGAGTATTGTGTTCAGTTTTGGGCACCATGTTATGGGAAAGATGTTGTCAAGCTGGAAGGGATGCAGAGAAGATGTACGAGGATGTTGCCAGGACTCGAGGGCCTGAGATATAGGGAGAGGCTGAGCAGGTTAGAACTCTGTTCCTTGGAGAGCAGGAGGATGAGGGTCTTATAGAGTTGTACAAAATGATGAGAGGAATGGATCGAGTAAATGCACAGAGTCTCTTGCCCAGAGTAGGGGATTCGAGAACCAGAGGATGTAGGTTTAAGGTGGGGGATGAAAGATTTAATAGGAACCTGAGGGTAACTTTTTTTGTAGTTACAAGTGTGGCAGTAGATATAAACCAAATGCAAACAGATTAATACGGGTGTCAGGGGTTATGTGGAGAAGGCAGGAGAATGGGGTTGAGAGGGAAAGATAGATCAGCCGTGATTGAATAGCGGAGTAGACTTGATGAGCCGAATAGCCTAATTCTGCTCCCTATCACTCCTGAACGTATGAACATATGTGGTGGGACTGGTGTAGATGGGGCACGTTGGTCAGTGTGGGCAAGTTGTGCCAAAGGGCCTGTTTCCACCCCGTATAACTCTATGGAGAAGTCTTCATAGGAGAAAGCTTCATACAGAAGGAAGATATAGATATAGATATAGATATGCCATTTATTGTCACTATACATGTACAGTGAAACTGATGGAGACTGTAATCAAATGAGTAGCACATTGTTGTGGTATGATATTTGGCGGGCCAGCCGTCATTAAGTTCTGGTGTCATACTCAATTTGATGGAACGAGAATCAAACATGGTGTAAAATGGAAGCTCTCCAGAGGTCATTGTCATCAGAATTGTTGTCAAAACTGCGTGGAGCTGCCCTAATTCAATTTTGAAATTTAGCTATTAAATTTCCATTACAGTGGCTTGCTGCCCACGTGCTGGCCATGGCTCAGGGTTTGTGAATGTAATCCAATGCATCATCTGCTGTTACAGTAGCACCGATGATAGTGCTTCTCAATGGACTACCCATGCACTATTGGTTCTCTCCATCTCGAGGTGTTGCCTGGAGCATTTGCTTGGTGAAAGTGAGTGTTGGGGCTGGAGAAGTGCCACGGTGCTTTGTCAATGAACCTTTATTGTCACTTGTGCAAGCCCACCGTGAAATTCTTTGCCTACAGACAGTCCATACCTAAGCACAACCCCCCCCCCCAATTAGCAAATGGTACGGAAACATAGAAAATAGATGCAAGAGTAGGCTATTCGGCCCTTTGAGCCAGCACCGCCATTCAATATGATGATGGCTGATCATCCAAAATCAGTACCCCGTTCCTGCTTTCTCCCCATATCCTTTGATTCCTTTGGCCCTAAGTGCTGAATATGACTTTCTCTTGAAAATGGCCAAATATTGCTCCTATCATTTATGACCCGACAGTATAACGCCATTCTCATGTAAAAATCCCAGTGTTTAAAGACCAAAGAAGTATTGTCAGATTCCTGGCCAATATTAATATAGAATTAAAGGACGTTCCTTTATGAAGGAGATGAGGAGGAATTTCTTTAGTCAGAGGGTGGTGAATATTAGACAGAAATAGTCCGCTGAGCCCGCCTGGAAGAGGCGCCATGTTTCCTCTTGCGCCATTTTCCAGTACAGTCCACCATACAGTATTTCTTACGAGCGGTGCCCGATCCAGGCAAGCCCCAGGCTGCTGCAAGGCCTCCAGCCATCGCCTTCCTTGGACGACACATCCCTCTCCTCACCTGCCCGCCTTTGTGCCCTGGAGGTGAAAAAATGTCCCGCACAACCCTTGGAAGTCTTTACTTAGAACAGGCAGGCCGACAGGTAGAAGACAGAGCGTTGTGGTGGACTGAATCTAGGGGTGTGAACACAGCACGTTTCATACGTTCTAGGAGCAGAATTAAACCATTCGGCCCATCAAGTCTATTCTGCCGTTCAATCATGGTTGGTTGTCCCGGACCAAAGGTCATATTGTTAGAATTAAGGGACGTTCCTTTAGGGAGGAGATGAGGAGGAATTTTTTTAGTCAGAGGGTGGTGAATCTATGAAATTCATTGCCACAGGAGCCTGTGGAGGCCATCAATTGATATTTTGAAGGCAGAGATAGACAGATTCTTGGTTGGCAGAGTAGACTTATTGGATGTCAGGGGTTAAGGGGAGAAGGCAGGAGAATGGGGTCGAGAGGGAGAGATAGATCAGCCATGATTGAATGGCGGAGTACACATGATGGGCCAAATGGCATAATTCTGCTCTTATCACATGAACTTATGAACATGAATTTCTTTAGTCAGAGGGTGGTGAATCTGTGGAATTCATTGCCACAGCCGGCTGTGGAAGTCGCCAATGGATATTTTGAAGGTGGAGCAATACAAGTCTGAGGCACATTTGCCTTTATACCAGGCAACAGGCAACAGTAAGGCCCTGTGAATAGTCATTAAAGTGATGAATGATCTGACGAAGTGACTTTGGCACTGCCAGTTCAGATATTAATATTGGCCAGGAATCTGACAATACCTCTTTGCTCTTCAAATAACGCTGGGATTTTGCCACGAGTCAGATTCTTGATTAGTACGGGTGTCAGGAATTATGGGAAGAAGGCAGGAGTATGGGGTTATAAGGTCATCAGGTCATAAGTGATAGGAGCAGAATTAGGCCATTCTGCCCATTAAATCTACTCTGCCATTCAATCATGGCTGATCTATCTCTCCCTCCTAACCCCATTCTCCTTTTATTCGGAGGCTGTGGTCTCTGGCCCTAGACTCTTCCACTAGTTTCATGAGTCTAATCACAACTCAGGGGTCTCTGGGTCAAAGGGTCTTGGCTTCACTCCATTCCAGAAATCAGAAGAACAAACCAAGTTGACGACAATAGACAATAGGTGCAGGAGGAGGCCATTCGGCCCTTCGAGCCAGCACTGCCATTCAATGTGATCATGGCTGATCATCCCCAATCAGTACCCCGTTCCTGCCTTCACCCCATATACCCTGACCGCTATCTTTAAGAGCCCTATCTAGCTCTCTCTTGTGTATCCAGAGAACCGGTCTCCACCACCCTCTGAGGCAGAGAATTTCACAGACTCACAACTCTCTGTGAGAAAAAGTGTTTCCTCGTCTCTGTTCTAAATGGCTTACTCCTTATTCTTAAACTATCGTCCCTGGTTCTGGACTCCCCCAACATCGGGAATATGTTTCCTGCCTCTAGCGTGTCCAAACCCTTAATAATCTTATATGTTTCAATGAGAGCTCCGCTCATCCTTCTAAACTCCAGAGTGTACAAGCCGAGCTGCTCCATTCTCTCAGCATATGACAGTCCCGCCATCCCGGGAATTAACCTTGTAAACCTACGCTGCACTCCCTCAACAGCAAGAATGTCCTCCCTCAAATTAGGGTACCAAAACTGCACACAATACTCCAGGTGTGGTCTCACTAGGGCCCTGTACAACTGCAGGACCTATTTGCTCCTATACTCAACTCCTCTTGTTATGAAGGCCAACATGCCATTCCCTTTCTTCACTGCCTGCTGTACCTGCATGCTTACTTAAAGATCCATCAGTCTGAAGAAGGGTTTCGGCCCGAAACGTTGCCTATTTCCTTCGCTCCATAGATGCTGCTGCACCCGCTGAGTTTCTCCAGCATTTTTGTGTACCTGCTTACTTTCATTGGCTGATGAACAAGGACTTTTTATCCTGAATAAATTTTTTGGGGGTCAAATAAAAAAAGATCAATACGTGAATGAGGCCGTGTTTTGTTGGAGGATAGGTTTGTAATGAGACATAGGAGACATAGTCATACAGTGTGGAGACAGCCCCTTCAGCCCAACTTGCTCACGCCGACCACCAAACCCCATCTACACTAGTCCCACCTGCCTGAGTTTAGCCCATATCCCTCCAAACCCGTCCTATCCATGTACCTGTCCAAATGTTTTTTTTTAAGTTCTGATAGTACCTGCCTCAACTACCTCCTCCCACAGACGAAATGTGTTGGAAGGAACTGCAGATGCTGGTTTACACCGAAGATATAAAGACTGAAGATGGATTCCGACCCGAAACGTCACCAATTCTTTTTCTCCAGAGATGCTGCCTGACCCGCTGAGTTACTCCAGCAATTTGTGTCAACCTCGTCCAGCAGTTTGATCCATACACCCTCTGTGTAAAAAGGTTGCTCCTCTGGATCATGTTAAGACTTTCTCCCCCTCACCTTTAACCTATGTCCTCTGATTCTCGATTCCCCTACTCTGGGTAAAATACTCTGTGCATTTAACCCTATCCATTCAGTAAACAGAATAGTACACAGAAATCTGATGTGAAAACGCCAGCGTTATTTGAAGAGCAAAGAGGTATTGTCAGATTCCTGGCCAAAATTAATATCTGAACTGGCAGTGCCAAAGTCACTTCATCAGATCATTCATCACTTCAATGGCTGTTCACAGGGCCTTACTGTATACCTGTTGCTCCTGATATAATGGTAACTGTGTCTCAGACTTATATCGCTGACTGCATGGCACTTCGGGTCATATGAAGGGTAATATGATATAAATGCAATTCTTTCTTGATCAGTTGAGCCCAACTAATTTTCGCCATGAGATGTGATTTCTGTTGCATCTCGTTTTCAGACTGGTGTCGATGACTAGCGGTGTGCCACAGGACTCAGTGCCTGGACCGTTCTTGTTCGTCAGTTCTATAAAACGATTTGGACGAGAATGCACAAAGCATGGTTCATTTACAGGTGACACTAGAATATGTTGTATCGTAGGCCATGAAGAAGGTTATCAACAGTTATGGAGAGATCTTGATGGGACAGGAGAGTAGGTTTCAGAACGCCAAATGGCAATCAATCCAGATAATGGCGAGGTGTTGTATTTTGGGAAGTCAAATCTGGGTAGAACTTTTACAATGAAATACATAGTTCCTTGTAAGTGGAGCCTCAGGTAGACAGGGTGGTGAAAAAGGTGTCTGGCACACTGGCCTTCATAAAGGCATCATGGTGGTGCAGCGGTAGAGTTACTCCCTTACATAGCCAGATAACCAGGTTCGATCCTGACTACGGGTGCTCATCTGTATGGAGTTTGTACGTTCTCCCCGTGACATGCGTGGGTTTTCTCCGAGATCTCCGGGTTCCTCCCACACTCCAAAGATATATAGGTTTGTAGGTTAATTAGCTTGGTATAAGTGTAAATTGTCCCTAGCGTGTGTAGGACAGCGTTAATGGGTCGGGATCACTGATCGGTGTGGACTCAGTGGATCGAGTTGCTTCTTTCCACGTTGTATCTCTAGACTAAACAAAACTCAGATCTGCAGGAGAGTGGGGCGGTAAGTCAACTAGCCATGCTGCTGCGCTACCACTGTTCCAGCTTGGTTGAAGTCAGGAAATAAAACTCTGGCCACGAGGCCTGTGGACTTCAACACCGTGAAGCCCGCGGTCTCCGGTAAGAAGTGGCCGACTCGGGAGCTCCATGTTGCAATCTGTCCCGACGTCGGAGTTTCGATCATCCCGACGAGAGGTCTTGGACATCGCACCATCAGTGCGGAGGGTTGAAGGCCCCGACCAAGGGTGAACAAAGAGGAAGATGACTGAACGTTATTGCCTTCCATCACAGTGAGGAATGTTGATTCCACTGTGGTGGATGTTTATGTTAAATTTATTTTATGTGTGTATTGTGTTCTTTTCACTCAGTATGACTGTACGGCAACTCAAATTTCACTGTACAGTAGTTGGTTAAATGACAATAAACGTGACCTTGAACTTGTATGAGGAAATAAAGAACTGCAGATGCTGTTTTACAAAAGAAGATTTATAGTGCTGGAGTAACTCAGTGGGCCAGGCAGCATCATAGAGAACGTGGATAGGTGAGAATTCAGGTCGAGACTCTTGTTCAGATCGATTGTGAGGTGAGAGGGAAGGGGAAGGAAGCGGGAAGGGAGGAGTGGCAGGAGAACGCCTGACAGGTAATAGATATCTAGGTAATAAACATTGTGCCATGGCTCGCACTACATAAAGCTATGTGTAGGAAGGCACTGCAGATGCTGGTTTGCACCGGATAGGCACAAAAAGCTGGAGTAACCCAGCGGGTCAGGCAGCATCTCTGGAGAGAAGGAATAGGACTCGACCGAAGATGCACAGTCCTTTTCTCCCGAGATGCTGCCTGACCGCTGGGTTACTCCAGCTTCATGTGTCTCCCACTTGTATTACTACAAGCCTGTTTGATTTGAGTATAGGAGCAGGGAGGTTCTACTGCAGTTGTACAGGGTCTTGGTGAGACCACACCTGGAGTTTGGTCTCCAAATCTGAGGAAGGACATTATTGCCATAGAGGGAGTGCAGAGAAGGTTCACCAGACTGATTCCTGGGATGTCAGGACTTTCATATGAAGAAAGACTGGATAGACTCGGCTTGTACTCGCTAGAATTTAGGAGATTGAGGGGGGATCTTATAGAAACTTACAAAATTCTTAAGGGGTTGGACGGGCTAGATGCAGGAAGATTGTTCCCGATGTTGGGGAAGTCCCGGACAAGGGGTCACAGCTTAAGGATAGAGGGGAAATCCTTTAGGACCAAGATGAGAAAAACATTTTTCACACAGAGAGTGGTGAATCTCTGGAACTCTCTGCCACAGAAGGCCAGTTCATTGGCTATATTTAAGAGGGAGTTAGATGTTGCCCTTGTGGCAAAAGGGACCAGGGGGTATGGAGAGAAGGCAGGTACAGGATACTGAGTTGGATGATCAGCCATGATCATATTGAATGCAGTGCAGGCTCGAAGGGCCGAATGGCCTACTCCTGCACCTATTTTCTATGTTTCTAAGACGCACAGAGTCCTTTTCTCCAGAGATGCTGCCTGGTCCGCTGGGTTACCCCAGCTTCATGTGTCTCCCACTTGTATTACTTCAAGCCTGTTTGATCCCCCTGTACAAGAAGTGTGCTGTGAATCTGGCTTTTATTGGCAGCTGACCTACAACCAAGCTTGATCTAAGAAACAGTCGAACCAGACTGATGCATGAAAAGGGACATGTTGTCTTGTGAGATAAAGGTTCAACAGGCTGGGCTTTAATCCAGTGAAGTTTACAGCGCTGAGGGCTGACGTGATTGAAACATTCAGCATCCCGACAGCATGTTTCCTTTGTGGGAGAATCAAAAACTAGCATCATGATTTAAAAATAAAGGGTTGCCAAGTTAAGATGAGGTTGATACTATTTTCTTCTTCCAAAGGGTTTTTAGTCCTTGGTTTCTCTGGTTTCCACCGAAGATAGGCACAATATGTTGGGTCAGGCAGCATCTCTGGAGAAAAGGAACAGGTGACGTTTCAGGCCGAGACCCTTCGTCAGGCTGAATGTAGAGGGGGTGGGGAGCATTGAGAGGGTTTCACGTCGGAGGAGGGAGAAGAACGTCTTCAAAGTTCAATACTCAATGCTCTGGCCTTTATAAATCAGAGCATTAAGTATAGAAGTTGGGATGTAATATTACAATTGTACAAGGCATTGGTGAGGCCAATTCTGGAGTATGGTGTAAAATTTTGGTCGCCTAATTATAGGAAGGATGTCAACAAAATAGAGAGAGTACAGAGGAGATTTACTAGAATGTTGCCTGGGTTTCAGCAACTAAGTTACAGAGAAAGGTCGAACAAGTTAGGTCTTTATTCTTTGGAGCACAGAAGGTTAAGGGGGGGACTTGATAGAGGTCTTTAAAATGATGAGAGGGATAGACAGAGTTGACGTGGATAAGCTTTTCTCACTGAGAGTAGGGAAGATTCAAACAAGGGGACTTCAGAATTAAGGGACAGAAGTTTAGGGGTAACATGAGGGGGAACTTCTTTACTCAGAGAGTGGTTGCTGTGTGGAATGAGCTTCCAGTGGAAGTGGTGGAGGCAGGTTCGACTTTATCATTTAAAAATAAATTGGATACGTATATGGACGGGAAAGGAATGGAGGGTTATGGTCTGCGTGCAGGTAGATGGGACTAGGGGAGAATAAGTGTTCGGCACGGACTTGAAGGGCCGAGATGGCCTGTTTCCGTGCTGTAATTGTTATATGGTTATATGGTTATAAAGTGTGCGGACCTTGAGGAGATCGGGTCAGAAACCCATCTTCAGACCTGTCCGTAGTGGCTGAAGATGGATTCTATTCCTTTTCTCTAGAGATACTGTCTGGCCCGCTGAGTTACTCCAGCATTTAGTGCACTTCTGAAAAGACCTGTGCGCCCACTTGCAGAAGAATGAGCGTTTTTGCCACGAATGCCTGCTTTGACATTGAGCCACAACCCGAGAAGCAAAGTCACGGTGACCGCTCAAATTAATGACTAAAAGCTGTCCTTATTAATGCAACATTTTGCCAGCATCGGCTGCCAATCCCCGTGCAGAGAAAGAGGTGACTTTGAGGAATATGACGTTTTCTAAAAGCCCTTATTCCAGACCTCACATTGATTGTGAGCTGCCCCTGGCACAAGATGATACATTCATCCCACTAGTTGCCATCGTGGGAAAGCTGTGAATGTACTGGCCTGTCTAATGCCAAGTCTAACAGAGGGCTTCTCCAACACAGTTATGTTCCCAACTGCACAAGAGGCTCATCCCTTCCAGCAAGAAGGAGCAGAGCACATTGAAGACAATATAGAGTGTGATAGAATCATACAGCATGGAAACAGGCCCTTCAGCCCAACTTGCCCACACTGGCCAACATGTCCCAGCTACACTAGTCCCACCTGCCGGCATTTGGTCCATATCCTTCCAAACCAATCCTATCCATGTGCCTGTCTAACTGTTTCTTAAACGTTGGGATAGTCCCTGCCTCAACTACCTCCACTGGCAGCTTGTTCCATACTCTTTGTATGAAAACGTTACCCCGCAGATTCCTATTCAATCTTTTCCCTTTCACCCACGTCCTCTGTCTTCGATTCACCTGCTCTGGGCAAGAGACTCTGAGCATCTACTCGATCTATTCCTCTCATTATTTTATACCCCTCATCCTCCTGCACTCCAAGGAATAGAATCCCAGCCTCCTCAACCTCTCCCAATAGCTCAGACCCTCGAGTCCTGGCAACATCCTCGTAAATCTTCTTGTACCCTTTCCAGCTTGGAATCCTGGATAAAAACAGCACAAGATCAGGCATAGACGAGAAACTGGGGTAACTCAGCGGGACAGGCAGCATCTCTAAAGAGAAGGAATGGGCGATGTTTCGGGTCGAGACCCTTCTTCAGGCAGAGATTCAGGGGAGAGGGAAGCTAGAGTTATCGAAGGGTACACCGGGAATGTAAGGTGTGAAAACGACAGGCGATGCTCGAGGAAATGTAGAATGGCTCATTGTTGGCTGGGGGGGAAGGTGACAACGAGGCACACAAACAGTAAAATTAAATTGAAACAAAATCAGGCACATTTGTCCACAAGGTCCACACCAAGCATCTTTCAATAATGTTGGCTACAGTTACAATGTTTAAAAAAGATTAATAGATATATATGGATAGGAAACATTTAGAGAGAGATGGACTGAGCACTAGGTCAGGTAGAAAACTTGTTTAAGAAGGAACTGCGGATGCTGGAAAATCGAAGGCAGGCAAAAGTGCTGGAGAAACTCAGCGGGTGCGGCAGCATCTATGGAGCGAAGGAAATTCCTTCGCTCCATAGATGCTGCTGCACCCGCTGAGTTTCTCCAGCACTTTTCTCTACCAGGTAGACAACTTGGTTGTCATACATAAATTAGACTGAAGGGCTATATTACTGTATAACACTCCCACACTCATAGGTGGCACAATAGCGCAGCGGTAGAGTTGCTGCCTTACAGCGCTTGCAGCGCCAGAGACCCAGGTTCGATCCCGACTACAGGTGCTGTCTGCACGGAGTTTGCACGTTCTCCCCGTGACCGCGCGGGTTTTCTACGAGATCTTCGCTTTCCTCCCACACTCCAAAGAAGTACAGGTTTGTAGGTTAATCGGCTTGGTGTAAATGTAAATTGTCCCGCGCGTGTGTAGGATAGTGCGGGGATCACTGGTCGGTGTGGACTCGATGGGCCAAAGGGATCTGTTTCCGTGCTGTGTCTCTAAACTAAACTAAACTAAACTCCTCGTTCATATCTTTCTCAGAAAAGCAAAACAAAGGAACTTCCACAGAGAAAACCACAGACCCACCATGAAGGATTAAAATAAACAAAATCTCCTCAGCAAGTAACAACCTTCAAAAAAGCAATTTCAGAGCAAGTGTTTGAAGAGCAACCTTTCTATGTGTCAACTCAACGTTACATCATGGTTGTTCTGACCACACAAATGCAGAATTAATGAGACAACACTTTTAAAAAGCTGCCTGCGACACTATGGGCTTAACATATGATGTTGGCAGCAACAATAAAATGAATAACACAAAAAGTAGATTAAAACGTACAAAGTGCTGCACTTTCCTGCCGCACTCCAAAGACGAACAGTTTTGTAGGTGAATTGACTTTGGGAAAAAAATTGCAAATTGTATCTCGTGTGTGTAGGATAGTGCTCGTGTATAGGGTGACCGCTGGTTTGGCGGTTGGCCTAACAGTATGTTTCCGCACAGTATCTCTCAAATCTAAAGGCACCAAAGCTCAGCTGTTAAAATACGGGAAAATGTTTAAAATACAGCCTTGGGTTGAGCTTCAAAGATGGATTTGGGAAGGATGGCTCACTATAGCTCACTATAGTCATATAATAAGGAAAACAGATTAATTTTACCGTTTGCATGCCTCGTTGTCACCTTCCCCTCAGTCAACAATGAACCATTCTACATTTCCTTGATCATCGTCTGCTTTGATCTGTCATTTTCACACCTTACATTCTCTCTGAACCCTTCCATATCTCCAGTGTCCCTCTCCCTTGACACGCAGTCTGAAGAAGGGACTCGACCCGGAATGTCACCCATTCTTTCTCTCCAGGGATGCTGCCTTTTCCCGCTGAGTTACTCCAGCATTTTGTGTCCATCTTCTGCATAATTAGGAATTACATGGACGAGAGAGGAGGATGTAAATTGAGAGGCGTTGGATCCAACCACTTGCCACTGGCATGCCACTTGATCAATATGTCAGCTCAGAATGCAATATAAACTTACAAAGACCAAAGACCAGACGATATGGAATGCACAGGCTGGGTTTGATGAGGGAAGCCGAGATTTAGCTCAGAGATACAGCGTGGAAACAGGCCCTTCGGCCCACTGACCGGCGATCCCTGATGCTGTCCTACACACACACACACACTAGGGACAATTTTCAATTTATACCAAGCTGATTAACCTACAAACGTCTGTGCGTCTTCGGAGTGTGGGAGGAAATCGAAGATCTCAGAGAAAACCCACGAGGTCACGGGGAGAACGTGCAAACTCCGTACAGACAGCACCCGTAGTTGGGGTCCAACCTGGGTCTCTGGCGCTGTAAGCGCTGTAAGGCAGCAACCCTAGCGCTGCGCGACTTTGCCTACATGTTGGAACGCAGTTAACATTTCCCATGTTATGTGCCTTGCAGTTGATCATCCGTATAACGTTATCCTCAGGCACCACGCACGAAGACTTACACCAAAAATGGGCTTGGCAGTGGAAGGATTCCGGCAGCGGGAGGCGGCTGATCAGAAGGTTCGGGCCGCTGAGGAGGAGGCTGCTCACCGTCGGGGTTCGGCGTCGGCGTTCCACCAGCCCGGCGTGAGGGCCTGAACATCGGGCCACCCGGGGCGGCGACTGCGGGTGCTTGGAAGGCCCCATCCACGGATGAACACGGAGGGGAGGCTGGCTGGACTATGGTGCCGTCCTCACCTGGGTGTCACCTGGGTGCCATTTATGTTATGTTGTGTCGTGGACTTCTGTATTTGTGCTTTTTTTAAATTTTAATTTAATTTCAATTTTATTTTTAATATGTTTTATTATTTATTTATTATTTATTTTTTATAATTTCTTTGTGATTTTTTTTTAATGATACTGCCTGTAAGGAAAATTCATTTCGTTGTCTCAAATTGAGACAACGACAATAAATTGAATACAATACAATTTTCTTAACGATTTACCCACTCCCAAGACAGACAAGAACATGGTATTAGAAAGTGTATATCGGATTTCCATAATGAGCGTTGCATTTTGATCCAGACCTAAAACAAAACCAATTTTTTTTTCAGCTAAATTACACTTATCATTCAATTACGCTGAATGTATAATTGCAGATTTTCAGATTCATAATGTCTTGATTAATTACTGCAGAGAAATCCTCACAGCTATTTCACGAGACTAAGAAGCTGGAAAATTAGGACGCAACTTCAAAACTATTATGAACAACAGAGGCATTATGTAACTTTGGAGGAGTTGTGTGATAACGGCAGCTTTAAAGGGTTGAAATAACATGATCTTCAATTACTAGCTTTTGGACCTAAACACTTAGTACAACTGCCTGAAGATCAGGCACAATAGGGAGAACAAATGTTGCTATTTCTTTCTAATTAATGTCAGCGGGCCTTCGAAGAGTGATGAAAGCTAGCAGGAGAACAGACTACTGCCAGATGGTGTACCAAGGAATAATTAAAACAATCTCCTGATTCCAAAAGATAAATCTAATCCAAGGATAAATAGGAGAACTTGCATATAATTACATATAATTTAAAGTGACGGCACAGGCCTTTGAAGTCATCTCTTCATTCTCCACAGGAGTCTCCTCACCCACCGGGCAGCACGGTGGCGCAGCGGTAGAGTTGCTGCCTTACGGCGCCAGGGGCCCAGGTTCGATCCTGACTACGGGTGCTGTCCATACGGAGTTTGTACGTTCTCCCCGTGACCTGCGTGGGTTTTCACTGAGATCTTCGGTTTCCTCCCACATCACAAAGGCGTACAGGGTTGTAGGTTAGTTAGGTAGTCTGCACTTATTTAGTCAGAAATAGATAACACTATTTATCGAGACTCACAGCTCGAGTGTGGACCAACCCAAAGCTGTCAGTGAAGACAATGATAGCAGTCTACAACGCCTGTGTCAACAGCATGCTGCTGTACGGGAGTGAGACTTGGACTACATATGCCAGACAGGAGAGAAGGCTCAACACCTTCCACCTTAGAGGCATCCGCCGTATCCTGGGCATATCCTGGCAAGACAGAGTGTCCAACGCCGAGATCCTGTCTCTCGCTGGCCTTCCCAGTATGTACACTCTACTCAGACAGCGCAGACTGCCCTGGCTGGGCCATGTCCACCGCATGGAGAATGGCCGTATTCCAAAAGACATCCTCTGTGGAGAGCCGACATCTGGGAGGAGAACCATCGGCCGCCCCCAGCTACGTTACAAGGATGTCTGCAAGAGAGATATGAAGGCGCTCGACATCGATGTGGAGTTCTGTGAGAGTCTTGCAGCGTTGACCACACGAGGTGGAGAAGCATACTGAACCAACATGTCAAAACAGGGGAAGAGAAACTGTTGAACGCAGGGGCAGACACACGGGCACACAGAAAGGAGCGCAGCAACTTCAACAAACCAGAGACCACACACAAATGTGACCTTTGTGCATTGGTCTCTTCAGCCACTGAGCAAGCAGGTTTTGAGCAAGCAGCCACCAACTAGGATATGTCACCCATGATCAGTCATGACCGAGGTGGGCCAACAAATAACACTACCACAGGAATTCCAAATTCAAACCTGCCCTTTCTGAAAGGGCAACCGGACTTGGTTCCCACCAGAAGGATCAATGTCATTTCTCTGTCAACGTTAACCTGGATATTAATGTACAGAATGTATTCATCTCAGTCGAAGGACAGCTGAACAGTATTGTTCCAAGATTACAGCACTGTCTCAGAATTATGTTCTTATTTACAAACTATTATAAATACACTGCTCACCGTCTCATTATTCCAATTGGTATAGATGGAGGCTAAGTTCATTCCTTAGAATAAACTCCTGTACTTCACACATTAACTAAATATTAATTTTGTTTCCTCGCTCGGAATGCAACGGTTTACAGGTACAGAGTTTTCACACGGACAAGCTCTGATCTCTGGGAAACTCTAATTTGTTGGCTTGCTTTATTTAAAGGTGCTTCTTCCTGGTAATGTGATGACAGGGCTTTGTCATTTTTAGGGTAGCACCAACATTGCAGACAGGCATCTGGGTATCCCTGCAGTGGGCTGTGATAGAGGCTGTTGATAGAGCAGCGTAGAGGTGCCAAGCTATAAGTGGAGAAACATGAAAATCAGTGATAAAGAGCAGTTTAGTTTAGTTTAGTTTAGTTTATAGACTGCGCTCCGCCCGACCAGCGATCCCTCTCGCCGACCAGCGATTGGCTTCTGTAATAATTGTGAATTGTTCCTAGGGTGCGGGCTTCCGACAAGGTCCCACATAAGAGATTAGTATACAAACTTAAAGCACACGGTATTGGGGGTTCAGTATTGATGTGGATAGAGAACTGGCTGGCAGACAGGAAGCAAAGAGTAGGAGTAAACGGGTCCTTTTCAGAACGGCAGGCAGTGACTAGTGGGGTATCGCAAGGCTCAGTGCTGGGACCCCACAGAGTGTTTGCCACAGATGAAAGGCCCGGAAAGGCACAGAATCTCTGCCACAGAATGTAGTTGAGGCCAGTTCATTGGCTACATTTAAGAGGGAGTTAGATGTGGCCCTTGTGGCTAAAGGGATCAGGGGATATGGAGCGAAGGCAGTACAGGATACCGAGTTGGATGATCAGCCATGATCATATTGAATGGCGGTGCAGGCTCGAAGGGCCGAATGGCCTACTCATGCACCTATTTTCTATTTTCTATGTTTTTATGTTTCTATAGTGCTGGCGTGTTGGGGTCGCTAGTCAGCGTAGACTCGGTGGGCCATGGGGGCCTGTTTCCACGTTGTATCTCTAAACTAAACTGAACATTACATGAACCTTACGAAAAATAACTTTCTATTCACATGCGTAGAATTTTAGGTGGCATGGTGGCGCAGTGGTGGAGTTGCTGCCTTACAGCACCAGAGGCCTGGGTTTGATCCTGACCATGGGTGCTGCTGTCTGTGCGGAGTTTGTACGTTCTCTCTGTCACCAGAGCGTGTTTTCTCCGGGTGCTCCGGTTTCCTCCCATGCTACAAAGACGTGCAGGTTTGAAGGTTAATTGGCTTTGGTACACATTGTAAATTGTCCCTAGTGTGTGTGGGATAGTGTTAGTATGCGGGGATCGTTAGTCTGCGCGGACTCAGGGGGCCGAAGGGCCTATACCCGCGCTGTATCACTGAATTAAACTAAACTAATTTCATCCTTAAACGACTTAACATTCCATAATGCCTCTTTTGGAAAATGTCTTGTAATATCATTTTCACCAGACGTTCCCACCATTGATCACACATCAGAATTCCAATTATTCACCACAGGATTATGTCTTCACAGTTGCTAAAATTAAACTTCATTATCATAACATTGGAGAAGAGATGATAATAACCTTAAAATGTATTAGACTCTTCACTTACAGTCTAAGCACAGTGGAAACAAGCTTGTTACAAATGCAACAGGTCGGTTGTGCTCCTGCAAGTGAGAATTTCATTGTTCTGGTCATAGGTTCTAGGAGCAAAATTGGGCCATTCGGCCCATCAAGTCAACTCCACCACTTCAATCATGCCTGAATTATCTTTCCCTCTCAACCCTATTCTACTGTATTCTTCCCTTCACCCCTGACACCCGCATTGAGTACAAACTAGCCAGAAAAAGCAGCATACCGGAGACTGGGGAAATTCAGAGACCAGCAGAGGAGGACGAAGGGCTTATTTTAGAAAAGGAAAAATGGATTTATGAAAGGAAAAACTGGCAGTGAACATAAAAACTGACTGCATAAGTTTTTATAGATATGTGAAAAGAAAGAGATTAGTTGCAAAACAAATGTAGGTCCCTTGCCCAGTCAGAAACAGGTTGAGTGAAATGGGGATCCTGGATAGTAATAACGCATTGAATAACTACTTGGTTCCGTCTTCACTGAAGACATACATGAATCTGCCGGAAATGGAGGGGCGGGTCAAGGGAGGTGGACGTAATGGCGGACACTAATCTAGAATCCGTCAATCTCCGCCTTAAAAATATCCACTGACTTGGCCTCCACCGCCTTCTGTGGCAATGAGTTCCACAGATTCACCACCCACTGACTAAAGAAATTCATCCTCATCTCCTTCCTGAAAGGAAGGTCTTTTAATTCTGGCGCTATGGCGTCTGGTCCGAGGCTCTCCCACTAGTGGAAACATCCTCTCCACATTCAGTCCACCCTCATACCTTCGAAATTCCAGTGAGTACAGGCTCAGTGCCGTCAAACGCTCAGAATATGTTAATGCAATCATTCCTGAGATTATTCTCTTCTCCTCTGGACCCTCTCCAACACCAGCATATGCTTCATCAGATATGGGGCACTAATCTGCTCGCAATACTCCAAATGTGACCTGACCATTGCCGTATAAAGTCTCAGCATTACATTCCTGTATTTTTTATTTTCTAGTCCTCTCAAAATAAATGCTAGTACTGCATTTCCCTTCCTCACTACCAGTCCGACTTTGCAATTAACTTTTTGTAGTTGAGGCAGTTCATTGGCTATATTGAAGAGGGAGTTAGATGTGGGCCTTGTGGCTAAGGGGATTAGAGGGTATGGAGAGAAGGCAGGTACGGGATACTGAGTTGGAATCAGAATCCTGCACCAGCTCTCCCAAGTCCTTTTGCACCTCCGATGTCTGAATTCTCTCGCCACTGTTATTGGTGCATGTAACAAATAAACACTTTGGACTTGGCATTTGAAGACTTTTGGTCAAACCTCACTCCCAAGACACGAGTGTAGAGGTCATGGTGGATACGCCATTGTAGTCCTGGGTAAGAGTACAGAGTGAACAAGAGGGAAAACTGAAGACATTGAATGGCTTGAAGTTTCAGTGCAAAGCAGTGAGTCACGTTTATTCAGTTGTGCGGAGATAGGCCAGTGCATGTTTAGACTTTAGAGATACAGTCTCTAAACAGGCCCTTCTGCCCACCCAGTCTGCGTCGACCAGCGATCACCCCACACACTAACACTATCCTACACACTCGGGGCAATTTACAATTATTTTTAACCTAAGCCAATTAACCTACAAACCTGCACATCTTTGGAGTGTGGGACGAAATTGGAGCACCCGAAGAAAACCCACGTGGTTACAGGAAGAAGGTACACACTCCATACAGACAGCACCCGTGGTCAGGATTGAACCCGGGTCTCTGGCGTTGTATGGCAGCAACTCTACCGCTGCACCACTGTGTGCTTAGTTTATCTTTTGTTTTACAGATACAGCAGGGAAACAGGCCCTTCAGCCCATCCACACCGACCAATGCGTGGAGCTGCTGCCTCACAGCATCAGAAATGCCGGTTCAATCCTGACCCCTGGCGCTGCCGGCGTGGAGTTTGCACGTTCTCCCTGTGACTGCGTGGGTTTCCTCCCACCTCCCCAGGGCGTGCGGCCTTGTAGGTGAATTGCGTGAACGGGTGATAGATGGTTGTCGTGGGCTCAGCGGGATAAAGGGGCCCGTTTATCTGCTGTATCTCCAAACCAATCTGTAGCATTTTCCAATTCACCCTTATTTTTTTAAACACCCTAAGATTTTTCAGTCTTTCCTTCCCGAAAGTCATTTTTGAGAGAATCAAAGAGTGTTACAGCAATGAAACAAGCCCTTCGGCCCAAGTTGCTCACACCAGCCTACTGTCCCAGCTACACTAGCCCCACCTGCCCGCGCTTGGCCCATATCACTCCTAATCTGTCTAACTGTTTCTTAAATGGTGGGAAATTCCCTGCCTTAACTACCTTCTCCGGCAGCTTGTTCCCTAAACCCACCACCCTTTGTGTGAGACAGTTACCTCTCAGATTCCTATTAAATCTTTTCCCTTTCACCTTAAACCTATGTCCTTGCTTCCCCTACTGTGGCCAAGAGACTCGACATCTACCCGATCTAGTACATCTACCCAATCTATTCCTATCAAGATTTTGTACACCTCTATAAGATCACCCCTCACCCTCCTGCGCTCCACAGAAGAGTTCCAGCCTACTCAACATCTCCGATAGCTCAGACCATCTAGTCCTGGCAACATCAATCGAATTTTCATGCAATGTATGCCAGATCATCTTAATCCTCATGTGTAAAAACAAATCCTCTTCATCTTACCTCAGCACATCTTCCAATTGCATGGACCCTCTGCTTATTTAGTTTAGTTCAGTTTACCTTAGAGATACAGCGCGGAAACAGGCCCTTCGGCCCACCGTGTCCACACCGACCAGCGATCCCCAGACATTAACACTTTACTACACACACTAGGGACAATTTATACTTATTTCCAGCCAATTAACCCACAAACCTTCACTTCTTTCGGGTGTGGGAGGAAACCGAAGATCTCAGAGAAAACCCACGTGGTCACGGGGAGAACGTACAAACTCCGTTCAGTCAGCACCAGTAGTCGGGATCGAACCCGGGTGTCCAGCGCTGTAAGGCAGCAACTCTACCGCTGTGCCACCGTGCCGCCCATATCAGCTTATGAACCAACTTGCCACTGGAAGCATTCTCCTTTCCCGTCCTATCAAACGCCGTTGCGATTCTGATCACGTACAGAAAGTGCTTGTAATAAGAGTTATATTTAGCAGATGAATAACTTCAGTGTTTGATTTAAGGTAATCTCACTGCTAGATGCCTAAAGCACAATCTGAAGCATTCACACATAAAAGATATCACTTTCAAAGAAAGCCTTAACTCCTTTAACTCTGGTATATTATGGAATTATGCAGCATCAGAGTTTGCATCATGTGTCAATTGAATGGCCACTGTTATTTTTATATCTTTGGAACCCACAGGGAAAATACTGCAATCTAAACAATTGCACTCTTCAAACTGTTTCACAAAAGGTAGGGAACTGAACTCCTATTGCTTACAGCAGTTATGGGATGGGAGAACTGAAATTAGATTGCCTGAGTTTCTTTGCCATGACATTAAATCTCTGCAGTGAATTGACTCTATGTGGGTAAGAATCTCCCTTGATAATCGCAGAAAATGGTTCTCACAGGAAGATGGTCTCGTTTTCCCGTTTTCTCATTACTTACTACACTTTTTTAAAAATTAACCTGCAAACCTTCACCGCCTCACGACAAAACCAGAGCATCCGTAGGAAACCCACGCGGTCACTGGGAGAACGTGCAAACTCCACGCAGACAGCACCCGAGGTCAGGATCGAGCCAGGGTGTCAGGGGTTACGGGGAGAAGGCAGGAGAATGGGGTTGAGAGGGAAAGACAGATCAGCCGTGATTGCATGGCGGAATGGACTTTGTGGGAAAAATTGAATAATTCTGCTGGGAGAACTTAGTAACTTATGAACTTGGGTCTCTGGTGCTGTGGGGCATCAGGACTGGCAGCCGTGCCACCAAGTGAATTTCTGGTGCACCAATCTTTGATTGAACATGGTTATAACAAAGATATACACACAAAATGTTGGAGTAAACTACATGGGTGAAGCTGGATCTCTGGAGAAAAAGGATGGGTGATGTTTCGGGTCTGGACCCTTCTTCAGACTGGTTATAACAAATGGGTTTGAAGCACATTCTCAGAATGCAGTTCCCAATGTTTCTAACTGGCCCATCAACTCTTCCACACCGCGTTTCAGTTTTATTTTCACAACAAATTACAAAGGAAACGAAAGAAAGGTCGTGGAGAAACAGAACCACAGATAGACACAAGGTGCTGGAGCAACTCAGTGGGTCAGGCAGCATCCTGTTGTGTAATGAGACCCATACACAGGAGTAACAACTCATAGTCCTTTATTGTAACACAAGCGGAGGAAACATTACATGCTATCGTCTCCATAGTCAGCATCAAGTCTGACTGTGAGATGGTGAAGTAGCGTTATGAATAGTCCGGAGTAGGGATGAAGATTCGGACTGGACTACACGTGGAATGTGCAGTGTGCAATAATATGTGGTGATGGATATAGTAAAGGTAGGCTAATATAGCTAATCTACACATCCTTGGAGAAAAAGGATGGGTGATGTTTTGACCCAGGACCCTTCGTCAGACTGGAAGTAGAGGAAAGGAAACAGGAGGTAAGAAAGGCCAGACAAGGCAGCAGATGGCCAAGGAAGGGTGTAGCCCATAATGTTTTAGTTGTTAGAGATACAGCGTGGAGACAGGCCCTTCGGTCCAACGAATCCTCGCCAACCAGTGATCCCCATACACTATCACTGTCCTACACACTAGGGACAATTTTACTATTTTACCAAAGCCAATTGACCGACGAACCTGCACGTCTTTGGAGTGCGGGAGGAAACCGGAGCACCCGGAGAAAACCCACGCAGGACACGGGGAGAACGTTCAAACTCCGCACAGAGTGGAGATCCGTAGTCAGGATCAAACCTGGGTCACTGGCGCGGTAAGTCAGCAGCTCTGTCATTGACAGCTGGGGGAAGAGGTGATATCAAAACGATACAAGGATGCGAACAGTGGAACTGGTAGGACCACCAGGGTAGGGGAGAAAGGTCGGCCTGGTCATGTACATGACATTACGGCTTCATTTCTATTTGATTACAAGTAGTAAATTATGTTTCATGAGAGCGGCTGTGTTAACACAGGCACTCGCCCAGCAGGTATTAATGAAATTCTGATCTCGGAAGTGTGCCTGCACTCAGCATTGCAAGAATAGAATAAATAGCATCAGATTCCCCAGAGCCACGACAATGTAATAGCAAGCAAATGTGCAGTCACATAACTGGGTGTTAATTTAGTTAGTGAGTTTGCAGCAGGTGACAACGTAAAGGATATTTTATGAGTAGCCGGCCTGCCTTCTTAAAACAAATGTCAGCAGGGTTAGACTTTCCAAACTTGTCAGAGTCATGATACAGTACTTTGGTAAGGTGCGGCTCTTTAGTTGTCAAGGTGCAGTGAAATTTATTTTTGTGCACAGTTTGTATACATTTTTGTATACGGTTCAGCACAAGTATCACCCTACATAAGCAATGAGACATGTTTGATAAGGATCTCAGATACAGTACAAGTGGATAGCAGTAGTGCACTGAGACAGCATGCAGAGTTTGGTGCCATTTTCAAGTCCCAGTTGCTGTCAGTGCAGAGATCTTGATCTGACCATGAAGGTCTGTTTTCCTGGCGGCGTTGCAGGGTGAGCCTGGCCAAGGTTAACCTCCTCATCTCCTTCCTAAAGGAACATCCTTTAATTCTGAGGCTGTGACCTCTGGTCCTAGACTCTCCCACTAGTGGAAGCATCCTTTTCACATCAATGAGGTGTCCTCTCATCCTTCTTCAGAGTCAGGGGAAAGGGAAACGAGGGATATAGACGATGGTATCGGTTGATACAAGATGCCAGGATCACTTATTGCTCTGAGTTGTGACAGCCGGAATACACACAACGCATAAGATTTTGTGGGTCAAATTTGGTCAGATTTCTCGACCCAGTTGGGTGCTCCCATTGAGAGAGCCCATGTGAGGCTCCACTGGGCCTGGCCCACGATGCCTTTATGATCAAGCCGCTTCTGGTCACAGTGACGATTCATGAATAACCATAGCTTACTAATGGGCCAGTGCCCACACACTGGCATAATGCGTCAGGAGCACTGTGACAGCGGGAGGCTCCTTCCTTCACCAAGCAAGCAAGGAAAACAATGTAATCTCGTTCAGAAATACAGGACTCTGCTTTCAGCAAGGCGAGAACAGGTTACTGAGAGGAAGTAATACAAAATGGACGAGGCCATCTAATCCTATTGCTGTCTCAGTGCAGAATCAAAGGTCACATTGTTGTCTGTCGGAAGGAACTGCAGATGCCGGTTTATAACGAAGATAGACGCAAAATGCTGGAGTAATTCCATGGGACAGGCAGCATTTACAAATTGCACTAAACATTATTCACTTTTTCCCCTTTGTCTTGTTCTTGGTTCTCGGTTCTTGGTCTTCCAAAATATTCCAAATGGAATTTAAACTTGAGGAGATCATGTATTTAATGATGTATTGTCTTTTCACTGACTGGTTAGCATACAACAAAAGGCTTTCACTGCACCTCGGTACATGTGACAATAAACTAAACTCTACTAAACTGAACTGTAATTGGATTACTGGTAGTGTAAATGCCTCACATACTGGGTCTTTAGACTTTAAAGAAAGAGTGTGGAAACAGGGCCTTCGGCCCACCGAGTCCTCGCCGTCCGCTGATCATCCCATACACTAATACTACCCTACACACTAGGGACAATTTACAATTTTACCGAAGCCAATTGACCTACAAACCTGTATGTCTTTGGAATGTGGGAGGAGACCGGAGCACCCGGAGGAAACCCACGCGGTCACAGGGAGAGCGTACAAACTCCATACAGACAGCACCCGTGGTCAAGATCGAACCCAGGTCTCTGGTTCTGCAAAGCAGCAACTCTACCATGGCACCACTGTGCTGCCCAACATTTATCTTGCATTAAATATTGTACCCTTTATCTGTATAACGCAGACATCATAAATAGTCTTTCCTTTGACTGGATAGCACACAAACAAAAACATTTCCATGTAGCTCAGTACACAAGACAATAGTAAAGAAAACTTTCAGGATTCTATAATTACTCCATGTACTTGCCAAATGTTTCACGTAGGATAATATCTGGACAGAAGCCGAATGGCTTTGATGAGAAGTTCCCACTGTTATGTTCACCATAATCTATAAAGCAGCTTTTCAGACAGACAGCAACAATTTCCGACATGCCCTGAAGACCTGCGAACTACCGCTCGATGAAACAAATACCCTTCTACGGCTAAATTAAGAAACTAACGCGTCAATTGTCAAAGTATAGAACAGTGATGCAGCTGGTAGAGCCACTGCCTCAAAGCGCCAGAGAACCGGGTTCGATCCTGACCTCGGATGCCACCTGTGTGGAGTTTGCATCTTCTCCCTGTGACCGCGTGAGTTTCCTCCGGGCACTCTGGCTTCCTCCAACATCCCCAAAGACGTGAAGGTTTGAAGGTTAATTGGCCTCTGTAAATTGCCCCAAGTGTGTGAAGAGTAGAGGTGAACCATGGGATAACATAGAACTAGTGTAGGGGCGATCGATGTTCAGCGTACGCTGGGAGTGATAGAGTCATACAACATGGAAACAGGCCCTTCGGCCCAACTTGGCCATGCTAATCAAGATGCCCCATCTACACTAGTCCTACCTGCCCGTGTTTGGCCCGTATCCCTCCAAACCTTTCCTAGATAGATAGCAGTTCAGAACTGTTCCCTACCAACAACTAGAGAGCAGTCCTGAGCTGTTATCAACATGAATGGAGACCCTCGGACTATCTTTGATTGGACTTTATCTTGCACTAAAGGTTATTCACATTTTTCCCTTTACCATGTATCTGCTAAACTGTGGATGGCTCAATTGTAATTGTGTATTGTCTTTCTGCTGACTGGTTAGCACCTGGTTAATAAAAAGCTTTCACTGTACCTCGTGACAATAAACTAAACTAAACTAAATTATCCACATACCAGTCCAAGTAATATCTCAGTGGGGTAAGATACGATTTCCATGCTGCACGACTGTGTAAACAAAATCGGACCGGTGCTAAATGGGGGGGGGGGGGGGGGGGGGGGGGGGGGGGGGGGGGGGGGGGGGGGGGGGGGGGGGTTGGCCAAATGGGTAACTGCAGCCTGGAATTTGTGAAGGTGTTTCCAGAGGCAGGAAGTGCGCAAGAAGAGACTGGGAAATCACAAGTCTGGTGTTTTACTCACGTTCCACCCACACTCAGCCTCCTGCTACTTCCCCGACCTGGTTGTTGATACAGACTGTTCAAGTGCATCATTGTACATTCAAATCAAATGCAAAATATGTGTTACTTGCAGAGCTTGTCATCGCCTCTCCATCAGAAACCACTGAGACATCGACCGCGGTCATTCCACTTACAAATCACTCTTTGTACAATGGTTAAACATAACTGCACATTGCAGTCAACACATAATTGGGCAATTTCAACTGGATTTTTCCATCCAAAAAGGTTCTAATTTGTTTAAATCGGACCCTTCAAATTGTACCATTCAGCCTTTGATGCCACACAATGCGTGTTCACTGTCATTCCAAGAAGTCAACAATCAAGAGCAGGGAGGTTAATTGACAAGGGTAATGTGCCCCTGATGTGTCAGTGAGTGGGAGAAACTGGAACGGTTCAATGGATCTTTATTATCACGTACAGAGGTGCAGTGACATTCGTTTATTGCATACACTTCAGCAAATTATCACTATACATAAACACTATCCCAGATTTAGCACAAAGTGAATAGAACCTCCAAACTAACTCTGAACAACACAGACTTGGGGACACTAGTTTTGTTTATTGCACTATTATGGTTTGTTTTCATGTGTGCGCGTGCGTATGTATGTATGTATGTATGTGTAAAATATATATATATACACACACATACATGTATGTACACACATATATCTGTTTGTGCATATGTATGTGTAAATATATATATATACACACACATATACACACACACATATATAAATGTGTGTATGTGTGTGTGTATGTATGTGTGTGTTTATCTATCTATCTGTCTGTCTGTCTGTCTATCTGTCTGATCTTGACCACTTCCTGTATGGATGGGAAGGGAATGGTCTGAGCGCAGGTATATGGGACTAGGGGAGATTATGTGTTCGGCACGGACTAGAAGGGTCGAGATGGCCTGTTTCCGTGCTGTAATTGTTATATGGTTATATGTTGTTCTGTATATTGATTTTAGAAAAAACGCTGCCACTTAAGGCTGTGATTTTTGGCCATCTTACTGGATTTTTTTCCCATCCATGAAGAATAAAAGAGTTATTAGTGTTTAAAAAATGTTGAGATTCTCTCTCCTGAAAGCCATGCCCCTTCCGGAGGGACTATAAAACCCAGAAGTGTTGAGTGCCTCAGTCAGTCTCTGCAAGATGGGGGAGTGAGAGGGTCACATCTCTCAGTCTGAGCTGTGAATAACACTGAACACATGCCTCCTAAACTGTGAGTGCAGTTTTATTGACCTTGAGTGCCCTTAATGTGGTTTGAAAATGAAAATGTGGTTGGTTTGAAAAAGCACAGCAAATGGTTGGTGGTGGTCGGTTTGAAATAAATCAAAGAATTGCAGATGGAATTGATTGAGCTCACAGAAGACCACATTTTAAAGTCCTTATTTGACGCTAAGAAAGATCCAATTGAAATATGGTAAAATGCAATAGAATACCCACGCCTTCGGCTACATGCACGAAAAATGCTTTCTTGCTTTGCAACCACCTATTGCTGCAAATCGACATTCTCCTACCTAGCCCAAATCAAGGCTCCCTTACAAAGTAATTAAAAGGTTAGTTAACTTTAGAATTAACACAATGTTTTCATTTTCTTGAAGTTAGTACAGAGTAGTTTTTACAACATAATGTACATTTTGAAGTAGATCTAATTGAAGTTTCTTGGATGCAGCCTTATTAGATTATAACCATATAACCATATATTAGATTAGATTACAGCTAACTTAATGCGGCATTCCAATATGAAAAGGTTCCCCACCGTTGATTTAGAGGGATATGGGTCAAACGCAAATCACATATCAATGCTTTCCCGAGATACTGCCTCCTGAGTTACTGCAGCACTTTGTGTTTTTGATTTGAAAAGCAGCATCTGCAGTTCCTTGTGTTGATCTCCCCAGAAAAACTGAACAGGGTGAAATACCTTTTTACAGGAAAAGGAAGGCTAAGCAGTTACACAAATTACTCTTTGAAAATCATGAAAGGATTTGGTAGTAAAGATTTAGACAATTAGCGACAGAGCGTAGAGACCCTTTGGCCCACTGAGTCCACGCCAACCAGCCATCATCCTGTACGCCAGCACTCTCCTCTACACTCGGGACATTGAAACATAGAAACATAGAAAATAGGTGCAGGAGTAGGCTATTTGGCCCTTCGAGCCTGCACCTCCATTCAATATGATCATGGCTGATCATTCAACTCAGTATCCTGTACCTGCCTTCTCTCCATACCCCCTGATCCCTTTAGCCACAAGGGCCACATCTAACTAACTTTTAAATATAGCCAATGAACTGGCCTCAACTACCTTCTGTGGCAGAGAATTCCAGAGATTCACCACTCTCTGTGTGAAAAATGTTTTTCTCATCTCGGTCCTAAAGGATTTCCCCTCTATCCTCAGACTGTGACAAATGACTATTCGTAGAGTCCAATTAACCTACAACCTGTACGTCATTGGAGTGGGGGAGGAAACAGTCAAGAGTCCAGAGTGTTTTATTGTCACATGTCCCAGATAGAACAATGAAATTCTTGCTTGCAGCAGCACGCAGAATATGTGAACATAGTACACTGTAAACGTACTAAACGAGAGAGAAAAACAGTTCAGTGTGTGTATATACACATACTCACAAAAACCGGAGAACTCAGGATCGAACCCGGGTCTCTGGCGCTGTACAGCAGCAACTCAACCGCTGTGAACTCCCAAGATCTTTACTTACCACAGAATCTAAAACAATCGACTGCAAGAATAAAATAGTCACTCAAAAAAATCCAGCATTGAATTCTGACAGTGGGTAGATTATGGCCATGATTAAGATGAGTAGATGGCGATGTTTAAGGGAATGCAAACTGAGTGCACAAAAACGAGATGGAAACGAAGAACAAAGGCTGAGGTGAGGTGGAAAAGAAGGTGGTTTGTCAGGACTGGAATTTACAGTGTGTTTGGGCCCAGAGAGGACAAGTGAACTGGTGTATTTCTGTGCTGCAAATTCTATTAATTCTATTGATTAAGGTTTCACCGTGAACCACAGACGTATAAAACAAACAGTATGCCTGGTCCCTGAGATAACATTGCCAAATTTCAATTACAACAACTTGACTTCCAACTACATCAAGACGTCATGATTATTTCCTTGTGCTGTAACTAGTTGGTAATGAATTGAACCTTTTGTTTCCTTTAGTAGCCATATGCTGCCTCCAACGCAATGCAGAGTGAGGGTGTAATGCCAGCAACTTAATTAGTGTGAATTATAACAGGAGCGTAAATCATCAACCTTTTTGGTGCGCTCGTGCTAAAGGGAAGAAGAGAAGGCTGGGACCTAAGATGAACACAAAACTCAACGGATCAGGGCAGCGCCTCTGGGGAAAAGGAATAGGTCACGTTTCGGGTCGAGAGTTGGCATCAGACTAAACTGCAGATGCTGGTTTACACTGCAGACATAGACACAAATTGCTGGAGTAACTCAACGAGTGACACAAAATGCAGTCTGATGAATGACCTCGACCCGAAATGTCCCCTAATCCTTTTTCCCAGAGATTCTGCCTGACCCGCTGAGTTACTCCAGCGTTTTGTGTCAACCTCCTCCAGCAGCTCGTTCCATATACCCACAATGATTTGTGTAAAAATGTTGCCCCTCGGGTTCCTGTTAAATCTTTCCCCCCCCCCCCCCCCTCACCTTTAACCCATGTCCTCTGGTTCTCAATTCCCCTATTCTGGATAACATACTGTGCATTTACCCTATCTATTTAGTAAATTGAACAATAAACAGAATCAGTGAACAATCGGGACTACGGTTAAAGATCACACGCATTGACTGAACGGACATTAAAGAAATATAATTCAAATAAATGACTGATGATTTAGGTAATCAAACTTAATTGGTGCAGTAATTTAAGGTGTAAAGATCCAATGCTATCCTCCATGCAATTGCAAAGGGAGAGTTTCTGTCCAAATGCTACAGTATGATCACAATCAACAGCTAGGTACCATTCATTCTTGGATGCTTGCTTGCAGCCAATGTTATTTTTAATGTTCCTGAGAAATCAGGAATCACTTCAGCATGGCTGTGCCATCTGTCATTCCTAACCCTGTCTCTATTGCTTAGCTTTAGCTTAAGGCAGATTTTGCATTATACCGCGATCAGCGTGGATAACTGATTACACGTAAGAGTAACGGGCCGCATCTCCGGAGAGAGGGAACGGATGACGTTTCGGGTCGAGACTCTTCTTCAGACTGAATGTGAATTCAGACTGAGTATGAAGAAGGGTCTCGACCCGAAAAGTCACCCATTTGTTCTCTCCAGAGATGCTGCTTGTCCCGCTGAGTTACTCCAGCATTTTGTGTCTATAACCATATAACAACCATATAACAATTACAGCACGGAAACAGGCCATCTCGACCCTTCTAGTCCGTGCCGAAATCTTCGGTGTAAACCAGCATCTGTAGTTCCTTCCTACAAATAAGAGAGTAGCTCTGGTGACCTCAAGGTGTAAAGAGCAGAACCCAGTACATTAGTTTAGTTTAGAGATACAGCGCTGAAACAGGCCCTTCGGCCCACCGGGTCCATGCCGACCAGCGATCCCCATACATTAATACTATCCTACACACACTAGGGGCAATTTTTGCATTTATACCAAGCCAATTTACCTACATATCTGTATGTCTTTGGAGTGTGGGAGGAAACTGAAGATCTCAGAGAAAACCCATTGGGTCACTGGGAGAACGTACAAACTCTATATAGACAGCACCCGTGATCGGGATCGAACCTGGGTCTCCGGCGCTGCAGTACTCTGTGTGTTGGCTCAAGATGCAATGTCCAGAATCTTCCCTCATTTCCTGAGTCAAGCAAAGAGTTTCTACCTATTTGGCCAGAATCATCATAACAGCTTACACTATTAACTGAAGCATTGTTGGGTGATGTACATGACACCTTGGCTTGTCCACTTTGATACTGTTTTCAACGTCTTGACTTATTCAATGTCTGGAAACAGAATTACTTTATGAAAGCGCTGGTGGCACTATTATCAAATAATTTTGATGGTGTACTTGGCAACTGAAACAAATTCTTGAAAATCCAGTGCCCAGCAGAAGTGGGTGCTGCCTGTATGGAGTTTGTAGGTTCACCCTGTGACCATGTGGGTTTTCTCCAGGTGCTCCGTTTTCCACTCACATCTCAAAGACGTGCAGGTTTTGTAAGCTAATTGTCTTCCGTAAATTGGCCCTATTGTGTAGGATAGAACTAGTGTATGGTGGTCGCTTATTGGCATGGACTCGATGGGCTGAAGGGCCTGTTTCCACGCTGTATCACTAAAACTGAAAGTTAAACTTCACCAGCGTTTATTGCATTTGGGGGTGGCTGTGACCAGCCTTCGTGAATCTTTAGGGGATGGGTATCCACTTGCCCTAGTAATGACTTGGAAATAGCAACATAATTCCAGGTCAGGATAGCATGCGATTTGGAGAGGACCTTGGACACAATGATATTCCCTTAAGGCAGTTGGGAGTCATTGGTGTTCATCAATACAGGTTCAGGAAAGTTCAACATCAGTTGACAAATGTCATACGATCTCATGGTATGCTGTGGGCGTGACTCGAGACAACAGGCTCATTATGACTGTCATCTGCAAAGTGCGAATCCCAGCCATGAAATAAAGATATCTGTGTCCAATCTAGTGAACGCATCTACAACAGACATCAGTTCACAAAAGAACTTTGCGTGTTCAAAACAATCTTTTTGCTGAGTTGTGTCAATTTTCCACAATGTGGTTTGTTACAACAGACATCAGTATCAATCTTCAAGGGGATCTTTAGTCTAGAGATGCGGCGTGGAAACAGGCTCTCTGGCCCACCGAGTCCGCGCCGACAAGCGATACACACGCTCTATCCTACACACCAGGGACAACTTACACAAGCCAATTAACCTACAAACCTGCACGCCTTTAGATTATGGGAGGAAACCCATGCGACCACAGGGAGAACGTGGAAACTCCACGCAGACAGCATCAGAGGTCGGGGTAGAAACGCAGTCTCTGGTACGGTAAGGCCATTGCGCTACTGTGCCCATCTGTGAAATTTAATTTAAGATATTTCACATTCATTTAGTGGAGGTTTGTTTTGGTGCTCTTCTGGGACGATGGTTCTGCAGGCATCGCACAACTCCAGTAACCACCGCTCACTCCTGACCTCCGGTCTTATCTGTGTTCATTTCTCTCTGTGATCAATGCGGGATTCCCCTGGGAGCTTTGGTTTCTTCCACACGGTAGAATGGTAGATTATTGGGCTATTCTAAGTTATCCCTAGATGGTAGGGCAAGCGGGTGGGGAGGTGTTAATGGGCTCCTGCTAGAGAACAGATCACATGGAAATAATTGGGATTGATGGGATAAACTCTCTCAACAGGCATGGACTCTTAAAGGCCAAGTGCATCCTCCTGGGCTGTAAAGAAACAAATGAAAAGGCATAATGTAGGAACAAGGAACTGCAGACAAAATGTGTAGGAAGGAACTGCCAATGCTGATTTATACCGAAGATAGACATAAAGTGCTAGGGCAACTCAGCTGGCCAGGCAGCATCTCTGGAGAGAAAGGAACTGGTGATGTTTTGGGTCGAAGGAACTGCAGATGTTAGGTTTAACAAAAAAGACACAAAGTGTTGCAGTAACACAGCGGCTCAGGCAACATTTCTGGAGAACATGGTTAGGTAACTTTTCGGGTCGGGACCCATCTTCAGAATTATAAGACAACACCTTTGGCACGTTGGCACAGTGGAAGAGTTGCTGCCTTACAGCTCCAGAGACCCGGGTTCGATCCTGACTACGGGTGCTTGTCTGTATGGAGTTTGTACATTCTCCCCGTGACCTGTGTGGGTTCCCCCGGTTGCTCCGGTTTCCTCCCACTTCCCAAAAGGCGTACATGTTTGTTGGTTAAGTGTTAAGTGTTTAAGAAGGAACTGCAGATGCTGGAAAATCAAAGGTACACAAAAATGCTGGAGAAACTCAGTGGGTGCAGCGGCATCCACAGATGCTGCCGCACCCGCTGAATTTCTCCAGCATTTTTGTGTGCCTCAGGTTTGTAGGTTAATTGGCTTGGTTAATTTGTACATTGGCCCTAGTGTGTGCAGAATAGTGTTAAAGTGTGCGGGGATCCTTGGTTGACACAAACTTGGTGGGCCGAACAGGAGTACACAATACACACCCGGGAGAATTTACAATTTTTCCCAAGCCAATTAACCGACAAATCTGTATGTCTTCGGAAGGTGGGAGGAAACCCTAGCACCCGGGGAAAACCACGCAGGTCATGGGGAGAATGTACAAACTCCACACAGATAAGCACCCATAGCCGGGATCGAACCTGGGTCTCTGGCACTGTAACTGTAAGGCAGTAGCCCTACAGCTACGCCACTGTGCCACCCCATGATGTGACGTGGTTTAATGCATGAAACGTTTGGATTAACAAACTGCACTTTTTTTTCCTGATGCCATCACCCAATACAGAAGTTGTCGAAAACATCTCTGGTAATTCTTAGGATCAGTTAATCCAATTCTCCTGCCATTTGATCTTATTTTAATGTACATCCCTCGACACTTTAGAAACTTACAGTTCAATCTGATTCCACCTCCCTTTTGGACGATGGGGCAAGGCAGGAGAATGGGGTAGAGAGGAAAAAGTAGATGTCACGATTGAATGGCGGAGCTGACGCGATGGGCTGAATGGCCTAATTCTGCTTCTATCTCTTATGGACAGTATTATGGATCATATACAATTTCCAAAAATTCTCCAGCGCTGTAAGGCAGCAACTCTACCTCTGTGTCACAGTGGCAGTTTGATAAACATACTTAGAAATTTTGTTCACTTTCCTCTGTGAATATTTTTCAACGCCGAACAAAACCTATTACATTTTGTTGGTTGTATAACAGTGGACTGCTGACTTGCTCCACCAGTCAGCGGAGAGAATGGTGATACTGCGGCCAATATTGTTCTTTTATTTTTTAATTAGATCAGTTACAAAACAAATCATTTCCCGTGTACAGGGCAGAGAAAGCAGCACATTATCACTAAAAATAACCAGATATTAAGTGTTGCCAGCGTTTTTTCATTAAATGATTCCAACTGAGAATGAATGCAATCGAGTTTTAAGTAAATAATTAATGGAATTTTTTTTTTAAATAGCATTTGTAATTCACACATTTCATTTCTAAAGGTAAAATAATCGTGTCTCGGTGCTCATTCCATTAGAAACCATGCCTTCCATTGACAGAAAGTACGCACTAAAATACTCGGGTCGAATAAAATGTTTAAGAAAGAACTGCAGATGCTGGAAAAATCGAAGGTAGAAACATAGAAACATATAAATTAGGTGCAGGAGTAGGCCATTCGGCCCTTCGAGCCTGCACCGCCATTCAATATGATCATGGCTGATCATCCAACTCAGTATCCCATACCTGCCTTCTCTCCATACCCTCTGATCCCCTTAGCCACAAGGGCCACATCTAACACATCTAGACAATAATGCTGGAGCTGAATAAAAGATTGAATCAAAGTCGACTTAATCAGAGTGTACAACTGCACTTTTCCACAAGCACTTCATCACTGGACGGTCAACAGTGTGGAATTGGTCTGAGGAAGGGTCTCGACCTGAGATGTCACCTATTCCTGTTTTTCCAGAAATGCTGGACAACCTAAGATAGACACAAAGTGCTGGAGTAACTCAGCAGGTCAAGCAGCATCTCTGGATAAGAAGGACAGGTGACATTTCGGGTTGGGATCCTTCATCAGTCTGGCCTAATGTCATTTTCTCCAGAGATGCTGCCTGACCCGCTGAGTTATTCCAGCATTTTGAGTCTATCCTCGGTGTAATCCAGCATCTGCAGTTTCTTCCTATGGAATTGGCCTTAATATATCAATGCAAAATTTTATTTGTCCTTTATTTTATATTCAGAGTCTTTTTCCCCCAAAGATGGAACTATCAAATATTAGTGGGCATTGCTTTAAGGTGAGAGGGGGAATGTTTAAATGAGATGTGCGGAGCAATTTAAAAAAAAAACACAGAGAGTGATGAGTGACTGGAATGCACTGCTGAAGGTGTTGGAGGCTGATATAATAGTAGCATTGAAGAGATTTTTGGACAGGCATATGGATATGCTGGGAATGGTTCATTTAGGTTAGTTTAGAGATAGTATTGTTATAATATTGTTATTATTGCGTAATATGTGTTATTTTGTGTACATATGTGTGTATGTAGAATTATGTATATATGTGTGTGTGAGAGTGTGTGTGTGTGTACGTGTGTGTGTGTGTGTGTCACGTGTGTGTGTGTGTGTGTGTACGTGTGTGTGTACGTGTGTGTGTGTGCGTGTGTGTGTACGTGTGTGTGTACGTGTGTGTGTGAGTGTGTGTGTGTGTGTGTACGTATGTGTGTGTGTGTATGTGTGTGTGTGTGTGTGTGTGTGTGTGTGTGTGTGTGTACGTGTGTGTGTGTACTTGTGAACACACACACTGATCTTTTTTTCCCCCTCTCCTTTATTATATTGTTTACAGTGCACTATGTGTACATATTCTGTTGTGCTGCAGCAAGTCAGAATTTCGTTGTTCCATCTAGGACATGTGACAATAAAACGCTCTTGACTCTTGAGATACAGTGTGGAAACAGGCCCTTCGGCCCACCGAGTCTACCCCGACCAACGATCACCTGTACACTAGTTCTACCTGACACACTTGGGGCAATTTACACCCAATTAACCTACAAAGCTCCCGTCTTTGGGATGTGGGAGGAAACCAGAGCACCCAGAGGAAGCCCACGCAGTGACAGGGAGAACGTGCAAACTCCACACAGACAGCATGCGTAGACCCCTCACTGGCCCCATCAGTTCTCAGACACGGATGGAAGCAGTCATCCTAGGACACAAACTACACCTAAGAAGCACAGTGGCCAACCTAACCCATGAAAATACATTTCTGACACAGTTAGCTACCACGAGACAAAGGCAGAGTTATGTTGGCAGGATATCCTTTCCTGAACCAACTTGGACTGATTAGTTTAGTTTTATTAGTTCAGAGATACAGCGCGGAAGCAGGCTCCTCGGCCAACAGCGTCTACACCAACCAGCGATCCCCGCACACTAACACTATCCTACACTAGGGACAATTTTTACTACCGAGCCAACTAACCTACAAATCTGTACGTCTTTGGAGTGTGGGAAGTTCTCAATGAAAACCCACGCAGCTGACGGGGAGAAAGTACAAACTCCATACAGACAAGCACCAGTAGCCAGGACCGAACCCAGGCCTCTGGCGCTGTAAGCGCTGTACGTCAGCAACTCTACTGCTGCACCACCGTGCCGCTCTAATGATTTATTAAAAACTGTCCCTCCAGTTTAAGAGAAATAGGAACTGCAAAATTACCCCCGATTGCAATTGAGCGGGCGTTGCTGCAGCAACCAAGAGTACGATTCTTTTGATATCCTGATTAAATTTCAGGTCATAAAAGATTTTGAAGAAAGCATGTCCCCACCTTAAGTTGCATAATGACGATAATTAGGAAAGGTCGTGTTATGACAATGATAATTTTTATGACAATGGTAATTGAAACATTTTATTATGAATCTTTAAAAGGGTCACTGTGATTAACTCAGTGACAATTCTTGGTTCTGTAACATACGATCGCTTACTTCAATGATCTGTTCCATTTAATTTATGCATTTGCTTTAATTAAACAATACATCATTTGGAATACTTTATGGATTATACAATAGACAACTCTATGCATCTGCAGTTATGCGACTAATAATTCTACATTCTGTCACAGCGATTAATCCAGGGTCACAGAGGGCTGATTTCGAACACCATACATCAAATGATTCTATTTTGCAAGTTTATCTGTGGCATTCCCTCCCTACATTTTTACTGCTTTCCGGGACAAGGATAACATAGCAAATAGCCAAATGTAATGTGACACCTGATCAAAAGACGGCCCAGCAAACATATCTCCCTTGATTTATTGACAAATAAATCTGGCTTGAAGGACCGCATGGTCCACTTCTGCACCTATTGTCTGTTGTCTAAATCAATCCAAGAATCTTGGATGTGGAGAGAATGTTTCCACTAGTGAGAGAATCTAGGACGGGAGATCATAGCCTTAGAATTAAGGGGCATTCTTTTAACAAGGAGATGAAGAGGAATTTCTTTAGTCAGGGAGTGCTGAATCGGGAATTCTTTTCCGCAGAAGGCCCTGGATATTCAAGGCAGAGATAGACAAATTCTTGATTAGTATGGATGTCAGAGGTTATGGGGAGAAGGCAGGAGAATGGGGTTAGGAAATAAACCAGCCATAATTGAATGGCGGAGTAGATTTGTTGGGCCGAATGGTCTAATTCTTCTACTATCTCAAATGACATGATTTTTAGCTAGAAGGAAGAGGTAGAAAAAGTTACTCAAAACATCACGACAGAGTAGTAAAAGTCTTTAAAGGCACTGGGCTTGTACTCTATGGAGTTTAGAAGGTGGGGGGGTGGAGGGGGACGTCATTGTAACTTACCAAATAGTGAAAGGCCTGGATAGAGCGAATTTGTGAGGAAGTTTCCACTAGTGGGAGTCTAGAGGGCACAGCCTCGGAATTAAAGGGCGCACCCATAGAAAGGAGATGAGGAGGAATCTCTTTAGTTGGAGGATGGTGAATATGTGGAAAATTTGCAAAATCCTGATTAGTAAGGGTATCAAAGTTAATGGAGAGATGGAAGGAGAATGGAGTTAAGTGGGGAAGATAGACTCCAACTTTGGCAAAAGCAGGCCTCTCGAATACTGTAAACCACATCTCAAAAGGCGAGCGAATTTGTAGGTTACTTGGCCTATGTAAATTGCCCCTTGTTGTGTAGGGAGTGGATGAGAAAGTGGGATAACATAGAACCAGTGCGAATGGTTGATCGATGATTGGCATGGACTTGGTGGGCCAAAGATCCATGCTGTCTCCCTTAACTAAACCATTACATAGTCAAAGAGCCATACTGCGTGGAAACGGGCCCTTCGGCCCAACTTGCCCACGCCAACCAATATGTCCCATCGACACTAGGCGCACCTGCCTGCATTTGGCCCATATCCCTCTAAACCTCTCCTATCCATGTGCCCCTCCAAATGTTTCTTGAACATATTTTAACACATATTTTTTAATATTTTTTATATATAAAGTCCTTCCATCATTTCTTGCCAGTGTTTCTTGATGGGACATGACCAAGCATTTACAACAGCCTACCAACCTTTCCTATAGAAGGATGGACACAACTTGCAGATTGAAGAGCAAGTGCTGGAAATTGTATTGGAGACACATCCATTGGCTCGCTGGTCAACTTGCAGCCCTTCTGTTGAGGCCAAGAAGATGGCTCTCATGGTATGGGTGTGCAAGTGCCCATACACAGATATTGTGATGGCATGTTTCAGTTTAGTTTAGAGATACAGCGCAGAAACAGGCCCTTCAGCCCACTGAGTCCGCGCCGACTAGCGATCCCCGCACACTAGCGCTATACTATACATGAGGGACAATTTATAATTTTACCAAAACAAATTAACCTACAAACGTGTTTGTCTTTGGAGTGTGGGAGGAAACCAGAGCCCCTGGAGAAAACCCATGTGGCCACGGGGAGACACTCCATACATGCACACTCTATACTGGCAGCACCCGCAGTCAGGATGGAAACCGGGTGTCTGGCGCTGTAAGGCAGCAACTCTACCGCTGTGCCCCCACGCCCGATTTGTGTGCAGTGGTCCTGCAGAGTTTGGGGCTTCAGTCTAAGCCCATAGGCAGGCAACACCGTCTGTAGAGGTCTGTAGAAGGGTCTCGGCCTGAAACGTCACCCATTCCTTCTCTCCAGAGATGCTGCCTGTGCCGCTGAATTACTCCAGCATCTGCAGTTCCTTCCCACAGCACTGTCTGACATAGCTACAAGCAATGACAGGTAACGTTGCCACTCGACTCATCCTGCAATCAAGGCTCAACAGATGAGCTTGGACATACCGATCAACACAAGTACTTTGAATGGGCCTGTCCAGTCCTTAGGATCCACTCTGCAGAAGCTCACTTTGTCTCCATCCATCACCTAGTGAGACATTGTTTCTCGTTAAGCAGGAAGGATGGTTGGAGTTAGTCCAAGTAATAGAGATGCCTCTTGGTCGGTGTTACAGCTCAGAGCTCCCAGCTGCATGTCAAAGAACATCCACTGCAGCCATACGTATATACTCTTGCTAATCCCCATGGTTAAAGAGCCAAACGTAAATCCGACACAAGGTCTTCATCATTAGTGACAGAACTGACAATAGTTATCTTTCTCGTTTTCTTCCCTGAATGGAGAAATATTCAGAATCTTTACTAAGTGCATGAGACAAAACGATCACCTTAGGCAAACCGCTGGAACACAGCACAGCGCAGACACTTGAAAACAACATGGCTGCCTGAAAGCTTCAAGTACAAATCGTTTAGGCTAGTTTAGAGATACATGGCAGAAGCAGGCCCGAGTCCACGCCAACCAGCGATCCCCGCACATCAACACTATACAACACACACTAGGGATGGATAATCTTTACATGTATACCAAGCAAATTAACCTACAATCCTGTACGTCTTTGGAGTGTGAGAGGAAACCGGAGCACCCAGAGAAAACCCACACGGTCATGGGGAGAATGTACAAACTGTACAGACATGCACCCGTATTCAGGATGGAACCCAGGTCACCGGCGCTGTAAGGCAGCAACTCTACCCCCGCACCATTGTGCTGCCCTCTGCTCCACCGCACCGCCCTATTTCAGGACCACCTACATAACGCCTCAACACATGGCTCAGTTTTCACGATTTAATTGTAGAAAACACAGCAATCAATTACAGAGAGCAAGCTCCTACAAATGGCTGTGTGATGATAATCAGATAATGTGCTTGCAGATGTATTGATTCAGGATAAATATTGGCTGATCTTGTACAGGTAACGCCCTGACTCTTCTTCAAACTGCATCAAGTCGACAGCAGTCGAGGCTTCAGTTTGATCAACCAAGTAACATCTCCAGCATCGCGTCATCTCACCGTTACTGCTCCAGAGTTCAGCCTATGCTCTTAGGCTCAAATTGTTTGCAAGGGAATCCTACAGTTTATACCTGATTTATACCTCACGCTGCCAGCAGTATAATCAAGGACAAGTCACACCATGGCCGCTCCCTCTTCCACCCTCTCCCATCAGGCAAAAGGTATAGAAGTATGAAAATGCACAGCTCCATATTCAGGAACATTTTCTTCCCAGCTGTTATCAGGCAACTGAACCATCCCACCACAACTAGAGAGCCGTGCTGAACTATTATCTCCCTCTTTGGGCCCCTCGGGCTATCTTTGATCGGATATTACTGGCGTTACCTTGCACTAAATATTATTCCCTCAGCATGTATCTGTGCACTGTGTATGGCTCGAATGTAATCATGTACCTTCTTTCCGCTGTCTGGTTAGCACGAAACAAAAGCTTTTCACTGCACCTCGATACACGTGACAATAAAACAAAACCGGAGTTTGGGAGCCAGACCGCTGAAGGCATAGGAACCACTGATGGGGCAAAGAGAATCCAAACACATGCAAGACCTCATTACACCAGGCAGAGAGGTGAGGTCTACCACTGTGGCAACCATGCCTAGAGTGCAATGGACTCATAGAGTTGTACAGCGCAGATATAGTCAGTCCCTCAGTCCCAAATTGTCCATGTTGACCAAGATGCTTCATGTACGCCAGCCCAACCTGCCCATGTTTGGCCCATCTCCCACCAAACCTTTCCTATCCTTGTACCTGTCCAAATATCTTCTAAATGTTGTCATTTACCTGCCTCAACTACCTCCTTTTGGGTGACCAAAATTGAACACAAAACGCCAAATGCAGCCTCACCAACGTCTTGTACAACTGTATCGTAACATCACAACTTCTATACTCAGTACCCAGACTGATGAAGGCCAATGTACCAGGAACCTTCTTGACCCACCCTTTCTACACTGCCTCTTTCAGGGAAGCATGTACCTATACTCCTCAATCCCTCTGCTCCATAATACCTTCCAGGGCCTTTTAGTTTAGTTTAGTTTAGTTTAATTTAGTTTAGTTTAGTTTTACTTTAGTTTAGTTTAGTGCCAAGGTGCAGTGAAAAGTTTTTGTTGCATGCTAACTAGTCAGCAGAAAGACTATACATGATTATAAACAATTGTTTAAGAAGGAACTGCAGAGGCTGGAAAATCGAAGGTACACAAAAATGTTGGAGAAACTCAGTGGGTGCAGCAGCATCTATGGAGCGAAGGAGTTAGGCCAAAACCCTTCTTCAGACCCGCTGAGTTTCTCCAGCATTTTTGTGTACCTATGATTATAAACAAGCCGTCCACAGTGTATATATATATATATGTGCATGAGAAAGGGAATAACACTTAATACTAGTGTTAAAGTCCTGTAACGTCCGATTAACGATATTACGAGGATCTCCAGTGGGGAAGATAATGGCTCGGGGCCGTTCTCTAGTTGGTGATAGCATGGTTCAGTTGCCTGATACATTGTAAAGGTCCTGCCCTAGTTTGATTTCCCAAAATGAAACACTTATCTGCACTTATCTGCAATGAACTCCATTCGTCATTCCTCAGCCCACTTGCTCAGCTGATCAAGATCCTGCTGTCATTTTTGATGACCATCTTCACTATCCACGACACCACCCACTTTAACATCATCCTCAGACACACTAATCATGCCCTTGTACATGGTGGTCGTAAACCTGACCAAAACACACTGCTGAACAATGAAAGAACCTGTCTTCTATGCAGGCATTGATTATGTTGACAAGAGAGCTGCTGGAAACTATTGCTCAATGTTCAATTATGGATACATTTGGTTGAAAGAAAAAATAACAAGGAAATTACTGCTGCTGCTTGGCACCAGTAAAAGCATTGAATATACTGTAGGCTTTTTGAACTGAGTCCCAAGCAGCTAATAGAGAAGAAATGGTTTCAAATTGTAAATCAATTAAACACAGCTATTTAATTAAATTTCTATTTAATCTTGGGTGATTGTGTAACAAAAAGGGCAGTGGGAATCTGCCAGGCAGCATGAAGGAGGAATGGAATTGCCAACTCTTGTTGAAGCAACATGACCTAAACTATCTGCATCAGATTTCAACACTCGGATAAAAAGCATTTAGACTTTCAATTTTTTAAAGCTTTTTATTAACCTGAAAGACAATAGACAATAGACAATAGGTGCGGGAGTAGGCCATTCAGCCCATCGAGCCAGCACTGCCATTCACTGTGATCATGGCTGATCATCCACATTCAGCACCCCGGGTTCCTGCCTTCTCCCCATATCCCCTGACTCCGCTATCTTTAAGAGCTCTATCTAACTCTCTCTTGAAAGCATCCAGAGAATTGGCCCCCACTGCCTTCTGAGGCAGAGAATTCCACAGATTCACAACTCTCTGGTTCAAAATGTTTCTCCTCATCTCCGTTCTAAATGGCCTGCCCCTTATTCTTAAGCTGTGGCCCCTAGGTTCTAGACTCCCCCAACATCGGGATCATGTTTCCTGCCTCTAGCGTGTCCAATCCCTTAATAATCTTATATAGTCCAAGATGCCAGGATTAGTGGATATTAGCTACTGGTAGAGGTTGCTCACACTTTCTCTGGAAAGATGGAGATTGGGGGAAAGGGACCAGAGAGAAGTATTTAAGATTATGAGAGGCATAGATAGGGTTGATGGTCAGAATCTCTCTCCACCCCCCAAGGTGGAAATGTCAAATATTGGAGGGTATAGACTTTAGGCTTTAGAGACACGGCGAGGAAACGGGCCCTTTGGCCCAACGAGTCCGTGCTGACCAACGATCACCCCGTACGCTAGCACTACCCTACACATTAGTGACAATTTTACGATTTATTTTTACCGAAGCCAATTAACCTACAAACCTGTACGTCTTTGGAGTGGGGGAGGAAACCGAAGATCTCGGAGAAAACCCACGGGGAGAACGTACAAACTCCGTACAGACAGCACCTGTAGTCGGGATCGAACCCGGGTCTCTGGCGCTGCAAGAATCGTGCCATTTTCTCTGGGACGACGGAGGTTGAGGGAAGACCAGATGGACGTGCGCGAGGAGATGGCATCGTAAAGTATCATGGAATCACTGGTCAGAACCTTTTTCTCCCAGGACAGAAATGTCAAATACTCGATGGCATAGCTTCAAGGTTAGAGGGACAGAGTTTACATGAAATGAGGCATGTTGACCGGTGGTGGGCAAGTTGGGCTGAGGGCCTGCCTCCACTCTGTGACTCTAGATGCAATCATGGTGCTGAGACTTGTGGATAGGTACATGGATATGATGGATATGCAGGAAATTGAGGTGTGTGATTATGTGCAGGCAGATAAGAGTTGGTCTTGGCAACATGTTCGGCAAGGACATTGTGGGCCGAAGAGCCTGTTCCTGTGCTGTACTCTACTGTGTTCTACATCCTAGTTGGATTCATTAATGCATTGGATGACATCAAGTCTACAAGATATATGGATAGATCTACATTTCCGAATACAGATTTGAAAAATTCTCTTTTAAGGGGCCTTCTCTTCTATTTCTACTTTCCACTTTCTCTCTTCCTTTTTTTATTTTTTATATACACACTTCACGTTTTTCTACTCTCTACCATCTATTTTTCCACTTTTTCCCCTTTCTATTGTTTTCTTTTTCTTGTCCTGCTTACTTCCTTCTTATAACATAAAACTAGAGGTTGTACATAGAATGGATTACGGTATTACATAGTTGGCACCTAAAATTAGGTGCCACTGTACTGTTTTGTGCTGTATTAACTTCTAATAAAATAAACAAAAAAAAAAAAAAAGTCTACAAGATATATAACACATTGAAGGGTTCATTTCAGTTAACCTTCCAATACCGGTATTAATGCTCCACCCACTTCTCTTTGCATCTTTGCTTCAAATATGCCTTTCATCTTAATCTGCTATTCTCCTCTTCCCCCTCCCCCCCACACCCTCCATATACTTGGTAAGATTCACCTGAATACACACTTCAAACCCATTGTTAGCTAGTTCCATGCTCTCACCCATTTTCACACAAAAGCCAATTCTTCAGACTTTCAACGTACAAACTCCATACAGTCGGCGCTCGTAGTCAGGATCGAACCTGGATCTCTGGCGCTGTAATGCCCCTGTCCCACTTAGGAAACCTGAACGGGAACCCCTGGAGACTTTGCGCCCCACCCAAGGTTTCCGTGCGGTTCCCGGAGGTTTTTGTCAGTCTCCCTACCTGCTTCAACTACCTGCAACCTCTGACAACCACCAGCAACCTCCAGGAACCGCACGGAAACCTTGGGTGGGGCGCAAATTCTCCAGAGGTTTCCGTTCAGGTTTCCTAAGTGGGACAGGGGCATAAAGGCAGCAACTCTACCGCTGCGCCATCGTGCCGTGCAATTTCATAAGTGATTGGAGCAGAATTAGGCCATTCGACCCATCAGGTCTACTCCGCCATTCAATCATGACTGATCTATCTCTCCCTCTCAACCACACTCTCCTGCCTTCTCCCTATAACCCCTGACACCCATACTAATCAAGAATCTATCTATCTCTGCCTTTAAAATATCCACTGACTTGGCCTCCACAACCCTCCTGTGGCAAAGAATTCCACAGATTCACCACCCTCTGACGAAAGAAATTCCTCCTCATCTCCTTCACTTGTTTTATGCATCTGGAGTTATGCATGTGCTGTACTGAATATATGTGTCAATGCACAGTGGAATGATTTTCTTTACCATTAGTCCAGTAGAGTGTTGCCATACCTAAGCACAATCCCCCGATTAGCAAAGTGTACAGAAATAGTCCACTGAGCCCGCAGGAAAGAGGCGCCATGTTTGGGCGACATTTTCAATGTCCAGTCCGTGCTCTAGTTCTTATGAGCGGTGCCCGATCCAGGCGAGCCCCAGGCTTCTGCAGGGCCTCCACCCGTCGCCTTCCTTGGACGCATGGATCGACCAGCGATCCGACGTGTCTCTCGGGAGCCTCCCACAGCCGACCTCAACTGCGCGGTGGACCAGATACACCAAAGTATCCAGATACAAATACACCTCCATGTACACTGAAGAAAGTAGTTCTTGGGAAAGTAAGGTCATGGGAATCCCAGTCTTAATCATCCTCTAGTCTGAAATTCACAATGAATCACTGCTATTTTTGCTTCAGTTAATTTTTTTTTCGTAATGCTTTCATTTATCCATTTTGCTTTTATGTGGGACTTTGACAAATGCCTTCTGAAAATCTATTAACCAGGCATCCAAGATATTTCCCACATCATTTTCTTTGTACAGCAAGCTACTAAGTTCAAAATTGTAACACAACTTCACACGGAAATCAAGTTCTGGGTCATATTTCCACTATCAGTTGCAAGCATTGCATGTCCAATTACATTGTGAATATAAGTGATAGGAGCACAATTAAGCCATTCGGCCCATCAAGTCTACCCCGTCATGGCTGGTCTATCTCACCCCCCTAACCACATTCTCTTGCCTTCTCCCCGGAACCCCTGACACCCGTACTAATCAAGAATCTATCTATCTCTGATTTTAAAATATCCATTGACTTGGCCTCCACAACCTTCTGTGGCAATGAATTCTACAGATTCGCCACCCATGGACTAAAGAAATTCCTTCTCATCTCCTTCCTAAAGGAACGTCCTTTAGTTCTGAGGCTATGTCCTCTAGTCCTAGACTCTCCACATCCACTCTATCCAAGCCTTTCACTGTTCGTTACGTTTCAATTTGGTCCCCCCTCATTCTTCTAAACTCCTGCGAGTACAGGCCCAGTGCCGTCAAATGCTCATCATAAGTTAACCCACTTATTCCTGTGATAATTCTTGTAAACCTCCTCTGGACCCTCTCCAGACTCAGCACATCCGTCCTCACATATGGTGCCCACAATTGCTCAAAATACTCCAACTGCGGCCTGAATGGCGCCTTGTAGAGCCTCAGCATGACATCCCTCTTTTTGTTTTCTAATCCTCTCGAAATAAATGCTAGCATTGCGTTTGCCTTCTTTACTACTGATTTGATTAATGGCCTCAGCTACCTGGAAATAGACTAATAGAGAATTTTTGGAACTTTTATATGATCCATAATAATGTCCGTAAGAGATAGAAGCAAAAATAGGCCATTCAGCCCATCGAGTCAGCTCCGCCATTCAATCGTGGCTGATCTACTTTGCCCTCTCTACCCCATTCTCCTGCCTTCCCCCATCGTCCAAAAGGGAGGTGGAATCAGATTCAACTGTAAGTTTCTAAAGTGTCGATGGATGTACATTAGAATAAGATCAATTGGCAGGAGAATTGGATTAACTGATCCTAAAAATTACCAGAGATGTTTTCGACAACTTCTGTATTGGGTGATGGTTGTTGGCATCAGGAACAAAAAGTGCAGTTAGTTAATCCAACCGTTACACGTCACATCATGGGGTGGCACGGTGGCGTAGCTGTAGGGCTACTGCCTTACAGTTACAGTGCCAGAGACCCAGGTTCGATCCTGGCGATGGGTGCTTGTCTGTGTGGAGTTTGTACATTCTCTCCGTGACCTGCGTGGGTTTTCTCAGAGATCTTCTGTTTCCTCGTTTGTCTGCTGATATAAAATGTAAAATTGTCCCGAGTGTGTATAGGGTAGAGTTAATGTGCGGGGATCACTGGTCAGCACGGACTCGGGCCGAAGGGCCTGTTTCCGCGCTGTATCTCTGTATCTCAAAACTAATCAATCAAGTGAAAATATCAGTGTTAATGAATGATTGATGTGGCCAGCAGGACTTGGTGGGCCGAAGGGTCTGTATCTGTGTTGTTTGACTGAGAGAAAATCAAAACTATTGAAGAGAGGGTTGTATTAAAAGAAGCAAAAATAGTCGAAGGGTGATATTAGACCTGGTAACAGTTAAATATTCAAATATGAAAATTAACAAACTCTACAAAGCAGATGGCGTTCCCAAACACTTAACTCAAAGCAAGCCAGATACAGCTGGCTGTCAATCTCGGTTTTGGATGATCTTTTTGGCTGGCAGCAACACAGCGTAAACAGGACCACTTCATGTGAGCTGCAGTTCTTACTCAAACTCTGTTGGCTGTGAAATAGGTAGCGGCTTCACATCAACAACAGTTACAGGGTTAAAAACTGGGAAAGTGTCCGAGAGAGAGGAACGTCAGGAGGAAGCTGTGGGAACACTTTGACAGATCTGGTGGTGACTGTCGAGCGAACCTGCGACAAGGGTTCGTACATGGCGGGGGATGTGCAAACAGCACCTTGAAGTGGCGCCAAGTAACACACACCCGACGAAACATCTAGAGGCCGATGACGGTAACACACATCACTGAACTGGCAGAGCAACACTTTCCATCTGCACCAGTGAACTCTGAACAACTGTGGCACGGTGGCACCTTACAACGCTTACAGCGCCAGAGATCCGGGTTCGATCCTGACTGCGGGCACTTCATTCAATGTTAACTAAATGCTTTCCAGGAACCCATTCCTTTTCTAAATCGAGAAACACCTGACATGCCCAAGTTCGATGACTCAACCGAAAGTCTCTCTCAGTATTCAGCTTTCAACTTAACGTCTCCGTAGCTGCGAATGCCACCCAAGTAAATCACAGCACGTCACCAGGAAGAGTGTTCTCCCCATGACCTGTGTGGGTTTGATCCTGACTACGGCTGCTGCCTGTACAGAGTTTGTACGTTCTCCCCGTGACCTGCGTGGGTTTTTTCCGAGATCTTCGGTTTCCTCCCACACTCCAAAGACGTACAGGTTTACAGGTTAATTGGCTTGGTATAAATGTAACATTGTCCCTAGTGTGTGTAGGGTAGTGTTAATGTGTGGGGATCGATGGTCGATGCGGACTCGGTGGGCCAACGGGCCTGTATCTCTAAACTAAATTAAAATTCAGGCTAGTTTTTTTAAATTACCAATAAAATTAATTAAAAAGGCAAGACTGAATAACTGATTTAGTTTAGTTTGGTTTAGAGATGCAGCATAGAAACAGGCCCTTCGGCCCACCATGTCTACACTTTCCAATGATCACCCTTACACTAGTTTTATCCCACACATGAGGGACAGTTTAGAGAAGCCAAATAATCTACAAACCTGCATGTCTTTGGAATGTGGGAGGAAACCAGAGTACCCATTCGGTCAGGGGCCAGCACCCGTAGGCAGAATCAAACCCGGGTCCCTGCCACTGTACGGCAGCAACTCTACCGCTGTGCCACCGTGCTGCCCTAATGCCGAAACAGCTCCATTCTGAGCCAATGAAAGACTTGTGCCAAATGACAATTAGTAAACATGGACTTAAGTTATTAAGGAGAGTTATTTCGCTCATCCTTCACAATCTTTCCTCTCTTAATGATTCTTCGACTTTTAGCTTAGCTATCCAGGGAGAAGGCCAAATGAATACTCTTTGATTTTGGTCCTGAATTTTCATCTTAATATTTTATTGTAGGCTAACCACTGGGGATTAAAGTGAAGGGGTGATGTATTTACTATTTGGTATCAGGGGAAAGCAGCAGAGTTGTTGATCACAGTATGTTATCATTTCTTATTATGACTCGGGGGGGGGGGACTCCTCAATCCATTGAGGGCTTGTCAACTCCCAAGACAAGCCATCCACCCCCTCTCCTCATTTTCTTCCCGACGAACTCTCTCCTTAACATGCTCAAAAACATCTCTCGTTCTCCCGCCAGTCACCTACACAAGGGTGATTTTTGATAACAAATTAAATTAACAACCAGCACAGCAAGATCAAAATTACAAGCTCACAGGGAGAAGAGGCGATTCACAGACTGGCTGCTCTGAAGGTCAGGTGGTTTTCACTGGAATGCCAGAGGGTGAGGGGAGACCAGAGAGAGGTTTATCAAAAATTATGAGAGGCATCGATAGGTTAGACCAGGGACTGGGGAACCTTTTCATGTTGGAATGCCGCGTTAAGTTAGCTGTAATCTAATAAGGCCGCATCCAGGAAACTTCAATTAGATATACTTTAAAGTACATTATTTTGTGAAAATAGCCCTCATGACTTACTGATGTTTTAATTGTGGCCGTCAGTCGGGGAGGATTATTTCGTTGAATTTTCTTTTATTCTTTGGTATTTTAAATACGTTCATTTTAAGATTTTTTAAATTAAAATAATAAAAGACGAACAAAAACATATTAATAAAAATAAAAAGATTTGTTCTACAAAATTTGGATTCATTCAAAAGGCCGCACTTTAACGGCCTAGAAGGCCACATGCAGGTTCCCCAACCCTGGGTTAGACAGAACATATTTCCCAAAATGGAAATGTCTAATACAAGATGGCAGAGCTTTGAGGTGAAACGGACAACATTTAGAGGAGTCAAGTCAAGAGTCAAGAGTGTTTTATTGTTATATGTCCCAGATACAACAATGACATTGCTTTCTTGCTGAAGGAGATGTGCCGGTCAAATGTTTTTGTTTACACATAGAGGGTGTCGAGTGTCCGATACGCGCTGCCGGGGGTGGTGGTGGAGTAGGGTTGCCAACTGTTCCGCATTAACCGGGGCAACCCGTATATTGGGCTAAATTGGTTTGTCCCTTTGTCTGCCACTACTCGGGTCGAGGGGACTGTCGGGTTGGAGTGCCGCGTCCGGCCCCGCCTCATCATTCCCGTCGTAGTGCAGCCCATGGAGTGCAGCAGCTGCGCCTTGCCCGTGGCCCCCGTCGGTCAGCAGCCCGGCCAGCTGTCCGACCTTCGTTTACCGCCGACACCACCACCCCTCCTTCTCATGGCCGATCATCGGTTCATGAGTTGGATGGGACGCCGGACTTTGCGCGCGACACGGGGCTAAAAATCATCAGCTGGCCAGCCGGCTGGACTTTGTGTACAGTCCAGCACCCAGGCCAACTCATCATTCACCCAACCACGGCCGAGTCGGTCAATGAATTGTCGTCGGGAAATTGTCCCTTATTTTTGACCTTTTGTCCCTTATTTGGGAATGAGGAAATTGGCAACTCTATGGTGGAGGCAGATACAATAGTGGCTTTTATGAGACTTTTAGATCGGCATTTGGATATCAGGATGTCAGGGGTTATGGGGAGAAGGCAGGAGAATGTGGTTAAGAGGGAAAGATAGATCAGCCATGCTTGAATGACAGAGTAGAGTTGATGGGCCGAATGGCTGCTATCACTTATAAGCGTATGATATGCAGGGACTGGAGGGATATGGATTGTGTGCAGACAGATAAATTGGTCTTTCCATCATGTTCGACACTGCCATTGTGAGCCTGAAGGGCCTGTTCCTGTGCTGTACTACTCTGCCTTATTCTAAATAAACCCTGAACTATGACCAATGTTTTTCCATTTGTACCTACCGTACATGCCAAAGAACATCTACTGTTTGTGGAATTGTCGGGATTGCTTTTTGTAAAACAAGGACACTGGGCAGACTCCATAATCTACATTGAGGAGCATAGCACACTGGTCAACCTGAGGAGTACCTTCAGCGACAGACTGGATCCCTGTGGGCCTCAAACTGTACAACTCCTCCTCCTTCTGTCGTGGGGTAGACTGACTCCCCTCCCCCTCCCCCACCTCCCCAATCTTTGCACATCCCCAATCCTTTCCACTCGTCACTTTAACTTCACGTTTCACGTATTTTGTGTGTTACGATGTTGGCAGATCAATTTCCCTCCTGAGATAAATAAAGTTCTATCGTATCGTATCAACATTCAATCACACTACGCCCAAGACACAGCACAGTGCAAATTAATGTCTCGGCCCGAGAGCATTCTTTTAACACAAGGAAATGAATTCATACACCCACGGAAACACGCTCAACTTAGTCCCTGGTAATTAACAAACACCCGTGCAAACTGTGGCTAGCTGGATAGTAAGTAGCCAGGGGATGAATGGGCTGCAGTTACTGGTTTCACCTTAACTGCTCACCTTATTGCCCCCTCCACTAAACTGTGCTTTAAGCAGTTGATAATGGTTGCAGCAATGATCTCATTCCTACATCAGATCATCCAAGGCTATTTGCAATCGACAAAAGCAGACAAGTGGTGCATGACTTTAACCAGTATTTGGGAGATAAACAGATAGCAGTCTCTGAAAGGGGACATTCCTGGCCTGCAGAACGGTTAATATTAGCAGCTGAGTTAGGCAACATGGTTAGACACAAAAAGCTGGAGTAACTCAATGGGACAGGCAGCACATCTGGCGAGAAGGAAGTGGTGGCGTTTCACGTCGAGACCCTTCCTCAGATGAGTCGGGGGGGAAAGGGAAATGAGAGATGTAAAAAGTATTGCATATCTTTTATTCATTGTTCTTTATTTCTCTACATCATCATCTATATCTCTCGTTTCCCTTTCCCCTGACTAGTCCGAAGAAGGGTCTCGACCCGAAACGCCACGCATTCCTTCTCTCCAGAGATGCTGCCGGTCCCGCTGAGTTACTCCAGCTTTTTGTGTCTATCGTGGGTTTAAACCTGCATCTGCAGTTCCTTCCCACACAAGGCAACATAATTATTGGGTCTGAGGTCTAACTGGAGCCCTAAGATGCCCATTAATACCCCAACACCATGCCAGGCATCTCAACAAACTGATCATTTATGAATGCCTTCCACGTACGACAGTGTGAAATTCAATACTACAACCCTAATGATTCATTAACCTACACACTTATTGCAGTGAACACTCTGCTCCTCTTGTTCATTTCACAATCTGCCATCACACAGATGCAGATAAGTGAAGCTAAACACCTGAAAGTGAGCAAACATGATTTTGAATAGAAAATAAAAGGAAATAACAGGAACCTTTTATCATAAATGTGTATTAAATCATCTGACAATCATGACACCTGTACAGTGGAATACTTTCAGTTTCATAGGTTCACAGTTCATAGGTTCAAGAAGAGTTAGGCCATTCGGCCCATCAAGCCTATTCCGCCATTCAATCATGGCTGATCTATCTTTCTCTCTCAACCCCATCCTCCTGCCTTCTCCCCATAACCCCTGACACCCTTACTCATCAAGAATCTGTCAATCTCCGCACTTCTAAATATCCATTGACTTGGCCTCTACAGCCGTCTGTGGCAATGAATTCCACAGATTCACCACCCACTGGCTAAAGAAATTCCTCCTTATCTCCTTTATATAGGTACATATTCTATGGTTATGGCCTCTGGTCCTAGACTCTCCCACCAGTGGAAACATCCTCTCTATATTCACTCTATCCAGGCTTTTCACTATTCGGTAAATTTCAATGGTCTCCCCTCATCCTTCTAATCTCCAGTGAGTACAGTGCCGTCAAATTCTCATCATATGTTAGCCCAAATGTTCCTGGATCATTCTCGTAAACCTCCTCTGGACCCTCTCCAATGCCAGCACGTCCTTCCTCAGATACGGAACCCAAAACTGCACAAGATACTCCAAATGCAGTCTTATTACCTACCTGTTCCTTTACAATTTAGAGATACAGTGTGGAAACAGCCCACGGATTCCACACAACCAGCGACCACCCCGTACACAAGCACCATCCTACTGTCCTAGGGACAGGTTTTACAGAAGCCAATTAACCTACAAACCTGTACGTCTTTGGAGTGTAGGAGGAAACCAGAGCGCCTGGAGAAAACCTGGTCACAGGGAGAATATACAAACTTTGTCACGTTACAACTCAGTTACAAGTTAGCTGACGCAGCAAGCTCTTTATTGACAAAGTCCGCAGTTTCTTTCATCCATAAAGTGGTTTCATTCAGTTCAAGCGAGAACAACAGATGTTCCAAACCTGTGTACATCGAAAGTTAAAAACCTTTTTTTAAAGTTAGCAAAACAAGCCAAGATATTTTCCACCTAGTGATCGGATTCGCCTGCGCTAAACACAAAAGTGCCGGAGAAACCTAGCAGGCCAGACAGCAACTGTGGAAGGAAAGGACAGGTGACGTTTCAGGTAGGGACCCTTGTTTGGAATTTATATTTGCTTTCTGTGCTACATGGTCGACCCACATAAGCCAAGCCATCTTCAGCCCTGATGCAAGTGAACATCACTGCAAAAGTCAGAGAGACAGCCGAGAGAGTGTTATCACAGCCGAGTCTAAACCTCCCCTCACCTCATGTTCTGAGGATCTCTGTGATTGTTGTCAAACTGGAAAGGGTGCAGAGAAGATTCACAAGAATGTTGCCAGATCTCAAGGGCCTGAGCTATAGGGCGAGGACGAGCAGGATAGAAGTTTATTCTTTGGAGCGCAGGAGGATGAAGGGTAATCTTATAGAGGTGTACAAAATCATGGGAGGAATAGTTCGGGTAAATGCACAGTCTTTTGCCCAGAGTAGCTGAATCGAGAACCAGAGGACATAGGTTTAAGTTATCACTTAAGTTATCACAGGGGGAAAAGATTTAATAGGAACCCGAGGGGTAACTTCTTTTACACAAAGGGTGGTAGGTGTATAGAACGAGCTGCCGGTGGGGGCAGTTGAGACGAGTACTATCACAATGTTTAAGAAACATTTGAAAAGGTACATGGATAGGACAGGTTTGGAGGGATATAGGCCAAACACAGGCTGGTGAGTCTAGTGTAGATGGGACATGTTGGTCGTCATGGGCAAGATGGGCCGAAGGGCCTGTTTCCATACTGTAATTCTCGATGACTCGCTGTTCAGCAGCAAATCAGCAGTGAGAATCCTGGCAAGGTTTTCCGTGATCCATTACAAGATTGACAATAAGCACAATTTGTTGTAGTTGACTTGGTTCAGAGGTGGTCTGAAGAAGGGTCCCGTCCAAAACGTCAGCTATCCATGCTCTCTAGAGATGCTGCCAGACCCATTGAGTTATGCCAGCACTTCCTTCATTCCCTCAGTGGTGGCATGGTAGCGCAGTGGTAGAGTTGCTGCCTCACAGCGCCAGAGACCCGGGTTCCATCCTGACTATGGGTGCTGTCTGTATGGAGTTTGTACTTTCTCCCCATCACCTCATGGGTTTACTCCGGGTGCTCCGGTTTCCTCCCACATTCCAAAGATGTACTGGTTTGTAGATTAATTGGCTTCAGTAAAATTGGAAATTGTCCCTATTGTGTGTCGGAGAGTGCTAGCGTACGGGGTGATCGCTTGTCGGTGCGGGCTCGGTGCACCGAAGGTCCTATTTCTGCGCTGTTTCTCTGAAGCCCCTGTACAAACTTGATTGAAGTACAGTCGCCCATCTCTTAGTCTGTACCAATCCCCATTTACTCCTCACCTCTGTCCACACACCCACCTCCGTACAGACCACGTAACCCCCAAAAAATATATGCCTTTCATTTCAAAAGCAAAAATATAGACGATTCTGCGCATAAATTTGATTACCAATTATTCCACACCAAATGTTCACAAAGTGCTCAATTACAGAAGACACAATTTAAAACTGAAAATAACATCAATTATCGTGGTTGACCATGCTTTTCGTAAGTTGATGTGTACATTATCATTAAACTCAGAAGCAAGCAAGTTAATATGAAAATGAAGGAAGTTCTCTGTTGTAAACAAGGCGAGTGTAAGTATAAGTTGGCTGCAGAAAATCTCCTCCCTTCACGGTTACAGCTAACAGCTGGCAGCGGAGTGACTGTGAATGTGTATTTAAATATCGGTTGGGAAGAGCAATAATAGAAATGCTTGAAATTAATGCCTACTTTGTGGGTGGTGAAAGTACCACTCACTGTGACGTTTAACGCCCAGGTTACAATTATTCAGTCTCGGAGGAGCCTCGCTCTCCTTGCTCATAAACACAGCTGATCGCAGGCAGCCAGGCAGGGGCACCTCATCAGCATCCCACACTATGTCACTCTGACACTATGGCACTCTGACACTATGGCACTGACACTATGGCACTCTGACACTATGGCACTGACACTATGGCACTGACACTATGGCACTGACACTATGGCACTCTGACACTATGGCACTGACACTATGGCACTGACACTATGGCACTGACACTATGGCACTGACACTATGGCACTATGGCACTGACACTATGGCACTCTGACACTATGGCACTGACACTATGGCACTGACACTATGGCACTCTGACACTATGGCACTGACACTGACACTCTGACACTATGGCACTGACACTATGGCACTGACACTATGGCACTGACACTGACACTCTGACACTCTGACACTCTGACACTATGGCACTCTGACACTATGGCACTCTGACACTATGGCACTCTGACACTATGACACTCTGACACTATGGCACTCTGACACTCTGACACTATGGCACTCTGACACTCTGACACTATGGCACTGACACTATGGCACTCTGACACTATGGCATTGACACTGACACTCTGACACTCTGGCACTATGGCACTCTGACACTATGGCACTCTGACACTATGGCACTGACACTATGGCACTGACACTATGACACACTGACACTCTGACACTATGACACTCTGACACTCTGACACTCTGACACTATGGCACTCTGACACTATGGCACTCTGACACTATGACACTATGACACTCTGACACTCTGACACTATGGCACTCTGACACTATGGCACTCTGACACTATGGCACTGACACTATGACACTCTGACACTATCTGACACTATGGCACTCTGACACTATGGCACTCTGACACTATGGCACTGACACTATGGCACTCTGACACTATGGCACTCTGACACTATGGCACTGATACTATGGCACTGACACTATGGCACTCTGACACTATGGCACTGGCACTATGGCACTGACACTATGGCACTGACACTATGGCACTGACACTATGACACTATGGCACTCTGACACTATGGCACTGACACTATGCACTCTGGCACTGACAGTATGGCATGGACACTATGGCACTGACACTATGGCACTCCCCTGCATTGGTCGACCACTGTGGGCTTTAGCCACAGGGTTCCCTGTAGCTGAAAGGAGGATGGGATTTTGCCCAGCAGTAACACCGTGATGGTGCAGCTGTCTCACATCTGCAACGACCCAGGTTCCAATCCAATCCGGGGCCGCTGTGTAAGTGGAGTTTGCATGTTCCACCTGTGACCATGTGGGGTTTCCTCTCCAGATGCTCTGGTTTGTTCAAACATCCCAAAGACGTGCTGGTTTTAGGGTAATTACTCATAGTGTGGTGGGTGGTGGGTGAATCACTGATGAAGGGCAAAATATATGAATCATGGAGTCATAGTCTTAGAGTCATAGAGTCATGGAGTCAGAGTGTCAGAGTGTCAGAGTGTCAGTGTCAGTGTCAGTGTCAGTGTCAGAGTGGCATAGTATCAGTTTCAGTGCCAGAGAGTCATAGTGTCATAGTATCAAAGTGTCATAGTATCAAAGTGTCAGTATCAGAGTGTCAGGGTGTGGAAACAGGCCCTTTGGGATTCAGGATATCTACTTAAAAACGCACACCCCTGTGCAAAGCTATATTGAACAGTGCAGCACAACAATAGGCCCTTCGGCCCACAATGTAATTTTTTATTGTTAAATAATATTATCTATCTTTATATTCCTCCAAATGAACTCCAGATAGCTTGGGGCACCGTGGCACTGTTAGATATAGCATGGAAACAGGCCCTTCAACCCACCGGGTCTGTGGCAATCTGCAATCACCCTGTACACCAGCACTCTCTTACACACTAGGGGCAATTTGCAATTTTACAGAAGCTAATTAGCCTACAAACCTGTATGACTTTGAAGAGTGGGAGGAAACCAGAACCAGAGAAAACCCACACGGTCACAGAGAGAGCATATGTACTCCGTACACACAGTCACGATCTACCCCGGATCTTTGGCACCATAAGGCAGCAACTCTACCGCTGCGACACCGTGCCATCCTGTCTGTGTTCAAGTTCAAGCATAAGTGCTTTGAAAGAGATTCTGGAAATGCAGTGCTCCAATCTATAACTCTTAAGGCATAGTAGCAGATTTAGGTCATTCAGCCTATCCACTCTGCCATTCAATCATGGCTGATCTATCTTTCCCTCTCAGCCCCATTCTCCTGCCTTCTCCCCCATAGCCCCTGACACCCTTGTTAACCAAGAATCCGTCAACCTCCGCATTCAAAACACCCAAGGACTTGGCCTCCACAGCCTCCTGTGGTTCTTGGTGAATCAAATTGACGCTCATTATGCTGGGTGAATAATTTCTGTATTGCGTGGATCTTGTGATCCTTCGCGCTTGTTCACACAGAGGGAGTAGGGGGCCTGTAATTCAATCCTGCAAGGGTGGGAGAGGAAGCAGTCTTCCTCATGTGCAAACAGCATAGAGTCATACCGCATAGAAACAGGCCCTTCAGCCCAACTTGCCCATGCCAACCAACATTTCCCACCTACGCTAGTCCAACCTGCTTGTGTGGCCCATATTCCTCTAAACCTGTTCTACCGATGTACCTGTCTAATTGTTTCTAAACCATTCCTATAGACCCAGCCTCAACTACCTCTTCTAGCAGTTCAGTCCATAAACCCACCACCCATTGTGTGAAAAAGTTCCCCTCAGATTCCTATTAAATCTATACCCCTTCACCTCTGGTTCTCGATTTCCCTCCTCTGGGCAAGAGACTCTGTGCAGCTACCTGATCTATTCCTCTCATGATTTTGTACACCTCTATTAGATCACCCATCATTCTGCTGCACTCCAAGGAATCCCAGCCTTTTGACCCTCTCCCTATAGCTCAGGCCCTCGAGTCCTGGCAACGACCTCGTAAAGACATTTGCACGCATGCCAGATGAGCCATGAACCAAGGCCACTGACCAACTGCTGGAAGGTGGGGTCAGGCCAGAAAACTCTTTATCAATCAGCATGGACATGACGGGCTGAATGGCCTCATGGCGGATCATGAGCGTTCTACCATATTGCAGATTACAAGCAATACCCGTCTGGTCGGGATAAAATTGAGGAAACCAGACAGAAACTATCGTCAGGATACAGTTTCAAATCTGGCAGAAGTTCAGCTTAAACACACAAAACAACAACAAAAAAAGCACCGAAATCAGTAGAAAGCAAACAGGAGCTATTCATAATCAGCCTTTCAAGGTAGGCAGAGTTAGTAGAACAGTGGTAGGCTCTTGATCCTATCGAGAGCGGCACGGTGGCGCAGCGTTAGAGTTGCCGCCTTCCAGCGCCAGGGACACGGGTTCATTCCTGACTACGGGTGCTACCTCTACGGAGTTTGCACGTTCTCCCCGTGACCACGTTGGTTTTCTCTGGGTGCTCCGGTTTCCTCTCACACTCCAAAGCTGTGCAGGTTTCTAGGTTAAGTGGCATCTGTAAATTGTCCCTCGTGTGTGTAGATAGAACTAGTGTATGGGTGATCAAAGGTCGGCGCGGACTCAATGGGCCGAAGGGCCTGTTTCCACGCTGTATCTCTAAACTAAACTAAGACAGGACTATAATATTGAACAAAGGCAGTGCAGCTTACAAAAGTGAAAATATAAGAATAAAGTGTTAAATGCAATTTATTTTCAAAGAATTTCTATGTATAGCTCTGCTTTTTTTTGTCAATTTCTCAGTAAGTAAATCAATAATGTAATTGAACACTATAGATCTTGTTAAAGTCTTGAGTGGTTAGTATGGGACACGGGCTCAGTGATTTGGAGTTTTGCCCAAAATGTACAAGAAGATGCATCTTCACACTTTGATCAATATCATAGATGGCTGACTAGTTTTGTAAATAATGCTCAGAAATTCCCCTCTGGTGCATCAGTCACTTTTTTTAAGGACTTGTCAGATACTGTCAGAGGCATTTTTAAGGCTATGCGCAAATATATTTCACCTGGTTGCATCCGTATCTCAAATTATTATTTTATATTTTCTCACATTTTTCACATCAGCCATGTTGTAGAACTCTGCGAGAAGCTCGACTCCACAAACTGCAAAAATGATAGTTTGATTGTTTGGAATATACAGTCTGAAGAAGGGTGTCGACCTGAAACGTCACCCATTCCTTCTCTCCAGAGATTCTGCCTGGCCCGCTGAGTTACTCCAGCTTTTTGGGTCTCTCTATGGAAACAGGCCCTTTGGCCCACCTAGTCCATGCTGACCATCCACACTATAGTTCACACTATATATGTAGTGGGCACGTTGGGCCAAAGGGCCTGTTTCCACACTGTATCACTCTAGGACTCTCTATCGCTGGTTGGTGCAGACTCCACACTATCTCTAAACAAAAACTGGATGTAGCAAAGGCTTTGGAATTTGACAACATCCCACTTGTAGTATTGAAGACACACAGTGTCTGCACCTTTGTCAGTGTCACAACCTGCTGTACCTTTAGCCAAGCTTTTCCAATCCAATTACTACATCTCATTAGCATCTATCCGACAATGCATACAATTACCCAGGTTTGTTCCATTCTCACAGATCAGAACAAATAATATCAGTCTACTCTTAATTACCACGGTGAAGGAATGTATCTTATGCAGTGACATTAAGCAGTAAGGTACACAAAAATGCTGGAGAAACTCAGCGGGTGCACCCGCTGAGTTTCTCCAGCATTTTTGTGTACCTTCGATCTTCCAGTATCTGCAGTTCCTTCTTGAAGACATTAAGCAGTAATTGTGTGCCTACAAACTACTTGCCAATGCCCAGTTTGGATTTCGTCAGCTCTCTTGGCTCAAGCTAGATCATAGCCTTGGTCCAAATATGTAGCAGAGCTGCATTCTAGTGAGTTCGCAGGTGTCACTTGTACCAAGGAGACCAGCTAACCAAAAGTCCAGTTCAATTCAGTTTAGTTTATTGTCACGTGTAGCAAGATACAGCAAAAAGCTTTTGATGCATGCTCACCAGCCAGCGGATCGAGCCTTTCGCAGTGAACAGATACATGATAAGGGAATGGTGTTTAGTGCAAGGTAAAACCAGTAAAGTCCAATCAAAGATAGACCGAGGGTCCCCAATGATGTAGATAGTAGTTCAGCACTGCTCTCTGGTTGTGGTGGGATGATTCAGTGGCCTGATAACAGCTGGGAAGAAACTGTCCCTGAATCTGGAGGTGTGTGTTTTCACACTTCTATACCCTTTGCCCGATGGGAGAGAGTCAATGTGCATCATTGGCAAAAAAAACCCACCAGCGGTTGGATCAAACCTTGCACAAGATGCTTGAGGTTGTCATCGGTCTAACACCATAGTCCCGGGACATCACTGCAGGAGTTCCTCAAGTCAGTGTACTAGCTCCAACCATCTTCATCAATGATCACTCCCTCGTCAATAAGGCCAGAAGCGAGGACATTCGCAGATGATTGCACAAAGATAAAATCAATTTGCAACTCCTCAAAGAATCAAATCCAATACAGCCTGTTGCAAGACCAAAGAACATGCAGGCTTGGGCTGAGAAGCAGCAAGCAATGTTAAAACCATGCAGTAATCCATGTCCTCCAGAGATGCTGCCTGACCTGCCGAGTTGCTCCAGTACTTTGTGACCCTTTGTGTATTAACCAGCATCTGCATTTCCTTGTGTTTAAGAAGGAACTGCAGATGCTGGAGAATCGAAGGTACACAAAAAAGCTGGAGAAACTCAACGGGTGCAGCAGCATCTATGGAGCGAAGGAAATAGGCAACGTTTCGGGCCGAAACCCTTCTTCAGACTAAGTTGCCTATTTCCTTCGCTCCATAGATGCTGCTGCACCCGCTGAGTTTCTCCAGCTTTTTTGTGTATCTGCATTTCCTTGTTTAGGCTGTGGAAACTAAGTTTCGTTTGAGCCCCACTGAGGTTCAAATGACATGTAATAAATATTCAATATTCAATTGTTTCATCATTCATTAAATCCCTTTCCTTTGCTCTTTCACCACAGACCAACAAATTTAACCAGAAATCCAATTATCTTTTAAAAGTTGTGATTGAGTCTGCTTCCGTCACCTCAGACAGAGCATTCTAAATCATTTCAGCTTAGTTTTATTGTCACGTGTACCGAGGTACAGTGAAAAGCTTTTGTTGTGTGCTAACCAGTCAGCAGAGAGGCAATACATACTTACAATCGAGCCATTTACAGTGTACAGGGACATGATAAGGGAATAATGTTTAGTGCAAGGTAAACCCAGCAAAGTGCGGTCAAGGAGGGTCCGAGGGTCACCACTGAGGTAGATAGTAGTTCGGTTGTGTTAGGATGATCCAGTTGCCTGAAAACAGCTGGGAAGAAACTGTCCCTGAACCTGGAGGTGCATGTTTTCACATTTCTATACTTTTTGACTTACTAGACATTATTTCTCTGTTCACAGGCTATTACAGATTGAACTTCTGATTGAAATTTACTGTAAAAGGAGGTATGAAGCAAAGTATCCCACCACCACCATAACTGCGATTAGATATTCCAAGAAACAGTACAGCTTCAAGCTCTAATGTGACATGAATGTTGTCACAGGGATGAACCTTGACTACCAGTTTACCAGCTGCTTCACTAAACTATGGGCCAGATATAATGGGGACATTCCTTCATCAAAGGATAAATGAGCTGATTAATATTCAATTTAATCTCTATAAAATACCTCAAGCACTCAAACAGCACAAATGATCAATAAAAACCATCAGAATGGACTTTTCAGCACCCTGTTAATTTGTAGTTACTTACTTGGTCTCAAAATGTTATTTTGTTTTGCTATAAATTCAATTCAATTCAAACAATTACGTAGGGTGCCCATTCTTTACCTGCAATCGTCTGGTTGCGATATTGACCCCCCCCCCTCAGACGCAGTGCCAGGCCCACCATAAGATCTGTTACAATCTGGCCTGAAAATGCACTCTCCAATCTACAGGACTGCTTTACACAGACAAACTGGGACATATTCGAACACCAGGATCTGGAAACTCTCACAGAATCGGTGCTGGACTATATCAAGTTCTGCATCGGAAATGTGACTGTAGACAAAAACATACGGGTTTTCCCAAACCAGAAACCCTGGATGTCCAGCCAGGTCCGTACACTCCTCAGAGCCCGCGATGCTGCCTTCAGGTCAGGTGACAGAGCTCTGTACAGGGCTGCTCGAGCCGATCTGAAAAGTGGTATTAAAAAAGCCAAGGCGGACCATAAGAGGAGCATAGAGTCCCACTTGTCCAGCAATAATACACGGGAGGTATGGCGGGGCATACAAGACATTACCAACTACAGAGGCTGTGCCACAAAGTCAGAAGACCTGAGTGCGCCGCTGGCAGAAAAGCTAAATTGCTTCTTCTCCCGCTTTGAAACATCACAACAGCAGCACTCACCTGCTACAGCCCTGTTTCCACCCTCACCTAGCTCCTGTACTACTCCACTCACTGTCAGGGAACACGATGTCAGACGGGTGCTCCTGGCAGTGAACCCCAAGAAGGCTACCGGCCCAGATGGAGTCCCTGGTAAGGTGCTCAAAGCGTGCGCCCACCAGCTCACTGCCATCTTCACCAGAATTTTCAACCTCTCCCTGGCCCAGGCAGTTATTCCGTCCTGCCTAAAATCAGCCACAATCGTCCCTGTGCCGAAGAAGTCTACCATCACCACCTTAATGACTACCGTCCTGTGGCCCTCACTCCGGTAATCACGAAGTGCTTCGAGAGGTTGGTCCTCCAGCACATCAAGGACTATCTACCACCAGACCTCGACCCCCACCAATTCGCCTATCGCCAAAACAGATCCACAGAAGACGCCATCACCGTAGCTCTCCACTCTGTGCTGAGCCATCTGGAGCAGGGGCAGAGCTACGTCCGGATGCTCTTTGTGGATTTTAGTTCAGCCTTTAATACAATCATTCCGGACATTCTCATTGGTAAACTGGTCACTCTCGGCCTCCCCACTGTCACATGTGCCTGGATAAAGGATTTCCTCACCAACCGGCCCCAGACTGTGAGACTCGGCCCCCACCTCTCCTCCACTCGCAGGTTGAGTACCGGTTCCCCACAGGGCTGTGTGCTAAGCCCCCTCTTATACTGTCTCTACACCTACGACTGTAGTCCGGCCCACAACAACAACCGCATCGTCAAATTTGCTGACGACACTACTGTGGTCGGACTTATTTCGAAGGGAGACGAGGCAGCCTACAGAGAGGAAGTCCTGAAGTTGACAACCTGGTGCTCAGAAAACAATCTGGCTCTGAACACCAGGAAAACAAAAGAGCTCATTGTCGACTTCAGGAGGCACAGCACCGACTTAGCCCCCCTACACATCAACGGCGAGTGTGTGGAGAGGGTCAACACCTTCCGGTTTCTCGGCGTCCATATCGCGGCTGACATCTCCTGGACGGACAACACGACAGCGGTCATCAAGAAGGCTCAGCAGCGGCTGCACTTCCTGAGGGTCCTCAGGAAGCACAACCTGGACTCTAACCTGCTGCTGACCTTCTACCGCTCGTCCATCGAGAGCCTGCTGACATACTGCATTACAGCATGGTATGGCAGCTGCACCATGGCAGACAGGGAGAGGCTTCAGAGGGTAACCAGGACAGCGCAGAGGATCATTGGCTGCCCTCTCCCCTCCCTGATGGATATCTACACCTCCCGCTGCCTTAGCAGGGCAAAGAAGATCATCAAAGACAGCTCCCATCCTGCGTTTGGACTGTTCGACCTGCTGCCCTCTGGAAGGCGCTATAGGTGCATCAAATCCAGGACAAACAGACTCAGGAATAGTTGCTTTCCGAGAATTATATCTACTATAAATTCAAATTCACACATGCACTGACTACACCGCCCAACACGGACTTCCATCTGTATATATGTATATATGTATGTAGCGCCGCAGAATTTGTGCACCTATTCCCACCCCCCCATCTCCCTTCTGTTTTTTGTTTTTTCTGTTTCTTGTTTTTTGTGCTAAATTGTATGTATGCACTGAGTACGAGCAGCTTTCAGTTTCACTGTACATGTATAGTGACAATAAATGGCATATCATATCATATCATGTAGTTAGTTGAGAAGCTAAATTTAGAGGCAATACAAAAGATAGACACAAAATGCCAGAGTAACTCAGCGGGTCAGGCAGCATCTCTGGAGAACATGGACAGGTAACGCTTCGGGTTGAGACCCTTCTTCAGGCTGAAGATGCTACACGTAGGTTGATGCAGAACTTGGAAGTGGGGGGAAAATGGTACAAGCAGATCACATTGTAGAGGGCGGCATGGTGACGCAGTGGAAGAGTTGCTGCCTCACAGCGCCAGAGACCCGCGTTCAATCCTGACTACGGGTGCTGTCTGTACGGAGTTTGTACATTCTCCCCGTGACCTGCAAGGGTTTTCTCCGGGATCCCCGGCTTCCTCCCACACCCCAAAGACATGCAGGGTTGTAGGTGAATTGGCTTAGTATAAATGTAAAATTGCCACCTAGGATGTGTACGATAGTGTTAAGGGGCTGTCCCACTTGGGCGACCTAATTGGCGAGTTTAGAAGCATTTGAAATAATGACATGTTGAAGACCTCCTTCGACTATGTAGAAGACCTCCTTCGACTGTTGAAGACTAGCTTCGACTAGCTACGACTAACTTCGGGAAAATTGGACACCAAATAGTGGAGAGTGAAGACGACCTCCCTTCGACTATGATGAAGACTATCTATGACTACCCTCGACTACCCTCGATTACCTATGACTAACATGCCGACCTACTACGACTAAAACTACGAGTAAAAAAAGTATCGATTTTTTTCCATGGCGACCTATTTTTACTCGCAGGCATTTTTTAACATATTGAAAAAAACACCGCAACCTAGCTGAGGCCTCGAGTACACAGAGACCACTCTCGAGCATGAAGGATAGTTACGAAGACCTCCTACGTCCTCGTGTCGACCATGCCGTGAGTACGAGTCGAGGGCAAACTCGCCAGAACTCGCGGATTAGATCGCCCAAGTGGGACAGGCCCTTAAATGTGCAGAGATTGCTGGTTGGCGCAGTCTCAGTGGAGCCGAAGGGCCTGTTTCCGAGTTGTGTTCCTGTTACAAGGGACAGGCTCAAGGGTCTGACTAGTAGTACAGAAAAAGGCTCACTCATCTGTTTAGTTACTAATCAGTTTTATTGGTAGAGAGAACAAAAACAATACTTGTCTTGGTATGCGCGGGGTCTGTTTTACAGCAGCACACCTCTCCCTCTCTCTCTTTGCCTCAGTCCGTGGCGCTGGTCGCGACTCAGCCCGTCGGTGAACCCCTCTTGTACATGAACTAACTCCTGGCTTGCTGGCGCCGGTACAGGTAAGAAATCAGCCATTGAAATAACCGCCGGTAAGTCCTGACCAATAGCGCTGCTCCCAAATTGAAACTTTAACCAACGACAGGGGGGACTGCATCCGAGCGAGCCCCCCCCCCCCTTTGGGAACAAAGTGCTATCAGCCGCAGACTGTCCCGTAAAGCAATACACACAGTGCTGCTGGTTTGACGCACAAAGATTTAAACAGAGTGTTGCCAGCTTAGTGAGTGGGAATTTAAATAAAAAGCTGTCGGCCACAGCGCTATGGGTCACAGACTGTTTGGGCAAAATTCTCGTTGGTTAATGGTGTTTAACTTATACAAGGGCAATGTTATAGATGTGAGGTCCACCAGAACACATTACGATACGCACGCATTTAATTCAATAATGAGCCAAAGTAGAACAATATTTTACATCTGGAAGCACCGTCCTTTTCGAAACAGCTTCTAAATACTCGCTCGGTGTAGGAGGAGGTGACAGAAAGAGTCCAGTATCACATCTTATGTGTATGTGAAAGTGAAATAACATAGAACTAGAGTGAACTTGTGTTTGATGGTCCGCATGGACTTGGTGGGCCGAAGGGCTTGCTTCTACGCTCTATCTTTAAGAAAAAGAGGAAAGGAACAGGTCATGTGCAGACTAAATGAATCCAATGATATCGGTTGGAGAGAATATATATAGGGATGCTCATATAGAAAAAACAATAAAACAAAGTTCTTGGTTTGACACTGGGTAAGAGCCCATCGTTTCACATTCGCCATTAAACCTCTGCAGAATAATTGCCGAGTTACAGTGTATCATCAGTCATAGGAAATGGGAAATTAATAGCATTGGCAAGCTGCCACTTGGCCCATCTTACGCATTCTAGCTGATGGAGAACTTAGAGTAGAGTTACTGCCTTACAGCAACAGAGACCCAGGTTCGATCCTGACTAAGGTTGCTGTCTGTACGGAATTTGAACGTTCTTCCCGTGACTGAGTGGGTTTTCCCCAGTTATTCCTGTTTCCTCCCAAACTCCACAGACCTACACGTTTGTAGGTTAAATGGCTTTGGTAAAAGTTGTAAATGGCCCTCGTGTGTAGGATCGTGCTAGTACACGGGGCTGATTGGTCGGCACGGACTCGGTGGGCCGAAGGGCCTGTTTCTGTACTGTATCTCTAAACTAAACTGCTCAGCCTAACTCCAACTATGGCCCAGCAAATCGTAGTTTTTCAAATGCACATCCATGCAAATGTGACACCAGTTTCTGCATCCATCATCCTTTCAGGCCGAGGCCCAGACATGGTCACCTCCAATTTAAAAAAAAGTTTAGAGATACAGCGTTGAAACAGGCTCTTCGGCCCACCGAGTCCACACCGACCAGTAATCCCCGCACATTAACACTGTCTCACACACATTAGGGACAATTTACATTTATACCAAGCCAATTAACCTACAAACCTGTATGTCTTTGGAGTGTGGGAGGAAACCGAAGATCTCGGAGAAAACCCCCACAGGTCACAGGGTGAGCGTACAAACTCCATATAGGCAGCACCAGTAGGTGGGATTGAACCCGGGTCACTGGCGCTGTAAGGCAGCAACTCTACCACTGGCCCTTCAACAGATTACGTACAGGTGAAGAGCAACTCACGGACCGAGAGAGAATTGTATCAAGCAATGGGTAGCGAAACATATAAATCATGCTCAGTGCACGCTCCTGCATTGGTTTTGATCACCTCGATCAATCAGACCGAACATTTGCATATTCATCCCTTAAATGGCAATGAATTCCTTGCCGTGACTCTCAGCTGGAAAGCAATCTCGTAACGTGATCGTGCAGGAACTAGCCATGTGAACCAAGCGGTTTTCACTTTTCTGATGTATTCATACAAAGGTTATTCTTAAATTAAGCGAGAAACTGTCCAAAAATCTCTGAGGCAAGGCTGGCTGGGAATCAAGGTTCCATTGTTTCCCCTTTAACTGGGTAGACTTGTTGGACTTCATAATTTGTGCGGGTGTCAGAGGTTATGGGGAGAAGACAGGAGAATGGGGTTGGGAGGGAGAGATAGATCAGCCATGATTGAATGGTGGAGTAGACTTGACGGGACGAATGGCCTAATTCTGCTCCTATCATTTATGAACTTATGAACAATCAAGCTGTCCACCTTGTGCAGAATATAGATAAAGAGTACAACTTTTAGTGCAAGACCGATAAAGTATTGTGAATGCACCCTCTTCCTTGGACCCTGTGCCTCTGATCCCTTTAATGGAATCTTATCTGAGTCCCTCGGTTGTCACTCAGAAATAGTTACAGCATTATTGAAATAGCAAACAGAATCTCTCAAGCAATGCCGTTGTGGAATTGATCATTGGTGATTTTACACAGTGCAACATCCATTTTATCCACACCATAAATTCAAACTGGCTGCCTCGAAATGTCGTCATTTAAATCTTTCAGAATATAAGCAGTTTCGTAATTTGTTGAAAGCTACCATCGTGTATTTGCATAAAACAGATCAGGACCCAACAATCTGCTTCCAATAAACAATGCAACAAGAGCCTGTTTTCCTTCGTAATTAAATCAACTACTCGTGGAAAAAAAAATTACAGTCAAGGCGCAAGTCGGAAATATTCATTTGCAAGAACATTCATTCTGTAGTAACTCGAAGAAACCAATCAATCACAGACTGTAATGACCATCTCATGCTTGTCAAGAAACTCAGCGGACATTCTTGATTAAAAACATGGAGAGTTGGTTAATCATGCTTTGGTGTGTACAGAGTTTGATGGGAAGAGTTGGGAGGCAAGCAAACGCACCTCATTCAATGACGAGCATTAGCTAAGTGACCGCAGTAGAACAAGATTTTACATCTGAGAGCACAGTCCGTTTGGAAACGGCTTCGAAACATGAATGCCACTCGTTCAATGTAGAAGGATGTGAGACAAAGGGGTTGCCATCACATCTTATGTTCAGCAAAGAAATAAATTGGCAGACCTCGAGACAAGCGGTAAAGGGGAAGGCTGCGTGCAATGGACTCGGGGCAATTTACTGAGGTCAATTCACCAACAAAGCCACACATCTCTGGGACGTGGGAGGAAACTGGAGCACCCGCAGGAAAGCCATGCGATCCCAGGGAGAACGTGCAAACTCCGCACAGACAGAGTCTGAGGTCAGGATCGAACCTAGGTCTCTGGCGGCAGCTCCACCAGACGTACCACTGTGCCGCCCACCAAGAGAGAATGAGAAGCTGAAGTTGACTAGCATTTATAGTGACCTCCATGTGTGCATGAGAGAGAAGAATAGAATATCCTATCAGGGCGTAGTAATGGAGGCTATGTGAGCAAACGGTGGTGCAGCGGTAGAGTTGCTACCCTACAGCGCCAGAGACCCGGGTTCAATCCTGGCTATGGGCGCTGTCTGTCCGCAGTTTGTACGTTCTCCCCATGACCTGCGTGGGTTTTCTCCAAGGACTTAATTTTCCTCCCACACGTACAGGACTGTAGGTTAATTGGCTTGGTATAAATGTAAAAATTGTCCCTAGTGTGGGATAGTATTAATGTGCGGGGATCGCTTGTCGGTGCGGACTCAGTGGGCCGAAGGGCCTGTTTCCGCGCTGTATCCCTGAATTTTAAAAAAATGAAACTAAACTAAATATAATATCCTATCGGGGGCGTAGTGATGGAGGTCAGATCAATAGAGGTATTGCAGGAACTAGATATATTTGTGAGAAAATCTGGGATTTGTGGCTTTATGTGGAATTGGCACAGGTGTGGATTCGAGGTTGGCACATGATCATAATGCACGGTGACACAAGCTTGAGGGGCAGCTGGTCCACTTCTCCTGCCTTGCGTTCCAGTACACTGCTGCCCATTGCTCTGCCAACCCACACCCACTGCCAAACATTTTATCGGGTTGCATCATTAGCATGGAGTGGGAACAACTCCCTCCAAGGCGGCAAGAAATGCCAAAGAGTTGTGGACGTAATCCAGGTCATCGCACAAACCAACCTCCCTTCCATTGAACTATCAGCATTGGTAGAGTTGCTGCCCTATAGCACCAGAGACCCGAGTTCAAACCTAACTACGGGCGCTGTCTGTACGGAATTTGTCCATTCTTCCCGTGACCCCGTGGATTTCCTCCGGGTGCTCCGGTTTGCTCTCACACTCCAAAGACGTACAGGTTTAATGGCTTTGGTAAAATTGTAAATTGTTCCTAGTGTGTAGGACAGTGTTAGTGTACAGGGTGATCGCTGGTTGGCACGGACTCGGTTGGTCGAAGGGCCTGATTCCGCACTGTAACTCTAAAGTCTATGTCTAAAGTTCCCTGCAGAGAGACACAAAGGTTCTGGAGTAACTCAGCAGGTCAGGCAGCATCTCTAGAGAACATGGATATGTGACGTTTCAGGTCTAGACCTTTCTTCAGATGGGACCTGACCTGAAATGTCACCTATCCGTGTTCTCCAGAGATGCTACCTGACTTGCTGAGTTACTCCAGCACTTTGTGTCCTTTTGTGTTTAGTTTAGTTTAGAGATACAGTGCGGAAACAGGCCCTTCGGCCCACCAAGCCCGTGCCGACCACTATCCCCACACAATAACACTATCCTACACCCACTAGCGACAATTTATACATTTACCAAGTCAATTAACCTATAAATCTGTACGTTTTTGGAGTGTGGGAGGAAACTGAAGATCTCTGAGAAAATCCACGCAGGTCACGGGGAGAACAAACAAACTCCATTTTGACAGCTCCCGTAGCCGGGATCGAACCCAGGTCTCCGGCGCTGCATTCACTGTAAGGCAGCAACTCTACCGCTGCGCCACCGTGACCACCCTTGTGTATTAACCAGCATCTACTCCTTGCTTCTACAATTCTCTGCTGATCATGGGACGAACACATTGTCTCTGATTCACAGCAACCGTTACCATTTCCAACCTCGTCAAAGAATCATAGAGTGATACAGTGTGGAAACAGGCCCTTCGGCCCAACATGTCCTGGCTACACCAATCCCACCTGCCTGCGTTTGGTCCATATCCCTCCAAAAGTACCTGTCTCACTGTTTCTTAAATATTGGGATAGTTCCAATGGTCCCCTCCTCAACTACCTCCTCTGGCAGCTTGTTTCATACACCCACCACCCTTAGTGTGAAAAAGTTACCCCTCAGATTCCTATGAAATCTTTCTCCTTCTCCTATGTCCTCCGGTCCTCGATTCACCTACTCTGGGCAAGAGTCCGAATGCTCTCGTCCTCTCCCCCACCACGACTGAGCAAAGAAGCAGATCGGGTAGAATCTGCATAGGCAGCACTAACCACCTTTATGCTTGAAATTACTGATGAATCAGGATCAGGAAAAACTGGCAATCTTCCCAAACTCGGGATCGTATCCGACACAAAAGATGCAAACGATTCGATAATTCAGCATGAATGAGATGACTGGTGCTACAGTGAGTACTTCATATCTTCCACTGCTTAGACACAAAGCAAATTGATGTGGCATTTCCTGATGATCTGGGAGGTTGTGGCAGCTTCATACAGAACTTTAACCAAACCTACCTCTTCCGTCACCCCCACCCAAAGGTGGGGGGGGGGGGACTGAAGCTTCAAGCATGTTGGCACAGCGGTAGGTTTGCTGCCTTACAGCACCAGAGACCTGGGTTCGATCCTGACTACGGGTGCAGTCTGTATAGAGTTTGTATGTTCTCCCCGTGACCTGCGTGGGCTTTCTCCAGTTTCCTCCCACACTCCAAAGACGTACAGGTTTGCAGGCTAATTGGTTTGTTATAATGCTAAATTGTCCCTAGGGTGGGTGGGACAGTGTTAGTGATCGCTGGTCATCCCAAACAAGGTGGGCCGAAGGGCCTGTTTATGAGCTGTACTTCTAAGCTAACCTAAACTAAACTAAACACTTGCCAAATCCAACCCAACCACTCCATGGGAAGAAACTGCAGATGCTGGTTTCCACTGAAGATAGACACAAAATGCTGGAGTGACTCAGCGGGTCTGGCAGCATCTCTAGAGAATAGGTGTAGGTGACGTTTCTGGTCCAAAGAAGGGTTCGTACCCTGAAACGTCACCTACTTCTTTTCTCCAGAGGTGCTGCCTGACCTGCTGAGTTACTCCAGCGTTTGGTGTCAAAGATCTCCGTGAACCAGTCTTCAATGGCATCATTAGTATAATCGCCAACTAAGCCATCTACAATCAAAACCAACACATCCACCAGCACAAGAACAATGTCCAAAACAACAGGTGGGCAGTTTTGCTTCCACACATCAACCAAAACAATGCCCCTTTACCTCTACCCAACCAAACCAGTGCCCCCTCATCATTCAAACCAAGGCCCCCTCACCTCTCCTCTTCCAAACCACCCCCTTGTTCTCCCCACCATCCAAAGCAATTCCCCTTCCCTTCTCCCTAGCAATCAAACCAACTCTCTCTCACCATCCAAATTTACCCTCCTCACCTCTCCTTGAGTTTTAGACAACTTGAGAAATAAGTTTGGATCTTATTTAGAGTTTTGCGTTCAGTTCTGGACACCAATTTAAAATAAAGCTGGAAAGGGTGCAGAGAAGAATTAGTAGGATGTTTCCAGGGTTCGATGGCCTGGGCTATCGGGAGAGGTTCAGCAGGCTGAGACTATTATTTGGAGTGTAGAAGGTTGAGGGGTGGTCTGATAGAGGTGTACAAAATCATGAGAGGAATAGATGGGATAGACGCACAGAGTCTCTTGCCCAAAGTAGGGGAATCGAGAACCAGAGGACATAGGTTTAAGGTGAGTGGAGAAAGATTTAATAGGAACCCGAGGGGCAAAGTTTGTAAGCAAAGGGGGGTGGGTGTATGGAACGAGCTGCTGGAGGAGGTAGTTGAGGCAGGTAGTGTTGCAATGTTTAACAAACATTGAGACAGATACATGGATAGGTTTAGAGGGATATGGGACAAACGGCGGCAGGTGGAACTAGCGTAGAAAGGACATGTTGGTCGGTGTGGGCTGAAAGGCCAGTTTCCACGCTGTATCACTCTATGACCCTGGCACTCTTTTCTGGGGCACTGAATGATCTGACTTTGAATTTAACCAAAATAGTTCTCACTGGAGGCATTACTGAGACATGAAATTGGACACTTCCATGTGCAATACAGACGGTTTCTCAGTCTGCACCAGAGGACATATTTATTCACATAATAGCTGATTCTTCCCATACTGACGTTAATTGGAGCAGGAGGCTGTACACTACAATCAATAGAAGACAGTCTCGGTGGAAGTCAGAGCAAATTGGGCCCCATTGAGTGTGTTGCGATGGACATTGAGTGATTATTCCAGCATTTAATTGCTGTTGTATTCTTTCAATCGGCATGCTATTGATAGGGTGGCAAACAAGCTCATATTGTGCACGGCTGCTTGTATCTAGGAGGAAAGCTGGTTGTTTCTTTTTTTAACGGTTTTTTTTTCAGAGATACAACTAGAATCCAAGCCCTTCGGCCCACTGAGTCCGTGCCGACCAGCAATCCCCTGTGGAGGCTGCAGCTCCCGCAAGGCTTGAGGCAAGAACACAATTGCCCTCACAAAGTATTCAAAGCCCATTCAGCGATGGCTGGGACTTTGGCACCCAGTTTATTTGAGGCCCAATTCCTTGTTTTCCTTATAGAGTTGATGGGAAGGTGAGGGGAATAAAATGGGAATAGTGTTGAGATCAGGAGGCAGAGTGGCTCAGGCAGTAGAGGTGCTACCTAATAGCACCAGAGACTCGGGTTACTTTGTGTGTGAGTGTTTTGTTTTGACGTATTTAAAAGAGAAACAAATATCTCTAGAGAAATGGGCAACCTTTGAATGGAATCTCATTTGATTCGTGAAATTTATTCCAACCAGGGCGTCACTGTGGCGTGGCTGGTGGAGCTTTTGCCTCCCAGCACAAGAGACCCGGGTTTGATCCCCACCTCGGCTGCTGTCCGTGTGGAGTTTGCACGTTCTCCCTCTGACCGCGTGGGTTTCCTCCGGCGTGCTCCGGTTCCCTCCCACATCCCAAAGACGTGCAGGTTTGTAGGTTAATCGGCCCTCTGTTAATTGCCCCTAGCGTGTAAGGAGTGGATGTGAAAGTCGGGATAAAATAGTAGTAGTGGGAAGGGATGATCAATGGTTGGCATGGACTTGGTGGGCCGAATGGCCCGTTTCCCTGGTGTATCTCTAAACTAAACTAAACAGGTGCTCAATGGTCAACACAGTCTCAATGGGCTGAAGGGCCTGCTGCTGTCCTGTGTGACTTTACCTATGTGGCCTCCAGTGACAAATTGGATTGCTTACATTTTTGGTGTATGCATTAATAATAAATCAAGCACTACCTGTCTTCAAACCTAATGAGGTAGTCACCATTGTGCTGACTAATATGTCACATTAATCATGAAGTCATTTCATTGACATTGCTCTACCCTTTATGACCGACCCCTTCACAGGTGCTTGGGTTGCAATTCATTTTCCATTGCTCTGACGGATTAGACACAAGTTGCACATCTACGCAGTGCATTTTAGTTTAGTTTACTTTAGAGGTACCGTGCGGAAACAGGCCCTTCGGCCCACTGACCCCCGCACATTAACACAATCCTACACACACTAGGGACAATTTACAATTATATACCAAGCCAATTAACCTACAAACCTGTACGTCTTTGGAGTGCCGGAGGAAACCGGAGATCCCGGAGAAATCTCACTTAGACCACGGGGAGAGAACGTACAAACTCTGTACAGACAAGCGTCCCAGGTTCAATTCTAGGATCGAACCAGGGAAACTGGCGCTGTGAGGCAGCAACTCTACCGCTGCGCCACCGTGCCGCGTTTTAAAGAGCTCGCAATAATAATTCTGGAAGGAAGGATGTCAAAGTATATTTATCGGATGGACCGCGTGGAATCCTCGTGCAAGGAGAACGGTGGCAACATCTGCTTTGTGATCGGTGTTTCGTGGTGCACAGACGTGATGGTACATGCCATCCCAAACTAATGCCAAGGTGACATGCCCTGTTCATCATCGCCAGCCACCTCAATCAGTCCGACAGCAGGTACGTGCTCCCCAAGTACCATCGGAATGTCTCCTGCCCCACTTGGGGTGGTAACACTAGACCACTTCTACATCTCCATCAAGCATGACTATGACTCCATCCCTCTCTCTTGCTTCTGCCATTCTGATCACCCGTCGGTGCTGTTCCTGCCAGCTTAGAGGCAGAGCTTAAAACGTGAAGCACCAACAAAAACTGAAATACATCAGCGGTTCTTCTCAAAGATTGCGTTGGGTTGATGGGCTACAACATTAGTTTAGTTCGGAGATACAGCACGGAAACAGGCCCTTCAGCCCACCGGGTCTGCGCCGACCAGCGATCACCCCGTACACTTGCACTATCCTACACCCATTTTACAATTTACCAAGGCCAATTAACCTACAAACCTGTACATCTTTGGAATGTGGGAGGAAACCGGAGCACCCAGAGAAAGCTCACACAGGTCACAGGGAGAACGTACAAACCCCGTACAGACAGCACCCAAGGTCAGGATTGAACCCAGGTCTCTGGCGCTCTGGTTTCCTCCCACATTCCAAAGGCGTGCAGGATTCCAGGTTAATCGGCTTGGATAAAATTGTCCCTAGTGTGCAGGATGGAACTAGTGTACCAGTGATCACTGGTCGGTGCAGACTTGGTAGGCCGAAGGGCCTGGTTCCACGCTGTATCTCTAAACTAAACTTAAATGGATGAAATCAGCAGTATCATTGATATCACTGCCACAGCCAGACATAAAAACAGTTTTTATCCACGAGTAGTTGCTCTACTCAACAGCCAAAAATCTGTAGCCACCCCTTGATCTGGTATTTTGTTGGTTCACATGCTTGATCAATGGTGTTTTATCATTAATGTCCTATTATTATTAATGTTTAGTGTTTTCTGAGTCATTCGTAACTGTCACTGTATGTCATGTTGTTACTTGTGGGCGGAGCACCAAGGCAAATTCCTTGTATGTGAATACTTGGCCAATAAACGTACTTGCTTACTTACTTACAATAACAGCACCAATGAAAGGATTACTTTCATTCCTGACAGCCAGCTAATTCGTGTTTTAATTAATTAATTTATAAAAAGGAACACATTTTTTTGTTACATTGCTTAAATGTTTTTTTTTTAGTGTTGCGCTTCTGACGTACACAATTGGATACATAATGCTGTTAACCATATGAGCCTCTACATAACATAAGCAGAAGAACATTCCTCACAATGCTATATTGCTCGCACAGATTTCCATCGGGAATGAAATGGGTGCTGCAAAATGCAAGTAATTGGCTTACAAAACGAAAATGTCCTTTATTGAAAATACAAGTCATTATGTTCGCCTTCTCAGAATAAATACCAGAATTCAACAACATATTTGCCCTTGAGGGCCTCATTTACCAATGCCAGTGACTGCCACGTGCATACACGCAGGAACAGAGCAGACAGACCGATATTTTCAGCAAGGTTCCCACTGAATTATATCTACGTCAGATACGAAGCAATAGACTTTTAGACACTCATCGCCCGTCATTACATGCTGCCTTACGACTGTCAGGTATTTGCTTAACAGGATTAAGTGCCAAGCAATGTGGATTTATTCCACTGGGAGGTATTTTAAATGTCTCCTGTCTGTTTAGCTTTTTGGGTTTGGCAAGGCCTTGCAAATAATAGCCTTGTCACAGATTTACAGTAGATGGCAAGATTCTTCACAGTTTCAAAACCCTTTATTGCAGTTTATTGAACTGGAGTTATTTTCTCCCCCTCTATTACACTGTGTATTAATTGTTGCTTATTGTTTGATCTTTCATTTAAGTCTGAAGGGCCAGGCAGGAGATAGGAAAAGGCAACCATTCATTTGGCTGCTGGTGTGAATCCAGCAGCGGGTCAAAGCTCGATAGACTTCCCAATCCCAGGAAAGGGCATTAGAACGCAGTTTTGGATCAAGACCCTTCTTCTGAAGTAGCATCCCGACCCGAAACGTCACCTATCCATGTTCTCCAGGGATGCTGCCTGACCCGCTGGAGCTACTCCAGCATTTTGAGCCTTTCCTTGGTAAACCAGCATCGGCAGTTCCTTGATTCTACAAGGTCGTACGGGGAACGTGCAAACTCCACACAGAGGGGGCGAGGTCGGGATGGAACCTGGTCCCTGCAGCAGCTGGGAAAGTAATCTACTGCTCCTCCGCAGCGATAGAGTTGCTGCCTTACAACGCTTGCAGCGCCAGAGACGCAGGTTCAATCCTGACAATACGTGTTGTGTGTACGTTGTCCCCATGACCACGTGGATTTTCTCAGAGATCTTCGGTTTCCTCCCACCTTCCAAAGACATACAAGTTTGTAGGTTAATTGGCTTGGTATAAATGTAAACAAATGGACCCTAGTGTGTGTCGGAAATTGTTAATGTGCGGGGATCGCTAGTCGGTGCAGACTCAATGGGCCAACTGGCCTTTTTCCGCGCTGTATCTCTAAACTAAACTCAACTAGACACTGAAACGTGGACACTGGTTACATTTAAGTCAGGACCTTTAGGAAGGAAAGACCACTGATGGTGACCATGAGGAAATAAAAGGCCAAGGTGTGGTCCACACACATAAATGGAAAATGCTATTAAAATGCAGATCTGAACATACATATGAATCAATTGAATATTAAAACAGATGGATTCCTTGACATGAGCACAATCTAGGGACAACGTTGATCCCTTGCCAGTGACTCATGAAGAGTATACAAGGCTAATCTATTCATCTGGCTCTACAACTTACCCTTTCATTCCCTGTATCATTCAGGTGATTCTAACCTTCAACACTTCAAAGGAAACTAGAGCCTGCTGAGAGAATAAAAATACAGCCCCAGGATTGAATGTAACATTGCCTGTGCAACCTCAAATCTGCTTTAACCAGCCGTTACATCACCGCATCTTTTGGTATTCAAGGCTAGTCAAGGGCTCTTGAGAAAAGATCACAATTCAGCTTTTTATTACATGGTTGTACATCATCACTAACTTCCAAAACTTATTTTACAAAATCCCTTGCTAATAAAACTGCAATCTGACTTCCTGACTCTTATACTCAATGCCTTGAACCAACAAAGGCAAACATGCCATACACCTTCTTTACCACCGTATCTACTTGTCTTGCCGCTTCCACTTAAATGATGGGAATCAACTCAAACAATATAGAGAATTAGTGTGCGGCTTTCGCTGGTCGGCGCGGACTCGGTGGGCCGAAGGGCCCGCTTCCACGCTGTATCTCTAAACTAAACCAAAATGAATGTTAGTTTTGCAACAGATTATACAAAAATTATTCCGTTTGCAATTCGCACCTTTAATTGTGAATTAAATGGCGTATTTTGTGTAGTTCATTGCTCTCTGCGGACAGCAAGTTAAGTGCCTGTGATTTTAGTTTGTAGCAATTCATACAAAGTTCCCCCACAGTGCAAGAGAGCATCATATGACAAGATCAACAGTAAAACACTATTGGATCCTCTCCTACAAAGCACAACTCCTGATCAATGTAGACCATCTCATAGTCACTCAGGTGATTTCATAGTTCTTTGTCATAATGGACCAACTAAATTTACCAAAGATAGACACAAGGTACTGGAGTAACTCAGCAGGGACAGGCAGCATCTCTGGAGAGAAGGAAAGGATGGGTGACGTTTCAGGTCGGAACCCATCTTCAAAGCCGGTTAGGGGCCCCATATCTAATGGAGGAGTCCGCGCCGACCAGCAATCCCCACACATTAACACTATCCTACACACACTGGGCGGCACGGTGGAGCAGCGGTAGAGTTGCTGCCTTACAGCGCTTGCAGTGCCCGAGATCTGGGTTCAATCCCGACTACAGGTGCCGCCTGTACGGAGTTTGTATGTTCTCCACGTGACCTGCATGGCCTCCCACACTACAAAGACGTACAGGTTTGTAGGTTAATTGGCTTGGGTTTTCATACTTAGTATAAGTGAAAATTGTCCCTAGTGTGTGTAGGCTTGTGTTAATGTGTGGGGATCGCTGGTCGGAGACGTGGGCCAAAGTGCCTGTTTCTACGTTGTATCCCTAAACTAAACCAAACTAAACTCAGGATAATTTACATTTATAGCAAGCCAATTAACCCACAAATCTGCACGTCCTTGGAGTGTGGAGGAAACCGAAGATCTGGGAGAAAATCCACACGGGTCTCGGGGAGAACGTAGAAATTCCATACAGACAGCACCCGTAGTCAGGTTCGAACCTGGATGCGATGTAGGGCACTGTAGGTCTGGCACTGTAGGCAGCAGCTCTACCGCTGCGCCACCGTGCCACACACAAGATGGATGACAAAATCACATATTGCAGCCTCGAAACAAATATTTTGGTAGCTGATTTTTTTTAATGAAGTGTGACAATAGACAATAGGTGCAGAGTAGGCCATTTGGTCCTTTGAGCCAATTGGTCCTTGATCAATGTGATCATGGCTGATCATTCCCAATCAGTGCCCCGTTCCTGCCTTCTCCCCATATCCCCTGACTCCGCTATTTTTAAGAGCCCTATCTAGCTCTCTCTTGAAAGCATCCCGAGAACCTGCCTCCACTGAGGCAGAGTATTCCACAGACTCACAACTCTCTGTGAGAAAAAGTGTTTCCTCGTCTCCGTTCTAAATGGCTTATTCTTAAACTGTGTCCCCTGGTTCCGGACCCCCCCCCCAACATCGGGAACATAAGTGTGTGCACATGTGCTTGATGTACCTGCACCACAAAAAATTGCAAGCCGATAATTAAATTTTCAACAAGTGGTTAATGAAAAAAGTCATGTTTTGATAAGTGGGAGCTTGCCTATGGAGGTGACTATTGAAAGATATTAAAATGCATATTCTTCAGTGATAAGGATTGGGAGGTAACAAAATAATAGTATCTTGGAGGGGAAATATTAAAGCAAATTATAAGACAGTAAGGATGGAGGGAAATTTAAATCACACAGAAGATGTTTTAATCAAACATCGTGGCTCATTATCGAAAATGCCACCAGATGTTCCCAGGATGGCAAGACCACTAATTTGAATTTCTAATTTGTAAAGCCAATAATAATCTCCATATAAATGTCAAGCCTTTAAGTTTTCATTTATCCTGTGTCTTTCACGACTTTAGTTCATTCCAGGTCATTTTGGAGCCTATGACTGCAACACCACATGCCCGGTGGCGCAGCGGTAGAGTTGCTGCCTTACAGCGCTTACGGTGCCACTGACCCAAGTTCGATCCCGACCGCAGGTGCTGTCTGTACGGAATTGCACATTCTCCCCGTGACCGTGTGGGTTTTCTCCGGGTGGTCTGGTTTCCTCCCACTCTCTAAAGACGTGCGGTCACATACTCTTCTCCTCTGCTATATCGAGAAGAATGTACAGGAGCCCGAGAAGGCCCGAGAAGCAATACATCCATGCTAACGAACAGCTCTTCCATTAACATCTTGAAACAATCTTGTACAATCCTTCCCACATCCCTACCTCAGCACCAAACCATTGTGGGCTCTGGACCACTTTGTGTGCTCTCGTTGAGTTTCGAGAAATATAACACGGGGTTCGGAGGGAGAGATAGATCAGCCATGACAATTTTTACCAAAACCAATTAACCTACAAACATGCACGTCTTTGGAGTGTGGGAGATAACCGAAGCGCCCGGTGGAAGCCCGCGCACCCGTGGTCAGAATTGAACCCGGGTCTCCGGCGCTGTGAGGCAGTAACTCTACCGTTGCACCACTGTGCCGCCCTAAGTATTTTTGTTTTTGCAATCTGGCCTGGTTTACTTCAAACAACTGACATTGTCATTGTATATTCATTGCTGTTGTTGCCTGTAGCGTGAAAAGCTGCAACAAGTAAGAAATTCTTTGTTCCAGTTCACATCACAAATAAACACCCTTGAACTTTAAAGCATCTGCAGTAATTTGCTGTTGGGTTCTGAATAAACATGTTGACATTTTCACACAAGATCAAGCAAACAGTTGATTAAAAGGGTAGATTTCAAGGGTCCTCAGGAGGAAATGCAGAGCTCAGTGATGGTTAGCACAGGCAAATGTGGAGGATATATTGATTGACCTAATGAACTGAAAGGTGCAGTAGCAAAACAGGCTTTTCAGCCCATCGATCCATATCTCAATGGGGTTAGGTTAGGTAAGGGGGAGGTGCAGCGAGACCTGAGCATCCTTGTACACTGGTCACTGAAAGTCGGCTTACAGGTACAGCAGGCAGTGAAGAAAGCTAATGGAATGTTGGCCTTCAAAACAAGAGGATTTCAGTAAAGGAGTATAGAGGTTCTTCTGCAGTTGTATAGGGCTCTGGTGAGACCACATCTGGAGTATTGTGTACAATTTTGGTCTCCTAATTTGAGGAAGGACATCCTTGTGATTGATGCAGTGCAGCGTAGGTTCACGAGATTGATCCCTGGGATGGCGGGACTGTCATGTGAGGGATGATTGAAAAGACTAGGCTTGTATTCACTGGAGTTTAGAAGGTTAGAAGGATGAGGGGAAACCTTCTAGAAACATATATCATATTATAAAAGGACTGGACAAGCTAGATGCAGGAAAAATGTTCCCAATGCTGGGCGAGTCCAGAACCAGGGGCCACCGTCTTAGAATAAAGGGGAGGTCATTTAAGAATGAGGTGAGAAAAAACTTTTTCACCCAGAGAGTTGTGAATTTGTGGAATTCCCTGCCACAGAGGGCAGTGGAGGCCAAATCACTGGATGGATTAAAGAGAGAGTTAGATAGAGTTCTAGGGGCTAGTGGAGTCAAGGGATATGGGGAGAAGGCAGGCACGGGTTATTGATAGGGGACGATCAGCCATGATCACAATGAATGGCGGTACTGGCTCGAAGGGCCGAATGGCCTCCTCCTGCACCTATTTTCTATGTTTCTATGCCAACCATCAATCACTCGCTCACACTATTTCTCTGTTATTCCACTTGTGCATCTGCTCCCAACATGCTGAAGATAATGTACGGAGGTCAATTAACCTACAAACCCACATGTCTTTGGGATGTGGGGAGGAAACTGGAACAACTCATACAGTCACAGGGAGAACGTGCAAACTCCACGCAGACAGCACCCGAGCTCAGGATCAATCCCAGTCTCTAGTGCTATGAGGCAGCAGCTCTCACGGAATGGTGGTGCAGCGGTAGAATTGCTGCCTTACAGTGCCACAGACCCAGGTTCGATCCTGGGTACAGGTGGTGTGTGTATGTAGTTTGCACGTTCTCCCCGTGACCTGCGTGGGTTTTCTCGGGGAGCTCGATTTCTACCCACACTCCAGAGAGGTACAGGTTTGTAGGCTAACTGGCTTGGGTAAAATGGCAAATTATCCCTAGTGTGTGTAGGATAGTGTTAGTGTGCGGGGATCGCTGGTCGGCATGGACTCGGTGGGCCAATAGGCCTATTCCCGTGCTGTATCTCTAAACTACGCCACTGTGCCACCTTTTTTTTTCCCCTGTACATTTCAGTTAATGGAATACAAAAGAAAGCAAACAGGAATATCCATACTCTAGACTAAGATGATCACCGTGACCTCAAAGATTAATTGGATTGAAGAATATCTCAGTTAAAGGCATGAAGAGGTCTAAAATGAATGGGGTCTGTCAGACATCAGTCTGAAGAAGGGTCTCGGCCCGAAACGTCGCTCATTCCTTCTTGCCAGAGATGCTGCCTGTCCCGCTGAGTTACTCCAGCATTTTGTGTCAACCTTCGTTTTAAACCAGCATCTGCAGATCTTCCCTACATAAAATGAGTGGGGATTGTTTTAAGACCAAAACACCATCAGAAATAGAGGTAGTTCAGGTCAACAGTTGAAAAGGGGGAAGGGTGAGTGGGATGGGAGAGTTCTAATAACCATGTTTATCTACAGTGAAAGACAAGAGAGTTGGAGGACAGTATAGAACATAGAGGCAATGATAAACAAGCAAATTTATCTTCATCCAGCCCAACTTTCGCTATCAAACAAGTGTGTAAAATAAGAGATCTTTGCAGTTTAATTTAGTTTAGAGCTATGGCCAGTACGGTTGTGCAGTGGTAGAGTTGCTGCCTTACAGGATCAGAGACCTGGGTTTGATCCTGACAACAGGTGCTGTCTATACAGAGTTTATACCTTCTCCCCGTCACCGCGTAGGTTTTTACTCGGGTGCTCTGGTTTCCTCCCACACTCCAAAGATGGTCAGGTTTGTAGGTTTTATTGGCTTTGGTAAAAATCATAAATTATCCCTAGTGTGCCAGATAGTGCTAGTGTACCGGGTGATCGTTGGTCAGCACGGACTTGATGGGCCAAAGGGACAGTTTGCGTGCCGAATCTCTAAACTAAACCAGAACTGAAGTATTGCACAGAAACAGGCAGAGACCCACCGAGTCAATGCCGGCCAACAGTCACCCATTCACATTAGTTATATGTCATCCCACTTTCTCATCCACTCCCTGCACAAGGGGGAGTTTAATGAAGCCACATAACCTGTAAGCCTGCACGTCATTGGGATGTGGGAGGAAACTGGAGCAACCGGAGGCAGCCCATGCAGTCACAGAAGAACGTGCAAACTCCACACAAACAGCACCTGAGCTCAGGATCCAACCCAGGTCTCTGGTGCTGCGAGTCAGCAGTTCTACCAGCTGCACCACTGTGCCACCCTCATTATAATACATTTCTAAGAAACAAATCTGATTCCAGTCAAACATTGCCCATTTGTAGAAACATAAAAAAATAGGTGCATGAGTAGGCCATTCGGCCCTTCGAACCAGCACTGCCCTTGGCTGATCATCAAAAATTAATACTCCATTCCTGCTTTTCCCCCCTATCCCTTGATTCCTTTAGCCCCGAGCTAAATCTAACTCTCTCTTGAACACATCCAGCGAATTGGCCTCCATTGCTTTCTGTGGCAGATAATTCCACAAATTCACAACCCTCTGGGTGAAAATGTTTTTCTGCATATCAGTCTTAAATGACATAAAATGTGACGCCTGACACTGGACTCTCCCCAACATCTGGAACATTTTTCCTGCATCTAGCCTGTCTAATCCTTTCAGAATTTTATATGTTTCTATAAGATCCACTCCCATCCTTCTAAATTCCAGTGAATATAAGCCCAATCGACCCATTCATTCATCATATATCTTGGAATTATTGTTGCTTTTTTCAATACAAGTTAATACATATCAATCCTCACACATGAAGTAACACAAATGACTACAGAACTAAATTCATTAAGCCGGATTATTTGATCAGATTATCACATTGCCGTTTATAAGTGCTTGCTCCTCATCAAATGACTGGTGTTTAGTTTAAGAAAGAACTGCAGATGCTGGAAAAATCGAAGGTAGACAAAAATGCTGGAGAAACTCAGCGGGTGAGGCAGCATCTATGGAGCGAAGGTATAAGTGACGTTTTGGGTCGAGACATCGGCATCGGTGGAGAGGGGGGATGGGACTTGTCAGACCCCCATGTCCATCACATCACTAGCCAGTGGAGACGGGAGGGTGGGGGTCATTTTCCCCACACAAGCCATAGGTGACTGGGCACTCTGAACCCGAGCACCAAGTTGTAAGTGTTCGAAGGTGCGCATCCCTCGGGACAGCCCCCACTCTCCCACGGCCACGGCTGCCCTCCACCTCGTCTCCCCCATGCAGCCGCACTGTGATGGGCTGTGTGTCGGCAGCGCCGGGTGGAGCAGAGGTGTAGGACAGGTTGGTCCCTTGGCCCACATCAGACCCCCCGATCCCCATGTACAGCTTACAACTTGGTGCGTGGGTTCAGAGTGCCCAGTCGCCTATGGCTTGTGTGGGAAAATGACCCCCACCCTCCCGTCTCCATCGGCCAGTGATGTGATGGACGCAGGGGTCTGGACCAATCGCTGACAAGTCCCGCCCCTCCCTCCGGCAATGTTATGTCCGTTATTTGACTTTTCGGCAGAGCGGCCTTTTGGTTACTTGGCGTTTCGGCAGAGCGGCCATTCGGTGAGTTTGCTTTTAGGCAACGCAGCCTTTCTTTTAGTTGGCTTATAGGCGGCCTTCCCTTTTGGTTAGTTTGCATTTAGGCTTCCCGCCCCTTCGGTTAGTTGACGTTTCGACTTAGTTTCCGTTCCGTTATTTGGCTTCCACTTGTTTGCTTCAGCTTCTCGTCCTTCGACGCCACGTCCGCACACGCCCAAACTTGTACGTCTTCGGAGTGTGGGAGGAAACCGAAGATCTCGGAAAAAACCCCACGTGGTCATGGGGAGAACGTACAAACTCCGTACAGACAGCACCCGTAGTCGGGATTGAACCCGGGTCTCTGGCGCTGCAAGCGCTGTAGGCAGCAGCTCTACCGCTGCGCCACCGTGCCGCACACAATTCTTTTTAGACTTTAATATGGAAACAGGGCCTTCGGCACACCGAGTCCATGCTGACCAATGATGTCTTGTTTGCATAGTTCTAACTTATCCCACTTTCCCATCCTCTCCCCTGTACACCAAGGGTGATTTACAGAGAGCCAATTGGTGCTGCTCCTAGAGTTAATGTGCGTGCCTTCCCTCAAGCAATGGAGGAGGCCAAGGACAGTAAGGTTGGTATGGGAATGGGAAGGGGAGTTAAAATGTTTCACAACCAGGACATCGAGCAAGGTCAGTGACAGTGGGAAGGTTAAAATGATGCTGGTTAATGGCTGTAGTTACTGGAATCACAGGTAAGATGATATCCCTGGCATAGAGGGGCATTGCCTCTTCCTCTGCAGAGAGAGGGCGGCACGGTGGCGCACCAGTAGAGTTGCTGCCTCAAGGCACCAGAGATCCGGGTTCGATCCCGACTACGGGTGCTGTCTGATCGGAGTTTGTACGTTCTCCTTGTGACCGCGTGGGTTTTCTCCGGGTGCTCCGGTTTCCCCCCACACTCCAAAAGACATAGAGATTTTGTGGGTTAATTGGCTACGGTAAAATTGTAAATTGTCCCTAGTGTGTAGCATCGTGTTAGTGTATGGGGTGATCGCTGGTCGGCGTGGACTCGGTGGGCCGAAGGGCCTGCTTCTGCGTTACATCTAAAATCTAATGGAGTCAAAATCCACGTCAGATTGTAAGACTGGAAGACATAATTTGGTTTGCAAACCAGACTCAAATTCAGCCGGCACTTTAGATTGCAAGAATCGTGACCAATGCTGGGATAGATAACTGGGCGTCAAACACGATCAGCTGGAGAATGAGAATTCCTTTTTTTTTTTTTAAGTTTCTGTACGGGGTCCAAATGCGATGCAGTGTTTTCGATGCAATGTGCAAGCTGTCAATGGCACACTGCAGCAGGGAAAGCCTGCAATCCCATGGAAGCCAAGCGCTGTCTGCACCTGCTGCTCCCTGGCAAGGAAAACGGAGCTAGCTTTCTTTGAACAGCATCTCATTGACCTTCATACAACAGTAGACAGCAAACTGCAAGATGCTGAAATATATATCTCAAGCTCCACTTAGGAAGGAACCCAAAGTATTATGCTTTATGCCCAAAGTCGCCTTGACATCATTGGCATTGCCGACCTTATCCTTCTCTAAGACTGCAGCTGTATAGTTGCAGCTGGCAACAGATTTCTGTGGGGATGCCATTTCATAAGTGCAGATAGATCAAGTGCTTTCTTACCAAAGTACTGAGTAGCGAGTTTCGCTTATTTTCATGTGTTCTGTGATGGCAGCGAATAGCTTTTTGTTGCATGATAACCAGTCAGCGGAAATACATTACATGATTACAATCGAGCCATTCACAGTGTACAAATACTGTATATAATGGGAATAACGTGAATAATAGTTAATGCAAGATAAAATCCAGTAAATTCAGATCCAATATAGTCTGAGGGTCTGCAATGAGGTAGATAGTAGCTCAGGACTGCTCTCTAGTTGTTGTTAGGACGATTCAAGTTTTTGAAGGAGAAATATGCACTCAACACCCAGGTTTTAGTTTTAGAGATACAGCGCGGAAACAGGCCCTTCGGCCCACCGAGTCCATGCCGACCAACGATCACCCCGTATCCTACACACTGGGGACACTTTTACAACTTACCGAAGATAATTAACCTACAAACCTACATGTTTTTGGAGTGTGGGAGGAAAGCGGAGCACCCAGAGAAAACCCACGCGGTCCCAGGGAGAATGTACAAACTCCACACAGACAGCACCCATAGTCAAGATCGAACCTGGGTCTCTGGCGGTCTAAGACAGCAACTCTACCACTACGCCATTGTACGGCCAACAGTTTGTTTCTCCAGCAGTTTGTTATTTTATACATTCAGGAGAGTTTCATCCTTTCTCTGACAACTTCATTTGTTGAGGTAGAGGGAAAGAGCGGCTACACTTTCAGGACAAAGAAGCATCAGCAGAGGGGAAAAAAAAATTACATTTTCTTCAAGGCATGATGTGAGAAAACCCCAACGGACAAGATGATGACCCGAGACGTCACCCATTCCTTCTCTCTAGAGATGCTGCATGTCCCGCTGAGTTACTCCAGCACTTTGTGCCTGTCTTAGATGATGACATTTTGTTGGTAAATGGACTCAGTGCCGGAGTAACTCGGCAGGTCAGGCAGCATCTCTGGAGTAACTCAGCAGGTCAGGCAGCATCTCTGGAGAACATGGGTAGATGAAGTTTCAGGTCAGGACCCATCTTCAGATCATTCTTTTGACATTTGTCAGTATACGTTGAGGATCCCACTTTTGAGAGTAGGAAAAGAGGCAACAGTGTCACAATGAAAGTTGTTCACCGTAACTACTTACTTTTCCATTTCACGACCAGTAACATTCTGCAGGCTTGTTCTATGTGGACAGACTGAAACGTTTCTTTGGTGCATGGCTCAAAGCAAATCTAACAAATTAATTTCCTCCGAAACTAGGGCAGCAGTAGTGTTTAAGAAGGAACTGCAGATGCTGGAAAATTGAAGGTACACAAAAATGCTGGAGAAACTCAGCGGGTGCAGCAGCATCTGTGGAGCGAAGGAAATGGGCAACGTTTCGGGCCGAAACGTTGCCCATTTCCTCCGCTCCATAGATGCTGCTGCACCCGCTGAGCTTCTCCAGCATTTTGTGTACCTAGGGCAGCAGTAGTGTTGCTGCCTTACAGCACCAGAGACCCAGGTTCGATCCTGACCAAGGGTGCTGTCTGTACAGAGTTTGCATGCTCTCCCTGTGACCGCGTGGGTTTTCTCCGGGTACTCCAGTTTCCTCCCACACTCTAAAGACGTGCAGTTTTACAGGTTAATTGTTTTCTGTTAAAGTTATCCCTTGGGTGTAGGATAGGGCTGGAATACAGGTTGATGGGTGACCTCTCAACTAATCACTTTTGCTAGCTCAGAATGCAACGATATGACACGATACAATAGAACTTTATTCATCCAAGGATGGAAATTGATCTGCCGACAGTTATAAAACACAAAATACATGAAACATGAAGTTAAAGTGATGAGTGGAAAGGATTGGAGAGTTGCAAAGATTGGGGTGGGGAATCAGTCTTGAAATTATGAATCTGAAGAAGTGTTTCCTATTTCCTTCACTCCATAGATGCTGCTGCACCTGCTGAGTTTCTCCAGCTTTTTGTGTACCTTTGAAATTATGAATTGTTTGAAAAGACATTTGGAAAAAAAAAATGTGACAACAGTCAAAATCATCTCAGAAAAAGTAAATATATCAAAGTCCCGTCTACTTAGGATCAGTTCTACGTTGTAGTTTGTCAACCTCAAAAATGGACAAGTAAGCCGGGTGACCTCCTCCTAAAGTTTGTTGAGGAAGAACAGTAATTGCTAGCCTGCCGACAATACACCCCCAAACAACAACCCCCTCCCTTCCTCCCTCCCCCTCAAACGCCACAACTTCCTGGGAAATATGCAAGGGCGGAGTTGTTGCCTTTCACAGCGCCAGAGACCCAGGTTCGATCCTGACCACGGGTGCTGTTTGTACCATCTCCCTGGGACTGTGGGTTATCTCCGAGATTTGCGGTTTCTTCCCACACTACAAAGACGCACAGGTTTGTAGGTGAATGGACTTGGTATGAATGTCAAATTGTCCCCAGTGCGTGTGTAGGATAGTGTTAATGTGCGGGGGTCACTGGTCCGCGAGGACTCGGTGGGCAGCCAGGCCTGTTTCCGCGCTGTATCTCTAAACTAGACAACCGTCCCCTGCCTAACCAATAACTCCACCGAACTGAAACACGAGCAGCTAAACGAGGAGCAGTCGCTCCGCAATCTCTCTCTCTCGCTCTCTTCTTCCTCTCTGGGTCTCCGCTTGCCACTTTGCTACAGCGGTTCAGCCAAGATCAGTAACAAGTGCAGGTTTACACAACGCCAGGTGCAAGCCCGGTGATGCAAGAGTGCCTCCTGGAGGTGTCCTCGCTTGTTTTACAAATGCATTACGTTCAGGAGCGGGATTATTGACCTGACATGCAACATCCCTGCTCTCCCATCCGTGCTGATCGTGACAGAGATACTATGACTTCCGGGAGTACAACATCCATATGAATATATTCCATTCTAAACATCTTTTGTCCCAATCATGTTCTAATGCACGTCCCCTGTCTATCCAGCGGCATATAGTCTACTCCATTTACCTGCACTGCAATGCTTTTAGAGGCATGCATTGTTACAGGTATCCTCTCATCTCACGTATCATCCCCACTCACAGTCATTGGTCAAATTGTACACATATTTGGTTCGAAGCCGCGAAATGAGCCAGAAATGGTGCCAGTTTCTGTACCAGTACAGGCTCTTCGGCCCACGGAGGTCACCGGGGAGGAGGTAGCCCGTCGTCAGGATTGAACCCGGGTCTCTGGCGCTGTGAGGCAGCAACTCTACCGCTGCGCCACCATGCCGCCCCGTGATAGCCCGGACTAGGTGATGGTATATCAAGCATCGGCACATATAGCATTTACTGAAATTGTATCGCAGGGCTCGCTGTCACACGTTATTCTACGGTTCATGCCGCTGTTTTTTCCCCCCTCATTTTCGACACGGGTGTAAGAGAAACGAAATGGATTGTTTCAATCAGATTGACGAACAGATTGCATTTTGTCAGTTAGCGGTGAAGACTGTCAGCTCCCGCGCACAATTTATTTCATCAACCATAAGCTTTCACACGCTACGATATGCAATGCCAATGACATTAATGCAGTCCCAGCTATTTCAGTAAATGTTATATGTTAACCCTTTCACCAGCTCAAAACATTAATGTGTTCATGCTATACCGCTTACACCAATCCCTGATGATATATATATATCAAGTCAAGTCAAGTTTATATGTGTGTGTGTGTATAGCCTACAACAATCCCTCATGATATAGATATATATATTTCTGCAATCACAGAATAATGACTTTATATCGACACCACTGTGATTTGCACGAAAATTACCTCCCCCCGTGACCCGCGTGGGTTTTCTCCGGGTGCTCCGGTTTCCTCCCACACTCCAAAGACGGAAGGTCAATTGCCTTGGTAAAATTGTAAATTGTCCCAAGTGTGCGTGGGATAGTGGTAGTGTGCAGGGGTCGCTGGTCGGCGCGGGCTCGATGGGCCGAAGGGCCTGATTCCACGTCACATCTCTAAACTAAACTAAACAAGCTCAGTAGGAAAGAACTGCAGATGCTATTTTTTTTTACTCGAAAGTGGACACAAAATGCTGGAGTAACTGAGCGGGACAGGCAGTACCTCTGGAGAGAAGGAAAGGGTGACGTTTCGGGTCGAGACCCTTCTTCAGCTCCTACCCAACAGCCATCGACCTCTTGCACACTACAAACTAAACTAAGAACTACGAACCGTCTTGATTGCACTAAGGGCGTTGGGGCTTTTTTGGCTTTAGAGATACAGCGCGGAAACAGGCCCTTCGGCCCACTAAATCCGCGCCGACCAGCGACTACCCCGACAACTAGCACTATCCTACACACTGGGGACAATTTTACAACTTACCGAAGACAATTAACCCACAAATCTGCATGACTTTGGGGTGTGGGAGGAAATCGGAGCACCCGGAGAAAACACACGTGGTCCCAGGGAGAACATACAAACTCCACACAGACAGCACCCGTAGTGAGGATGGAACCCGGTCTTTGGCGCTGTGAGGTAGCAACTCCACCGCTGCGCCAGTGTGCAGCTCCAAACAATGTTTTTTAACGTATTACTTTTTTATTGTTTGTTGTGTTATCTATGAATAGATAATGGTTATATGAATATATATTGTGTTATCCATGAATTCTGTGCTTGCAGACTTGTTACGCTGCGGCAAGTAATGATTTTATTGTAGCATTGTTTGGGGCATATACACTTAAACACTCTTCTTGCCTGAACGACTCGGGCTGTTGGGTTACTCCAGCACTCTGCGCCTATCTTCAGTATGTAAAGTAGCATCTGTAGTTCCTTTCTGCATACACACTGAGTTAAATATAATTTGATCTCGCCCTCGGGTCACAGAAGCTCTGTGGTAACCTTTGAGGTCAGAAAATGTATCGGCGTTTGGAGAGGGCGGTATTCTGCAGAAGATAGACACAACGTGCTGGATGGAGTAACTCGGTGGGTCAGGCAGCATCTCTGGGGAGAAGGAACAGGTGACGTTTCGGGTGGAGACCCTTCTTCAGACAGCAACACTCACACTTGAAAACAAACAGCTAAGTGGGGAGGTGGAATGGCGGTAAATCGGGGAACAAACAGCCCAACAAACCAGCCCGCAAATCCATTAGGGTTCCTTTAGCGTCTTGCAAGCTGTACACAACCCATTCCGTGATCATCGCAGTCCATTTCATGGGCTGATATAACCCACAACTTATTCAGTTAAAATACATACTGCTGCACAACCCCCCCCCCCCCCCCCCCTCAAGATCAGATCGATACACCCCCCCCCCCCCCCCCACACACAACCGGATCCACATTACACCGCGCTCCTTGACTAATTCATTCCACACTGACAGCTTACTGGAAGATTATACATATTCCCCGTCCACAACATGCGTTCTGTAATAGTTGACCTGTGTTAAGAGATATTTGCTCGACATTTACCTCCCTTCGCTTACACATCCTATCACTCACTTGCAAGCTGAAGTTACAAACACTGAGTCAAACAAACTATATAAGGCCAGGGTGCAACACGTTGGCGATTCACCACAACTTTCCGGCCTTCAACGAACAACGGCAATGGTCCCACCAGGGAATATCAAAGATATGTATTATCTGCGGTCGCCTTACCTTGAAAAGTCTGAGTATGTTGGCGACCATGATGGAGACGGAGCTCGCAGAGGCGCCTATAACTCCCACGATCTTGTCCGGTTTGGCGATGATGGGGGGTTCCCCGCTAGCGCACCTCACGTCCGTGGCGTCCTTCTCAATCAGGGCTTGGACGAAAGTCAGGGACTGCTCCAGGGCGTAAGTGTCCCTGGAGCAAGTGTCGAGGATGCGGACACCCAGCGTGATGTTGGCCAGGATGTCCGGGTCGCGGTTGAGCTGGTCCACCGCGTGGAGCATAGCTTCCATCCTGTGAATGCCCTTCTCCTTCTTGATCTCGCCGCAAGCCGCCCCGGCCGCGCCCCGGGAGTGGACGGGGAAGAGTCCCCCCAGGATGAGTTCTCCCTCCAGCCGGATGGAGTGGGCATGTTCCTGCCCGTGGCCTCTGTGCACGGCGGCCAAGAGCCAGCAACACTTGGCGGCGAGGAGCCACCGTGGGCAGGTGGGCCGGTTCATGCTGCCTGTCCCCGGAGCGCTGCTGAAGTGGAGCGGGCTGCCCGACTTGGACGAGTCGCATCCAGACTCGGCTGCCCCGGGAGTGGATGGGTTAGCAGGAGGGGAGGCGGCCGCTGGCTGGCACCACGGGACATTGGCTGCGAGCTCCCGCCGCTTTTTTGATCACATCCGTGCCCGGTTTCGGCCACATCTCTGCCAAGCCGGTCCCCCCCTTCCCCGGGGGCGACCCGGCACAAGGCGACTCGTATCTCGGCGGCTCCAGGAGATGTTGCCGGCTGTTGCCTCTCCTCTCTCCTCACTGAAGACTCAGCGCTCCTCCCGTCTCTCCGGCGTCAAACCCCACTTCGCGAAGACGGGGAGGAAAGGTGGCTTCGCACGGCGCCCTGTGGGTTTGCAAGTGGGAAATCAGGTCAGTGAGAAACGACCACAACCGCTCCCCTCGGCTGCTGCCTCCGTCTTAATGCCCCCGTGCCCGCGGGTAACCCGGGACCGCCATACACCCAGACTGGAGAATGCATATCTTCCATTCATTTCCCCGATGTAACGTCTATATCGCTCCTTCCCCTCTCTCCTGATCTCAGTCTGAAGAAGCGACAACTATTCCTTCTCTCCAGAGATGCTGCCTGTCCCGCTGAGTTACTCGCTACAGCTTTTTGTGTCTTTCTTCGGTTTAAACTACCATCATTACTACAGTTCATTACTACACAGCGCGGAAATACCCGAGTTAACCCCCCACCACCCCCACCACTACCTCCTCCCTTCAGGTTGAATCTAGCAAATCAGACTAACCATCCACTCCGAACTGGCATCTCCACAGCGGAGAAATAGCAGGAACTGCAAGGTTCTGGAATTCTGCGGTGAACACAAAGTGCTGGAGTTTCCCGGGGGTGGGGGGAGGAGGGGGCGAGCGTCAGGCAGTATCTCTGGAGGACGTGGGTGGGAGAGGGGTCGTTTCGGGTCGGGACCTGGCGTCAGTGTGCAGTAAGGAGGGCAGAAAGCCTCAACCAGACTTAAGGGTCACCACAAGACGTTGCATCCCTCCCGGCCCAATACACTCAGTCTATAGAAGGATCCCGACTTGAGATGCTTTCTATCCCTCCCTCTCCCCCTCGACCCGAGATGTCACTGCTCCGTGTTCTCCAGGGACACTGCCTGACCCACTGAGTTACTCTAGCACTCTGCATTTCCCCCCTAAATACAAATCATTTTCATTCCTTCATTATGATCGATCTCCGTCTCACCGATTCTGTTATCTCTCCGGTTGGATTCGCCGCCCTCCCGGGCTCCCGTTTTAAAAGATATTTGCCAGTCCGAGCGCTCCCGGTGCCCTGGGTGGCGAGTGGAGCCGCCGTGTATCGGAGCCGGCATCCGGCCACCCCTCCCGGCCCGCCAGCAGGAGCCCGACGCGAGAGATTCAGCGCCCGTTCAAAGGCTCTCGGCTTCACAACTCCCTGGTCTTGAACAGCAGACAGACGACTCCACACTGAACTCACACGCGTATTGCAAGAGCGAGATCTACCGCGGGCGGTGTCAGCGTGAAATCTAAGAGGGAATTGTTTGAAATTAACAACGGGGCGGGCGGCATCCAGAGAGGCGGGAGGCAAGGAAGATAGGATCGGTTTCTCTTGAACGCCAAGGTTGAGGGGAGTAGGTCTCCCCTCAACCTCTGGCGTCAAGAGAAACCGAAGTACAATTATGTGATGCATAGATAAGGTAGAAACCTTTCATCCACCAGGGTGGATAGGTCACAGACTAGAGTCATGAGTTGTGGAAACAGACCCTTCGGCCCAACTTGGCCTCGCCGACTAACATGTCCCCATGCCTGACTAGAAGGTCGAGTTTTAAGGTGAGAGGGGCAATGTGTGAGGCTTTTTATTTTACAGGATTTTGTCTGGAACCAGCTGCCAGGGGTGGTGGTGGTGGCGTTTTAGAGGCTACTCAGACCCATTGCTTCCCCCAACGCACCCGCCCCCTAGTCGTAGTCCCCACGGGAGGCGTGGGGGACAGAGTGGGGGGGGGGGGGGGGGCGTCGTCACGGAGCAGGGCCCGCACATTGATATGTAGGGCATGGAGGGGCATGGATATCTTGCAGGCGCTGGTGACTAGTTTAACGACATCATGATCGGGGCTGACATTGTGGGCTGAAGGGCCTGTCCCGTGCTGTACTGTAGACTTCAGAGATACAGCATGGAAACAGGCCCTTCGGCCCACCAAGTCCACGCCGACCAGAGATCAAACCGTACACCAGCACCATCCTACACACTGGGGACAATTTACAATTTTACAGAAGCCAATTAACCTACAAATGTGTGTCTTTGAGTGTGGGAGGTTACCCGAGCACCCACCCACCCCTCCCACCACACCAATATGATGGGAAGAGAATCAATGAAGGATCAGTCTGAAGAAGGGTCCCGACCTGAAACGTCACCCATCCCTGCTCTCTTGAGATGCTATCTGACATACTGAATTACTCCAGCACTGTGTCTTCTTTTGAAAACCAGCATCTGCAGTTCCTTGTTTTAACATTGATAAAAAGGGAACATTTCCCCCCTAATGGAATTTACACAATTCCAACGGCAAAGGGGGGGGGGGGGGGGGGGGGGGGGGTGGAGGGGGGGGGTGGGTGGGGGGGGGGGTGGGGGGGAGGGGGGGGGGGGGGGGGGGGGGGACTCCAGAGGCAACAGGGTAAAGTAGGGAGACGGGCCATCAAAGGAGAGGTTATGGCTGCATTTGGATTTGTTAGATCAGAACCAAGCCACAGCAACAGGGCGGCACGGTGGCAGAGCGGTAGAGTTGCTGCCTTGACAACACCAGAGACCCCCGTTCGATCCTGACCACGGGTGCTGTCTGTACGGAGTTTGCACATGGGTTTCTCCAGGTGCTCCGGTTTCCTCCTACACTCCAAAGACGCACAGTTTTGGCCAAGTTGTAAAATTGTGCCTAGTGTGTAGGATAGTACGAGTGTACGGGGTGGTCACTGGTTAGCACTGACTTGGTGGGCCGAAGGGCCTGTTTCCGTGCTGTATCTCTTTGAGCGATACCTCAAAAAATGGATAGGACAAATTCCGACAGCATACAGTAAAAAACAGGTACAAAACTAGAGAACATTGTGGTTTGGGCAGAAACTTGGGCAGGTTTTGTACCTTCCCACACGTCTAGTGTCCCCTCCCAGATTCTTAGTCTGATGAAGTGTCTGAGCTGAAACATCACATATTTTTTCTCCATAGATGCTGCCTGGCCCGCTGAGTTACTCCAGCATTTTGTGTTTATCTTCTGGGCAGAATCATATGTTGGCTTTGGGGACATTACAGGTAATCTCAGTCTTGGTGGCAGAAAGCTTTACGAGCTTTATGGTTGTGTAGCCCTTACAACCCCAGAGACCTGGGTTCAATTCTGACTGTGGGTGCTGTCTGTGTAGAGTTTGTACATTCTCCACTGACTAGCGTGGGTTTTCTCTGAGATCTTTGGTTTCCTCCCACACTCCAATGACATACAAGTTGGTAGGTTAATTTGTGTCTCTCTGTCCGTCTCTCTCTCCATCTCTCTCTCTCCGTCTCTCTCTCCGTCTCTCTCTCCGTCTGTGCGTCTCTGTGTGTCTCTCTGTGTGCGTGTCAGTGTTAATGTGCATGGATCGGTGGTCGGTGCGGACTCAGTGGGCCAAAGGGCCTATTTCCACGCTGTATCTGTAAACTAAACGCCTGCACTCCTTTTTTGAGGTGACAATCTGATGGTGGTGGAACATATTGTGGTTCATCCAGATCCACTGATGGAAAACAAACCAAACCGAGCATCAAAAATGGCAAAGTCATCACCTACAGAGCATGTGGCAATCTCTGTATTGTACTTTCTCTGAAGTTAAGGCCATAGTATTACAAGGGTGGTTAAACATCAGATTCGAATGACTAACAAAACCTAAATGGCCAGGATTCTTCATATTTATCTCCCTTTGATGCTGAAAGCAAAAGTCCTAACAAATAGAGTATAGAAGGATCTGAAGGAAGAATGTTGTAGCATTGTGATAGGGTTTATCTATCAAAACACAGGCGTTATCCTTACATTCACTTGGGATTTGCTACCTACCACAAATTTTGCCATGTGTTAATCCTAAATAAGTAGTTCTGGCTATTGCAAGAAGATAATGCAAACCAAGCAACAAAGAAATACAAGATATTTCATAAATATTGTGACAGATTCCCACATGTTGCAGACAGGAATTTAATCTCGATTCAGTCCAGAGTTTCCAAATATTGTGGCCGAGTTTTATTCAGTAGATTAATTATATTGGGCTGTTTTAGGCTGAGGAGCGGTGACAGGCCGCACAGTGAAACATTGTAACCTTTCCCCTCCGGTTTAAATGTGTAGCAAATCACACGTTCGCCTGCAAATAAACCTCATTGAAGTTTGCCAGAAGAAAAATAGTGTGGCAGAGACGGATGTCTTTTGAATGGCTGCAGATTTTCGGATGCATTTTAATCCTACTTGGCGTTGCGTGGCAGAAAAAAAAACCCCAGCAGCAGATGTATCAGAGTGCAAATTCACTGAAATCTATTGAAAGGCATTCTCAATAACGTGGCTGTCAGTTTACAGATAAATCATCTCAATAACAAAAAGATAAATCGCTGGATTTATTCTATTCGTTTTTACTGACAGAAGGGTCTAAAGGGGATTATGGCCCTTCTCTGACAGCCACAGACAGGTGGGTGATATTTGACACATTAAAAGGGGATGGGGGGGGGTGTCCACAATGGGACAAAAACCAACTCAATTTTTAAAACTTTTCCTTACTACCTTTAGAGGACTCATTACGATTCCATGTGCTAGTTTCCCTACAGTGATGTATCTGAGATTTGGACTCAGCAGGGTAAAGTGATTAACGATACATTCATACTGCTCTCAATAAGTCAATACAACTTTAAGCCAAATTTAAACTTGGGAGCTCCCAGAAATGAAGGCATGGCGGCACAGTGGCGCAGCGGTAGAGTTACTGCCTTACAACACTTGTAGTGCCAGAAACCCGGATTCAATCTCGGCTCTGGGTGCTGCCTGTACGGAGTTTGCACGTTCTCGCTGTGACCACGCGGGTTTTCTCCGAGATCATCGGATTCCCTCCACATTCCAAAGACGTACAGGTTTGTAGTTTAATTGGCTTGGTACAGGAGTAAATTGCCCCAAGTAAGTCTAGGATAGTGATAATGTGCGGGGATCACTGGTCAGGGTGAACCCGGTGGGTCGAAGGGCCTGTTTCCACGCTGCATCACTAAACTAAACCCTCTCGCTCTCTCTCTGCTTTGTGTTGCTGTTGGATGTGGCCTTTAACCTCAGATTTAGACTGCATTTGCAGTACATCACAGCTGCAGTGCTGGTCTGAGCCACAGTTGAAATGTAAATGTCCATCCGATCATTAGTTCTGCACCACCTCAGAATAAATTATTTAACATTTGTCTTCAGGCATTTTTATCCCCCCCCCCTCCCCTGTCCCCCAGTCAAATTCAAAGTCTAGCCACCAATAGCTCAACAACAAGTAGCTGCAGACCAACAAAAAAAAAATCCAAGTTAACTTATTCCATTCAGTCTCAGAAACGTAATAGTCTGGGTGATAAAGCTAATGCTGATGTTATCTTAGTCAGATAACAACTCCAGTGACTGTACATGCACAGCTAAACACACGTGGGAATCTGCAAGGCATGTTACTCTGATACTGCAGAAGCCTTGATAAAGTGAGATTTGCCACAGATAAACAGGTAGGAAAAAGCACCCTCTAAAGATTAAGATTGTAAAAAATGTATTTAAAGTGAAATAAACAATGTGAGGTCGTAATACCCAACATCACACCTTCGATCATGACATGCCCCTCTTTTGTATTAGATTATTTTAAGACTTAAAGTTTGATTTCCTCTCTAATCTCTATTTCTCTTAATCTCATATTTGGTTCCTTCAATGAAAAAGACACAAAATACTGGAGTAACTCAGCGGGTCAGGCAGCATATCTGGAGAACACGGATAGATGACATTTTAGGTCGGGACCCTTCTTCAACTGATTGTAGGAGGGTTAGAAAGAAAGCAGGACAAGAGGAGGGACAGGTCAGAGTGTGACAGGTAATAGGTGATCACAGGCGAGGGGGTTTGTCAATAGGCAGATTGTTGGACAAAGGCTAGGGATGCTCGATAGGCAGATTAAAGTCTTACTGCGTGGAAACAGGCCCTTCAGCCCAACTTGCCCGCATTGACCGACATGGATGTCCCATCTACATTAGTCCCATTTGCCTGCATTTGGCCCATATCCCTCCAAACCCTATCCATGTGGCTGTATAATTGTTTCTTAAACATTGCGACAGTCCCTTCCTCAGCTACCTCATCTGGCATGATTGTTGAACATGAAGTGTGATAGGCAAATCCAGTTCCATTACTTTAATTTGCTTTTGAGCACAATTTGGCATAAAAATGGATGTTCCAATATATTTCCTGCTTTATATCATCAGTAATGCTTTTTCAACACAGATGCATCGCCTGTCCACAGAAGTCCCATATTTCCTGTACAGTCTGTTGGACAGGAAATATGTTTTTAATTACTTCAGATTCCCACACAATAATTCACAGAACATCAGTGGCCAGGTGTGAATGTTGTGAATGACTGGCACCAATCCCTTGTTATTCTCCACAACATCTGAACAAATTGAGTCATTTCAAAGTCCTTAATGAATCATGTCTTAATTAACCTGCCTGTTTGGAATGAGTTTAACCATTAAAGCGTTGACTGATGTACGATAGCAGTCTTGTCCGATGCTTTCCATTCATCATTTATTAGTGTTTTCAGCTGGCTATCAGTGATATACTGCAGTACTGACTTTTAAGATTAACCTTCAGAACCAACGCAGTCACTATTATTTTGTTTCAATGGTAATAGTTATTCTCCTGCAGGATTCTAACATTTCTTCATTCATATCAGTGAAATCCTATATTCTTGCACACAGCCCAGAGCCCTTCTTCAAGAACCACTTTGTGTGATAAATTCACCATTGTTCAAAATTAAACCACAATAACCAAATTTGAACTAATCAAATACAAATTCATTCACAATGATCTGCAGGCAGGATTCACAACCAACACATTCTAAAGAGTAGACCCAAGGAACTGCAGATGCCGGTTTACAAAACAAAAAGTGCTGGAGTAATTCAGTGAGTCAGGCAGCATTTCTGAAAGACATGGATAGGCGATGCTTCGGGTCGTGATATCTTCAATATTACTTAACCGTGTCTTCCAGAAATGCTGTCTGACGCAGAGTTACTGCAGCATTCCTTTTTATAAACCTTTTGTAGACATGATTAGGTAATATTGAGGGTCACAACCCAAAACATCACCTAATATGTTTTCCAGAGATGCTGCCAGACCCACTGATTCACTAGCACTGTCTCTTGTCTTACTTTCTAAAGAGCGCTCCCAGTTCGGTGTAAATCATCTGTTGTTTTGGACAGATTGGTTCTGTGTTAACTTCGAGAGAAAGAGAGACAATTTTAACTTATTGCTCGAGGTCCAATTCACCCTGATTTTAACTGGCTTTAGATAAAGAAGAAGATTAGCCCATCATCTCTAAACACAATATTTCAAAAAATCACATTAAAAGTGCAAGTTCAATAGTTTATAGATTCTGTCAAAGAGTCCAAGACCCAAGTGTTAATATTGGTCATTCTATTTAATCCAGTGACAACATCCTTTATTCTGATTTAGTATGTCAGCCTCAGGCAGACAGTCTGACCATACTCTGTTCTATGGAAGGATGTCTGAACAGTTACATAGAAACATAGAAAATAGGTGCAGGGGTAGGCCATTCGGCCCTTCGAGCCTGCACCGCCATTCAATATGATCATGGCTGATCATCCAACTCAGTATCCTGTACCTGCCTTCTCTCCATACCTTCTGATCCCTTTAGCCACAAGGGCCACATCTAACTCCCTCTTAAATATAGCCAATGAACTGGCCTCAACTACCTTCTGTGGCAGAGAATTCCACAGATTCACCACTCTGTGTAAAAAATGATTTTCTCATCTCGGTCCTAAAAGACTTCCCCCTTATTCTGGACTTCCCCAACATCAGGAATAATCTTCCTGCATCTAGCTTGTCCAACCCCTTAAGAATTTTGTAAGTTTCTATAAGATCCCCCTCAATCTTCTAAATTCTAGCGAGTACAAGCCGAGTCTATCCAGTCTTTCTTCATATGAAAGTCCTGACATCCCAGGAATCAGTCTGGTGAACCTTCTCTGTACTCCCTCTATGGCAAGAATGTTACATGTGAAAGTCTAACATAGTTCTGCTTATAACATGCATATGGAAAGAGCTTTAAGAATTGTTCTGTTATTGTTGGCTGGGTCAAATAATAAGAAACAAATGTTTTTATTTTTTTTAAATGTGTGAAAATATTGTATATATATATATCACACACTTAATTCTTCCCACCAACACTCTTGGTGCCTGAGGACCTAGTCTCACAATTCTTACATCCACCACATTTCAAAATGATTACAATCTTACATAATTATTAGAGTTGACTACTGGTAAAGTGAAAATTTGCTGCATCCATTTTAATAAAAACGATTTAACAGATATATGATATTAATTATTGAAAACAAATTTGGATTCGAGCCAATATTCGGGGACATAATCAATTTTGAAACACATAAATTAATAGTTCACATTATCTTTAAAGATTACCATGTACAATATTTAATTTAAAACACTGTTTTGCACTAATGGGACACACATCTTTATACCTTATGTAATTGCAGTCATTTTGCTGGCCAAGTGTTATTCTCTCTATTGTAGATTATCACCTTCACATTTTGAACCGGAATGGGATGCATAAATTTAACAAATGTGCAATTATTGTTGATTGCTCGTGATTGAGAGTGTATTTTGGAGTCGTGCTCCCGTTCAAAACAGAGCCTTGTTTTCAGTTGGTTTGCAGTATAAAGGACCCGTAGTCTCGTAGACTATTGGTTAACATAGCATAGCATTGATAGAGTAGATGTGGACAGGATGTTTCCACTGGTGGGAGAGTCTGGGTCATTGCCTCAGAATTAAAGGGTGCTCTTTCAAAAAGGAGGCGAAGAGGAACTTCATACTCAGAGGGTAACTAATCCGTGGAACTCATTGCCACAGGGGGCTGTGGAGGCAGTCAGTGGATATTTTTAAGGCAGAGATAGACAAATTCTTGATTAGCACGGGTGTCAAGGGTTATGGGGAGAAGGCAGGAAACTGGGATTAGGAAGCAGAGATCAGCCATGATTGAATGGCGCAGAAGACTTGATGGGCCGAATGGCCCAATTCTACTACAACTTGTGAACACAGCTGCAATTTGCCTGTAGCTTAGCAGCGAGATCACAAAACAGTTATCATTCCGGATTACACTTTAAATTTGGGAACAATAGGTTTCCAATGAGCCAAGGCTTTCTCAAGGTACAGCTGACCCATGCTACTGCAATCCAGTATCAACAGAGAATAACTCCAGCAATTGTAGGCATTTGAAAATTTTAATGCACATAATTAGATTTAACATCTAATAGTTTAACCATTTGCAGCTTTCAGACCATTTAAGAGGGTAATGCTTCATGCTCACACCTCCACCTAAAGCTTTAATATAAACCAAATTACGCAGCTTTATAAGTAGTTATTGGAAACAAAGTTAATTCATAGTAGAAGCCAAATAGATGGGAAATTGAAAATGAGTGTCACGGAGTCATTCAGCACAGAATTGGCCCCTTCAGCCCATCTTGCCTATGCTGACCCATCTATGCTAGACCCAATTGCTTGGGATTGACATTTCGTGCAAGATAAAGTCTGATTAAAGATAATTCGAAGGTCCCCAATCAGGTATAAGGGAGGCCTGTAAAGTCAATAGACAATAGGTGCAAGAGTAGGCCATTCGGCCCTTCGAGCCAGCACCGCCGTTCACTGTAATCATGGTTGATCATCCACAATCTGTACCACATTCCTGCCTTCTCCCCATATCCCCTGTCTCCGCTATCGTTAAGAGCTCTATCTAACTCTCTCTTCAAAGAATCCAGAGAATTGATGCATCCACGGATTCACAACCCTCTGTGTGAAAAAGGTTTTCCTCATCTCCAATTGACTTACCCCTTATTCTTAAACTGTGGCCCATGGTTCTGGACTCCCCCAACACTGGGAACATGTTTCCTGCCTCTAGCATGTCCAAACCCTTAATAATCTTACGTTTCAATAAGATCCCCTCTCGTACTTCTAAATTCCATCGTATTCACGCATATCCGCTCTATTCCATCAACATATGACAGTCCTGCCATCACGGCAATTAACCTCGTGAACCTATGCTGCACTCCCTCAATAGCAAGAATGTCTTTCCTCAAATTTGGAGACCAAAACTACTCCAGGTGTGGTCTCACTAAGGTCCTGTACAACTGCAGCAGGACCTCTTTGCTCCTATACTCAACTCCTCTTGTTACGAAGGCCAACATGCCATTTGCTTTCTTCACTGCCAGCTGTACCTACATGCTTACTTTCAGTGACTGATAAACAAGGACCCCCAGATCTCATTGTACTTCCCCTTTTCCCAACTTGACACCATTCAGATAATAATCTGCCTTCCTGTTTTTGCCACCAAAGTGGATAACCTCACATTTATCCTCGTTAAACTGCATCTATCATGCATCTGCCCACTCGCCCAACCTGTCCAAGTCACCCTGCATCCTCATAGCATCCTCCTCACTGTTCACACTGCCACCCAGCTTTGTATCATCTGCAAATTTGCTAATGTTACTTTTCATCCCTTCATCTAAATCATTAATGCATATTGTAAATAGCTGCGGTCCCAGCACCGAGCCTTGCGGTTGGTACCCCACTAGTCACTGCCTGTCATGTGCTCTAATTTTGCCCACTAATCTCCTCTTATCAAATGCTTTCTGAAAGTCCAAGTCCACCACATCCACTGGCTCTCCCTTGTCCGTTTTCCTCGTTACATCCTCAAAAAAATCCAGAAGATTAGTCAAACATGTTTTCCCCTTCATAAATCAATGCTGACTCGAACCGATCCTGTTACTGCTATCCAAATGTGCCACTACTTCATCTTTTATAATTGACTCCAGCATCTTCCCCACCACCGATGTCAGGCCAACTGGTCTATAATTCCCTGTTTTCTCTCTGCCCCCTTTCTTACAAAAAATGGGATAACATATACTGGGATCCAATCCACAGGAACTGATCCTGAATCTATAGAACATTGGAAAATGATCCACAATTTCTAGAGCCACTTCCTTAAGTACCCTGGGATGCAGACCATCGGGCCCCAGGGATTTATCAGCCTTGAATCCCATCCAATTAAGGATGGTCTAATGGTCCCCAATGTGGGGGGTCAGGACTGCTCTCTAATTGGTGATAGGATGGCTCAGTCAGTTGCATGATAACAGCTGGGAAGAAACTGTCCCCGAATCTGGAGTTATGCATTTTCAAACATCTGTGCCTCTTGCCTGATGGGAGAGGGGAGAAGAGCGATTGACTGGGGTGAAGCCCATCCTTGATTGTGCTGGTGGACTTGCTGAGGCAGCGTGAAGTGTAGATGGAGTGAGTGAAGTGTGGGTATAGGCATCAAATCCCCCTGTAATAGTGGCATTTATCATCACAGGTGGCCTAGCTGGTACTCCTCGTCCCAAATGTTGCTGATTGGCACACTCTTATTTCCATTGCTACACAACTGCTGTCTACTGACGTCAGGAATCCTCCATCTTAAAACAATCCACGGTTTGTTCCCCCTTTTAAAATACTCGTTAAACCCGACCAGGCTGCCCTTGCATCTTTTATGTGGCTCAATCTCAAATTTGGTTTGATAGTGCTCTTCTGAAATACTGTGTGGAGCATTTTTACAAGACTGACTACAGCAACAAGATGTCGGTGGTGTTCTAAACAAAGGCATCATGACAGGCTGGCAGCATTCTGCACTAATCTTCACATTTGTCATTTTCTTGGAAAGAAGCGATTCATCAAATCATATGACTCACACCCACCCCCCACCCCCCCCACCATCTTCACATATCATCTTACACTATTTATGTTATCCATTAGAAGCAATTCATTGGATTCAGTTTGATACAATTGCCAGGTACTAGGTTTAATTTGACAAAATTAGCCCAGTCATTTCAAAGTTCTAACGGTGCTTGTCGGTCCACTTTTGGTCAAGAAATACAAACAGAAAATGCAGCAGAGAGCCAGCGGGTCAGGCAACATCCATGCGAGGGGAACGAGAGCTAAATTTCCAGTTATCGACCAGATAAAGATTAGGGTCATTGAGCTCAAACATTAAATGTGTTCCCTCCAGAAGTGGCCGCAGCGCTGGCCCCAAAGCTCGTCAGACGGCGTAACTGGGAGGGAGCTGGAAACACCGGCCGTGAGGAGCAAGAGGGGGGGGGGGGGGGGGGGGGGGGGGGATCTGGGTCAATGATGCCACTGCAGGAGGCCGCCTGGGATGCAAAGATGGCCGGGCGAGGAGAGGAGAGGAGAGGGAGGTCAGTTCGCGGGCACCGCTCTTTGAAATCAGGTCAACCGGACTTTGAATATGGCGTCAAAATATGACAGCACCTGCATATGTGACATATGCAAAAATAATCCCACTGTGAGTTGCATATGTGACAAATAAACCACTATTGAACACATGCTGCCTGGCCTGCTGAATATTTCAACCCAATAGACAGTAGGTGCAGGAGTAGGCCATTCGGCCCTTCGAGCCAGCACCACCATTCAATGTGATCATAGCTGATCATCCCCACTCAGTACCCCGTTCCTGCCTTCTCCCCATATCCCCCGACTATCTTTAAGAGCCCTATCTAGCTCTCTCTTGAAAGTATCCAGAGAACCGGCCTCCACCACTCTGAGGTAGAGAATTCCACACTCACCACTCTGTGAGAAAAAGTGTTTCCTCGTCTCCGTTCAAAATGGCTTATTCTTAAACTGTGGTCCCTGGTTCTGGACTCCCCCAACATTGGGAACATGTTTCCTGCCTCTAGCATGTCCAAGCCCTTAACAATCTTCCCTATATGCTATTTTCTCAAGATTCCCTATTTTCATTCCATCTTCCCAGCAACATAGTTTGTTTTGGGATATGTAGTTAGAGGAGGTTGGTTTGGAGAGTCTAGCATGGGTGCCGCATTGGTAGAGAATCATTGAATCATAGCATAGCTACCACACCGAATGAGATTACTTAAACATCCAGGTCTGGTTACTTTAGAGATGCAGTGTGGAAACAGGCCCTTTGGCCCACTGAGTCTGCGCCAACTAGCAATAACCTACACATTAGTTCCGTCCTACACACCAAGGACAGAAGCCAATTAACCTACAAACCTCCACGCCTTTGGAATGTGGGAGGAACCCGGAGTGCCTGGAGAAACCCCAGGGAGAATGGACAAACTCCGTACAGACAGCACCCATAGTCAGGATCAAACCCACATCTCTGGCAACAACTCTACTGCTGCCCCAACTAAAGAGAGTTTGTACCAACCCTGTTTGGAGATTAATCCCATCAGATACACTACACTCCCTCATTCTTCTTCCATTGCCCCCAGCAAATTATTTTTTACACAGATGCTATCTAAACCCCATTTGAAATCCCTGGTTTTCACTACCTTAATTGACAGCAAGTTCCAGAACCTAACCATTCTTTGTATCATTCCTCATATCACTGAGCCCCAGCTCTCCATCGCTGTTTATCTCTGTCTGCTGGCCTATGAACCCTTGACTAATTGACCGAATGAAAAATACAAGGTTGGAAATTCTACATTATCCCACTTTCACATTACTCCCAACTCATTAGAGGCATTTTGGAGAGGTCAAATAACCTACAAAATGAGAACAATCTTCTTCGGGTTACAGCATAAGCCCATCATGAACTTGCTCAACTTAAAAAAAAAAAAAAATCATGTCCTAAACACTTAACTGAAATAACAGTAACCCCATGTGTTATATTTTGTCCCAAACTACATGCAATCTAAAATCTGGCATAATCTATGTAAAAACCCACATCATTATATATGATGCAGAGCATCAGACATGCCTCCTAATCACCCTCTGTCTCAAAGTTCAGAAAATGGATTCCAAGGACAACCTTATGTTGAAGGAGCAAGGTTAAGAGATTTCAAAGTTAATTAGGCTCAATGGAAAAAACAATAGGACAAAAGGAGGAACTCCAGGCTGACTGTTTTTACAGGGCAGGGCTGATGGGCGGGTTCCAAACAAAATGTAATGAGAAGGAACTGCCGATGCTGGTTTGCACCAAAGAAAGACACAAAGCGACCCAGAACTTCGCACATCCATTTTCTCCACAGATGCTGCCTGACCTGCTGAGTTACTCCTGCATTGTTCAAAAGTGCATGCCATAAGAGAAAAATTAGGCCATTCGGCCCATTGTCTACTCCGCCATTCGATCATGGCTGATCTATCTCTCCCTCCTAACCCCATTCTCCTGCCTTCTCCTCAGAATCACCGACATCAAGAATCTAGGCACTTTGTGTCTATCTTTGGTCCGAAACAGAATTAAATTCAACAAGTGGTGCTTGGGTCATTTAGATGCCGTTGGAAAATTGTTTGAGATCCCTTTCCTCTTCGCAGAAGAACCAGGGTTCTGTAAACGGTCCGGATTAGTCCAAATAAATCACAATCAACGCCAACAATTTAATGACCACTTCTGACAATCAAGAACCTGGTGATTGTTAGAGTGGCTTCAGTAAACGGTGTGATGGGCAACAACTGAGGACTTCATGATTAGGCCAAGTCAAGCAGATAGAGGGGAGGTGCAGATCGGATCATATGGATATTTTACCCAATACATAAAGCATTAATCACCTCATGGGCGGCACGGTGGCGCAGCGGTAGAGTTGCTGCCTTACAGCGCCAGAGACCCGGGTTCGATCCCGACTGCGGGTACTATTTGTATGGAGTTTGTACCGCGTGGGTTACCTCCGGGTGCTCCGGTTTCCTCCCACACTCCAAAGACGTGCAATTTTGTAGGTTTATCGGAAAAATTGTAAATTGTCCCTATTGTGTGGGGTAGTGCTAGTGTACTATCACGGCGCGGACTCGGTGGGCTGAAGGGCCTGTTTCCACGCTGTAGCTCTAAAACTAAATCACAAAACTCTCTGCCACCAGAGAAGAGATTGGCTCTTTTGGAAACTATACTAGGATTCATTCTCGCAACACGGATTGCCGCTTTGGATGAGTGGGTGGGAGCATTTGTCAATGCCACCAAACTGTCTTGAATGGTGTTCAATCTATTGGCTGGTCCGGTCTCTGCACCGAAGTGCAGTCAAAACGCGGCGTTAATTTCCGCTCAGAGTTTCGATCCGCTATCGACTGCCTCCGACAATATCCAACCCCGTGGGAGGGTTACATTGACGATCCCCACCCCCACCCCCACCCCCTCCCTCACTCCATCCTCCAAAGCTAAAATACGATTCGAAAACGTTTCCTTGGTTGTAAATCGGTCACTGTATTCCCTGGAGAGGGTGCCAGTGTGGATTAACAAATATCCAAAAGTAAAAATACTTAATGATTTTAAGAGCTAACAGCGTTAGCCGCGCATTTTGGTTAGTAGGTTACAAAGTCATATCCAAGCACAAGGGGCCTAGGATAAAGTGGGGTACCCTCACCCCACACATACAGAGGGTGGTTGCATAGAGTCCGAGTCATGCAGCGTGAAACATGCCCTTCGGCCCAACTTCACGCTGAACAGCAGGTCCCATCTACACTAGTCCCACATACCGACGTTTGGCCCATACCCCTCTAAACCTGTCCTACCCAGACATCTGCCTAAATGCCTCAACTACCTCGTAGTATCTATCACACAACGTTAGGAAAAAAAACACATTTGGAAAGGTACATCGACAGGGTAGGTTTAGAGAGATACAAGTATAAGGCAAACGCGGACAGGTGGGACTAGCGTAGATGGGGCATGTTGGGCGGTGTGGGCAAGTTGGGCAGAAGGGTTACCATGCTGTACGCTTCTATAACAAGTCTAAAACTGGTGGACAAAACGGGATAGGGTGGGGGCGCGACGTGGTGAATAAAGGCGAAGTTGGTAGGAGGTGGCTTCAGAAGCAAACGTTGCTAGTCAACTGGTCTGATCCACATCGTCCAGCAAAACGCCGACCTACCGAACCAACTTGTCAGCACGTCTTGATTTAACCCAGACCACACAAGTCCTTCTCTCGGTGGAGTAGCGGGAGAGTTTCACAGGCGACTAACTGCACACAACGAGGCGAGCAATTAGACCCAAGAAACATGAACCCGGAAACACAAGAAACCGCTGGTGCTAGAATCTCGAGTAAACACTAGTCGCTGGAGTAAGTCAGCGAGTCGGGCAGCATCTGTGGAGGGAAGATAGACACAAAAAAGCTGGGGTAACTCAGCGGGTCAGACAGCAACTCTGGAGAAAAGGAATAGGTAACTTTCGGGTCGAGACCCTTCTTCGGCGCCGGTGGGGGGAATTGACAGAGGACATCTCGGGTCAGATTAACCCCGACCCTCTTCTGAAGATCAGCCCAACCTTTGAGCTTTAGCACCTTCACGTTGTCGTTGTCTGTGAAGGTTTTTGCTACACGGATAAATCACTCGGCGTGGCGTTTCCCAGACGAATTATCTTATCATTGTCGCCCCGTTGCTTCATATCATCGGGGAACTCGCTGTGCCCATCGAGTAGTAAGAGGGTTCGGATGATCAATAGAAAGGAGGGGGCAAAACTGTGCCTCCGAGGTCCGAGCTCGCCGGCGTAGTGGTGGGCTCAGAACGCAGTGAGGTCCAAGCCTCGGGGGACCGGGACAAGTTTGCGTGATAACTTCATGTAACGGAACGGGATTCCAAGCTGGAGGTACAGAGCGAAGAATAGCTAGATCCAGGAAAAAAATGTTCCCGATGTTGGGGGGAGTCCAGAACCAGGGGTCACAGTTTAAGAATAAGGGCTGAGATGAGGAAACATGTTTTCACCCAGGGAGTTGTGAATCTGTGGAATTCTCTGCCACAGAAGGCAATGGAGGCCAATTCACTGGATGCTTTCATGAGAGTTAGATTTAGCTCTTAAGGCTAAAGGAATCTAATGATATGGGAGAAAAGCAGGAACGGGGTACTGATTTTAGATGATCAGCCATGATCATATTGAATGGCGGTGCTGGCTCGAAGGGCCGAATAGCCTACTCCTGCACCTATTTTTCCGTGTTTCCATTAACAAAGGCCAGGTCGAATATTTTAAGTAAGGCAACTGCATAGCCTTAATTAATCGGAAATAAATACATAGATTTGCAAGTAATTTCCAGTAAGGTTAAATTTGAATGCAAGTCCGCGTTGTTGTTGTCGTCCATTGGAGAGAATTGTGTAGGAAGGAATTGCAGGTGCTGGTTTTCACCGAAGATATAAACAAAATATACACCACGGGTGAACAATGGAGGAGGACAGGTTGTACTTTGTGCCTTCCACCACAGTGAGGAATGCTGTGGTGGATGTTTAAATCTTATTCTGTATTGTGTGTTCGTTTTTGATTGTACCGCTGCTGGCAAATTCATTTCACAGAACTCATATGTGAATGTGATGAATAAAATTGATTGATTGAAAATGCTGGAGTTAACTCAACGGGACAGGCAGCATCTCTGGGGTGAAGGAATGGATGACGTTTCGGATCTGAAGAAGGGTCTCGACCCGAAACGTCACCCATTAATTCTCTCCAGAGATGCTGCCTTTCCCGCGGAGTTACCCCAACATTTTGCGTCTATCTTCGGAGGGGATTGTGTGTGGTGTTTTCCTCGTTAAATCGTTGTGGATTGATGAAAATGCTGGTTGCACGAAATTACTTTGATAGCACGATCAGAAGAACGGGACTTGGAATAATGGTGTCACCGAGAACCGTGCTCGGTCGCTAGGTTGGAACAATCGCGCAAATTAAACAAAAACGAGCCTGTTTTGTCAAGATTAAATACGCGAGGACAAAGCAATGAATGAGAAAATCAATAATCATCCGGTCTGACTTGCTTTGAGGAAGCGTCTCGACCCGAAACGTCACCTATTCCTTCTATCCAGAGATGCTGCCTGTCCCGCTGAGTTACTCCAGCATTTTGTGTTTACCTTTTGAATATAGAACGTCTACTGCTAAAGCATATGAAGTCCAAAAGTACAACAGCAATTGTAAACGAGCGGCTGCGTTGTGATCCTGTCATCTGCGTGTCTCTTCCCTATTCAGCGCCAGATACATAACTAACTAAGTGTCAATGACTCCCCTACTGCAGATTATCCACAAGCCATCGGTTTACCTGCTGTGGCTGGCTACGCCATTGCCGCGTCCGGCGGAGGAGCTGACCGCGGTGCTGAAACGCCACGGTGTCTCTTGCACGGAGCGCTCCAGTCAGCGCGGACCGGGAAGCAGCAACCGAGCCGGACTCACGGTCCGCTCTGCAAAAAAAACACAAAAACAGTTCCGAAGTCCCGTCCACAGCTCAACCAGGGCGAGGAGCCGGACGTCTCGGAGAGCGGAGCTCCCTATATGCCCTCGGTCCGTTAACCCGACCAACCGAGCACAGATGAGGGGGAGGGTCATGAGAGAGAGAGAGAGTTACAACACGAGTCAGCAGCGCACCGCAGCCCGGTGCATAGCGATTCGCGAACAATCCGAGCCCCCTGGTACATGTGAGACGGGCACTAACACTGGCAGTGCAAGCGGTCCGAGGGCGAACGGTAGAAAAGAGGACATATTCGATTCGCCAGTACGAGACACTCGCCTCATTTAGCCAAGCGAATGTTAATTAATGAAGCCCAACAGATCTGATGAGCCGAGCTGATGCACTAAACGTGACAAAACGCATCCACTGTATAAACAGATGCTCAGAATCTAACCGTGATTCATTGGAATATGGCAAAGGGTGAAAAAGGGCCGTTGCACTAAATTAACTCAAACAGGATTATAATTAGTGCAAGAAATGTATTGCCATCGAGAAGCATTAATATCTTATTAGACCTGTGTACGCAGCCGACGGTATGGAATTGAAGTCCATTGTGCAAATGCTAGATTCATCAAACGGGCAAGGAGGATATAATTAATGAACATTACTGGAAGTTCAGAAGGAAAGTGTTATTACTGCTTGATAAAATGCCACCAGTTCCCTCACAGCACATAATCTCGCTGGGAACCATATTCAAATTAGTCACATACAGCATTCAAATTGGTCGCTTGTCACTTTCTTCCTACAGGCTGGGATCTCACATGTTACATTCCTTTCACATTGACGTGTTATAGAAACTGAGAGGCGTGCCCCTCAAACTGCTATGATTTCCCATTAGAAGGGGGGGGGGTGTGTAATATTCTAATTCATTATATTATGCACATAATGGTCAATAAACGCGCTTCAATGAAAGGGGACGTCGTTGATTGGGTGCGAAATACGACTTGCATCATTTGCAATGTAACAATGTAATGAAGCACACCTCCAGATTCAAGGCCAGTTTCTTCCCAGCTGTTAACAGGCAAATGAGCCACTCCACCACCAACCAAAGAGCGGCCCTGAGCTACCATTTACCTACCTCATTGGAGACCCTCGGACCGTCTTTAATCAGACTTTACTGGACTTTATCTTGCACTAAATCCCATTCCCTTTATCCTGTATCTACACTGTGGACAGCTCAATTGCAATCATTTATAGTCTTTTCACTGAGCAGATAGCACGCAACGTCCAGCTTTTCACTGGACCTCGGTACACGTGCCAATAAACTAAACTATGGGTTGTTCACGTTATTTCTTAAAGGGCCAACAACTAAATACTTTTATCTACCTTCGATTCTCCAGCATCTGCAGTTCCTTCTTGAACATAAATACTGGAGATGGTAGGTAATGTCTGCCAGTTACTACATTTTCAATTGCTACTTTAACTTGTATAAATCTCAGCTTTGGTTCAGTGAACACACTTTGGTCTTAAATGCCATGGGTATTGTCCGACTCCAGAGACTGGTGTCCAATATCCAGAGAGTCGATTCAGTCATAGCTGAATGAAGGTTGAGATTGATGGGGTCTAATCCGCCACTCAATCATGGCTGATCTACCTCACCCTCAACCCCATACACATTCTCCCCATAACCTCCTTACTAATCAAGAGTCTGTCAAACGCCACCTTAAATAAACACTAATTGACTTGGCCTCCACAACCGTCAGTGGCATTAGATTCCACAGCTTTACCACCCCCTGACTAAATAAATCCCTCATCATCGCCTTTCTAAAGGTAGGTCCTTTTATTCGGAGCCTGTGCCCTCTGGTCCTAGACTCTCCCACTAGTGCAAACATCCTATCCACATCCACTTTATCCAGGCCTTTCACTATTCGGTAAGTTGCAGTACAATAGAATATTGAAACGTTTTGGTGCAATGATACAGTCTTGTGTGACACCCACATACAGCAAGAATTGTTCAGCTCACAGCATCGCAGCAGCAGATACAATAAGATAGATTTTTACCAGCAGCTGAATTTGAGATTCATGTTCCATAATCCATATCGGGAAGGATAGTACATAACAGGGACTTCCAATATCAATGCAATCATGACCAGGACATGGATATGAGGACAGTTCTTGTGGGATATCTCTCTTTCCCTTGTCTGCCATAGGGAACATCATATTATTTTTGAAAACTCAAGTGAATTTCCCTTGATTCTCATAATGTGGATACCATTGACAAAACCAACATCCATTACATATTTCTATTTCTCCTTAAAAAAGTTGACAATTGCTTCTCTTTTCAAACTGTTCTGCAGGGTTGTTTGCTCTCACTGGGCAGTTTGCTGGGACTTTTCAGAATACAGCTAAAGGTTAAACATGGTAAAGTGTGACTGAATGTGTAACAATATATATATATTTTTTTAGACAAAATTCCCTCTCCCGTGACTCTGTCTGAAGAAGAGTCTCGCCCCAAAACGTCACCCATTCCTTCTCTTCTGAGACACTGCCTGGCCCGTTACTCCTGAATTTTTTATCTATCCGAAGTATGGCTGGATCCCCTTTGGTCAAACCTGATAAGCATCAAAGGACTCATTTCCCGTTATATATTCACCAGTTTAGGCATAAACTTCCAGTTACAAACAGTCCTCGATGTTGGCCAATATTATCAATTATAATCCAGTTCCAGACAAAATGTGTTTGAAAGTTACTGCATTCGCTACTTTATACCGAAGATAGACACACAATGTTGATGTAATTCAGCGGGCCAGGCAAGAATCTCGGAAGAAAAAGAAAATATGACATTTTGGTCGAAACAAGGGTTCTGACCCAAAACATCACCTATTCTTTTTTCTCCAGAGATGCTGCTTTACCCACTGAGTAATACTGGTATTTTGTGTCTATAACCGGTGTTCCAACGATATATTCTCAACCTTTCCTAATGGTCATTTGACCAATATACAGTAGCTATTTTACAGAAAAGATTCCCCACATAAATGTACTACCAGAATCCCACGTGGATGCATTCTCAGCCCTCACTATATTCCCTGTACACTGAAGACTACGTGGTGAATTCTGTTCTAATTCTATTTAGAAATTTGCAGACGACACAACCGATCTTGAAATCTGACGAGATGGAATATAGGAAGGAGACTTTCACTAAAAGGGCATTGCCTTGCCATGCACGAATTTACCTCGTTGTGTCGCGCCACAGATTCAGGTTGACGCCAGTCCATGCAGCTCACACCCTGGCCTGGCTCCAGACTCCACTGCCGCTGTCTATTATTGGACAAGAAACCTTGATATCAATTTAGCAATTGGTTAGAGTCAGCACCCTGCCCATCAATTTTATTTTAAGTTTAGTGATACAGCGAGAAAACACCTACCAGCGGTCACATATACACACTAGGGACAATTAAAAATGTTATTGAAGCCAACTAACCGGCAAACCTGCACGTCTTTGGAGTTCGTGGGAGAAAACTGGAGATCCTGGAGAAAAACCACGCGGTCACGGGGAGAACGCACAGACTGTAGTCAGGATTGAACCCGGGTCTCCGGCGCTGTAAGGCAGCAACTCTACCGCTGCGCCACCCTGTAAACGCCACAGTTGTTGGAGACCGTGGAGGAGATGCATCGCCCCAGGTGTTTACCACCTTCCTCACTTAGTGAATCGTCCGGCTTTTCAATGGCGGCCGAGAATGCAACTTAAATGCAATGAGTGGTTATTGCCTTTGCAATGTATGGTTAGTGACGGCACAGTGGAGCAGCGGAAGAGTTGCTGCCTTGCACCCGCCAGAGACCCGGGTTGGAACCAGAGGTGCTGTCTGCTTGGAGTTTGAACATTCTCCCTGTGACCACGTGGGTTTCCGCCGGGTGCTCAGGTTTCCTCCCACATCCCAAAGGCGTGCAGGTTTGTAGGTTAATTGGCTTTGCAAATTGCCCCTGGTGCGTCGGATAGAACTAGTGTGAATGGGTGATCGTTGGTCGGCATGGACTCAACTGAAAGGCTTATTTCCACACTATCTCCAAAACTAAAAAGTTATATCGTTCAAAGAGACTCTAATGGACTGCTGTTAACCTGAATGCATAGACGAACATAGCACAGTGGTAAAACATTGAGGATTACTCATCCCCGTGATTGTTTTGGGGGCAAAAGAGACTAATCTTATCAACTGCAAGACTTGAAAGCAGTGCAATCTGCCCTCTAGTGGCTGCCAAGGTGCCTTGCCAATTGTATGAACACAGTTGTAAGTTCCTCCACAGCGAGCCTCAGATGTTTTTGTTATTCTTTTCCAGGATGGGGTTATCAGTCAGCATTGAATGCTCATCCACTCATTGCCCTTGAGAAGGTGCTAGGGCCCTGCAACTTGAACTGCTGCAGTCTGTAAGATAGATCAGCCATGATTGAATGGCAGAGTAGACACGAAGGGCCGAGTGGCCGTATTTTGCTCCCATGACCCATGCATTTATGAGATACTCCCACAGACACGAGGAAGGAACCTACCCCTGAAACCTCACACATCCATTCCCTCACACAGATACTGCTTGACCCCTTAATTTGCTCCAGCATAGACATAGAGTGATACAGGGTGGAAACAGGCCCTTCGACCCAACTTGCCCATACCGGCCAACATGTCCCAGCTGCATGAGTCTCACCCGTCTCCGTTTAGGCCATATCCCTCCCACATGGTCCTATCCATGTATCTGTCTAGCTGCTTCTTAAATGTTGGGATAGCCCCTGCCTCAACTACCTCATCTGACAGCTTGTACATGATCTATTTTCCCCCATATATCCCATGAGCCTAAGAGCCTCTTAAAGGCCACTATCATCACTTCAGTTTAGTGGTACAGAATGGAAATAGGCCCTTCGGCCCAACGAGTCCAAGCCAACTGTTCACTGGTTACCCAACTTCCTCACCCATTCCCTACATACTGAGGGCAATTTACAAAGGCCAACTTCACCGACAAACCTGTACATCTTTAGGGTGTGGGAGGAAAATGGAGCACCCAGACGAGACCCCACACAGTCACAGGGAGAACATGCAAACTCGACATAGTCAACACCCGAGATCAGGATTGCACCTGGGTCTCTGGCACTGAGGCAGCAACTCTACCAGCTGCATCACCCTCAGTATTAGCCTCCACCATCACCCCTTAGCAGCACGTTCAGGCACCCACTTCTCCATGTGTAAAGTGTACTTGCCCCGCACATCCCCTTTAAATTTTGCCCCTCTCCTCTTAAACCTATGCCATCTAATCTTTGATATTTCCACCCTGTGGAAAATTATGCTGACTACCAACCCTACCGATCATTAAACACTATCGATATGGATAGACATTTAATTGCAAGCTTAAGAGATATACTCCAGGATAAGTTTGACCCAGATTTTTGTTAAACCCGTGCATTTTGTCAGCAACCAGATGCTGATTGTTGACTAAATACACAAGTTTAACTAAATCTAATGCCAGGCGCTCATTGTGGAATTTGGTCTGCTCGTGATAAATTTGAACAGAGAGAAAGAACAATAAAATCACAGTCATTTCAAAAGTTACCCAGAGAGATGGGATGACGGAGGGACAAAAGACCAGGTGCCCTTCGCAACAGGTAACACAAATGAGAAAAAAAACTATGGCATATCTGATTAGTTAGCCAAGCATTTGCGATAGGCAACCAAATCATACGTACATAGGCATGTCTACAAGGAATTCTGTTGCATAAAAGTAATCCATGTCACGATTTTAAACTGTTCAGTTTGTTGGCCCTGAACTTCTATTTTATACCCAGACTCACGTGTGATCACCAACACTATGATTCCTCCTGCTCTCCACTCCAGCCCTAGGACCATGTTTCAACCCAAAACCTGTACCTTTCTGTATACCTTCCATTAATTTCTCCCAAGTACCATCTATATCTCTCATTCCCCTCTCCCCCAATTCTCAGTCTGAAGAAGGGTCTCAACACGATGCATCACCTATTCCTTTTTCTCCGGAGATGCTGTCTGACCCGCTGCGTTACTCCAGCTTTTTGTGTTTATCTTTGGTTTATACCAGCATCTGCAGTTCCTTCCTACAGATACTGTCCTCTTTACCACCCTGAAGTTAGAATTTTAAAGGCACATACAGATATTCCAATCAAGTGGAGCACAGCAGCTGTTTAATGTCTGAAGAAGGGTTTCGGCCCGAAAAGTCACCTATTTCTTTCGCTCCATAGATGCTGCTGCACCCGCTGAGTTTCTCCAGCATTTTTGTGTACCTTCGATCTTCCAGCATCTGCAGTTCCTTCTTTAACACAGCTGTCTAATGTTTATTGAATCAATGGGAGTTTGGGAATCACTGTGTCTGCAATCATAAATGCAAAGGCTTACACAACAACCACAGTTATTGTTTCCTTTCTTACGAATTGTCACAGTCCACATAATTTATCCGATGCACAATTGTTGTAATTGTCACCCAAAGATTCACTTCTTCCAGCCACTAGCTCCATCCAGATGTTGTCAAGCTGGAAAGGGTACAGAGAAAACTTACGAGAATTAGAGGGTCCGAGCTACAGGGAGAGGTTCGAGCAGGATGGGCCTCTATTCCTTGGGGCGCAGGAGGATGAGGGGTGATCTTACAGAGGTGTGTAACATCGTGAGAGGAATAGATCAGGTAGGTGCACAGAATCTCTTGCCCAGAGTAGGGGATTCGAGGACCAGAGGACACAGGTTTATGGTGAAGGGGACAAGATTAAATAAGAATCCGAGGGGTAACATTTTCCACACAAAGGGTGGTGGGGGTATGGAACAAGCTGCCAGAGGAGGTAGTTGAGGCAGGGACTATCCCAACGTTTAAGGAACAGTTAGATAGGTACTCCAGCACTTTGTGTTTGTTTTCGGTATAAAGTAGCATCTGCAGTTCCATTAAAGGGGGGCCCAGACACAAAACATTACCTGTCCATACCCTCCAAGTTTTGCTGCCCACCCTCCGTGTTAATCTAGCACCTTGTGTCCTTTGTAAACCAGCATCTGCAATTCCTTGTTTTTTCATTAAAGCAAGTATTGTTTTTTAACACTGGTGTGCACCAATGGGAATATTTATATTTAAGCCAAAGAATGAGCCATTAACTTCATAATCAGACTTAAGATTCATTTTTAAATGACTGCTTTAAATCACTAAAACTTTTAGTGTACTCTTTAGTATCAGAATTCCTTCCCAATAACTGTTTGATAAAGGGCTCCCGGATGTGTAACGCCTCCCGTAAACATTGCTTTACAAAATCCTCTCTCTGCTGATGAACTTCCACCAAAACACTTCAGAACTTCACATGGTCAAATTCAACCCACGCATACACCTCCGGACAAAGTGACCCTCCAATGCAATCCACCGTTATTTAGTGTGGGAAGGGGCTGATAGACAACAAGAAACTTGAGTAACAACGAGTCAGAGTCTGTAGAAGTGTCTCGACTTGAAACGTCACCTGCTCCCTTTCTCCAACGTCGCCTGACCCGCTGAGTTACTCCAGCTTTTTTGTGACTATCTACTGTTATTTAGTTTAGTTTTGTTTCGAGATACAGCGCGGAAACAGGCCCTTTGAAGAGAGTTTTCTCAGTAACAAATATCCATAACTACGTGGAGCCAATTGTCCAAACATTTGGATAAACTCGAAACATTGACAAAAAAAAACATTCACCTCTTTCCAAATCTCTAAAGACATTAAGAGCGAGATTGTGGCACAAGGAACGTGCAGGAACAAGATTGTGTTGGTAGTCCTGAAATTCCCAGTACCCCTTTCACCGCCACGGACGCCAACTCAATTCACTCCCCATTGAAAAGCTGAGAGGGCTGGAGACAGCAAAGGGTCTTTGACCAGACAACCAACTTACTGACCATCTGCTGCAGAACTAACTGCACATGTGCTGTTCCAGTACCGTTGCAATACTGCCATCTAGCTGGGAGTGTGGAAAAATACCAGGGCATGTCCTGATCAATAAAGGGATAAATTGCAATCTGGCTGGTTGCAACCCAATCACTCTATTCTCATCAAATTGATGGAAGATCGCCAGTTTATTGCCTTCGAGTGGCACTTACTCACTAATAACCTGCTCACCAATTCCCAGTCTGAAGGCTAACTCAGTGTCAGACCTCATTACAACCTTGGTCCACACACAGGCCTGAATTCCAGAGTGAAGAAGAACACAGATCTTATAAAAGAAGATCTTTATAAAAGATAGAAGATTTTAAAATCATGAGAGGAATGGATCGGGGGAAATGCACAGAGTCTCTTGCCCACAGTAGGTGAATCGGAGACCAGGGGACATATGGGAAAAGATTTATTAGGAATCTGAGGGGTAACCTTTTCACACAGAGGGTGGTGGGTGTATGGAACAAGCTACGAGAGGAGGTAATTGAGCCAGGGACTATCCCAACATTTATGAAACTGTTAGACAGGTACATGGATAGAAACATAAAAACATAGAAAATCGGTGCAGGAGTAGGCCATTCAGCCCTTCGAGCCTGCACCGCCATTCAATATGATCATGGCTGATCATCCAACTCAGTATCCTGCACCTGCCTTCTCTCCATACCCCCTGATCCCTTTAGCCACAAGGGCCACATCTAACTCCCTCTTAAATATCGCCAAGGAACTGGCCTCAAATACCTTCTGTGGCAGAGAATTCCAGAGATTCACCACTCTCTGTGTGAAAAATGTTTTTCTCATCTCGGTCCTAAAAGATTTCCCCCTCATCCTTAAACTGTGACCCCATGTTCTGGACTTCCCCAACATCGGGAACAATCTTCCTGCATCTAGCCTGTCCAACCCCTTAAGAATGTTGTAAGTTTCTATAAGAACCCCCCTCAATCTTCTAAATTCTAGCGAGTACAAGCCAAAGGTTTGGAGGGATATGGACCAAACGCGGGAAGGTGGGACTAGTGTAGATGGGTATGTTGGCCAGTGTGGGAAAGTTGGGCAAAAGGGCCTGTTTCACTCTATGACTCCAAGAGTTACAGTACTAGATTGATACTTCGTGTCTTATCGGGAAATATTGGATATGATAGACTTATATCAGCTGGAGTTTAGAATATTAACAGGTAGCTCTGGGTGAGAGGCCCCACTTACAGTATTGTGTTCAGTTTTGGTCATCATGTTATAGGAAAAATGTTGTCAAGATTGAAAGGGTTCAGAAAAGATTTAGACAATAGACAGGAGTAGGCCATTCGGCCCTTCAAGCCAGCATCGCCATTTACTGTGATCATGGCTGATCATCCACAATCAGTACCTAGTTCCTGCCTTCTCCCCATATCCCTTGACCCCGCTATCTTTATCAGCTCTATCTAACTCTCTCTTGAAAGCATCCAGAGAATCGGCCTCCACTGCATTCTGTGACAGAGAAGTCCAACAGAATCACAACTCTCCGGATGAAAAAGTTTTTCCTCATCTCCGTTCTAAATGTCCTACCCCTTATTCTGCGGGGCAACTGGTGGGTGTATGGAACAAGCTGCCGGTGGAGGTAGCTGCGGCACATACTATCGCAATGTTTATGAAACATTTAGACAGGTACATGGATTGGGTAGGGTTATGGGGATACGAGCCAAACGATGGCAGGTGGGATTAGTGTAGATGGGACATGTTAGTCAGCATGAGCAAGTTGGGCCGAAGAGCCTGTTTCCACGCTATATGACTCTATGACTACGTTACTTGGTTGAGCCGCATGATTTGAAGGGGGTTTTGACAGGCTGGATGAGGAGATGGTTCCTCTTGAGGGTGAATCTAGAACGGAGGGTCTTGCTTTGAAATAAAGGGTCACCCATTTAAGGCAGCAAGAAGGAGAACTTTTTTTCTCTCAGAGGATCACAAGCGTTTGGAACTCCCTTCCGCAAACAGCGCCTGAGACCCGGGTTCGATCCTGATCTTGAGTGCTGTCTGTGTGGAGTTTGCACGTTCACCCTGTGACCGCATGGGATTCCTCCAGGTGCTCCGGTTTCTTCGCACCTCCTAATGACAAGAGGGTTTGTAGCTTAATTTGCGTCTGCAAAATGCCGCTAAAATGTATGGAGTGGACGAGAAAGTGGGATTACAGAGAGCTAGTGTGAAAGGGTGATTGATGGTCGGTGGGCCAAAGGGCCTGTGTCCTTGCTGTATCTGAAACTATTCTAAACTATTCTGGGTGGCATGGTGGTGCAGTGGTAGAGTTGCTCCTTTACAGCGCCAGAGACCTGGGTTCGATCCCGACTATGGGTGCCGTCTGTATGGGGTTTATACGTTTTCCCCGTTCCCCTGGGGCTCCAGTTTCCTACCACCCTCCAAAGACATAGGTTCAATGGCTTTGGTAAAATTGTAAATTGTCCCCAGTGTGTGTGTGTGTGTGTTGGATAGTGTTACTGTGCGGGGATCATTGGTCAGCACGGACTCGGTGGGCCAAGTGACTTGTTTCCGTTCTGTATCTTTAAATTAAATCAAACTAAGTGCTAATGGAAACAAAATCTTTGTATGGTTTTCATGCAGAGATAGATAGATTCTTGATAAGATGGTTGGAAGGTTATCAGATGGGGAAAGCAGGGTTGGGGTTACAGTCAGATTAGAGATGACCCCTTCAAATGACAGGGCAGACTTGAGCAGGCACATGGCCTACTCCATTTGTAAATGCTAACCTCACCAGAAAAAGCCCACATCCCCCGCCCCAAATAAATAAGCAAATCCTTGCAAGTACCTTGAGCATAGATGCTTTACAGGAGGAAGAGCTGGTGGTTTAGAAAGGGGAATGGTGCCCAAAGTGAGAAGAGGTGGTTGGCATCGTTTTTCCCAAATGATTTTTCTGGGAAGGCTTATGTGGAGAAAAACAGATATAGAGCAAGGTCTTTCTGTTGAATATAACACACAGCAGTGGAATTTATTTCAATGGGAATGTCTCATTAAACACAACAATAATTAATCTCGCTCATATGTCTCTTGTAAAAGTTTTATCGGGTTTTTTTGTTCTGTTGCCATGGTGTCATGTACAGGCAATTGTAATGCATTTGGCAGTGGATGTTATCCAGCATGTTAAATGGTGAGCGGAGTCTGATTTGGAACGTGTGGTCAAACGGTTTGAGTAATTGTGGTTCTATAAGGCCTGATAACAATATCAGACATTTTGCACAATGCCGTGCCTTTTCAGAGTGAACGGTTTGACACAAACAACGTTACCAGCTCGTACAGCTGGTGCTTTCAATTGCAGCTGAACTTGTAAAACAAATTTTATTAGCATCGTGATTGAAAAATTTTTTTTGGGGACCTAGGCTGTTTGCTCATGTCAACGCTCTGTCAAAATTGCTCCATTGAATTCCTTGACAGGAGCATAGTATAACTAGGAATTTGTAGGCTTGCAACGTGTAGCCTTTAGCCCTGTCATACTGATGGCTGGTAGCTAATCCTACAATGTCAAAAGCGCCCTCTCCAAAGCCTCCATGTTGTTCCGAAAAATGTGGCCGAACAGACATCGCCCTTGATCAGGATCGAACCCTGGTCTCCGGCAACGCAAGGCAACAAGTCTACCCGCTGCGCAACTGTGCTGCCCATGCTTCATCATGACTTCCTGGCTCTTATCCTAAATGTCCCGACCAACAAGGGCAAGTCTGCGCCAATGTCTATTTCTTGAATATCATTCATGGCTTTCGTCTCTGTCTGGCACCAGCACAAATCCTTTAATAATATTGATTTCCATTCCACAGCCATCTAAAATGCAGAAATGAGTTACAAAGAACTCCTGTGAACAGCATTGTGCTACTTTCCAACCTATGCATCAGAACCAACAGCATTAATTATTCACATCATAACTCACTCACTGCACTAACTTCATTTTTCAACTTGGCTGTGCAATGGTATTAAACTCAAGCAGCAATGAGATCTCTTCGACTGTAACTGAATATAGTCACAGGGATTATCAATATTCAGGAGGGATAGACGGAAAGGGAAAGGAGGTGGGGTAGCGTTGCTGGTTAGAGAGCAGATTAACGCAATAGAAAGGAAGGACATTAGCTTGGAGGATGTGGAATCGATATGGGTAGAGCAGCGAAACACTAAGGGGTAGAAAACGCTAGTGGGAGTTGTGTACAGGCCACCTAACAGTAGTAGCGGAGTTGGGGATGGCATCAAACAGGAAATTAGAAATGCGTGCAACAAAGGTAAAACAGTTATAATGGGTGACTTCAATCTACATAGAGATTGGGTGAATCAAATTGGCATGGGTGCTGAGGAAGAGGATTTCTTGGAATGTATGCGGGATAGTTCTCTAAACCAACATGTAGAGGAACCATCGAGAGAGCAGGCGATTCTAGACTGGGTATTGAGTAATGAGGAAGGGTTAGT